>NC_052047.1:111413897-112148072 GCF_903992535.2 Arvicola amphibius
GAAAGAAAACAGGAGGCAGGGTGGTGAGATGGCTCGGTGAGTAAAAGGGCCTGTTGCCAAGTCTGAAATCTGAGTTCCACCCTGACACCTACACGGTGAAAGAACAGAACACCAAGAAGTTGTCCTCTGACCTACACACACACACACACACACACACACACACACACTGGCACAATAAATGAATATTGTAATTTTTTTAAGGAGGAAAAATAAAAGAGCAGAAGGACAATTGCAGCCATACAACATCACACAACAGTTTCAAGGTAAAGGAAGCACGACACAGCAGCAGGAAGCCACCACGGAGAAGTCAAGGAGATCTGGACTCAGAACAGGGATGTTACTTTGTTCCTCTAGAGTTTGTGGCTCAATGAATTTCATGAATATAAGGCCCCCTCCACCTTCTTCAGTCTCCAAGCTACCAACGGTCTTAGTAGCTAGCTGAAAATGCCAGAGGTTAAAGAATAGTCTATCAAGACTGACTCTTCCAAGATGGTTCTGCTCCTGCCTGGGCGGGCAGTCAGGCACACATTTCACAGACACAGCTTGATCTCTTCTAGACACGCGGCAGCAGCCAGAACAGCACTGGGAAAGGCACACAGCTCACCTTCTCAATGTAGGCAGACTTTAACAATCAGCAAACAAATAGATAACGTAGCATTTAAGTGGTAAGGGAGGGACCACACAAATGCTATCACAAATGCCTCATGAGGACAAACAGCCCAGGCATCCAAGAAAGCTCTGGTAAAGAAAACTTCTGACCAGGTCCTAAAGCAATTGGTAGACGGAGAGAGGATGAGACTAGAGTCACACAGGTGAACAAGAACAACGGAAGACACCTGCAAAGGAGGAACGTATGGCACGTTGTTGAAGCCCTGAGTGACTGGAGAGAAAGATACAGGATGGGCATGGTTTGACTGAACTCCCTCAAAGGCCTAGGTGCTGAAGCTTGGCCCGAGTGTGGTGATACTGAGGTAAGCACCTGGGCCAGAGGAGCAGCACTCTCAGCAGGGGTTAACGGTGGTCTTCTTGTGGAGCGAGGGCCACGAGAGCAGAAGGTTAACATAAACCGAGACCACTCCATGCACTGTGTCCCTTCTGCATGTGGGGATTACCTTTTCTGTGCTGCAATGTAGCCAGGGAAGCCCTTGCCATAGGTCGAATAGATATGGCTGCCTGATCTTGAACTTCCAGCATCCCATTTATTGTAAAATAAGTAAATCTTTTTTTCTTTATAAAATATCCAACATTGGGTATTCTGTTATAGCAATGCCATGTGGGCTAACACCAGGGGACTCTGCTGATGTAGTACTCTTTTCTCTCTCCTATATTCCGAAGTGCAATCTGTGAAAGCAAATCTCATTTTCTAGTCACTGGAATACTTTAAGGGTCAGAACATCAGTAAGAAAGTACTGTATACTGAGTGAATTTTAAACTAACGTCCTCTTTAATAGGGCTAGAGCTTAAAAAAAAAAACAAGATTGGGGCTGAAGACTTACTAGCTAAGTACTACAACATTTGCCTCGCTTGTGTAAGGTCCTTAATCTCCACCACCATCACCACTAACAACAACAAGCTACAAAAAAGTCAGATGTTCTGTATCTGAAAGGACACGGGGGAGTCATCTGAGAGGCAGAGAAAGAAGGACCTCTTATTCCTGGGTTTGGAGTCTCTGGGAAGTGTGAGCACCTTGGACTCCCTCCCTATCCTAGTGGGAGGTGTGGAGGGAGAGATTCTGGGGGCAATCTGAAAGTTCTGGGAAGGCTCAGTCAAGGAAGAAACAAATGAAACTGCTGTTCTGGGTTGACCGCAGACTCAGAAAAGAGATAAGGGGATGAAACTTGGAAGTTTCCTTTTAATTTTCCAACCCTTTGCTTCTTGAGACAGGAAAGAAACAGAAAGAAAAAAAAAAAACGCCTCATGACCAAAAGGTACCAGGAAGAAGAGGAGGACCCACTGGTTTTAGGCATGCAGACCAAGAGGAGAGGGATCAGAAAGCAGTATACCTCTGCTGATATAGGGACTTTGTCCACAGCCTGGGTCTGACTGCACGCTGCTGCAGTGACATGCCGCACGCTGCTGCAGTGACATGCACTCCCCCTTTTCATCCCCTGCCAACCCTGGAACCCTGTTCTCCTCCAAGTGGAGTGGTCTTACTTGGTGAGCTCGTGGTCTGAAAGAAGCTGCTTCAGGTGTCTGGAGAGTAACTTCTTTTCCATGGACAGTCGAACCCATGCTCTGGCCTTTCCCACATCAGTTTTGATTTCCCCAATATTCTGGATGTGCCTAAGGGAAAAAGTGTAGAGTGGGGTAGAAAATGAACTCACTGTCATAGCCTCACCTGTGAGCCAAAGAAGGTAGACAAGACAACCCTACCACCCTGAGAGAGAGCCACTCTCATTCTCCCATGTGGCTTTGCCAGACAGATTTCTCTCAATTTAGGAGAAAGATCAGAGAATACAGGTTTCAACAAACCAGGCTAATCCCAAACCCTAAGGTGGTGAAATGTTCTCCTGTACTCTTTCTCTCCTGGTATAGTTCACCAAAATACCATGGAAACCACCTTTTCATAAACTACACAAAGACCAATAATGAAGACTTCCTAATTAGCTGGGTTAGTTGAAATGCTTTACAGCCCCAAGATCTTGTGGGTTGAGTGTCACACCCAAGCAACAGCTGAGACAAGACTTTAGTGGCTAATTCACGATGAGCACAGACAGACCTCATATCCTGAATTAGGGAGATCCTCAGGGGAGACATGACGGCACTGGCATCAGACTTTCTCCGTTCTGAATCAAGAAGTATTCCTGGAACAACAAAGAGACCTGAGCATCCAAAGAGCCAACTCTCTCACATTTCAAACTGCAAATTCTACAGCAAACAGTGGGGTATATCATTAATAGCTTAATCAGTCATTCACAAACATTCTTAAATTTCTAATAGAGATTAGATTTTTTGCATATTATTTAATTCTTGAATAATTTTCAAGAAAGCCAAAAAAGGGTGCAGTCTTTCCACTTAACACAGTGAGTCACAGCAAAGTTGATTTTGTGGCAGAAGGGACTTGAGCACAGATCTGGCTCTCAATTCATCGTGTGCAATTAAAACATGACCCAGGAAAGCAGGACTTCCACCTGGAGCTACCACTCACTTCCAATTCTGCCTTCAAAAGTGCCAAGAGAATGTTCCAGAATGAACCTCTTCCAGAACACTTAGGACCTCCAGAAGGAAAGCCACACCTCTGACCTGGTGCCAGGCCCTATGTTTAAAGCTTAGCATTTCCATCACCAAGCTGTTGAGAATATTGTGCTGCAATTTATTGCTTAGCAGTAACTGTCACAGACTTCCTGAGAAGACTCTGAGACTCACGCACCCACAAAGTACACCAAACTACCTCAGAGGCTACTTCAAGAATGTCTGTCCTTGGTCTTCGGCCAATTATCTACCTATATCCAGAGCTACCTGAAGGTCAACGGTTCAAGGGCATGAAGGTCATGTCCATTTTTTAAAATTCCACTTAACTTACCTTTACCACTAAGAATAGCTGACTGGACATGGTGTGCACAACTTTAGTCCCCGCACTGGGGAGGCAAAAGCAGATGGATCTCAGTGAGTTTGAGGCCATCTGGTCTACATAGCAAATTCCAGGTCAGCCAGGGGAACACAATGAAATCTTGTCGCTTAAAAATAAATAAATAAAAGCCAGGTAGTGGTGGTGCTTGCCTTTAATCTCAGAGGCAGGCAGATCTCTGAGTTCAAGGCCAATCTGGTACAGAGCAAGTTCCAGGACAGCCAGGGTTACACAGAGCCCTGTCTCAAAGAGCCAAAATTAGAAGAAAAAAAGAGAAAGAAAGAAAAAAAGAAAAAAAGCCCTAAACTCCCTCTGGCGAGGAGGAGGAAAGGAGGACATAAAGAGAGTTGTAAAGGAACCAGTATACATATGGGAAGAAACGCTTCGTGATGGCATGAAGGACCCTAGATGAGTAGACAGACTGCTCCCAACCTAGACTTGTATTAACTTAGTTGATGATCTTATAATCATCCTGCTCCTTTTGGGACTTCAGGTTTTTTTCTCATAAAGTAAAACAGCTGGACTAGATGGTCCCTGTAGTAGTCCCTTACAAACTACAGGCTGTATTTGTTTTTGTTTTGTTTTGCAGGGTGGAGATGGATCTAGAGAGAAAGCTAAGCAGTTAATAAAGAGCACTGACTACTCTCCTAGAGAATCTGTTGTTTTTAACAAAATCTCAATTGTTTGAATTTACCAATAAAGACTCAGGAGCCAGATGCTGGGGTAAAAACCTGCTAGCTCAGAGAAGCAAAGAGGGCACCCTGCTGACCTTCTCTGCCAAATCCCAGAAGCCTCCTCCTTCTCCCACACCATCTCCAACACCTCTCTTCTCTGTGTCTCTACGTCCTCCTAACACCCCCCTTACTCTGTGACTGTTTCTTAACAATTCTACCTTCACTCCCTGTCAATTGCTTGCTTGCTCTGACTTTTGACCTATGGTTGACTTTATTTAGTCCTGTTTAGAATATTCAAGAAGAAAGCTCTTAGATCAAAGGTGTGTGCTAGGGCTGAGCTACCACAACTAGAAACAGGTTTTTCCAGTAAATAACACAATCTCAGGGCTCACTGGTGTGATCAAATAATCCTGCAACAAGGACCAAAGGTTTACCCAGCACCCACATGGTGGCTCACAACTGGCTATAACGCCAGTTCCAGGGAACACAATGCCTGTTCTGACCTCCATAGTTACTAGGCATGTACGTGGTGCACACACACATATGCAGGCAAAATACTCATACATGTGATAAGAGAAATAAATTAATTAAAAGATTTTAAAAATCAACTCCAGCCAGGCAGTGGTGAAGCATGCCTTTAATCCCACCACTCGGGAGGCAGAGGCAGGTGGATCTCTGTGAGTTCGAGGCCAGCCTGGTCTACAAAGTGACTGAGTTCCAGGACAGGCTCCAAAGCTACAGAGAAACCCTGTCTCGAAAAACAACAAAAAAATCAACTCCAATATTTTTCACTCTGCTGGTGACTGAACCCAGGACAAGGCTCTATCACGGAGCAGCACTCCCAGTTCGACATTTTTATTAAATTAGAAACAGAAAGGAAATATAAAGGTTTGTTCATGCTGGGCTCTTGACTTGAGTTCCAAGGAAGGACACAGAATTAGCTAATAGAATAATTTCCATGCTCATTCAGAGAAATAAATGATGTTTAAAAAAATTTATATATATATATATATATATATATATATATATATATATATAGAGAGAGAGAGAGAGAGAGAGAGAGAGAGAGAGAGAGCACACTTCCTGTAAACACCAGGACCATAGTAAAACCCAAAATAGTATGCTTTTACTGATCAAAAGGGTCTACTGGCTGGAGAGATGGCTCAGAGGTTAAGAGCACTGGCTGCTCTTCCAGAGGTCCTGAGTTCAATTCCCAGCACCCACATGGTGGCTCACAACCAGCTGTAGCAAGATCTGGTGCCTTCTTATGCCTTTCAAGCAAACATGCAGACAGAACACTATATACATAATAAATAAATATTTTTCTTTTCCTTTTTTTGGGGGGGGGGGTTGTTTTTGTTTTTCAAGACAGAGTTTCTCTGTAACTTTGGTGCCTGTCCTGGAACCAGCTCTTGTAGACCAGGCTGGCCTCGAACTCACAGAGATCTGCCTGCCTCTGCCTGCCGAGTGCTGAGATTAAAGGTGTGTGCCACTACTGCCTGGTTATATAAATAAATCTTAAGAAAAAAAGCAGGACAATGGCGGCACACACTTTTAATCCCAGCACTTGGGAGGCAGAGGCAGGCAGATCTGAGTTTGAGGCCAGCCTGGTGTACAGAGTGAGTTCCAGGACAGGCTCCAAAGTTACAGAGATACCCCATCTCAGAAAAAAACAGAAAATAAAATAATGGGGTCGACTAATAGATAATGAAAGCAAACCTGTTTTGCAGTGGTACAGTCGTTTGGTTAGCCTGGGAGCTCCATTTTTTAAAAACGATTTATTTTATTTTTATTTGTGTGTATGGGTGGGGGGGTTACACTGTGTTTGAGTATCCATGGAGACCAGAAGAGGATGTTTGAGCCCCTGGAAATCTAGTTACAGGTTGTGATCTACCCAACATGGGTGCTGGGAACTGAACTCTAGTTCTCTGCAACAACAATGAGCACTTTTTTTTTTATAAAAAGATTTTATTTTTCTTTTATGTGCACAAGTGCCTTGCCTGCATGTCTGCACATATGCACACTGCATTCATGCCCGGGAAAAAGGGTGCAGGTTCCCCAGAACCGGAGCCGCAAATGCTGTGAGCAACCATGTGGGTGCTGGGAACCCAACCCAGGTCCTCTGGAAGAGTGGCAAGTGCTTCTGACCACTGAGCCGCCTCTCTCCAACACCATAGCAAACACTCTTTAACTACTGAGCTGAGATCTCTCCAGCCAGGTGACTTTATCTTTAAAACAGAAAACATTCAAAGCCAAAGCATCACTGGCCTGGACAGGGAAATCGAGATCATTCCAGCGAGGGGCAGGTGAACAGAAGGCCTTACCTGAGGTACTGAGGCTTCCCGATGTGAGTTTTCTCTGCCGGTTTTCCTGATAATGTAACAGGTGAGACCACAAGGCTGATTTCCCCTGGAACCAATGGGAGGGATGAACAGCTGTTATGATGTTCAGCACGCAAACAGCAGCTTTTGCTACAAGTATTAGTGCTGCGTCTGGTTTCAATTCCCTCAAACACACACAATGTACACAAATCATCTTCTACTAAAATCCAGGAAGACAGAACAGAAGAGAACATCAAGCTGAAATGGTTCCCAACTAAAATACAAAAGGCATGGAAAGGACCCATGATTAAGAAAGTAAAAGACAACCTCTAAATGCTCTGGTGGAGATAGGTCAGCTCTTGCCCATAGAACAGATGCCTAGCCTATGAAAGTTTATAAACAGCTTCTAAACTTCCTATTATATTTAAAGGCATTCTTGCCCTTCGTTGCAGGTTGGGATGAATAAGTCAGGCTGGCCTCAAAGTCACAGAGATTCTCTTGCCTCTGCCTCCTGAGCGCTGGAATTAAATTATGTGCCACCACACCCAATTCCATCTTGGGAGTTGTTCTGTTTTGGTTTGGTTTTAGTTTTTCGAGACAAGGTTTCTCTGTGAAACACTCCTGGCCATCCTGGAACTCACTCTGTAAACCAGGCTGACCTCAAACTCACAGATATCTGCTTGCCTCTGCCTCCCAAGTGCATGCGCCACCACCGCCCAGCCCATCCTGTTTTTTAAGACAGGTTTCTCACTGACCTGGAGTTCATCAAGTACTGGCTGTCCAGTGAGCCTGCCTCTCCTCCTCCTCATGGGCACTCACCACCATTAGCTTTTTTTACATGAGTTCTGGAGACTGGACTCAGGTCATCAGGCTTGTACAGCAAGCATTTTACCAACTGAGCCATCTCCCCAGCCTTCATAACTATCACAGATGACAAATATTTCACATTCATGGTCATGTTCCTATGTGGTTGATAAAAAATATAGTATGTATTATGTTAGTAACAGAATTTATAATACTCTTACAAAGTCTTTCAATTTTGTATTTAATGAAAGTGATAATGATAGATGCTATCATATCTCAGCACTTACTACTAGGATAGCACTATCTCAGTGCTACAGATGTGGCTCAGTTGGTAGAGTGCTTGCCCAGCAGACACCAAGACAGTACCACATAAATCCCCATTGTAGCAATCCATGCCTACAATTTCTACACTCCAGAGGTGGAGGCGTAAGGATCAGATATCCAAGGACAGCAAGGGCTACAGAGAGAGACACTGTCTCAAGAAGAAAATAAAAAAGGCTGAGCAGTGGCGGCACACACCTTTTTTTTTAAAAAATATTTATTTATTATGTATACAATATTCTGTCTGTGTGTATGTCTGCAGGCCAGAAGAGGGCACCAGACCTCATTACAGATGGTTGGGAGCCACCATGTGGTTGCTGGGAATTGAACTCAGGACCTTTGGAAGCGCAGGCAGTGTTCTTAACCACTAAGCCATCTCTCCAGCCCCCCCGGCACACACCTTTAATCCCAGCACTTGGGAAGCAGAGGCAGACAGATCTCTGAGTTTGAGGCCAGCCTGGTGTACAGAGTGTGTTCTAGGATAGCTAGGGCTACACAAAGAAACACTTTCTCAAGAAACAACACCCCCCCCCAAAAAAAATTAAGTATATAAAGGGCTGGGGATACAGGTCAAATGCTGGAGTGCTTGCTTAGCACACATGAAACCCTGGATATGATTCCTAGCACTGCACCAGCCAGGGGTGGTACACGTCTGTAATAGCACTTGGGAGGATCAGGAGTTCAAGGTTACTCTTGAATGTGTACAGAGTTCAAAGCCAGCCTGGACTACATGAGACCCTGCTTCAAAACAAATACATTAAACAAAGATGCTACTTTGACACCCACTTAAAAGTACATCACTGAAATATCACTGAAATAAGGAAATTCTCTGAGTATTATGTGGCAAAAAACAAAACAAAACAAAAAAAACAAAACCCACTCAGCTCCTCCTCAAGGAGATGTTTACCCTTCAGTGAGAGCCTCGTTTCTACTCGGGCTCTAAAACCAGTGCGAGCCTGGTGCTTCCTGAGCTTAGGCTCACCCATCCTACCTCAGACACACCAACAGCTAGAGAATACACCCAGCTGACCTGCAGCTTACTCCAAAGAAAGACGACATTTTTAAAGTTTTTAAAAACTTTAAAGTTTATTCTTTAGTATAAAGTTTAAGTATAAAGTTTAAAGTACAAAGTTTATTCTTAAGAAAAAAAGCTGAATTCACATTTGTTTAGCTGTCTCATGGCTCATTCTCGAAGCACTTTGTTCTGCCTTTAAAGCCAGCCAAGCTAGACAGATAGTAAGGGGCAACAGTTCTCAACCTGTGGGTCGAGACCCCTTGAGGGGGAGAATCAAATAACCTTTCCACAGGGGTCAAATAGTGATTCTGCATATCAGATATTTATATTATGACTCATAAAAGTAGCAAAATCACAGTTATGAAGTAGCAAAAAACCTTTATGGCAGAGGGTCACCACATAAGGTGTACTAAAGGGCTACAGAGTGTTAATAAGCTCAAGATGCACTGGGAAGGGGAGACTAGTAAGTGAAACCAGACACTAGACCATTACCTGTTTCACTTGCAGCCCATGGCTCCAGATCCTTTCCAGAAGGTCACAGAGGCTGGCAATCAAGGTGTTCTCTTCCACACCAGTGATGTTCACCTCTCCGTGCCCCAGCTCCACAGCCTCTCGGCCCATCTTCTCCACCAGCATCCTCTTGGTCTAGGAGTGGGAAAGCAGAATAGAGCCCTACAGTGAGTAGAACCACACACGGTTGCAGAGGGCTATGGCAGCCTGCAAGGCACATGTGCTGGGCTGTGAAGGACAGTATGAAGAAGCCCCAGGGACAGTGTACTTACTGACATATAGGTCAGGTATGGGGAGTGCAAGCTTTCAAAGTCCAGGAAAGGAGGTAAAAAAAACACAGCTATCAGCATGTAACCCTAGCAAGGGAGTTCATCACTCTGGAGTCAAGCCTTTGCCTTTATGAGATAAAAAGAGTTGAATAAAATCCTTTATTCATTCCCACATCTGATATTCTCCCATTCTCACTGCTTGAATAAATGTGCTGAACAAACCTTCAAGCACACATATAACCTAGAAATATATCTGAAATAACCCTCAAGGAGACAAGAAGTTATTGAGTATAATTTCAGGTAAAACTCTATAAATGCTTATTGTAAATACTTAACAACATCATCAGTGTCAAAGATGATTGAGAAACCCTTTCAAGAACTGTATCAACAATGTTCTCAAGGGCAGGAAAGGAAACATATGGGAGAATCACAAGTAACTCAGAACCAACTGTCAGTTTAAAACAATTTTTTTAACTTAGGGGCTGGAAACAAAAAGCTCAGGGTTAAGAGCCTATACTGCTCCTGTAAGAGGGCTAAGGCAGGGGCTCGGGCTCAGTTCCAGAACCTACACTGGACAGATCACAACAGCCCGTAGCTCAAGCTGCAGGAGAACTGATATCCGATTCTGGCATCTGAGGGAAGCTGTATTCAAGCACACACAATCTCGGAGACACACACATAATTAAAAAAAAAAAAAAAAACATCCTGGGCTAAAGAGCTGGCTTAGTGCTGAAGAGTGCTGGTTCTTGCAAAGGACCCAGGTTCAATTCCTAGCACCCACACGGAGGCTCACCACTTCTTTAGGCACCATGTGTGCATGTGGTGCACAGATAAATGCAGGCAAAGCACTCATACAAAATAGAATAAACCTAAAAATAAATAAATAAATAAAATCTTGAAATTAAAAAGTCTGAATTTAAAATGTCAATTCTGATAAACTAGCTTTTTGTATTTGTTTTTGAAACAGGATCTATGTAAACTAGACTGGCCTCAAACTCAGAGATCTGCCTGCCTCTACCTCTTCAGGGCTCAGATGCTAAGACTAAAATAAAGGTTGCACACCACCATGCCCTGCTTATTCTAGGTTTGTTTGTTTTTAAGTTTTTAGTGGTGTGTGTGTGTGTGTGTGTGTAAGAGAGGAGAGAGAGAGCGCGCGCACAAGTGCCAAGGTACATGTGTGAAATCAGATGGCTTGGCAGTGTGTCTTCACCTGATGAACCAGCCTGACTCCATCTAAGATTAAAAGAAATCTTGTTACAAGGTTAAAATAAGTTCATTCTTGCTTTCTATGAAACTTGGAGTAAACCATATTTTGACCAATTTTCTGAAATTTGACATATTCCCCACCCTATGCCCTAATCTCCACCCTGATAAGATGTTATACCAAAATTTTTAAAATGTTCTGCCAAATTCTATGTAACCAAAACCCTTGAAAACCCCATAGTCTTGCAGTTTGGGGGCTAATATAAACACCACTTTCTCCTATGTTCAATGCTATTTTCTTGTACCCTGCTTTAGGGAGATAGCCCTGTGTGACAGAAAAATAAAGCTTGCTTAATTTGGTCCAAAAATCTGGACTCTTGTTCAGTGGAATTAAAAACCACTGAGCTATCTCTCCAGCCCAACTTTCTTAAAGTAAGAATTTCTTCTAATTTCACTAATAACTATCAGGATGCAGCAGAGATAAACATCTGAGTTGTCCTAAAAATTATGATACTAAAAAAAAAAAAAAGAATTTTTTTTTTATTATAAATGACATTTATGGACCAGGCAGTGGTGGCACATGCCTTTAATTCTAGCACTCAGGAGGCAGACACAAAAAATCTCTGAGTTTGAGGCCATCCTGGTCTAAAGAGTGAGTTCCAGGACAGTGAGGGATACACAGAGAAACCCTATCTTAAATTTTTTTTAAATACAAAAAAAGAGAAAGAAATTTCATTTATCAATATAATTTTGTTATATGTATACTTCTGCTCTTAATTAAGATATTGTGTTTGTACAGCTCATTTAAAAATGTAAAATTAAGGCCGGGCGGTGGTGGCGCACGCCTTTAATCCCAGCACTCGGGAGGCAGAGGCAGGCGGATCTCTGAGTTCGAGGCCAGCCTGGTCTACAAGAGCTAGTTCCAGGGCAGGCTTTAAAAAAGCTGCAGAGAAACCCTGTCTCGAAAAACCAAAAAAAAAAAAAATGTAAAATTAAGAAATATAGGTTAAGGGGCTGGAGAGATGGCTCAGAGGTTAAGAGCACTGCCTGCTCTTCCACAGGTCCTGAGTTCAATTCCCAGCAACCACATGGTGGCTCACAACCATCTGTAATGGGGTCTGGTGCCCTCTTCTGGCCTGCAGGCATACACACAGACAGAATATTGTATACATAATAAATAAACAAATAAACAAACAAATAAATAAATAAATAAATTTTAAAAAAATAAAAAAAAAGAAATATAGGTTAATAGTCATCTATAACAGTCAAGCTTGTAGTCCATGTTAGGTTTTCTAGATATATATCAGTTTAGGTTTTCTAGATATATATCTAGATATAGATATATATCAGTTAATCTTCAAACCTTTCAAAGACTACAAAATATGGCATTTAAAATGTTTTAAGAACTTAGGAAGCCGGGAGGTGGTGTCACACGCCTTTAATCCCAGTACTCAGGGGGCAGAGGCAGGCAGATCTCTGTGAGTTCGAGGCCAGCCTGGCCCCAAAGCTACAGAGAAACCTTGTTTCCAAAAGCAAAAAACAAACAGAAGAAAAAAAAAAAAGAACTTAGAACTTTTCATGACAATAAGACATATCTGCTCCTGGCAGCACCAATCTACTTCAAGAGGATGATGGGTATCGAAGAGGCTCCTCATAGAGTTTGTTAGCCATTTGGGCAAGAAACTTCTCTTGCCTGAACTGTTTGACTAGACTTGCAGGACCCATAGAAAAATGAGTGCTGAAGCTGCCTAAAGAAGGTAAGACAGTCCTTTGGGTTCCTGCTTCATGAAAGAGTCTGCATGACATCCTGTAGAAAGTGACCGACAAACTGCCAATAGAGGTTGAACTGTCTTCAAAATTTCCTGCTTAATGGAAAAGTCTGCCAGATATCATGGGCCTGTAGGCTGAAGATGGGTGCCCCAATGGTACAGAAGAACTTTGGGTGACTATTCAGGCAGTAATATGTCTCTGTCAATTCTAGAGTTTTAGAAGTTGCTTACAATGCACTTCCTGTTTACTTAGGTAATATACTATATCTTTCTGGAGTCTTTCATAGAGTTGAAGAATAGATATAGCTTTCCTTAGTTATGATAAAAAAAAGTAGATATAAATATTGTAGATATAAGATTTAACTATAATTCTTGCTTGATACCTGTTTTGTTATATGTAATCTTGCTATGTTAAAGTTAAAACCTTCCTTTTTATTTAGACAGAAAAAGGGAGGTGATATGGGACATGATGTATGCTGTGAATATATTTTATTGCCATTGGTTAATAAAGAAGCTGCTTTCAGCCAATGGCTTAACAGAGTAAAACCAGGCTGAAAGAGATATATAGAGAGAGAGTAGGCAGAATCATTCAGAGAAGCCATGTAGCCGCTGGAGACAGATGCCTCTGTTGGAGCACACTGAAACTTTGCCAGTAGGTCATGACCTCATGGTGATGCACAGATTAATGGAGATGGGTTAGTTTAGGATGTAAGAGCTAGCTAGCAATATACTTAAGCTATTGGCCAAACAGTATTGCAAATAATAAAGTTTCTGAGTGATTATTTCGGGTCTAAGTGGCTGGGAATGAAAAAGCATCTTCCCCCAACTATATTACATTTATAACTTAAATATTAAAAATTAATCTTTCTTTTGGTATTGACAAAAACATCCAAACCACTAAAGCTTAAACTGAATAACAACAAACATTGAGTTAACATGGAATAAGAATCCCACAAACTATTATTTTCAGACATGAAAAGTGATTGCTATCAGATCACAATAGAGACACAAAAACATTTCCACATATGCAAAGCAATCTGTAATAATTAATAAGGCCACAAGATTTTAAGGTTAGTATTATCCCATTATATAAGGAGTAGAGCAAGGTTTGCCAAGCAAACCTGATCATAGGAGTTCGAGCATCAGAAACCACATGAAGAGGGAAGGAGAGAAGTGACTTACAAAGCTGTCCTGACTTTAGTTGGGCGGTAGTGGTGCACACCTTTAATCCTAGCACTCAGGAGGCAGAGGCAGGCAGTTTTATGTGAGTTTGAGGCCAGCCTGGACTACAGAGAGAGTTCCAGGGATACACAGAGAAACCCTGTCTCAAAACACACACACACACACACACACACACACACACACACTTTTTAACTAAAAAAGGAGTGCTTGGGGCCAAGCAATGACCTCCTTTTCACTGCCAAGGGTGCAGTAGCACTCAGGTGTCCACAGCCCACCTTGTTGCGGCATTCCTTCAGCAGGCCTTCTACAAACTTCCAGTTGGTCTGGGCGATGACTGATGGAGAGAGGTTGGACAGTTTGGGCTGACGGATGGTGCTGCCCATATTCCTGGCTTCCTGGATGTACTTCTACATCAAACAGAAAAAACAAAGACCTTTTATGTCCGTGTACAGAAACCATTCTTGCACTAAAGGGAAAAAACCAAAATAATACGATTTCTGGTTTTGCTGACCAGGTATAATAAATTACCTTTGATTTAAAGTCACAAGAGGGACTTATTATACATGTGTTCTTGTGCACAGTGCACGCATACATACTAGCAGGCATATTCAACTTTTTGACATTATGACATGATATTGTCCTCTACAAAGTTTGTACCTAAGAATCCTGCAGTGGAGTCACAAATCACAATAAGTAAACAAACTGATCCCACAATGTTTTATGTTAGGCTGCATCCCAGGGCGCATGTAGTCAGAAGTCCACAGGTTGGACATGCCTGCTACTGCATACACAGCTCACTGAACAAATCCAATCAAACCGCAATGTGACTGTGATAATCATTTCATCCACCATGATGAAAGAAACTGAACTAGTCTCACCACATAAAAAGGATTTATTTGCCTTAATCTTGCTAAATCAGGAACTAAGGAAACAACCATACTTTCTACTCTTCTACAGCATATTGCTATTTCTTTGTATGCTGTTTAATACAGAGTCCACATCAATTTCATATACTATATGGGCATTCTTGACATCTCAGGTTTATGACCAGCATTTTATCCTACTATTGCGCCCCCCTCCATATTATCTCTAGTACTACAACACTGTCCATTTTATGTTCTGACCCATTAATCTACCCCTACTGCCAACTGCTATCTGCCTCCTAACTGGCTATCTATCCCTCTCTCTCTGTTTCTCTCCTCCAAAAGTCTTCCACAGCCTGATTTATATAACACGCAGCTTTAGATCCTGTCCTCTACTTGGAAGTGTTGTTCTCTGTAACAAAACTATTGAGCCCTAAGGCCTCAACAAACACTGACTCCTCCTCTAAATAGTTGTTTGTTGATTATCCCACTAAAAATGATCTTCACATTCTCTCACCAATGATTGTGAGAGGATCTGCCCTTCGCATGGCTCCTTCAAAAGATTTTTCTACTTGATTACTTGTGTGCCTGTCTCAACTCCCTAATACACATACTCTGAGGAAACGGCTGCCTCCTTGTCATCTTAGTATTTCAGATGCTCACCCAGTCAGTGATTCTGACCAACAGTACAACAAACGCAGCTAAAAACAGGAGAAGATGGGGTGAGAGATTTAGAACACCAGTATCAATTAACCTATCCCAACAGCACAAAAGTCTAAACATAATTTATAGACCAGTAGTAAAAATTTCATAACTATACCTTAAATTTTTTAACAAATTATTTTGTGGTGCTGGGGTGAAACTCTAGTGGCCTACCCCTATAAGACAAGTGTTCTTAGCACTGAGCTACAACCAGCCTTTCAAGTTTTCACTTACTTCTTTAAAAAACAGCCAAGAGTGAGTCAGCCCCAGAGCTTTAAGCATGGGAGAGTCGTGCCCATTACTCATCTGTCACACAGCAGCACAGCCACCAACATCTGAGGCAAGTGGGAGAGCTGTCCCTGCTCCCCACCAGGAGAGCAGGCCCCACACCTTGTCTGGGCAGCACAATAGAGCCAGTCCTGTTGATGGAGGTGTGGATGAGCCAGCCCAGAAGTTGTGAGCATGGGAGAGCTGTCCCTATTACTCATCTGTCAGGTGGCAGCATGGGTAGGGGAGATTCCTCCCCCCACCCCCCCGGTTCATCAATGGCTGAGGCATGTGAAAGAGCTGCCACTGAGGTCATAAGAGCAGGAGAGCTGTCCCTTCCCTCAGCAGCTGCAGCACTTTGGAAATGTGGCCCCTACGCCATGCCTAGTAGAGCTGGCCCTGAAGGTGTAGATGTGGAAGAACCGACCCTGAGGACATGGAAGCAGGGGAACTAGTGTTGCCCCTTGCTCATGACTGCAAGAAGTGAACTAGCCAGGGCAATGCAAGAGAGCTCACCCTGGAGGGCTGACAAACCCTGCAACTAACTACTCAGGCTCAGAACCAGTGTGTTACAAGTTGTCCCACCCCAACATTCACTCATCTGTGATCTGAAGGAGCATGTGAAAGGACCAGTCCTGCAGACCCAAAGCTGCAGGCTCCAAGATCTCCACAAACAGGGCAAGAACAGGATATCCAAAAAGAGTCTCAGAGAGGGCCCACCACTGATAGTGTAGCAGAAACCAGAGGCCTCGAACCAGACCAATGAACTCTGCAATGAACACTTGCAAAGAGTAAAAATAAGTTAAAAAAAAAAGTAAAAATGTATGGATAAAAGGGTTTAATGCATGACTCACTATGTCATACTATAACTTCCATGATAAGATTGGTTTTTCTTTTTTTTTTCCTCCTCTCTTAAATTTTAGTTTATTTTATTTTGGGGGAAAGGCTGCAAAGGCAGAGGGCAGATATGAAGGGACAGGAAAATTAATGGAACAGAGATGTATCATGTGAAAGACACAAAGAATAAAAAAGAAAGTTTAAAAAAAGTCAAGGAAACAAGCTATTTTCAAACTTACTGAGGTGCTAGACACACATGAAAACAGTCTTCCTGACTGAATTTCATTGGTTAAGATGAAAAATCACAATGTCTTTTAAGTTCCTGAAAGGCTTTGCAACAAATCTAAAGCATGGTCTTCAGCTAGTTTAAAACTAGAGACTATGCTAAGAAGCAGTAACTCAGCTTGCAGCAGAGAGGATTCAGGAAATAAATCCAATAATCTGCAATACCACTGTGATGGTTTGAATGAAGATGACCCCATAGGCTCCTATATTTGAATGCTTGGTTCCTAATCAGTGGAGCTGTTTGAGAGGGGTCAGGACAGGGTTCCCAACCTTCCTAACGCTGTGGCCCTTTAATACAGCTCCTCATGTTGTACTGACCCCCAAACATAAGATTATTTTTGTTGCTACTTCATAATTGTAATTTTGCTACTGTTAGGAATCATAATGTAAATATCTGATATGCAAGATATCTGATGTGCAACCCCCAACCCAAAGAGGTCACGACCCACAGTTTAAGAACCATGGGTTAGGTAGTAGGGCCCTGTTGGAGGAAGAATGTCACTGGCGGTGGGCTTTGAGGTTTCAAAAGCCCAATCCAGGCTCTCTCCCCACCCCCTTTTTCTTTCTCTGAAGATCAGGATGTAAACTCTCAGCTATCGCTCCAGCACCATACCTGCCTACCTACCACCATGGCCCTCACCACGATGGATCAACCCTCTGAAACTGTACACAAGTCCACAATTAAAAGCTTTCTTTCATAAGAGCTGCCTTAGTTGTGACATCTCTTCAAAGCAGAACAATAACAAAGCAAGACACTATCCCTCCCTCTCCTTGAAGCATGATTAATAAAAGCTCAGAGAGAGAAACTGGGATTCAACCTAAAGATCTGAAAAGCAAAGCAACCAGCTACTGGTTCTTACTCAACCTTAGTCTGAAAGTGGCAATCCTGCCTCCAGGAACCTCAGAATGAGACTGCGTGTTGAGAGCTGTTTCCTCCTGTTTTATAATCCTCTCTAGTGTGGGGATTAAAGGCACGTACCGCCTGGTTTCTACGGCAACTAGTGTGGCTACTGGAATTAAAGGTGCATGTCGTGTCATTGTGGCTACTGGGACTAAAGGTGTGTGTTACTATTACCTGGTCTGTAAGGCTGACCAGTGTGACTGTTTTACTCTCAGATCTTCAGGTAGTCTTTAATTATTAAAATACAATTGAAATGCCACTACATCTCCTTATCCACATAGGGGGCAAAAATAAAGCCAGGTCCACAATCTCCATTCTTCTCTATTGCTGCAATAAAATATCCTGACAAGAGCAACTTAGGTACAAAGTGTTGATTGAGGCTCACAGATGTGCATCACAGTTTATCACACAGGAGGTCCCAGCAGCAGGACCTGAGGGAGCTGATCTCATCATATCCACAATCAGCAGAGAGCAAGGATGCATGCAGGCTGGTCTTTGGTTTGCTCTCTCTACTTTTATACGATTCAGGATCCCTAACCCAGGGAATGGTGTCACCCACAGCAAAAGGATCTTCCCACATCAATTAAGGTAATCAAGATAATCCCCCACAGACATGCGTACAGGCCAACCTAATCTAGACATTGACTCCCCCCGCCCATTCTGGACTGTGTCAAGTCAGCCAGAGAACTAAGACACAGGGAGAAGTCCTCCACCTTCAGACTCAGTGTCACAGAACTTACCCCAGTTCACTTTCCTCCATTATATTTTAATAAAATTAGCTCCTTTCCTAACATACAAGAAGTCCTAATCTTAAAGGCATTTCTCTGAAGTTTCAGCTTGCCATCTTCTGAGGTTTGTATTACACTCAGCAGGGGGTTAGCAGAGAGAGAACATACAAGGTCCACACTTAAGCTCTTCTCTGTGGAGAAAGGTCACTGCTGGTAGAGCACACAAAAGATCAGTGGAGCATGAGAGCAGGAGTCCTTGCCATTCACAAGGTGCCATACCTCTCTCTGGTCATTGTCCAAGCGCAGGTGTTCTGTGTGCTGCTTTTGCCGGTCTTTCCGCCTCCACTGGGCAGGGGCGTTCCTTTTTGTCCACCTGACAATATCAAAGAGGCCATTAAGAATATCTTCTACTCTATGAGTTCTAAGCCAACCTAGTCTACACAGTGAGAGACCCTGTCTCAAAATAGAAAAAAAAAGCCACTAAAAAGTAAAGCCAACTGACAAAAGAGAATGAGAATGTCTGAGCAGTTGATGGTAAGCACAGAAAGCCACTGGAAGCAATATGAAGTCCTTAGGGATAAGCAGCTACAAAGAGAGAGCACGCTCCAAAGACTGAGAGAATTTGTCTTGAAATATCTACCAAACTTCACATGCAGATACAAAGCTGTCTGGGCTACATATACTCATCTCCAAAAGAAAAGAACCATCAGGCCACGTTACCCATTTTATCTCCAATTTATATGGGGTTCAGGTATGAGGCTGTTTTAACCTACCTGCATCCTGGCTGCCTCCGAGTTCTGGGAATAGTTATCTTAAATTTGTACAGTGGAGACAAACACTGACAGACACTCTTGGCACCTAAATAGTTTGGGTTTTGTCCGTATTTGTTTTTAAAATTTCTGAGGTCTTGAGTAACCACACTAGCTTAGACTCTGGATGCCACCGATTACTCCGCTTGGTAGTGAGGTTGGAGGACCTCTAGGGTTTACTCACTTGTTGCTAGCTGGCCCAGTGCAAAGGACATCAGACTGCAACTTAGGGAAAAAGCCAGGCTCATATTTTCCTTGTCCAATTTTCATATCAAGAAGATGTGGGTGAACCGCAGTGTGATCTATTTTTGCCAGACGTAGTTCAATTGCTTTTTCTGAATGAGATTTTTAAAAAAATAAATAAATAAGTCAAACTTTTTTTTTTTTTTTTTTTTTTGGTTTTTCGAGACAGGGTTTCTCTGCAGCTCTTTTAGAGCCTGTCCTGGAACTAGCTCTTGTAGACCAGGCTGGTCTCGAACTCACAGAGATCCGCCTGCCTCTGCCTCCCAAGTGCTGGGATTAAAGGCATGCGCCACCACCGCCCGGCTCTGTCAAACTTTTTTTTAAAAGTGACTACTCTTCAATTCTAGCCAAGATAAGAGTGAAAAAAAATGATTTTTACCTTCTTTCCTGAAATATACACAAGCAGGAAAACAGACATATGATTTCAAAACACTTGCCATCAGGCAATGAGGGACAGTAGTCCCTAAAATTTAGAAATAAATGAGGTAATTCTTACTAATGGCTCAGCTAACTGACCTGAGTATTTTCTGTTGGGACACACTAAGGGGAACCTTAGAGTCTGGTTCAGTCCCAAAGGCTGGCAATATGGACAGTGGCAAAGAGTTTGTTCTAGAACATCTGTAGGGATTTCTGGGCTCTGCAAACTGCCTCAAGTGACACTATGACATCTCTTTTTCTGAAAAAACCTTAAAAATGAGGGCTAGTTAGCTCTTTATCCCACAGCTTAAACACTGTATTCTAATAGACTCATGAGACTACATATCAGACAAGAGTGACTCAGAACACTGCAAATGCAGCACCCGGACTACAGATGGGCTGAGAGCTGAAGGGCAGACAAGCAGAGCCTTCACAGCCCCTGGCTGTTTGAATACGGCCATTTTCAAGTACAATGCAAGATGAAAAGGACTGGGCATCCTCATTTGTTCTTTTGTTTTGCTTTTGTTTTTGGCTTTTGGTTTGTTGAGACAGGGTTTCTCTGTGTATCTCTGGCTGACCTGGAACTCACTCTGTAGACCTCGAACTCACAGAGGTCCCCCTGCCTCTGCCTCTTGAATGCTGAAATTAAAGGCATATGCCACCACCGGACAGGAATCCTGACTTTAAAAACGACTTTGAAGCCAGGCTGTGGTGGCACATCCTTTTAATCCCAACAGGGAGGCAGAGGCAGGAAGATCTCTGAGTTCAAGGCCAGCCTGGTCGACAGAGTGAGTTCCAAGGCAGTCAGAGGTACACATAGAAACCGTCTCAAAACAACAACAACAAAAAAAAACCCAGAAACAAAAATGATTTTGAGAGGCAGGTGGATCTCTAGGAATTCAAGGCCAGCTCTGGTTTACAGAGCAGTTCGAGGCCAGTCAAGGCTCAGTCCCAAAAACAAACAAACAAACAAACAAAAAAGATTTCCAGGCCAAAAGAAAACAAACAAAACAAAAGGAAGAAAGCAAAGAGTGGTGTCACACACCGTTAGTCTCTGTGCTGAGAAGCAGAGACAGGCGTTGCTCTGTGAGTTGAGGCCAGCCTTGTCTATATAGTGAATTCTAGGACAGCCAGGACTACAGAAGTCTTGTCTCAAAAGAACAAAAATAAAATAAAATAAAATAATAAAGAAGAGCATCACAGGTCATGTGCTAACATACTCAAAGGCAAAAACAGAGAAAGCAGCAGACTCGTTTAGGAAAAGGGACACATTAGCGATGGAGCCCTAGAGGAAAGACATCTCACCTGCTTCATCCACAGTGGTACACTTCTGGTACATGGATGTCCGAAGAGTAGGTGTCCGAACATTCAACAGTCTGATCTTGTCAACCCTCGAGTCAAAGACCCGGAGAACGGGGTCTTTATCGTCATCATCATGACACATGATCTTGTTGTCAATAAAAGATGCAAACATCTGGGTCTCGAGGAATCTTGAGAGGAAGGGCAGGTAGGGCTCAGGCTGATCTGACAGGAAGGATGCCTAGTGCGACCAAAAGGAAGCAATCAGCAGGGACGAGAACATGACAGCCCTGACCAAAAACAGCAATACCCCCAAGGGCTGAAGTGGGACAATTCTATGAAGCCTCCTAGGTCATTATGAAAACCAAAACTACAACTCTTCTCCCCTTCCTTAACTCTCATAAAACCTTTGCCTAGAGAAAGAGTCCTTCCCAGCACTGCAAAGCAGAACAGAAACAAAGGAGGGAGCTGTCTAGAAGTGAATCACTGTAGTCATCTGCAGGCCTGCTTCTCCACTTGACTTCTCTTCTTTCACACTGTTAAATAGCTCTGAATCGCGGCCCCCAGGGACTCACTCACTTTATCAAAGTTCTGCATCTGCTCCCTGTTGGTGAACCAGGACTCCTTATCCTGGCTGGGCTGGATGACAAACACTTCATAATCAGCAAACATCTGAGTAAAGCGATTAGCAAAAACTTCCCTGATCTGAATGTTTAGCTGGTAAATCCTGAGTTCTTCTTCATCACACTGAACTTTGAAATCTTTATTGCTACTGGGGTCTTCACGAACTTCCAGCTAAAAAGAGGGAGAGAAAGAGAGAGAAGATGAAAATATGAAATATGAAAGTTATACTTTCATGCCAAAGAAATGCAACTCGTCTGTTTTCATTTTGGACTCAGCAGCAAATGGTGAGGAGGTCTGAACAAAAGGAAGAAAAATGAGAAGAAATATAAAAGGAAGGAATTCTAGAAGTTAGAGATTGACCTTACTGGTAGAATCTTGCCTAGCAAGCAGGTAGAGAGCAAAGATAGGGGAGGGGAGGAGATTCTGTGAAGAAAAGACAGAGCTCAGTCTGAAGGTATCCAGCAACTCACTAAGATGAGGTGCAGTCACTGTGAGCTGCGTGCAGTCCAGCCAAGGAAGGAAAGGGCAGAATCACTCCTGGGCAAAGGGCACGAGGGAGCTAAAGTCAGAGCAGTGGATCAAACTCTGGCACTGATCTCCTCTTGGTATCATCTTTCTTTTTTTTGGGGGGGGGGGGGCGGGGGTAGTGGTGGGATTGGGTTGTCACTTTTCTTACCTTTCAAAGATCATCCTTTTTTTTTAAAGGAGATATATATTTTATCTTCCTAAGTATTTCTCTGATCAACTGGTATAGCTTTTTTTTTAATCTGCTGTACTTTACAAAATAAAATAGAGAAAAGAAATTGCTCACTACTAAAAATGAGAAGTCCAACAAAATCATTACACTGTCCTAACACTTACATATAACTAACCAAAGTTGTTTAGCAATGGGAATGGGAAAGGTAGAAAGATAGGCAAATAAGCACAGAAAGCTTAATTTCATCAAAACCAGAAACTGGAAAGCCAAGTGCATCCCTGGAGAAGTCAGCATTACAGAATCTGTTCTAAGCTGCAGCTGAACTCCAGGCAAGGCTCTGAATCTAAGGCTGAAAGGTCTCTAAGCCTCAGCGTCAAGATGTATCTCTATCAGGCTGCTGTGACATCACAGGACAGTGGATATGAAAGGTCTAAACTTGGGGCTTACCATCACCATCCTTCCTGACCACTCTGCGGAGTGTCACACAGAATGGCAACAGACTCTCCCTGAGCTGTACAAGAAGCCACCCAGGCTCAACCAAGTAACATGTGCTAGACTAGCGGCTAGCACTAACTCAATTTCCCATATGGAACATTTCCTTCAAGGCTCACGAGTATGCACTGTCCTGACCTGGGTACCTTCTCATCTAAATCCATCTTCCCAAGGACAGCACTCTAACAAAGATCCAATCTGTCACAAACTTATTTCCAGCTTCTTACTTTTTCTAAACTCACTCCTGTCCTCTTGACCAATGCTTGCAACCGGGCAATAGTTTCATTCTCCTTGAGGAGCTCATAGGAATGCAAAGGGGAGCCTGCAATATTTCCATTCCTCTTGTCAGACACAAGCTCAGAGACTCGGATCCTCTTCAGCTTTGAGGCACTCTCGCTGCAATGGAGATTTCCTTCAGGGGGAATCCCAAAAGCCATGAGGATCTCAGAGACCTCCTGGACAAACTCCAGTTTGTTGGGAAATTGAGGCAAGTCCTCTGGCAACTCAATGAAGTGGTTGTCAACATCCACAAAGCAGAGGTTAGCCTGGAAATCAAAACAAGAAGGGGCATGAGAGAAGTTTTAGAAAGGACAATGGATACATCTAAATGATATATATTAGACATGGCGCAAAGAAGACAGAGCAAGGCAATGAGACAGCCCTATGCTCAGAGCCTCCCCTTTCTGATTAAAGCCTTAGCAATGTGACATGACCTCTGACACTTTCCTCAGAAGTAAAATGCTAGGGAAATAGCTAAAAGTAGTACGGAAACCATGATGGTATCACCGTTAAGCACACAAGAGCTTTAGAGTGAATGCTGGTCTGACGCATGAGTGAGCTCCACAGTCAGTGAGAGGAGTAAGGAAGTCCAGGCCCCAGTACTGACCTCTTCAGTGTGACCCTGACTGCATGGAGTGCATCCAGTAGCATCCCCTCCTCAGCGTCACTCCTAATTGGTGAGATCTGATTGCCACAGTCCTTCCCTAGGCTTCCCTCTGACTTTACAACTGCCTCAGAGAGGAAGTGGAGCCAGCACTCACACAAAGCCAAACGGTCAGCAACACATCTAGCTAGTCTCAGTTTACAGGTGAAATTGACAAAAAGCCATGCAGGGTGAAGGAGTTTATAATCCCAGCACTTGGGGAAGCTGAGGCAGGAGGACCACTAAGAGTTCCAGATCAACATGGGGATACATAGGTCCAGGCCACCCTGGACTAACCTAAAAAGATAAACTTAAAATAAAGAGGGGGACAGGACACAACACAGGAGCTGGAGAGATGGCGGCTCAGCAGTCAAAAACACTGGTTGCACTGCCAGCTCTGCCAGAGGACCCAAGTTCAATCTTCAGCACCCATATGGCAGCTCACAACCGTCTGTTAACTCCAGATCCAGCAGACCCATTGTCCTCTTCTGGTCTCCATGGTCACCAGCCCAAAGACATACAATACATGCAGGCAAAACACCCATACTCACTAAATTAAATAATTAATTAATTTTAAAAACCTGATACAGGTTTTTTTTACGACTTTAAGACTAAGTAACATACCTAAAATCACTACTTGATAGAGCTGGGATTTGAACTCAGTCATATACTTAAACTGCTCACTAACACCACTATTGATCCTGAGAGGTCTTATACAATTCTTCTTCAACTTAATTGTTCCTGCTCATTTTCTTACACTATTTAAGAGCTGTTCATGTGCTTATTAACCTGTCCTCACAAGACAAGTAACACTGCCTTTACTCTAACAGATTACTAAGGGGCTCAGGGTATGTGTGTCTCATTTATACAAAAGAAATACATGTTACAAAGTTGTTTTGAGATTTATAATGTCAAAGTTTTTTATAGTACATTCACATGTGTGTGAGTGAATGTGTATGCACAAGCAAAGTTAGAAAACAATATTCAGGAGTAGGCTCTTTCCTTCTATCACATGGATTCTGGGGATTTAACTCGGGTTGTCAGATGTACAGGCAAAGGCTTTACCCACTGAGCCACTTCAATATTCCCTCCATTTAACTTTTTAATCTACCTGAAATAGTTTACCTTATGGCAAAAGGGAAGAGTCCTTCTTTAGCAAGGCACTGATACTGTACGCCCAAAGGCTGACCCAGTGATCTACAAATTTATCCTTAGCTCAATAACCTTTATGTTCTGGAAGAAGCAGCCAGGGGATAACATGATCAGCTGGCTAACACAGCCATCTCATAAACTTAAATCTATTACAACTATGTTTTGAACACTTCCTGTATCATTTATGCTGAGTTCATAAGTTGCCCTATCAACTCATATCTATAAAAAGGAAGCTACCCAGGCTGGAGAGGTGGCTCAGCGGTTAGGAGCACTGCCTGCTCTTCCAGAGGTCCTGAGTTCAATTCCCAGCACCCACATGGTGGCTCACAACCATCTGTAATAAGATCTGGTACCCTCTTCTGGCCTATAGGCATATATGCAGGCAGAACACTGTATACATATTAAAGAAATCTTTAAAAAAGAGAGAGAGAGAAAGAAAGAAACAAAGAAAGGAAGGAAGGAAGCAAGCTTCCCCATCTCAAACCCTCAAAAACAGAAGGGTCACTTTAAACTACACCTCTCAGTTTCTCTCCTAGATAACAACGTTGGTACCTGCCTGTTTAAAAGGCCAATAACTGTTTATAACCTAAAAATAGACTACTTTTTACTTGTCCTTTTAAGATTTTAACATTACGAATGTTATTACACAGTTGGGTGGTAGTGGCGCACACCTTTAAACATAGCACGAGGGAGGCAGAGTCAGGCAGATCTCCGAGTTTACAGCCAGTCTGGTCTACAGAGTGAATTCCAGGATATCCAGGGCTACACAGAGAAACTCTGTCTTGAAAAACCAAAAATAGAAAAAAATAAATAAATGCTATTCGGCTAAGCCATCAAAAAAGAAAATAAAAAAAAAACCAATTTAGTCAAGAGCCCTTGCACACAGCTGACAGAATGAGAGGCACGCATTTTCACCTCTTACTCCTTTAAAAGAAAGAGGGGGAAAGCAGTATCTTCACAGGCAACAAAAATAACTAGATTTACCCAATAAGGTTGGTGGCTTCTCTCTCAATGCTGTGAGTCAAATAGAGAGGATCCCTAAGTATTTTTTTTATTTACTTATTTGTATGGGTGCTTTGCCTGTGTTAGGTCTCAGGCAGTATATAAATCCAGAAATGAGAGTCTTGGCCCAATTCAAGCTACTATAGAAGAATATCTGGTGGTTAAATAAAAGTCAACATTCCTCAGGAACTTTTGAAACAGGTTCTCATCAACCAAAAGGAGTCATTTCCCTTACCTCTGACAGAAGGGACATATAGCTCTCCACTGACACATACCTATGGCTACTAGCGTATCAAAGTTCACGCTAGCCTCCAGGCTCCTTCAGTTCCCATTCACATGTACCCACTACACATTACAAAATCTCCACATTAGCCCCCTGGACCTCCTCACCCCCACCCTAGATGCTTAGGCCTACTCTAGCTGGCAGGCTTCCCTCCCACTGCTCCTCGTCCTCCTCATAAAGCACTATTCTCCCAATCCCGCTTCCCCAGCCCTGGCCATTCCAAGTCTGCTGCTTTTGCTCTCTGCTCTGGACTCTTCAGGATGAGAAGAAAAAATGAAAAAGGCCATTTCATTTCTAGGCTCATAAAACAGGCTTACGCTGTCTCCTCTCAGCACACAGTGGGGCTGCCAACCGAAACAATTCATAAACCTATGACCAACTACTCTAGCATCCCTAAAGGGCTGCCACCTGTGTGACAGCTTTGTGAAGATAAAAGGACTGTCAGAAACACTGAAGGCTCAGCCGGGCGGTGGCAGTGCACGCCTTTAATCCCAGCACTCTGGAGGCAGAGGCAGGTGGATCTCTGTGAGTTCGAGGCCAGCCTGGTCTACAAGAGCTAGTTACAGGACATGCACCAAAGCCACAGAGAAACCCTGTCTCGAAAAACCAAAAAGAAAGAGAGAGAGAGAGAGAGAGAGAGAGAGAGAGAGGAAGGAAGGAAGGAAGGAAGGAAGGAAAGAAGAAAGAAAGAAAGAAAAGAAACACTGAAGGCTCTACGACCCATTCTCCTCCTCCACTTACCCTGCCTTGTTTAAAGGGGTCATGGGAAGACTTAGCTACTGTCTAAGGAAGTAAACTCACAAGTCCTCCACATCCCAAATACTCTCCAAACTCTTCCTTTGGAGGGTCACAAAGCCCTTTGCTAACCTGAGTTCCCAGGCCCAATCCCAGTCAGCTGCCCCTCAGTGCATCTTTGAGTTCATCACTGAGGGGACTTCAGCACACGGGATCCTGGGGGGAAAGACAGAAGGAGAGGAAAGAAAGGGGACAAGCAAAGAGTAACAGCCCCTTCTTTGCTCCAATGCTCTCAAGCTTACTTTTCTGGCATGGCTGTGGCTTCAGACAATGAAACCCCAAAGAGAAGCCAGAACAAAAGACGCCTCACAAGAGCAGCTTGGGCTCTCGTTTGCTCACGGCCAGCTGAGATCATGTGTTGGTGCAAAAAAGAACAAAGGGCTTTTTACAGACTTCTGACAGCCAAAGATACGGCTGCAACTGATGAATTCTAATTTGAGGGTCTAAGAAATGAACACTCTCTGTCCTTCTACAGAAAGTCCCTTTTATACACCAAGCTTACCCCACCTCAATGTCCTGATGCCACCTCGCACAGACCCACATCAATGTCCCTCATCTGCCTCAATGCTTCCTTCTAACAGCAGAGTTTAAAGATGTCTTATAGTATAAAGACCGCCAACTAAAAACCTAAATTACATTATCTCTGGGTAATAAAACGTGAGCTAATTCTTCTTAGTTTTCATAAAAACAAAATAAAACAAAACTATGGGCACACATTATGGGAAAACAAGAAATACTGTGTTTCAAGGACACCATTACTCCGACCTCATCATGTGAGCAACTCACAGCTCTTCACCTCCACAGAGGTTATCTGCTATAAATCGGGGCTGAAAACACCCAACGAGGTAACTGCCCTCAAAAATAAATGCCCTTCAGAGGGCAAGCCTGGGTGAATGAGACTCTGAGAGCACAGACTGCTTAGGAAGGACACGTTGGTACTCTTCAATCCCACTATCTAAGCAGACCACAGCGAGAGGCTGGACACAGAAGCAAAGGCTGTTCTAGCGATGGAGAAGCCAGAACAAAGAATGCTGAAGTCTCTCACACAAACTGCAATTCCTCAAACAGTCCCAGTAAGAAAACTGCTGGCTTCCCAGGAACTTCTTCATACACTCACATACCGGAAACCAACAGAGAATGATGATAAGGAGTCCTAAATGGAACAGAACTTGTCCCATGTACACAAGAAGCCAAAGATGGCAATAAAACTGGGAACACAATGTTTGAAAAAATGTTATTAAATAAGGCAATTAAAAAAATAAGATATACAAACACAATGAACATGTCAGATATGAAGAACCTCTAAATATGATACAAAAGGTTCACTGTACTTTTTCCTAAAAAGTTATTCATGTCCCCTGTCTTCACCCCCCAGAATTCGTGTCCCTCCAGTGACCTAAAATTCAGCGTCTCTTCTCACCTCCTGAGGCAGCTCCAGCTTTGACCGGTCATCGAGGCCATTGGAATGCAAGCCCATCAGGTACGGAACTGGAGCATCTAAGAAATGCAGGAGAGAAGCTGGGAGGATGGGGACGTAGACATGCTGCCACTGGAAAGGAAACATGAGAGCTGTAATCGTCTCCGCCACGGTCATCAGTCTCTGGTAATCTAGGTCAGGAAAAAAGAAGCACACTCAGCAAAGCAGTCAAATGAACACTTGCTTCTTACAGAGAAAGCTCAAACTTCCAATAAAATCCATCTGACCCAGGGGCCATGTGACTCTGACCTTGGAAGACCACAGCTGAAACAACCCCCTCACACACACAGGTTCAGCTAGTAATAAAATTTAATAATAGAAACAATAAATGGCATCTTTCTCTAGCTACTACTCTGGAATATGTTAAGCATACTCTCTGAAGTTGGGGTGAGGAAGGCTAGAACAAAAAGAACAGTGGTCAGGATATTCTGTTCACCAAACAGCAAAACAAGATCATTTACCGCTCAGACACTTCTGCACACTAATACAACTTTGCAAGTTTAGCTAGGCATGGTGGGCTCATGCTGACACTGAGGCTGAAGCAAAAGACTGCCATGAGCTTTAAGCTTGCCTGTGAGACTCACTAATAGCAAATTAATTATAGGTCACACTTATCTTCAGTTTGATACATTTGTCTCATCCCCAGTTCCCGGCACACAGGTCCTAAGGATTCTGGATGTTTTTGGACTGAGATGACAGGTGACTGAGGATAGGCCTGGACAGCGTTCACAGTGAGCGCTCATCACCAGAAAGGCATGAGGAGAGGCCGGGTTCCCAGGGAGGGCAGAGGGGAGAGATGCTAGAAACTTAAGTTAATCACCAATGCACAAGGCTTGTGTAGCAATTAAAAAAAATAAAATCAAAAAGTAGATCCAAAGACCTTCTGGGCTAGTATACACAGAGACACTGGAGTCAGGCACACCCAAAGAAGGGCCATGGGTGCACCATGCAGTTCTAGTACACCAGTCTCAATTGTATCTTTTCTAATAAATAATAATCTACTCTAGAAGTTTATCAATATGAAGAGGGAGTTGTGAGAATCTTAAAGTTACACAAAATACAGAGAGTCCAGGCTGGCCATCAGTATCTAAAGAGTGACTGGGCCTGATCTGTCAGTTTGAGCTAACTCCAGATTATTCATCCCTTACTCTGGTACATTTTTTTAAGGGTATTATTATGTAACTCTGGCTGACCTGAAACTTGCTATGTAGACCAGGTTGTCCTCAAACTCACAAAGATCCACTTGCTTTTGTCTCCTGAGTGTTGGAATTTAAGACAAGTACCATGAAGTCCAGTCCTCTACTACCAGTAAGTATTACTAATAAAAAGTCTAATAATTCTCCAGATGATGGTCATTCTTATATTTTCAATATTTTAATATTTAGTACTTGCTTTCAAACATCTACAAATAAAAGCTATAGTCTTAATGATTCTCAGACATCTAAAAAATGTATTCTAAAATCCAAACGATAAAGGGCTGGGAGGTGACTCAGTACATAAAAGCACTGGTTGTTCTTGCAGAGGACCCAGGTTTGGTTACCAGCACCCACATGGTAGCTCACAGCCATCCCTAACTCCAGTTCCAGGGTAACAAACACCTCTTCTGTATTCTGAGGGCACCAGAAATGCACATGGAACATACATACACGGATGCAAAACACACATTTTTTAAGTTTTTAAAAAATCCAAAAGATGAATCAAAAGAATATTAAAACATAGGAGAAAACCTTTAGATGATTATTTAAATTCAGTCCTACTATTGCCAATACTGGTATTGAAACATATATTCTGAATAAATATTCTACACACCATATCAAGATTGGGTATATGGTATATGGAATGGAGCAGAGGGAGGGAGGGAAGAAAGGAGAGAAGGGAGCAAGCAGGGGCCTTTCCTCTTTTTTTTTTTTTTTTTTTTTTTTGAGACAGGGTTTATCAGTAGCTATGGAGCCAGTCCTGGAACTAGCTCTGTAGAGCAGACTGGCCTCAAACTCACAGAGATCTGCTTGCCTCTGCCTCCCAAGTGCTAGGATTAATGGCGTGCACCACCACCGCCCAGCGGGCCTTTCCTTTTTTTTTAACAAGAAAATCAAAGAGCTTTGGTTGGAAATATTCAATCACACTGTGAACCCCAAGTTAGTATTTGTGTTAAATAAAATGAGCCATGGGTCAGGACGCTGAGTTAGCAACTAGTTGACAGAAAGTAATCAGAGCATCAGAGAGCATCTGGAAGAGCTAGAGGGATTCTGAGTGGCGGAGAGGAAGAATGTGCTTTCAGGAGACACTAACAAAGAGAGAAGGTTAGCTAGTTGCTAGTCAATCACTCTGAGCTGGCAGTTTTTCACCCAAGCCTTTGAATCTCAAGTCTTATTTATAAATAGAACGATAGAGATTTAGTGGCAGCAAAAGAGTCAGGCCAGTTGATGTAGGTGTGTCTTCTATCTATCTGATGATTTCATTGGTTAATTAATAAAGAAACTGCTTGGCCTAATAGGTTAGAACATCGGTGGGTGGAGTAGACAGAACAGGAAGAAGGAAGTAAGGTAGATGGCTTAGACAATTGCCCTGCCTCTCCTTTCTGAGCCAGACGTGATGAAGTTCCGGCCCAAGATGGACATACGCTAGAATCTTCCCGGTAAGGCACCACTTTGTGGTGCTACACAGATTATTAGATATGGGTTAATCAAGATGTGAGTAAGAGGCTGAAACTAATGGGCTAGGCAGTGTTTAAATAAATACAGTTTGTGTGTTGTTATTTCGGGGCATAAGCTAGCCAGGCAGCTGGGAGCCAGGCGGGAATGCAGCCCACCGCTCCCGATCACTACAGCCAGTGACAGAGCTGTCCCTGTGGGAACAGAATTCCCACCACACTGCAGTATGACTGGCCTGGCTGCTACTGGAGAAGCAACCGAGTAACTGCAGAGTTGTAGTTTCTGGCTGAAATAGCAGTAGATTAAGGAGAAACCACTGTGTTGAAGACAAAACAACAGCTTCCCCTCCCTTGCCCTAGCCAGAGTGTGAAGCCTACATAAGCTACTCCAGGAGTCATGAACACAAACCCTCTTCTGTACACTAGTACCAACAATAAGATCAGCACCTCCTTTGCCATAGTATCCTATATGCCTCAACTATTAACACTTGAACTCCAGGTAACTATAATGAGCAGTTACTTCTAATAAAGGAGATAACTCAAAGCCACTGGAACTAGAGACACTAAAAAAAAATGAACACATCTTTGTAACTTGTTCTAAGAAATGCAACCCAAGGACACACCACACAGTATATATGCACAAAGTAGGAAAGCTGTGACGGTGACAATTTTGTGGGACCACCACTGGACCACGTGAGCAGTCTGCCACAGACCGGAAAGCTGTTTTTTGATTTTTCAAGACAGAGTTTCTCTGTGTAGTCCTGGCTGTCCTGGAACTTGCTCTGTAGACCACGCTGGCCTCGAACTCAAAGATTCACCTGCCTCTGCCTCCCAAGTGCTGGAACTAAAGGTGTGTGCCACCACTGCACAGCAGGACTGTACTTTTCATCAGAAATTACAGAAGGAAGCCTTAGGAACCATTCATCAACAGATGCTTTTGTTTGGCCTATACTGTTTCTTAACAGCATTGTTGCCATCATTTAAAATTTAGAGATTTCATCTAAGAAAGCCTGGGTTCATATGAAAAACTGGAAGATTTACTAACATCAGGCCAGCAGCACCTCAAGAAATTAACTGAAACTAGTGACTGTTTATTTTAGATGGGTATGTGCTCTTCAATTCAAATATTCTACAACCTGTGACGGATCGTGCCTGTAATCCCAGCACTAGGGAAGCAAAGATAGGAAGACTAAGTTGCACATAAGTTCTGGGTCAGTCTGGCTACATACTAAGTTCTAGAACAGACAGGGAAACAGTGAGATCTTGATCAAACAAACAAACAGGAGGCTGGGAACAGCTCAGTGTAAGAGAGTATACTGCTAGTCCAGGGCACCCAAGCGTGATTTCCAGCACCCACATCAGACTCACACTGCCTGTTACCACAGCTCCAGAAAACTTGAAGTCTCTGGCCTCCATGGGCATCTATACATATGCACACACCCACACAAACATACAAATAAATAAAAACAAAATAAATCTTTGTGGGTTAAAAAAGACTCTATTTGTAATCCAAAATGAAAATAAAATTTGTTGTAAAAAATCATTCTATTGCCAGGCAGCGGTGGTGCACACCTTTAATCCCAGCACTCGGGGATGCAGAGGCAGGTGGATTTCTGTGCATTCAAGGCCAGCCTGGTCTACAGAGCGAGTTCCAAGACAGTCAGAGCTGTTACACAGAGAAACCATGTGGGGAGAGAAGGGGCGACTGGAACTTGGGCTGGAATGACGGCTTAGTGGTTAAAAATACTTGCTGCTTTTCCAGAGGCCCAAATTCTGCTCCCAGACATATCAGGTGCCTCACAGATGTCTATAACTCCAGCTCAAGGGAGATTTGATGCCTCTAGCCGCTGCAAGCACCTGCCCGCACATGCACATACCCACACGCAAACACACACATCTACACAAACTTAAAATGAAATAAAAATTTTAAAACAACCAGAACTTTTCTTCCCCAAATATCATCCTTCTAGCTTATCTTTTTCCAAAGTCTTGAACTCCCTTACATTCTGCATTATTTATTAACTCTTCTTGTCTCATTAAATTATAAATTCTACTACAGAAAGAATATTTTTCTATTTTTTTTCTATCACTTTTATCCAGCACCCTTGAAACAATGCCTGGAACACTGTGCACTCTCAATAAGTATGTACTGAAATTTATGATACCAGTCTGACTCACACAGTAAGCAACTGTTCTTTCTCATCTACCTTAGTATTCTTTCTAAATCTGCTGTTCACATTTAACTCTCACTTAGAGAAACAATTCAGATAACAAACAACAGAAAGAAGCAACAATTCATCTTCTCAATATAAGAGAATCATCCTTTAGGAAATCCTTGATCTTACTGTCAGGCTGAGGAGGAGACAGAATGACAGAACATATCACTACTGGTGGCCATTACCTCCTAACCCGTTTTAGCGTCAATCAGCAGGTTGTGTGGAGACAGTGTTCCCCTCCCAAATTAGATCTATTCCTACCAAAGACCATGATGATAGCCAATCAGGAGATAGCTTCTAGGGGTTCCAACCATTCTCCTCCTACCTGTAAAGCCTGCATCTGCCCCTGACATTCACAGTCAGGCCCACTGTATGTGGACAAAGAAAATGGGAACCCCGCGTGTGTGGAGCACTAACTTACGCTGTGAATAAAGCAGGATCTGAAACTCCAGAAGGGCACAAGTAAAAAGCTGAAACACATTCTCCACCCCAAGCAGTTCAAAAACCTCTTTGACAGGGAAGTCAAACAGAGGAAGTTCATTGGTACTTGGTCTCTGGCAGATTATTGGCCCATAGACCCCAGAAAACTTTAGCGAGCGGCCAGGAGGTGGAAGTGGCACCTCATAGAGTACATTGTATATGTAGCTCTCAAGGGGCAGAGGAGGGGGCTGAGGTGATGTGACCGCCTGGTGGAGCTGCTGCAGCACACTCCGACATGCCTTCATGAAGGACATAGGTGTGATGAGGCAGATGCATTTAGAAACATAGAGCGTGTCCCGGCTAATGTCATAGGAGTTGAAGCGCTGCAGCTTGGTTCCAGGAATGCCTTCACCATCTTCCATACCACTCTGGTCTCCACCATCAGCAAGTGGAGCATGAAGGACATCATATTCAGCGTTGTGCATGTGGTAGAGGGTCTGCATTGCACTGCAGATCTGCTTGCTGGTCACTTCTTCATAAAAGGTGAGGGCAAACCCAAATGTCCGAGAGCCATCCTCCCTTGTGATAATAAAGGCATGGAACTGTGGCTCCCTGGGATCAGCCTGGGTCTTGAATGACAGCCCTTTGGGCATGCACAGCTGCAAAAGACAACAGGAAAACAAGTAGTGAGAGCATTCCTTGTCCTCTTCAGAACACGTATCAGTTAGCAAGAATCTACTGTGTTGGACACCATCTACCAAAAGCTCTCCCACAGTAATACAATACACACACTGACTCACTATTATATATTTGTCTGACACAATAGAAACACAATTTTTTACCAATTTAATACATTAATCAAATACAGAACCATGAGAAATGTGTTCTATAATCCTTTCCTCAAGAACTACTACTGTTGGGGTATACCTCAATGATGTGCTTGTCCAACATAAATAAGGCCATGAGTCTACTAAGCCACAACACCCCCCAAAAATAAAATAAAACAAGTACTCGACGAAGAAGCACTGCTACGACACCCAGGATTCATAACCCTACCATAAACTACTGTGCATAATTACATGGCTAATAAATACACTAACCATTCCCACTGCATCCTGGTCAAAGGGGTTCCAGTCTACATTCTCAGGGTATCGGGCAAGGACCTTAGACTTGAATGTTCGTCTCAATGGCGTCTGCTCAAAGTTTTCTCCTGTAAGAAGAATGAAGCAAATCATTTCCTCAAAGTCCCTTAAATCACAGGGTTAGGAACACAAAGTGTGGCAGTCCAGCAAGGAACAGAAATGAATGCAAAGGGTTAGTATGCCAGCCACCTAAGTAAGAAAGGCATCGAAAGTTACTATGTCAATAAGAAGCTGAAAAAGTATAGTGTAGTTAATAGTGGACACTACTACCCTCAAAATGAAATCACTGCTTTAAGCCCAGTGGTTAATTTTCTTGTAAAAGAGGGAGAAAGCACAAGGAATCAAACTGGATTGCCCATCCCTCACTCCCCCAAAGTCACATTTAATTTGCCTAAAATCAACTGGAAACATTGCAGAAGCATACCATTTTAAGAGTAAGTTATATACTTCTGTGATAATAAAAATACAAAGACATTAAGACTTCAGGAATGCTATTAATGGGTTATTTTATCAGTTCAGAATCATCCGAAATTGCTAGAATTCTTAGTTTCTGCTTCCTCATAAAAACACTAGCATCTGCTGAAGTAATAGCATTAAAGTGAGGAGTGAAAGAGCCAAAAAACCTGCCATCTAGAGAGACACAAATCTGAGAAATCTACTGCTTAAAAAGGCACAAGATGGTTAAAAGGCCAAAGAGTCTAAACACCACTAGAAAGACCGAGAACCGGAAAACTCTGGGTGTGCTCAATTTTGTTTTGTTTTTACCTTCAGTCGTACTTGAAATGAAAGGGCTGGCACCATCCCTGGCTTTAGAAGCCTGAATGTACTGGCATAATGCTATATAATAAATGAAATAACAGAGTATTACAATAAAGCAGTATTATTCAAACTTTTTGACCATGACTCCAGAACAAGACACATTTTATGTCACAAAGCCAAAAATGCATACACATGTGTATAAATGTGTGTGTATACACACACACACACACATATTTGCTTAAAACAAAAAATCCACAAAATAATACTTACCTTTACTTTATATGATATTCTATTCTAACACAGACTGGCTGAGTGTTATAGGTCATACCTGTAATCTCAGAGCTCGGGAGACTAAAGTGGCATGGGAGCCTGTGTGTGCATACTAGCTAGTCTGCATGTGTCACACATACACATTGTCTCTTTGATAGCCCTGGCTGTCCTTGAACTCACTAGGTAGACCAGGCTGGCCTCAAACTCACAGAGATCCACCTGCCTTTGCCTCCCAAGTGCTGGGATTAAAGGTGTGTGCACCACACCCATGGGGCTAGAAATTATTAAGGGAAATGCACTGCTCATCATTACTGGATGACACAGACCTAAGGATAGAAAGCTCCTCACCAAAAATCACCCCACAGGCATGTCACAGGTTTCTTTCTTAGAGCTGGAGATGTAGCTCAGTTGGTAGTGTTTGCTTAGCATGTACAAAACACCATATAAACCAGCTATGATACTACACATCTTTTATCCCAGTACATTGGAGGTAAAGGCAAGATCAAAGTTCAAGGTCAGGACTCAACAGTGTGTTCACAAGCACCTCTAACTCCAGTTCCGGGGGATCTGATGTCCCTTTCTGGCACTGCATGCATATGGTACACATACAAATAATAACACATATATACATACATACATACATACATACATACATACATACATACAAATAAATTTAAAAACTTTAAGTATAAGGTCATCTTGCCGACAGAGTTTGAGGACAGTCCAAGCTACAAGAAACCCTTGGGGTGGGGGTGGGGGATCCTAAGGCACCTATTTAGAAAACTAAAAACTCTACTTAGACATATTGTTTTCTAATTAAAATCTTTTTCATCCACTCTGAGTTTTGTCCAAGTCTGTAATTTTCAACTTCTGCCAAGACACAACTTTCCTTCTGTTAGTAAAGCAAGTACCAACCACACTTTCAATTTCTCTCATCTTCCTACTCCTTCTTCCCAATAGATCCCTCTGAAACTTTCTTTTTTAGTGTACTTCATCTCTCAAAATATACTTAATCTTCACTCAGGAAGACTGTCACAATCAGCAGGCAGCTGGCGACAGCTACAAGAAAGGACTGTAGCTTATGCAGAGCTAGTCCCTGCTCTCAGCAGCACCTGCTGAGATCCACCCATGGAGGCCTGAACTCAGGGCATTAAGTAATCAAGCAGCAAGTAGCTGACATCATGATCCTGACTACAGTCAAAATTCTCAGATGGTATTTTTAAACCACCTCAGTTCTGAAAGGAGATAACTATTTCTTCTTTCTAAGCTTCCAAAACTTGCTATGTTAGTTCATTTCTTCCTAGCTTACCTAAAAAATCCAGAGTGAAATCTACAAAATACCTGAACATACATAGAGATCAGGGTGGCTACCACTGTTCTAACTAAAAACTTCTGGAGAAAGTTATCCTAAGATGGCTATGAAGCTTCCCTAAGACAAGATGAGCACTCAGATAACAGAATTTTAAAAGACAGAATATGGAAAAACAGCAGCCTAAGTGGTAAAGAGTGGAACCAGAGGCTGGAGAGAGGGCTGAGAGTCTAAAAGCACTGACTGGTCTCGTAATGGGCATGGGTTTGGTTCTTACACTTACATAGCAGCTCATAACCATCTATAACTCCAATTCTAGGGGCCTTCTCGGGCACCAGGTACCCACAAGGTACACATACATACATGCAGACAAAACACTTAAACACATAATTTTTTAGTATTTCATATACAGTTTTTAACTTATATAAACAAACCTCTTTATATATTTTATGTAAATCCTTTTTTTTAGTGTAAAATAAGAGAAAAAAGGAGTTCACAAACCTGAGGTATTTTTGTTGATATGATTCAATCCTTTATTGTTTATAGAGGGCTGCATTTTTAAAAGCGGCAGTAAGAAAATAGTAACTGAAACCTTACAGAGATCACTGTCTGAAGCCGTTGTGCACTTAGTCACTCTACTATATAACCTCTAGAAACTCAAACAATACTAGGAATGTGACATCACACCATAAATTCCTGCTGTTCTAGAAATGGCAGATAGTTCTTTGCCCAACATATATATAGCAAACATAAACAGGGGGCTCGAGAGATGATGGCTCAGCTGTTAAGAGCACTGGCTGTTCTTCCACAGACCCAGATTTAAGACCTAGCACCTACATGGAGGCTAACCAGGGGATCCGGCTCCCTCTTCCAGCATTTGCTGGTATTGCATGCAGATGGTACACATAAACACAAGCAGGCAGGCAAAACATTCAAACACATAAAGTACAAAAAAAATTTAAAAACCTTAATTTTTAATTAAGGTATAGTGGAGCACACCTTTAATCCCAGCACTCGAGAGGTAGAGGCAGGCAGATCTCTATGATTTTGATACCAGACTGGTCTACACATTGACTTGGAGGACAGCCAGAGCCACGTCTGAGACTCTGTTTCAAAGGGTTTCAACAAAACCAAAATGCAAACAAACAAAAAGCCCATAATAGCGACAGATTTAAGAACTAAATTCCATTTCTAACAACAATTTAAATGTTAGGTGTGGTGCTCCTTTATCTCTGTGAAGCTACAGAGATACATTTCAGGAAACCTTAATTTTTTTAAAATCTTACATGCCTTAGGACATCTACTGAGTTGTATACTTTTTCTGCTTTGGCCAAGCCAAATAACAAAATAATATTTGTATTGCTATTGATCTGTCGGTATTAACGTGATCAAATCACCCTAAATTGGGGAAGGGAGGCTTATGTTGAAAGTGTCAAAGAATCCCTGAGTTCTCTACAGTGGTTTTATGAAGACATGAGAAGGGAACCACAATTTCTATCAGATTCTAAGTTCCAGAACTCAAAAAAGCCATGAATCACGGCTACAAATATTTCTCTTAATTTGGGAACGAAATATCCCACCATACACAGCCTCGGTGGGCATGCTAAACACATGCTAAACACATGCACCACTACATAACTAACGCTTTCCAGGCTGGTGCTGACCCAAATTAGAGCAATATTATTTTCTTTCCTTTTTTTTAAAATTTATTTTTAGGGATTCCTTTTTATTTATTTATTTTTTTATGTGCACTGGTGTTTTGTCTGCATGTATGTGTCAGATCCCCTAGAACTGGAGTTACAGACAGCTGTGAGCTGCCAAGTAGGTGCAGTGCTGGGAACTGAACCTCAGTCCTCTGGAAGAGCAGCCAGTGCTATTTACCTCTGAGCCCTTCTTTTCTTTCATTAGATGCCTACATTGAAGCCAAGTATAGTAGCATATGCTTGTAACCCAGTACTTGGGAAGTAGGGGTGGGGAGGATCAGAAGTTCAAGGTCATCAGCTACACTATAAGCTAAAGTCTAGATTGGAGTACATGGAACCCTGTCCAAAAACAGAGAGAAAAAAAAGAAAGAAAAAAGAAAGGAAGGGAGAGAGAAAGAAGAGAGAGGAGGAGAGGATGGGAAGGAAGAAAGAGAGAGAGGGAAGAGACAGTGTTGGAGATTTCTGAGTGCTTGTGAGAAAACTCCAAGAAACCAAAACAAGAGTCTTGTGACCTCAGTTTCTTCAAAAACACAGAACCAATATTGGATTTTCCTTTGTGCTTCCTTCTCCCAAGTGCAGCAGAGAGAGGTGCGATTACAACTACCTACTGCTGTGTGTTCATGCGTCTCTATGGAAAAAACTTTTGCCATGTGCTGCATGTGCAGTGACTGTACTTTACTCAGGTGACTCCTCTTAGCCCTCAGAGTATAAACTGGCTGATGCTCTGAATACAGTTGGCCTGAGACTCTGGTCTGCCTCCTTTGTCAGCCCTTCCTCCTGGCCCCAGACCCTCTAGAGAGGTTTTGCTTAAGACATGACAGAGTAGCTCATATCACCACATCAATTTTTCTATAAATAACCATGAACTTGACAAAATTTAATTGAAAAACAAACAGGAACCATTTAAAAACACTGAAGAATGAAAAGCAGGCAGGGCTGACAGGGAAAGAACTAACATTTCAAAAAAAGAGAATTAGTCTGGTAAATTTCTCTTTGTCTATGGCTTCCAGCCAACATGTCCCATTGTGCCTTAGAAGCATCCATATTTCTAACAAAACCCACACCAGTCTTACAATCTTCACCAGAGGGCGAATCTGAAGGCTGTAATAGCAGCTAGAAAGCCAAGACAGGAAATTCTAAGAACTAGAGAGGGGGATCTAAAACCTATGCATAAAATCTGCCCACATTCCTGGCCAGCCCCTGAACTGTATATACATGGAATATACACCACACAGTCAAACTAAAAGAAATGAAGATTCAGGGAAAGTTAACAAACACTAAAGCAATGCCCTTTGAAGGAAGGTAACAGAATACGGTCTGCCAATACATTAAACTCAAAAGTCCATGTATTTCTGCAATCTCAGCATTCTGAGAGGCAGAGACAAGAAAACCCCTGCAAGATCAAGAACAGCCTGGTCTACACAGCAAATTCTAGGCCAGGTAGGCTATACAGTGAGACCCTATCTCAAAAACAAAAAATGCTCAGATGAGAAAAAAAAAGAAAGAAAAAAATGCTCAGGATATAAAGAAAGAGGAAACTATAACCCATTCTCAAAAGAAGAATCAGCCAACAGATAACCTTGAGTTGACCTAAGGAAATAGGAAAGATTTTTACAACAGTTATAGTCACAATGAATGAAACACAGGTCTCAACTGAGGAACAGACAAAATCATTGTGACCATGCTTGACAGCAGAATGACAAAGCAGCAAACTTGGAAACAATAAGGCTATTATCCAACATGGAGAACAGAGAGAAGACTGAATTCAAGGATAACGTGGGAATTGATGAAGCATTCCATATTTAGGGGGTCAGCAAAATGGCCCAGGAGATAAAATCACTTGTTGCTAAGAGTGATGATCTGAGTCGGAGGCCCAGAATCCACATGGATGCAATAAAAAAAAGTTTCTCCAAATTGTCCTCTAACCTTCACATGTAGGCACACACACATATACATACGTGCACACATACAAACCAAATAAATGTAATAACAAAGTAGAAGTTCGTTGAGATGTACAGTTTGGGTCTGGTTAATTTGACACATTAAAGAACCAGCTTTTTTTTTTTTGTTTTCAACATGTCTGTTCCCTGTATTTCAATTGTACCTGTCTTCCAAATAATTTGGGAACCCCAAGACAAACCAAATAGCATATCCTATCATCTGTGTGTAATGGGACACAGTGTAGACTAGAAAGAAATGGAAATTATTAGTTAAATGAAAATTAACCTAGAGATTACTATTAGATATCTTTTAAAGTAATAACACCTTAAAAACATATATCCAAGCCAAGCATGGTGGTGCCCAACTGTATATCCATCACTTTAGGGCAGAAGCAGGATTGGTCTCAAGTGTGAAGATAGCCTGTGCTTTATAAAGCATGACTGGGTCCCAAGAAAACAACAACCAACAAAAGCCACACACAATAAGGGTTATGAGTTTTGGAAACTTTCCCTCTCCCTTATCTCCTCTTCACATGAAACTGAAGCGTATTTGTAATAACATAAAGTGAAGCTGTTTCTTGTAGAGAGAGCCTGTACCTCAGTCTACATCATCAGCTGTGTGCGCAGGGGTCATTCAAGAATACCCAGAAGCAGGCAGTAAACCACCCCCTACTCCAGAAAGCCCACAGAGGCCCCTTCCCAGGCACTAACCCAAGAAGGTCACTCTCACCAAGCCTTTCCAAGGAAAATCAAGAGGCCTGTGTTTTCCTGTGTTTTCCTCCTGAAGTTTCCTCCTGTGTTTTCCCCTGAAGGCAGATTTGTTCACTTCCTCTCTCGGTATGTTTTCTTTGTCACGTAACTTCTTGTGTTGAGGCTTTGCCTGTTTAACTTCTTATAGGCTCCAGATTTAAGCCAATTCATAGACCTCTAATCTATCAGATTTTATTTTTTTTTTTTTTTTTTTTTTTTATGTTTTAACATCTTTGAGCTACTTCTTAAATGCAGAGAAAGGACATCTTATAGTTAACTTAGTAATGTTCTGATTATTTGGGAAAAAAGTTGATCAAACATCTGGAATCCCTCCAAAACCTTCTATCAGCTTTTTTTTTTTTTTTTTTTTATTTTTTTTTTTTTTTCTCATGGTTTATTTTTTTTTTATATTTAAAAATTTCCATCTCCTTCCCTCCTCCTCCCCCCTCCCTCCCCTCCTTCTCCCCTTTCTCTCCCCTCCTTCTCCCCCTTCCCTCCCCTCCCCTCCACCCATACCTCCCCTCCCTCCCTCTCAAGGCCAAGGAGCCATCAGGGTTCCCCACTCTATGCTAAGACCAAGGTCCTCCCAACTCCCCCCAGGTCCAGGAAGGTGATCGACCAAGCTGAGAAGGCTCCCACAGAGCCCGTCCATGAAGAAGAATCAGAGCCCAGAGCCATTTTCCTTTGCTTCTCAGTCAGCCCCCGCTGTTGGCCACACTCAGAGAGACGGGTTTGGTCGCATGATCCATCAGTCCCATTCCAACTGGAGTTGGTGATCTCCCATTAGTTCTGTCCCACCGTCTCCATGAGTGAACGCACCCCTCTCGTTCCTGACTTTCTCCCTCATGTTCTCGCTCCTTCTGCTCCTCATCGGGACCTTGGGAGCTCAGTCCAGTGCTCCAATGTGGGGCTCAGTCACCTTCCCCATCTGTCGCCAGCTGGAGGTTCCCTCACGGTCCTGACTTTCTTTCTCATGTTCTCTCTCCTTCTGCTCCTCATCAGGACCTTGGGAGCTCAGTCCAGTGCTCCAAGGTGGGGCTCTGTCATTTTCTTCATCTATCGTCAGGTGGAGGTTCTATGGTGATATGCAAGAAATTCATCAGTATGGCTATAGGAACTGGCCTTTTCAGGCTCCCTCTCCTCAGCTGCCCAAGGAACTAACTGGGGGCGTCTCCCTGGAAACCTGGGAACCCCTCTAGGGTCAAGTCTCTTGACAACCCTCAGGTAGCTCCTTAAATTCAGATATATGCTTCACTGCTCTCATATCCACCCTTCCTATATCCCAAGCACCCCATTCCTCCGAGCTCCCCCCGCTCTCCCCTTCACACTTTTCTCTCCCCATCTTCCCTTGGCCCAGTCTTGCCCAACCCTCAAGTTCCCAATTTTGCCTGGCGATCGTGTCTACTTCCAATATCCAGGAGGATTACTATATCTTTTTTGGGAGTTCACCTTCTTATTATCTTCTCAAGGATCCCAAACTTATAGGCTCGATGTCCTATAATCATGGCTAGAAACCGAATATGAGTGAGTACATCCCATGTTCATCTTTATGGGTCTGGGTTACCTCACTCAGAATAGTGTTTTCTATTTCCATCCATTTGCCTGCAAAATTCAAGATGTCATTGTTTTTTACCGCTGAGTAGTATTCTAGCATGTATATATTCCACAGTTTCTTCATCCATTCTTCCACTGAAGGGCATCTAGGCTGTCTCCAGGATCTGGCTATTACAAATAATGCTGCTATGAACATAGATGAGCATATGCTTTTGTTGTATGATTGGGCATCTCTTGGGTAGATTCCCAATAGTGGAATTGCTGGGTCCTGGGGTAGGTTGATCCCGAATTTCCTGAGAAACCGCCACACTGCTTTCCAAAGTGGTTGCACAAGTTTGCATTCCCACCAGCAATGGATGAGTGTGCCCCTTACCCCACAACCTCTCCAGCAAAGGTTATTATTGGTGTTTTGGATTTTAGCCAATCTGACAGGTGTGAGATGATATCTCAAAGTTGTTTTGATTTGCATTTCCCTGATAGCTAGGGAGGTTGAGCATGACCTTAAGTGTCTTTTGGCCATTCGAACTTCTTCTGTTGAGAATTCTCTGTTCAGTTCATCGCCCCATTTTTTAATTGGGTTAATTGGCATTTTATCGTCTAGTCTCTTGAGTTCCTTATATATTTTAGAGATCAGACCTTTGTCAGTTGCAGGGTTGGTGAAGATCTTTTCCCAGTCAGTAGGCTGCCTTTGTGTCTTAGTGACAATGTCCTTTGCTTTACAGAAGCTGCTCAACTTCAGGAGGTCCCATTTATTCAATGTTGCCCTTAAAGTCTGTGCAGCTGGGGTTATGCATAGGAAACGGTTCCCTGTGCCCATTTGTTGTAGAGTACTTCCCACTTTCTCCTCTATCAATCTCAATGTGTTCAAATTAATATTGAGGTCTTTAATCCATTTGGACTTGAGTTTTGTGCATGGTGATAGATATGGATCTACTTTCATTCTTCTACAGGTTGACATCCAGTTATGCCAGCACCATTTGTTGAAGATGCCCTCTTTTTTCCATTGTGTACTTTTGGCTCCTTTATCAAAAATCAGGTGTTCATAGGTTTGTGGTTTAAGATCCGGGTCTTCTATACGATTCCATTGGTCAACTTCTCTGTTCTTATGCCAATACCAAGCCGTTTTCAATACTGTAGCTCTGTAATAGAGTTTGAAGTCAGGGATGGTAATGCCTCCAGAAGTACCTTTATTGTATAAGATTTTTTTGGCTATCCTGGGTTTCTTGTTTTTCCATATAAAGTTGATTATTGTCTTCTCAATCTCTGTGAAGAATTTTAATGGGACCTTGATTGGGATTGCATTGAATCTATAGATTGCTTTTGGTAGAATTGCCATTTTTACTATGTTGATCCTCCCAATCCACGAGCAGGGGAGATCCTTCCATTTTCTGGTATCCTCTTCAATTTCTTTCTTCAAAGACTTAAAGTTCTTGTCATATAAATCCTTCACTTCCTTGGTTAGCGATACTCCCAGATATCTTATGCTATTTGTGGCTATTGTGAAAGGTGATACTTCTCTGATTTCCCTCTCTGCTTCCTTATCCTTTGTGTATAGGAGGGCGACTGATTTTTTGGAGTTGATCTTGTATCCTGCCACGTTACTGAAGGAGTTTATCAGCTGTAGGAGTTCTTTGGTGGAGTTTTTGGGGTCGCTTATGTATACTATCATATCATCTGCAAATAATGAAAGTTTAACTTCTTCCTTTCCAAATTGGATCCCCTTGATTCCCTTATGTTGTCTTATTGCTATTGCTAGAACTTCAAGCACTATATTGAAGAGATAAGGAGAGAGTGGACAGCCTTGTCGTGTTCCTGAATTTAGTGGGATAGCCTTGAGTTTCTCTCCGTTTAATTTGATGTTAGCTGTCGGTTTGCTGTAAATAGCTTTTATTATATTTAGGAATGACCCTTGTATCCCTAATCTCTCCAAGACCTTTATCATAAAAGGGTGCTGAATTTTGTCAAATGCTTTTTCAGCATCTAATGAGATGACCATATGGTTTTTTTCCTTCAGTTTGTTTATATGATGGATTACATTAATAGATTTTCGTATGTTGAACCAGCCCTGCATCTCTGGGATGAAGCCTACTTGATCGTAATGGATAATTTTTCTAATGTGTTCTTGGATTCGGTTTGCCAGTATTTTATTGAGAATTTTTGCGTCCATGTTCATGAGTGAGATTGGCCTGTAATTCTCTTTCTTGGTTGAGTCTTTGTGTGGTTTAGGTATCAGGGTAACTGTAGCTTCATAGAAGGAATTTGGCAGTGACTCTTGTGTTTCTATATTATGAAATACCTTAAGGAGTATAGGTATTAGGTCTTCTTGGAAGTTCTGGTAGAATTCCGCATTGAAACCATCTGGTCCTGGGCTCTTTTTGGTAGGGAGGTTTCTGATAACAGTTTCTAATTCTTCGCGACTAACAGGACGATTTAGAGCATTTACCTGGTCCTGGTTTAACTTTGGTATATGGTATTTATCTAAAAACTGTCCATTTCTTTTACATTTTCCAATTTTGTGGCATACAGGCTTTTGTAGTAAGATCTAATGATTTTCTGAATTTCCTCTGTGTCTGTGGTTATGTCCCCCTTTTCATTTCTGATCTTGTTAATTTGCGTGTTCTCCCTCTGCCGTTTGATTAGATTGGCTAAGGGTTTGTCAATCTTGTTGATTTTCTCCAAGAACCAGCTTCTTGTTTCATTGATTCTTTGGATTGTTTTCTGTTATGAATCATAATGTAAACGTTTGCGTTTCCAATAGTGACCCCTGTGAAAGAGTTGGTCAGCACCTCCCAGGGGTCGAGAGCCACGGGTTGAGAGCCACTGTCCTAAATGCTGAGACTATAGGTGTGCTCCTCTATGCTCCTCTAGGCTCCTCTATGCTCCTCTAGGACAAAGCTTGACTAGCAAGACTACACTGTTTCCTTTTATCAAAACTAAATATCATAGAGTGAACACACATCCAACGAGGAAGCATCTCAGGTTCAGAGAATTTGCTATGTTTAATAGATAATATGATAAGCTGTCAAAGTTATGGTCTCTAAAGCAGGATATTCCAAGATTTTGGTGCAGTAAGCCTGGCAAGCCATAACAAATAACCCAAGACTGATGGGGCTAGCACAAAGATTCGAGGCTTGCCAGGCATGGTGCGAATGGCTTTAATCCCAGCACAGGGGATGCAGAGGTAAACAGATCTCTGTGAGCTCAAGTACAGCCTGATCTACAGAGTTCCAGGATAGCTAGGGCTACACAGACCAAAAAAAAAAAAAAAAAAAAAAAAAAAAAAAGTTTATTTTTATTGTATGTGTGTATCTGTGCACATGTGAGTGTAGGTACCCACAGAGTCCAGAAGGCAATGTAAGGTCCCCTGGAGCTGGGATTATTGGCAGTTGTAAGCCATCTGACATAGGCACTAGGCACTGAACTCGGAAAAGCAGTATATACTCTTGACAGCTGAGCCATCTCTGTAGCCTGAAAGCATCACACATACATTTAAACAAATTTCCTGTGACATGGAGCCTTAGGAAACACAGGAGAAAATGTCTGCCTTTATGCTTAAGCCACACAGAAATGGAACTGGCTGAAAGGGTGTCGTCAGATGAGAGGCCCATCTGTTAGGACTGTGCTAAGGCTTCCCATGCAGTGCTCCTTTCTTCCAGGCCAGGGAAAAAGGAGAAAGGCAAGAGTTGCCCTTCAAGGTTTTCAAGAGTTCATGGGGGTGGTGGTGGGGGGGCATGGACCCCTTGGTTTTTTTGATTCGCCTTGAGGAACTCTGGAGTCTACAACTCACTTCAGAAGAGAATGAGGGGGGACAAACAAGAGGACAAAAGATGAGAAGATTTCGATGCTGACAGCTGACAGCTTCAAAGAGTCACAATTCAGTGAATGTCTTTTGGGCCCCTATCCTTTCTTAAAAGTGCTGGGTGGCATTTTCCTGCAACATGTCATATTTTTACATAATTTGACATGGGCTGGAGAGGTGGCTCAGCCTTTAGGAGTGCCTACTGTTCTTAGCCAATTGGCCCCAACAAACTTTTCTCGGTTTGAGGGTAAAACTGGCCTTCTATACATCAGCAAGTATTCTGCCACTGTGCTGTGTCCATAGTCCTGAAACAACAACTGTTAAACACTGATACTTGAAGAGATTGGAAATTGCATCATCTAGGGAAACTGAGGCAAAAGGACTCACCATAAATGAGGTGAGGTGGTTTGGACAGGAACGGCCCCCACAGGCTCATATATTTGTATGTTTGATCATTAAGGAATGGAACTACTTGACAGTGATTAGGAGGTGTAGCCTTGCTGGAGGAAGTGTGTCAATGGGGTGTGCTTTAGGGTTTCAAATGCTCAAGTCAGGAGCCCAGCGTAGCTCTCTTCCTGCTGCCTGTGAATCAGGAAGTAGACCTCTCAGCTACCATGTCTGCCTGTGTGCCACTATGCTCCCCTCCATGATAATGGACTAAACCTCTGAACTGTAAGCCATCCCCAGTTAAATGTTTTCTTTATAAGAGTTGCTGTGGTCATGGTGTCTCTTCACAGCAATAGAACCCTACTAAAGCAGGGTGACACCATTCAAAGTGCTTGGACTGAATCTAAGAAAGCAAACAAGTCTAACACCAGCCTCCACAGCTCTGCTTTCTGAGTGTGTGTCACTGTGACCAGCTGCCTCAGGCTCCTCCTGCCATGACCTCCCTCTCTCTGTCTTAATGGACAGCACCATAAAACGGTAAGCCAGATGCACTCTCCCTCAGCTGTTCCCATCACAGCTCACTCTGTCACAGCTGTAACAGAAATAATAAAATAGTCTATTACCTTTGAAAGGCAAGGGTATTTTTCTTTATACTTTACTTACTACTAACACTAAATTCACAAGTTTTGTGCTTAATCTCTGTGGCAAAGAAAATAATAAGAATTTATTTAGTGTTTTTCCTATGAGACAGGGTCTTGCTTATGTAGCACAGGCTAGCCTCAAATTGGTGGTCCTCGTGCCCCAGTCTCATGAGCAATGAATGCAGACATGTGTTACCGTGCCTAGCTCAATTTGACTAACCTAGTGTAAGGATATTTCATCTAAGATTTAGAATATTAAACTAATTCCTCATTTCTATACTATAAAAACTTAGTTAATTTAGTACTATAAAAGCATGTGGGGGCCAGGTGCGGGTGGCGCATGCCTTTAATCCAAGGACTTGAGAGAAAAAGGCAGGTAGAGATCTGTAAATTCAGACCTGCCAGGGCTACATAATAAGCAAATAAATAAGATAAAGTCTACCAGAACTGGCTTACATTTCCAACTGAGCCAGTACTAGTCTCCCTTCCAAGACCACCATGAGGAAATGAGGAAAACAGGGTCCTTTAATAAGTGAAATTTGCTGGGCGGTGGTGGCGCACGCCTTTAATCCCAGCACTCGGGAGGCAGAGGCAGGTGGATCTTTGTGAGTTCAAGGCCAGCCTGGTCTACAAGAGCTAGTTCCATGACAGGCTCCAAAGCCACAGAGAAACCCTGTCTTGAAAAAAACCAAAAAAAAAGTAAAATTTAAGTTTTTTTTTTTTTTTTTTTTTTTTTATTAGTGTGGGCGGCTGGAGAAACGGTTCAATGGCTAAGAGCATTAGCAACTGTGAGACTGGGATCTCAGCACTCCCAGGGCAGATCACAGTTCTAATGACAAAGGACCTGAGGCCTCTTCTGGTCTCCACACACAATGCATACATATATTCATACAGGCTCAGACACAGACACACAAATATAACAATAATAAATAAATATTTAAAATGTGTGTATGATGTATGTTCTTATGCTGGCATGTACATACCATGACATACATGTAGAAATCAGAGAAGAGCTTTGTGGATTCTGTTTTCTATTTCCACTTTTACATGAGATTAAACTCAGGTCAGTTTTCACCCACTGCACCCTGCCCATTAACAAAAGTTAACAGTAACAATTCCTTCCTTCCCAGATTTTCTCACCCACTGTGCATTTTCTGTGTTTTGCTAAGATTTTCAAACGTCACGCTTAGAGTCTTTCTTTCCTCTGTCTACTCTACGTGTCAGATATGTAAAGCACTCTTCCTCCTGTCAGCATGGCACTGTCACACCACATTTTCCGTAATTACCCACACACATCTCTACACAAACCCTCCTCTCTTTGAGAAAACTGACTATAAATAAGCCAGACATGGTGGCTCATGCCTGCAACCCTGCACTTGGGAGGCTGTTTGAAGCCAGCCTGGGCACACTTCCTGCAGCTCCCTCCACAGATGCACTTGGGATCAACAGGACATGCTCGCATTGCCTCCCTCTAAGCGCGATGGTTCTTCTGACCACTCTACATTGCAGGAGCAATTTTTCAGGCCCCAAGTAAGACAGGAAGAGAGAGAAGGGTTCCATTCTAAATGTTAAGTAGAAATACTTCAAGCTTACTTTGTTCTTGTTCTTAAAAATATGTCTTTTTTCCTGGTTATTCTGGTTCATTAGAGGTTTCTAACAGTGAGTCAATTATCTTATCCCCAAATACTCTGGAATTCTAAGGAGCAATGTCTGGGTCAGAGACTGCCATTCGTTCATAGCAAAATTTAATGTTTCTGGTGTTTAGAGATCTCAGTGTTAGTCTTTTCTTAGCAATTCATTCTTTCCAAAATATATATAACTTATCCTGACAATGGGAAAAAATTGCAGTTTCGGATTTGATTTCTTTTTTTTCAAATATGTTTTATGGTGTTGTTTTTGAGGGAGGGACTTATGTATCCTGCCCAGACTGGCCTCAAATCTGTTATATAGTCAAAGATGACCTTAAATTTCTGATCTTCCGGCTTTTACCTCCCAAAGACTGCAACTGCAGGCATTTGCCACAACCCTGATTTCAAACATGACTGAGATTTCACATTTAGTGCCATCTAGCATAAATATACTTCTTAAAGAAATACTGAACAGAATAATAAAGTTTTTTTTCCTCTCCTTTTAGGTTCATGAAAACAAATCTAAAAAACTGCACAGATTTTAACAATGCAAATTTTCTTAAGGCAGCAGGAGCCACATTGGCCAGTTTATCCTAAAATGAGCTACAGCTCCAGAGCTGTGATCCAACATGACAACAACAAAACAAGTCTCTGAAAACAGAAGAGGGCTAGAGACAGCCCTGGAAAAAGACTGGAGGCTCCATGCCCTCCCTCTGCCCTGCCTTTTGCAGCTCTCCTTGGCTGTTTCTCAATCATATCTCTAGAATAAACGAGTAAGAGTAAGCAAAGCACCCAAAGATATGTCCCTGCCACATCTGCAGGCCTGAAAACAAAGAGCAGGGATGCTCTTGGAATTCCCAAAAACTTCCCAAGAAAGAAACCTCCACGGTATGAACATGGCAACACACATCCACTTCACAGAACATACAGCAAAGCAGAACCCAAAGTCGCCAACATCTTATTTATATGTGTTGGTGCACACCTCTGATCCCAGCACTTGAGAGGCAGAGGCAGGCAGATCTCTGAGTTCCAGAACAGCCAGGGCTACACAGAGAAACCTTGTCTCAAAACAACAAAACCAGAAGAACATGAGGGTCTGGTGCTAATGTGCCCTTCTTTACCCTTACCATCTTTTATAATAATTCATAATAATTTTTTAAAGCAGAGTTTTCTAACCACTAAATTTTATGAATTGGTGTGATCAAACAAAAACCAGCCTTGTTTTACAAAATGTTCCTTTAAAGCACTGCACTGGTCAGATCAAAGCTTTGTGTAGAACACCAAACAACAGCCAACATCATCAAAAAAAAAAAAAAAAAAAAGAGGGGGAGGAGAGGGAGGCGGGCAGTGGTGGCACACTCCTTTAATCCCAGCACTCAGGAGGAAGAGACAGGGGAATTCTTGGAGTTCAAAGCCAGCCTGGTCTACAAGAGCTAGTTCCAAGACAGGCTGCAGAGCTACAGAGAAACTCTGTCTTGAAAAAAACAAAAAAATAAAATCACAAGGACTGAAGTGTAGAGCAAGCACTTGCCTGGCATGCTGGAAGCCCTAGGTTCAATCCCTGGTACTGCCAGAAAATGGGAAAAGGTCCATGACAATTTAGAAATAAAGCAAGGACCAGAAAGAAAAAAGAATCCAAGACACAGAGCTGGGTGTGGTGGTACACGCCCTCTAACCCCAGCACCCAGGGAGCTAGGCAAAATAATATCAAGGTTGAGGTCCAGTGGGCTACAAACATAAAACAAGTTCAAGGCCAAATAGAGCTATAAAAAGAGACCTTGTTTCAGAAACTTCAAACATAAAAGAGTGCACAGTTTAAGATTCTAAGGTTAGCAACTTGGCTTTACTCAGGTTGCAAAAATACTACCAGAATGTACATTTAATCTGTATCCATTTCAATGACTTTTTAATTTAAGTAAGAGTCAACTCCGGTTTCTCTACTGTCTGTATCTGAAACCCCATTCTTCCCCACCATAGTTGTGCAAACTTAGGCAAGTTACTTAACAATGCCATCTTAACCTATAGAGAACTGATTCCTGCGAGCATTTTCTGACTGCCATACAAACACCATGACATGTGTGCAAACATGTACATATGTACATAATGCAGTTTTTTTTAAAAAAATGGCTTAAAGTTAAGGATGGAAAATAAAAATGTTATCAGCTGTGATCATTTAACAGATACTATGTGCCAGATACTGTTTCAAACCATTTAGTGTATTGATTCCTTTTAATCCTCAAAACTCTATGAGAGGGGTTGGAGAGATGGCTCAGAGGTTAAGAGCATTGCCTGCTCTTCCAAAGGTCCTGAGTTCAATTCCCAGCAACCACATGGTGGCTCACAACCATCTGTAATGGGGTCTGGTGCCCTCTTCTGGCCAGACATACACACAGACAGAATACTGTTTACATAATAAATATTTTTTAAAAACTCTATGAGAAACATAGAGAAACAAATTAAGCAACTGGAAACACACACACACACACACAAGCAAGCAAAATGCCCAAGGTCACCCAAATAGTAACAGGAGGAGCTGAGTTTCCAACTCACAAACTCAGGTGACAGATCTAAGTTCCAGGATATAACGTCTCCTTCAGATCCCAGGAGGGACTTCAGCTTTGAAGGAATAAAGATATGTTTAGTGCAATTCTCTAACAGTTTAAACAGATTTACACATTATATCATGGGGGGGGGGTCATTTAAGAGTTACGGGACCCCAAGAGGACTAGAGAGGTAAGGGACCCCAGGGAAACTGGAGAGATTGCTCAGAGGGTAAAATAAGGCAGAGGAAGGGATTGGAGGGGTGTGATCAGAGGTCAAGGAACCTAGAAGCAGTAGGAATCTTTCTCTCCAAGAGCCTCCGAGGACGGTGGCCCACTGACACTTTCATCATGAACCTGCAGCCTCGAGTAGGGGAGGTAGGAACAAACCCAATGACTGTATTGTTTTAAATCATGCCATTTGTGGTCATTTGATGCGGCAGCCCATGGGAAACTAGTATGACTTCCAAACCACATTCCTTTACCCTCCCCACTTCCAAAACAAATTCAAGAGCCTTCCTAACTAAGGGAGATCTTTAATTACCCTTCAATTGCATACCAACTCAGTCTTCTTCATGAGCAATAGGAGGAATTATAATAAGCATATATAGACAATTCACAATAAAAATGCCAAGTATCTCACTGTTACCCAAACGTGGCTCAAATTCACAAGCTTCCTGCCTCAGTCTCCCAAATTGCTAAGACTACAAGAAAGTATCACCAGGCTCAGCTCTGTATGTGTGTGTGTGCTGGAGTGGGGATAAGCAGGGGGAGTGGACTTGAAGTTGATTTTCTCTTCCCATTACACAGATCCTGAGGCTCAAACGCAGGTGAAAACAAGTGCCTAAAGTGCCTTTACCCTAAGGTCACTGGAGAGTCCAAGAGTAAGAATACAGAAATAAAGAAATACAAAGTTGTAAACCTAGGAGAATGGGAGTGGGCTGCCAGCAGCTTTCTCAGCAGTTTAAGGATTAACTGTTAACAGTGGGTTACTCTGCTCTAGCACCACCGACAGCTTTATCTGCAAACTGAGGGTCAGCTTTTAGATACCCGCCACTCGTGACCAGCAACTAATGTGAGCTGAGCTAACTTTTAAATGACGGGATGTACGTGACGCTTTGGTTTTGCATTGTCCCATACCCTTCCCTGCTATGGAAAAGTGGCAGAATCAGGGGAATGTAGAGCTTCGTTCAGTAAACACCATCAGAAACTGCCAGAACAATGACTTAAATACAAATACTAGTGTAGCTAAAAACCCGTTAATGGAAATTGTAAAAAAAAAAAAAAAAAAAAAAAAAAGGAAGCAATTTTTTTCTGTATCTGAATTTTACCTTGAGGTTGTTGTAAAAATTCTTTTGTTCATGCCTGATGTTTGCTTATTGCTATAAAAAGGGGGGTTTTGGAGCCGGTTGGTGGTGATGCACGCCTTTAATCCCAGCACTCAGGAGGCAGAGGCAGGCGGATCTCTGTGAGTTCGAGGCCAGCCTGGTCTACAAGAGCTAGTTCCAGGACAGGCTCCAAAGCCACAGAGAAACACTGTCTTGAAAAACAAAAAAAGGGGGGGAGGCTTCAGAAACAGCCATTGCCATGACCTTACAAGTCCATCTCTGGCTTGTGGGTCTCAGATAGATAATAAGCTTTTTGTTATTTTTTTTTATTTTTATTTTTTTTTTCCTGGAATAAAATTTGCTTCAGGTTTAATAGACTTGGGTGGGTCAGTCCCCCATCTTTACGTGACTTCTGTGAACCCAACAGCCATCATTCTTAACATGTAGAAATATATTTAAAACATAGGAAAAATATTCCTAGCAAAGACTTTACATAAATCAATCAGAAAAAATCAAAACCACAATAGAAAGAAATATGAACAAAATACCTGGACAGGTATTAACAAAGAAATGTAAAAATGGTAATGGAATTCAAGCAAAAATGTTCAACTTCACTAATGACCAAATTCAGACAATTTTCTTCCCCAAGCTTGGAAATGATCTTCAAAAGCATACATATTAAAGGCGTTGTCCTGGTTAGGGTTACTATTCCTGTGATGAAACACAGGATCAAAAGCAACTTGGGAAGTGTTATTGGGCTTCCACTTCCACTTCACTGTTCATCATTGAAGTTGGCAGAAGCCTGGAGGCCGGAACTGATGTAAGGTCAGGGAGGGCTGCTGATCGTTGGCTTGCTCCCCCAGGGCTTGCTCAACATGCTTTCTTCCAGAACCCAGGACCACCAGCTGAAGGGCAGCCCCACCCATAATAGGCTGGGCCCTCCCAGATCAATCACTAATTAAGAAAATGCCCTAAAGGCTTACCTACAAGCCAGGTGTTATGGAGGCATTTTCTCAATTGAGACCCCTCTTCTCCACTGACTCTTAATTTGTGTAAAGCTGACAAAAAACTAGCCAGAACAAGCATAGAGAAAACAGCAATTGTGAGTTCAAGGCCAGCCTGGTCTACAAGGCTACAGAGAAACCCTGTCTCGAAAAAATAAATAATAAAATAAAAAACCCTGAAAATATATAAATATATATTTCTTGACTCAACAAATACCAACTTTAGCAATTTATGCTAAAGAAAGACTCCAACTGTGCAAAAATAAATGTATAGAAATATTTTAAGGGATGAAGAGATGTTCAGAGGTCAAGAGCACCTTCTGGATGTCCTGAGTTCAATTCTCAGAAACCACACTGTGGCTCACAACCATCTGTAATATGTTCCAATGTCTTCTTCTGGTCTGCAGTGCAGGCATACATTCAGGCAGAACACTGTATATGTAATAATAAATAAATAAATAAATAAATTTTTTTGAAAAAAATCACTGGTCAAACCTTTAAAGGAATATTTTAAAAAGTAAATACTCCAAGAGTTCAGGAAGATATTTTTATTGATAATGGAATAGCCTTTTAAGATACATAAGATAGGCCTAATAGTAAATGCCTGAAATATCTCAGCATGAAACTGCTACAAATTGAAGGCCAGCCTGGGCTACACAGTAAGATTCTGCTTAAAAATAAAAAAAAAAAAAATCCATCAAAAAGGTGTTACCCTCCAGGTAGTGGTGGTATACACCTTTAATCACAGCACTCTGAAGGCAGAGGTAGAGGCAGACAGATCTTTGAGTTCCGCCTGGTCTACAGAGCGAATTTCAGGACAGCCAGGGCTACACGGAGAAACCAGGTCTCCAAAAACAAAGCATTCACAACAACGTGAGAGAGCGAGAGAGAGAGCGAGAGAGAGAGAGAGAGAGAGTGCCAGAGAGAGAGAGAGAGAGAGAGAGAGAGAGAGAGAGAGAGGTTATTTCATTCAATGATGACTCCCCTTCCCCACAACCCCAAAGACAGGGTCTCATATGTAGCTCTGGCTATCCTGGAATTCACTGCACTGGAATTCACTACGCACAGCAGAGTACTGTGATACTCAGATACTCAGAGATCCTCCTGTCTGGCTCTTTTTTGCTTTGTTTCACAATGCACCTTCCATTCTCTTTCCTGCTCTCAACACAGAACCTGATGAGCTAAGATTCACAGAAGAGGCTGATGGAGGAAGGCAGGAAGTAGGATGGGTGTTGAATGATTCATTAATTTCAAACAATAAAAGAAAAAAATTAAGGCTGGAATAGAGCTCACTTAGCACAGCCTCCCTTGTCCCAATTCTGTGTGTATGTGTGTGTGCATCTGCTTATATTTTCTCCGTCATGCAATCCTCCAAGGCCCCATAACTGCAAGTTGAAGCCAGAGTGACCACTCAAAAGTCCAGCTCTGCAGTTACTCGGTGCTGCCTTCGCTCTGTCCAGGGCTTGCTGAAGAACGTGCTGCTTAGCAAATGTGGAGCTTCAATCCCTCTGTTGCCCAAACTGTGGCAGAGTGCTTACTTAGCATGTACAATGTACTGGGCTCAACTCCTAACACTGAAGGGGGGGAGCACTCTCAATATTTAGTATAGTATGCATCAGGGATAGGCTAGTTTGATAAAATACAAGTTTCTAGGCCCAACCCCCAGAATTTCTGATCCTAAAGGCAAAAATTATGACCTGGCCAGATAAATGGCATACCTCTGTAATCCTGGAACTCAGGAGGGTAACACAGTGATTGTCTCCAGTTCAAAGACAGTAGCCAGAGAAACATGTGGCCTCATCTCTCTCCCACACACCCCAAAAAAGTTGGGGAAGGGTAGTAGATAGATACATAATCTGACATGTCACGGACTAATATTTATTTTTTAGTAAGTTCTAGGAGATATTGTAACCACCGATCCAAAGCACCCACATTGAAGAACATTGGTCTACAACACTCAGCAACCCCTATCACATTATTAATCTCATTTACTAGCTCTAACCTCATTAACCTTATGAACAGTTCTGTTGAAGAATGTAACATTAAGCCTGGTGCACTTCATCCCAGCACGCAGGAGGGCAGAGGCAGGTGAATCTTTTTAGTTCAAGGTCAGATTGGTCTACAGAGTGAAATTCAGAACAGCCAGGGCTACACAGAGAAATCCTGTCTTGGGGGAGAGGAGTGTTAAGTTAACATCTGCCTGCACTCTCGGGGATGCAATATGAGATGGTCAAGAGTCCGTACTAGCCTGGATTGCACAACCCCCTTTTCAAAATAAAACAAGTGTGGTCAGGCAGTACTGATGATCCAGAAATCAGGAGGCAGAGGCAGATGGATCTCTGAGTTCAAATCCAGCCTGGTCTGCAGAGTAAGTTCCAGGACAACCAAGGCTACAGAGAACAACCCATTCTTGAAAAAACCAAAACGAAGTGTAGAATACCCATACCACCTTGCCGAAGGTCCTTGGTCCTGTTATCCCCTCCCCAACTTACACACACTCTAATTAATTAGAACTTTGTTTTTCAAAACAAACTCTTAGTCTGAGGCCAGACTAGAACTTACTATGAAACCTGGGCTGGCCTAAAATTTATGTTATTTTTCATTTTATTTATTATTTATTTGGTTTTTTGACACAGAGTTTCTCTTATGTAGTCGTGGTTGTCCTGGAACTCTCTGTAGGCCAGGCTAGCCTGGATCTTCCTGCCTTGGCTGGATTAAGGGCATATACCCCACTATGTTTAATTTTTAATGTCTGTCTCCAATTAAAAGAGCTCCACAGGGGCTGGAGAGGTGGCTCAGAGGTTACAAGCATTAACTGCTCTTCCAGAGGTCATGAGTTCAACTCCCAGCAACCACATGGTGCCTCACAACCATCTGTAATGAGATCTGGTGCCCTCTTCTGACGTTCAGGCAAACAAGTAGACAGAACATTATATATATAAATAAAATAAATTTTTAAAAAAGAGCTCCACGGAGAGAATTTCACTCGCTGGCCAAGCCATATATGCCTACAAGTAGAGACTACAACAAGTGTCAGCTAAACGAGGGAACGAAAATCAAAATTATGACTAACTTTGAGGTTCTCTGTTATTCCCAGACATGTGCTGGAGATTAACCTAGGGCTTTATGCATGCTAAGCAAATACTCTACTAGTGAACAACATATCCATAGCCCAACTTTGAGGTCTTCTAGATAATCACTGCCTACAAGATACTCTAAATCAGAAATACATCTGTGGTTGTTTGAATGAGATGCCCCCCATAAGTCCCAGGCATTTGACCACCGGGTCCCCAGGCAGTGACTGGTTGGAAAGGGGTAGGCATTACAGCCTTGTTGGAGGAAGTGTGTCACTTCAGACGGCCTTTGAGGTTTCAAAAGTCTCACGCCATGGCTAGCTAGCTCTCCGCTTGTCTGTAGTTCAAGATGTGAGCTCTCAGCTGCTACCTCAGATCTGCAGTCATGGACTCTAACCTTCCAGAACTGTAAGCTCCAAATAAACTCCTTTTCCTGTGAGTTGTCTTGGTCATGGATGTTTTAGCACAGCAACAGAAAAGTAACTAAGACAACATCTTCATTACTATTACTGCATGCAATTATTGGTTAATATGTCTAACTCCTCAGAATACGTGGTTGTGGTTAGGGTTAGGACTAGGGTTAGGGTTAGGGTTTTAGGGTTAGAGTTAGGGAAAAAAGAACACTATAAACTCCTACCAACACCCCACAAAACTCCACCCCCCCATAAAAAAACAATAGCATGGCTGTGTCACACACAGCTTTGCAAACAAGTGCTCCATCACTAAGCTAGCATTTCAATAACACAAATGTTTGTGACAGCAGATTTTAGAGACCAGTACACGTTTCTAATTCTGTGTGAACTCAGCTTGCTTGAATTTGCTTCCCTGTCTTTTCCTGGCCTCAACATGGGGATGGATGGCATCTGATCAATAAGAATCACTGTCAATTACTTGTGATAACAAGGTGGTTAGCCTCACTTTCTCATTACCCTAGGATCTACAGTCCACTCATGAGCAGAATGGTCAAGTGAGGCTTGAACAAAAATTGTTACGGAAACTAATGCAACGGCCTTGCCCTTATTAAATGCACCACACACTCATAACTAAGGAACACAGCCAACCAACAATCCTCCACAAAACACAAACATGCTTCCATATAGAGTCACAAGTGCACTGCTTTTCAAAAGATAGAATCTCAAGGGAAAGAGCATGCTTCACAAACATCAGTAGAAATGGGGGAGAAGTGGACAGTTACCAGACTAAGTATTAGGAAAGAAAGGCATTGAATACTATTTAGATGTACAGAACTTCAGGGCTTAGCAAATTACTGTCAGTTCACAGATGGTATCTCTAGAAATGGCATCACGTTTGCTATGGTTTGTTGTGAGATATTGATCATACTGTGTAAAGATATGTCACTGTGATTGGTTTAATAAAAAGCTAAATGGCCAACAGCTAGGCAGGTGGTATAGAAGGGACTTCTGGACAGAGAGAGCTCAGGGAAGAAGAAAGATATTGAAGAAGCAGGAGGGGCTGGGCGATACAAAGAAAAGGTAACTGAGCCATGTAAAAGAACACAGATTAAAAGATATGGGTTAATTTAAGTTATAAGAGCTAATGAGACAAGCCTAAGCTAAGGCCACGCTTTCATAATTAATAATATGTTTCTGTGTCATTTTTGTGAGCTGGTGGCCCAGAAAGTTTGCCTACAAACACTTTTAGGTCTAGCTTGGGGGAGGGGGAATGTCAGATGTCTGAATGTGAGGCCAGCCTGATCTACAGAACAAGTTCCAAGACAACTAGGGCTGTTACACAGAGAAATCCTATCTCAAAAAACAAACAAACAAACAAAAGAACTAGGACCATTAACAGGTGATTAGGAATCCCCACTCTTGGAAGAAACAGACAGGAAGATCGGAAGTTTAAGGTCATCACAATGCACCTGACCTACATGAGATTATCTCTTAATTTTTTTTTAAATTTAAAAACAGTCAGGCAGCAGTGGTACATGCCTGTAATCCCAACATTCAGGAGGCAAAGGCAGGAATGTCTCTGTGAGTTCAAAGCCAGCCTGGTCCACAAAGTGAATTCCAGGACAGCCAGGGCTGTCACACAGAGAAATCCTGTCTCAACAAACAAAAAATTTAAAAAACGAGAAAAAAATTATAATGACCAGGCAGTAGTGATACACACCTTTAATCCCAGCAGTCATGTGGCAGAGGCAGGTGAATCTCTTGAATTCAAGGCCACCCTGGTATATAAAGCAAGTTCCACGTCAGGGCTACACAGAGAAACCCTATTTTGAAAAGGAAAAGATAGATAGATAGATAGATAGATAGATAGATAGATAGATAGATAGATAGATAGATAGATAGATAGGCAGGCAGGCAGGCAGACATATAGACAGACAGACAGACAGACACATGGGTAGTAATTGGGCCAGGAGGGCCATTCTCTTTAATATGATTAATGCAAAAAAAAAAAAAGAGGCTTTAGTTAGCATTAGCTCATTTGTCCTTCTGTCCTTCTTCCACAAGAAAATGCAACAAGAAAGCCATGCCCAAAGCCAGGTGGTCGTGACGCACGCCTTTAATCCCAGCACTCGGGGGCAGAGACAGGTGGGATCTCTGTGAGTTCGAGGCCAGCCTGATCTACAAGAGCTAGTTCCAGGACAGGCACCAAAACTACAGAGAAACCTTGTCTCGGGGAGAGAGGGGGGGGGGCGGGAGGGGGAGGAGGAAGGGTGCGAGAGGGAAGAGAGGGAGAGGGTCCTGCTTTTTTTTTCTTTCTTCTTGTCCTCTCTTTCTCTCTTTCTCTTTTCCTCTCTTTTTTTTCCTTTCTTCCTTTTCTCTCTTTCTCTCCTTTCTTTCCTCCTCTTTTTTTTTCTTTTTCCTTTTCTCTTTCCTTTCTCCTTTTTTCTTTTTCCTCGCTCTCTCTCTCTCTCTCTCTCTCTCTCTCTCCCTTTCCCTTCCTCCTCCACCAGTTAGCCGGTTCTAAGTAAAGCATCCTGTGCACTTCTTAACGCTTCCCTCTGTAGTATTCTCTTAAGCAGTACCAATGAGTAGACAAGATGCCAAAGGCTATACAGTTCTCAGCAAGAAAACAGAATGGGGCTAGGGATGTGGTACACAAACAGGGGGAGTGGAAGACGTAATTGAGTCAATTGAACTGGCTAATAGAATCATAAAAAATAAAGCCGGCCTTATGGAGCATGCCTGTAATCCCAGCACTCTGGTGTCCAAGGTAGGAAAATAGAAGAGTTAAGAGTAAACCCTGAGGGGGGGCTGGAGAGATGGCTCAGTGGGGTTAAGAACATTGCCTGTTCTTCCAAAGGTCCTGAGTTCAATTCCCAGCAACCAAATGGTGGCTCAACAACCATCTGTAATGAGAGCTGGTGCCCTCTTCTGGCCTGCAGGCAGACACACAGAATATTGTATACATAATAAATAAATAAATAAATAAATAAATTTTTTTGAAAAGTGTAAACCCTGAGCTATGTAGCAAGATAAATACATATTCATCTCCTTAATATATACATTATGAAATAATCAGACTCTAAAACAAAATATCCCTCCCATCAACATCTCAGTTTCAAGTTTGGACCCTGGCCTTCAGACTTCTAGACATTCAGGAACTTCATCACAGTCTTGCTACTCTCTCAAAACCTTTCTTACATTCACTTCAGCACTTAAGAAAGTTTAAAGTTCGGCTGATTAAGTTCCAAGATGGTAAGTATTATACCTTACATCAGAAACCGGTTAAGATAGGAAAAGAACCTAATGTCTTTTCATAATAACACAACAAACTGTCATCAAGCACTTACTATATAAACCACCACCTCCAGCAAAGTAAAGATCTCTGCCTACCTGACTCTGGGTCAAGAGAAATTTCTAACATAGTTCTCTAATGTTTGAAGTTATATAATGATCAGGATTTTACAATCAAGAGAAAAATTAAACTTCTTTTAATAGTTTATTGCACTTATTTATTATGGGGGGCTCATAGAACAAACAACTTTAGGAATTGATTCTTTTCCTCCACAATGTGGGTCTCTTGGCATCAGCTTTGGCAGCAAGCACTTTTACTTTCCCACTGGTCCAGCAAAAACTGAAAACTTTCTAATGGTCATGTTAAATAAAAAGTAGAAAAAGCATGGGGAAAAGACACTTTCCAAAAAATTAAATCTCTAGTCTTTTTTTAAGAAATGTAACAGTATATAACAAAATTAATCCCTATCTACATAACTAGGCTAAAGCAACATTATAGTTATAATTTGCAAATCACAAAAACAGAGTCTTGTCCAGCAGTGGTGGTGCTCGACTTTAATACCAGCTACTTTTAGAAGTAGCCTGAGCTGTTGTTACACAGAGAAACCCTATCTCAAAACAAAGCAAAACAAAACAAAAAAACAAACCACAACAGAGATGATACTCTGACCTCAAGAAAAGAATAAACTCAAGGCTTACAGAAGGCTCAGTGTTAAGGGCACTTGCAAAGGATCTGGGTTCCCATCATGCAGCTCAAAAGCACCTATTACTACTGCTCTGGGGAATCTAACGCCCCTTCTGGCCTCAGGAGATATGGCATACACTTGGTGCACATAACAAGCAGGTACACAAACATAAAAGCAGACACATACACAGCATAAAACTAAACCTCTTTCTTTTTTTTGGTAGTTTCACTGATTTCTTTGTTCAGTATATTTGTCATTCAAATAAGAAAGCTATTGGTTCCTTTAATTTTGTGTGATGTATGTTGTATAGTGTGCTCAAAGGCCAAAGGGCATCACAAGCCCTGGAACTGGAGTTACAACTGGTTTGTGAACTGTCATTTGAGTGCTGGGGATAGAAACAGGGGTCCTCTGAAAGACCAGCCAGTGCTCTTAACCACTGAGCCATTTGTTCCACCCCAACAGAACTAATTCTCTAGACTTTCCTGTATTATAATTAAAATGAGTAGAATTTGCCATGTGAACTTAGCAAATTCATCTACCTTATGAACCTTGGCCTGTGATTATTATTTCTAAGTCATTTTCTTTTGTTTCCGTGACTTAAAATATCCTCAAAGTTTCTTGATTATTTCTATATCATTTCATTATAAGACCACAGAAATCACAAGAATCCCTGACGAACAACACAGAAAATGAAAACTGCACACTACACCAAGGGACTTCTGAGGTTAAAAGATGCAAATCTTGTCCTTTTCTTCTTCCAAAGAAAAGAGACCACATGCAAAAAGCCTGAAACATCCTGAAAACACAGAGAGACTTCGGGAGGAGGGAGCATTAGCCTTCTTAGAAGCAAAGGTCTACGCACTTTCCGATCTAAGATTTCCAACACTGAAATAAGAGAGGGTGAGAAGACACCCTACAAGCCGTCTCACTAACTGCCTGAAGGGAGCAGGCCATCTGCTCAGATATGAGCCAGAGACTGAACCACCAAATCCCACATGTCATGTCACCCTCTCCAGCCCCTCTTTTTCTTTTTTGTTTTGTTTTGCTTTTTGAAATAGGGTTTCTCTGTGTACAGCCCAGGCTGTCCTGAAATTCACTTTGTAGACTAGGCTGGTCCAGAACTCACAGATATCTACCTGTCCTCTACTTCCCAAGTGCTGAGATTAAAGGTGTGCGCCACCACTGCCCGAGCTAAGCACTTTTTCCTTTTCCAGTTTTTGAGGCAAGGTTTCTCTGTGTAGCTTTGGAGTCTGTCCTCGAACTTGCTCTGTTAGACCAGGCTGCCCTCAAAGTCACAGAGAATCTGCCTGCCTCTGCTCCCGAGTGCTGGGATAAAGGTGTGCGCCACCACCGCACAAGACGTTTTTTTCTTCAAGTGAAACTAAAAATATTAAAACTGTTTAAAAGTACACTGGAAACTATAAGATCATTTAGAAATATTAATCATTTTACCGTCTATCCAAAGTGGTGACTGGAGTCTCTGACTTCTAGTTCTTAACTTTTGACTATTTTTTTTTGCTTTTGTGGCCAATATACACAAATGCATGATCATGTTTTGCACGCTGAGAAGTTTAGAACTCAAAGTATGCAAAATGACAGCGTCCTCCGCTGCCTTATCACTACTTATGCCGCTCAGCAGTCACAGAAGTATTCAGACTAAAGTAGCATGTGTGTGTGTGGTGTGTGTGTGTGTGTGGTGTATTGGCTTTTCGGGTCAGGGTCTCTGTGTAACCCTGGCTGTTCTGGAACTTGCTCTGTTGACCAGGCTGGCCTCCAACTCACAGAGATTCGCCTGCCTCTGCCTCCAGTGCTGGGACTAAAGATGTTCACTGCCACTACCTGGCTGCTAGCAATCTTTTTCTGTTTGTTTGTTTTTAGGTCGTGGTCTCATAATGTGGCCCTGACTGGGTCTGGCATTCACTATGTAGACCAGGCTATCTTGAAATCATAGATCTCTCTTCCTCTGTTTCAGGCAGGTATCACCACGCCTGTCCTAGCCTAGCAACGTTCTGACCTGACTACAGTACTTATCTTCATTAACTGGATGTAGAATCACCTAGGACACAAAGATGCGTATGTCTTCGAGAATGTTTCCAGTGAGGTTTCACTGAGGTGGGGAGACCTACCCTAAATGCAGGTGGAACCACCCCTCAGCTCAGGTCCCAGACGGAGTATAACACAGAGGGAGAAAGTGAGCTGAGCACCAGCACCATCTCTCTCTGCTTCCTGGCTACAGATGAGGTGGCCAGCTGCCTTGTGCTTCCACCTTAACAACCTCCCTGCCATGATAGACAGCATCGCCCCAGACTGAGCCAAGACAAACTCTTTCCTTCAGCTGCTTTTCAAGCAAGTATCTTAAGCATACTTACCTTCCCCCAAGAAGAGCCGGGCGGTGGTGGCGCACGCCTTTAATCCCAGCACTCAGGAGGCAGAGGCAGGCAGATCTCTGTGAGTTCGAGACCAGCCTGGTCTACAAGAGCTAGCTCCAGGACAGGCTCTAAAGCTGGCAGAGAAACCCTGTCCTCGAAAACCAAGGAAAAAAAAAAAAAAAAAAAAAAAAAAAGAAAAAAAGAACATACTGAAGAGTTTGAAGGCCGGGCTTGGTGGAACATGCCTTTAATCATCCAGCAGCTCGGGAGGCAGGGGCAAGGTGGATCTCTTGTGAGTTTGAGGCCAGCCTGGTCTACAAGAGCTAGTTCCAGGACAGACTCCAAAGCTACAGAGAAACCCTGTCTCCGAAAAACCAAAAAACAAACAACAACAAAAAAAAAAAAAAAAAAAAAAAAACCAGTTTGAGATCTGGCATATACTCTTACTGTCCACCATGCCAGGTTCTGGGGCTCCCAATCTCAAATACTCCAAACATAAAATCACAACTGGCCGGGCAAAGTGGTGCTTGCTTTTCTCGAGAGCCCGAGGCAGGCGGATCTCTGTAAATTAGAGACTAGCCTGTTCTACATATTGAGCTCTAGCCCAGCCAAGGATACATAGTAAGACCCATCTCACAATAAATAAATAAATAAATAAATAAATAAATAAATAAATAAATAAATAAATAAGTGTAAATAAGTTAAATTAAAAAGTGGATCAGCAAGGTGGATTAGCATGTGAAGATGCTTGCTGCCAATTCTGATGATCTGAATTTGATCCCTAGAAATTTACATGGTAGAAGAACCAACTACCAAAAGTTGTTCTCTGATTTCCACATATATGCTGTGATACATGTATACCCATTACATACAAAAATAAACGCAATAAACACTTTTAAATCAATATCACAAAATACCCTGGAGTATGGACATTCTTCTAATATCTACCTCACTAACTTTGAAGATGTAACCTGAAAGTTCAGGAACGACAAACGAAATTTTATCACTGAATTCCACAAGAAGTAAGCAGCTTCTGAAAGACAAGCCTTTCACAACACTGTTCCACACCCTCAGGGACTAAAGGCACAGGGTTCCTTCTAAGTCCTCAGGGGGCTCAACACTCATAATTACAGGAGAAGCATCAGTCAAGGGAGCCAAGCAAAGCCCAACTAACACCTTCTACAGACTTCACCAAAAAGTGAAATGTAAATTTCTAAAAGAAATGGCCTGGAAAAGGATTTTACCAAGGAGGCCTTAGGCAAAGAACTATTTTTAACCTATGAGAAGGAGGGGGCTGAACAGAAGAAAGGAGAATTTGATTTACGCACCAACACTGACTCAGGATGTCCTCACAAGAGGAGCAGAGCCCCATCATTAAAGTGAAATCCACTCATTTTCCATATGATCCTCACCACCTGAGGAAGTCAAGTAAGGCTCTCTTGTGTTGTACCAATTCTGTCTCCAAACAAATCTGGTATGTGTCCTGAAACTGCCTTGGGCTGCTTCTTCATTATTTCCTAAGTGCTAGCCTTCTCCAGACTTCTTCCTTGTTCGACCTTACAAAAGAAGTACAACACCTTACTTGGGAGAACTCCCCCGATTACAGCAGCCTTGACTTTGGGCAATCAGAAGCCTGAGATGAACCATCAAGATTGGAGTTTCCTGTAGCTAATCAGCTAGGCTTCAGGGCAGAGACACTAAGAATTAATATAAGAGAATTGATCTGGAACCCACAGACTAGTAGAGGAAGATCAAAATACTTTTCATTCATATTGACTCCAATTTGAAGAAACTCACCAAACATTTTCTGTTGTGGTGGTGGACTTTCTGGGGATTGAACCCAGATTCCATGTATGCTAAACAAGCATTCTACCACTGCTTCACTGCCCCAGTCAGCTCATCAATTTGGGGGAAAGAAAAGGGGAGGCAGGGATAAGATGGAGAGTGGGAATAGGGGCAGAGCTAGTCTCTCTATGGCTCAGGCTGGGCTGGAACTTGGGATGCACTGCCTCTGCCTCCAGTGCTGAGATTACAAGCATGCACCCCCACACTCAGGTCTCAAGCTTCATCTCTATAAAATGAGAAACTGTTTCTTTTAAATAAGATGTCCTTCTTTAGCAGTCAGGAATAGGAAATCAAAACCCACATCGCACACCCAGGATGGGGTGACTTACAACCAAAAAAAATATTTAGCCAGGCCTGGTGGTCACACCTATAATCCTAACCTCAGGAGGCTGAGGCAGGAGGATAACCATAAGGTCAAGGCCAGCCTGAGCTAAATATATCTTATGTCCCAAGACAGTCGGTCTGTGCTACATAGTAAAACTCTTGTCTCAGAACAAAGTAAGCAAGACAGAAAGACTGTTACCTTTGGGAAGACATGGATGCTGGTGGAAATATTAGCTGGTGGGGCAATTTTGGAAAACAAGTTAGCAAACAGTTGCTCAAAAGGTTAAACAAAGTTTCCATATGGAAGCCAAAGGAAACTGATCCACATGCCAACCAAAAACCATGTATGAAATGTTCATACCAACATTATTTCACAATAATTTTAAAAAACTCAAATATTAATCCACTAACTGTATGTTTTATGACACAGAATATCAATCAGCCACAAAAAAAAAAAAGCAGAGCCAGGTGTGGTGGTGCACAAGCAGATGGAGGCAAGGGGTAGAGGCAGAGGGATCAAAATTCAAGGCCAGCCTTGGTTACATGAGCTAACAGGAATCTGAGCGTGCATAAGAGGCCATAATGGCTGCTACTTCTCTCCCACCATAACAAATCCTTACTTCTCACAACCCTCACTGGACTACAGCAGAGCACACAGACAGCCACTCAAGTAGCAGAGGAGAGAACGGAATGTGGCTTGGAAAACAAATACTACTCTCTCCTTTCTCTGGACCCTGGTTTCTCATCTGTAAAATCAGGTTATATTGAAAAAAAAATTGCCGGGCAGTGGCGTACACCTTTGATCCCAGCACTTGGGAGGCAGAGGCAGAAAGATCTCTGTGAGTTTGAGGCCAACTTGGTCTATAACAGCTAGTTTCAGGACAGGTTCCAAAGCTAACAGAGAAACACTGTCTCGAAGAAAAAAAAAATCAGGTTATATGGTCTCTGAGTATGCTTCTGTATGACATTCTGTGTCCTTAAAGTTCCAATTTTATCCAGGTGCAGTGGCACACACATAAATCCTAGTTCAAGAATGGCCTGAGCTTCCTACATAGGAAGTCGAGTGGCAAAGACCTCATTTTCAAAAACAAAAACAATTCTAATCTCACTTCTTGGTACATGTAAGAATTATCTATCACCTGAAAAGTCCTCTGCTCTAGACTTTCTAGGCAGACTTGTCCCTGTCTTCAAAAGGTGGAATTGAGGGTGCTGGAGAGATAGCTCAATGGTTAAGAGCACAGCTACTCTTCCAGAGGGTCCTGAGTTCAATTCCCAGCACCCACATCGCAGCTCACAACTGTCTTTAACTCCAGTTCCAGGGAATCCAGCATCCTCATATATACGTACGTAGGCAAAACACCAATGCACATAAAATAAATTACTTTTAAAAAGGTGACATTCAGAGATTATTTCAGTGTGTTCTTTCAATGTGGTGCCTTTTTTGTATTTTTTTTTTGGAGGGGTTTTGGGGGTTTTTGTTTGTTTGTTTTGTTTTAACCTGAGACGGGGGTTTCTCTGTGTAACACCCTGGCTGTCTTAGAACTTGCTCTCTAGACCAGGCTGGCCTCGAACTCACAGAGATCTATCTGCCTCTGCTTCCCAAGTGCTGGGATTAAAAGTGTGCGCCACCACCACCTTTTTTTTTTTTTAACACGACTAACCTTGTCAGCCCACACTGACCTTTCCTGTCAGAGCAACTCCTCACTGCATCTCCAGACGTCTATGATCCTTGACTGATCAGCGTAGAAAGGAATGTGAAATGACTTTTTGTCTCTAATTTTCATTTTTACTTCTGCTTTTAAAACAGGTTTTCACTATGCAGCCAGGCTGGTCTAGAATTCACACCCACCTGTCTCTACCTCCCAGATGACAGAATTACTTGGAAGCATTTTTAATTTTAGTTTCCATTTTTTTTTTTTTTTTTTTTGGTTTTTCGAGACAGGGTTTCTCTGTGGCTTTGGAGCCTGTCCTGGAACTAGCTCTTGTAGACCAGGCTGGTCTCGAACTCACAGAGATCCGCCTGCCTCTGCCTCCCGAGTACTGGGATTAAAGGTGTGCGCCACCACCGCCCGGCCATTTTTTTTTTTTTTGAGACAGAAGTCCCAAGTAGCCCAGGATTAACTCAAACTGGCTAAGTAGAGAAGGATGTCCTTAAATTTCTAGCTCTCCTGAACCTCCCCCATGCTAGGATTACAAATGTGGACCACCACACCTGGCCTGTCTATGCATCTTTGATTTGCTTTTTCTGGAAACAGCTTCTTTGTTTTGTTTGAGTATTTGAGAACTACCAGAGAAATAATACAATTTAATTGGGTTGGAAAAAAAAGAACACAGGTTCCTCTCAGTGCCTACCCAGAGAATCTGAGCGCAATTCCTAATTTCATATAGTTTCACGGACTATGACATCACCATTTGGGGAGCAATCAAGCAAGTTAAAGGAGAGAAAATGCACCCTAGGGAGTCTCAGCATGGACTGCGGAGTTATTTGTATTCTGTTTGGCTGTGCTCCAAGAGTCCCTGTGGGTCATCCAGATTCCCAATCAACACCACCAGAAATGAAAAGCGTGAAAAAAAAAAATCCTCAATCAGTGTCTGCTCTAACAAAGGCAAGCTACCGGATAAATGGTCTTGGCATTACAGCACTGTAACCAGTTTAAAAATACACAAGATTCCCTTCTTACACATTTTCTCAACTCAGGCCTCTTTCTTTATTCTCCCAATAAGCCTGCACAGGGATATAATTTTAGCTTGCTGAGAAGCCAGATAATTAACAGGTATTCATAAAGAGAGAATATTTCTTTAGTGAAAGACAATGGTCTTTTGAACTTCAGTTTAAGTTTCAGTAAAAACATTTTAGTTACAGTGCTAGTTATTTAATTTGCCTCCTAGCACAAATATTTTCCTTTTCTAGTTTCTTTTCTTTTTCTTTCTTTTCTTTTTTCTTTTTCTTTCTTTTTTTTTTTTTTTGGACCTGAGAATGACCTGGAACTCCAGATCCCGTTTCCACCTCCCAAGTGCAGGAATCTCACAAGTTACACCACCCCTTAAGGCTGTGTTTATTTTCTAAAACCAAGTATCTCCACAATTTAAACAGACATCCATAGTACAACATAGAAATAACAATAGTTATTCTGTCTTTGAGCTTCATCCTTCATCCGGAAAACTGTTATTCTCAGACATCCAGAAAACTGTTCTTTTGCTCTTCTCAACATGTTAGTTTGCTTTTCTTTTTGGCCAGGGTCTCACTACTCAGCCCTGCTGACCCTAAACTTGTGGCACTCCTGCTTCTGCCTCCCAAGTGCCGGGATTACAGAAGCACACCAACAATGGTGACCACGTTACTGTTTTCTAAAGACCTCCAGAGGGGCTACTGTATACACATAATGTTACCAAAAAGAGCAATGGTCCAAGCATCAAGAAATATAAGCCCTGCTCTCCTTCTGGGCCTCATTTTCCTCGCAGGTCCTCTGGCAATCAAAACCTAGAACTGAATTCCAACAACTACATCATCCCAAGGTTAAAGTTGATACATATGAAACAGATGACAACATCCATCTGTAAGTAAGAATTAGATGACAGGAAAAGGTGAGCTTGGAATACTAAAGTTGCCCCAACAGGAGGCCTCAGCTAGCATCAATCCATTACTACTTCATAATTTTTAATAGAGCATCAGTTCTCGTATTTAAAAAGACAAGCCATTTTTGTCATCTGAAGTGTGCACTTGGTCTTTGTGGGTTTGTTTTTCAGAAGCAATACCGGAATTTTTATGGTGACAAAAAAAATTGCAAAACTGTCTTAGCATCTCTTAAGCTGAGTGAAATTAGTCAACAGGATAGTCACTTTCAAAGAGAAACTGTATGGTGCTGTGACCACATCGTGACAGCTGGGGAAAGGGGTTTCCCTCATCAAATCGGCATGACATAACTTTAAAGTCTGACACAACAAGCCTCCACACACTGAAACCTGCTTACTGGCCACTCCATACAAAAACTTTTCAAAACTGTTGCACCTTCAAGGTTTCGGTGCGGGCGCGGAGGAATTCACCGGGGGTTTTATAATTCTTGCACCTTCAAGCAATGGGTGCCAAATCTCGTCAGGGCCTCACAGTCACTCCTCCACCACTTCCCCTTTGAAAAGATAAACACGAGAGGCATCACAATACAGCACAACCTGTCTAATTGAGACGTCGCCCTTTATTCACGAATGACCCCTCCTCCTGGTAAAGGACATAACTTTGATAAAAAGGCATGACCCCCAGATACAAGTTCTTTTCCAGCGCCAAGGGAGAAATCATTCTCGGTGTAACTCAAAGTTCAATGTGTCCCTTCGTGTCTTATCCAGAGGGGCAGAGCTGTGGAGGGAAAGTATGGCCTGCTCAGGAGTTATAACGGTTTTTGAGGAACTGGTATACACGGGCTCTTGGGAAGAGGCCAGAAAAAGCTCACCAAGTTTTGTTTTTGCTCCTATGAAGTCTGGGTAGGACTAACTCTCCCTAGGACGTGACCTAACTTCTACCCTCGCGAAAAGGGGGGCTGGAAGGCACGCTCCCCTTCACTCTGCACTAAACCGCTCGACCTCCTTGGGCGCACACCAGTGTTCGCGTCTCCGCGGGTCGCCGACGCCGTACCCACCGCGCGTGGGGCAGCAGGCCCGCGGGCCCCGCGTCCCGTCCCCTGGCCCGACCCTCGCAGGGCTCCCGGGACAAAGCGGGGCCCGTGGGCACCGGCCCGGGCTCGGCGCGCACTCACCCGACAACTCGTCCGGCTCCAGCCCGGTCTCGGTGTCCAGCCCGCAGATGACAAAGTAGTCGGCGAAGCGACTGGGCGCCGAGCCCCCTCGACCACCGCCGCTCATGGCGGCCGGGCCGAGCCGGGCGAGCCGCGCGGCAGGCCGAGCCCGCCGCCCCGGCCGCACCGCCCCGCCCTCGGCCGCCGCTTCCCCGCCGTGCCGGCCCAGCTACCGAGGCTCAGGCCGCCTGTCCCCTGGGCCTGGGCCGGTGTCCCAGCGGCCTCCGCTGCCGTTATGCCCGGGGGCGGGGGGCGCTGAGGCCCCCCGCGCCGCATCCTGGACTGCTGCCCTGCCCGCCGCCGCGGGCCCGAGCAGCCTGAGGAAGGGCGGAGAGTCAGCTCCCCGCCCCACCGCGGGCCCCCCCCACCCGCCGCCGCCCCGTGCGCAGGCGCGGTCGGGGAGGGGCGGGGCGCCGAGCGCAAAGGATGACGTGATGCTCTTTGGGCCCCGGGGGCCCGGGCTTCCAGAGCGGTGTCCGCAGTGTAGGCAGCGGCCGGCTGCGGGATCCCGCGACTGCTGCCTCCTCACGGGATTGCGACGCCGGTTGGAAGACTGGGAGTGTGCGGAAGCGTGGGCCATGGGGGTAGAGTGAGACCCTGGCCCGTGCTGGCGGTGTCACTGGGATAGAGCTTCACGACTGAGCTGTGAAGCCCACCGGATCCTGCTCCTAATGTCACCATACAGCAGCTTCTCCTTGTCCCCGCTCCTCAGTGTCAGTGATCTGAGGAAACCCTGTTCTTTGGAGAGGATGGATCAGTTTATAAATTTACCCTTAATTTGCAGATAGGGAAACTGGGGTTCAAGAAAAGCAAGAGACAAACCCTACTTTAGTAAAAAAAAAAAAACTACTTTAGAACCCCGTGTTCGCAGACAGCTCACCGCCCCGCACCCCACAAGCCTGGCTTTGTCCATGCACCAAACTGTTTATACACCTTCAAAGAGGCCCCTGCCACTTAGAAGTACTTTCTTTTCACAGTGTCAGAATTCTCCTTCCTTCTTTTCTTCCTTCCTTCCTTTCTTCCTTTCCTCCTTTCCTTTCTGGTTCCTTCCTTTCTCCTTCCAGCGGGGCCTTCCAGTGTCGGAGGAGAACGGTGGATCAGACTGAAACCTCCTGATCCTTGTCTCTCACCTCAACAACAGACCCTTCGGTTTTATTTTCCCCAGAAGCTAGACAGATGTGTCATTTCTTTGTTTTTTGACGGGGTCTCACTGTGTAACCCCGACTAACTCAGAACTCGCTATGTGCTTGTACAGACGTGTAGTGATTCTCTTACTTCTGCCTCCTCCGTGCTGGCTTACGGGCCTGCACCGACACCACCAGGCTCTGGAGGGTCTTTACTGGAACATCAGAGGCCAAGAAAGCGATACACTGTAGTGGTTGCTAGCATGGCACTAGAAGCAATTCTCCGGTTTGAATCCCTGCTTTTATAATTTACAGTGTGATGTTGGCAAGCTATTTATGTAATCTGTAGATTTGTGTGTGTGTGTGTGTGTGTATTTGTGAAACCTAAAACAAACGCCATGTATAGGTAAAGTGGTGAAGATTAATATCCAGAACATAGAAGAAGAACTCCAGAAATACCACACATCATCCTTGTTGTTGCAGAACGGTGTGCTCAGTTGGCTCTGGCAGGCAGCCAAGTAAGGACTATAGAAGGCAGTTGGCATTCCCAAGGGCTGAAACCTAGGCTCTCTCCTGGGTTCTGTCTCTGGTATTTCTCTCAAGGACTGGATCCCTTCGGGAGCATGACCAAGAGGGTCACAACCAACATCACTGGGAAACCATAGTATTTGCTCTGTGGATCTAACCTACCTGAACAGCTGGAAGAAAACTGGAGAGGAGAGGGCAACTTTATAAAGTCCATCTGTGGTAATGCCACTTTATCCCACATGCTGACCTGGGACCCAGACTGCAGGGAGCTCAGAGAGCTGAACAGAGCAAGGAAAAGGAAGTCTGTTGATGTTGGGTCACGGTCAGGGAAAGGCTTCCGGATTTCCAGATCAACAGGAAATTCTTAGTACATAACATGTGCCACAACAAGAGTGGGAAGACCGTACATTTAGGCGGCATCAAGGAATGCACTAATAGGGAAGGTGGGAAAGCCAGGTATGATGGAGCAACTCTGCAACCCAGCATTCTGGAGGCCAGGCAAATAGACAGACTTCAAGTGCCAGGTATAAAACTGGCCCTAGAAGGAGTACAGAGCAGGTAAAATTAAGGATCGCTTAGGGGTGATATAGGGGAGACGGGGGTCCATTCAAATAAAGAAGAGATTTGGAAAAAAAATAAACGACCTCAGTTTAAAAGTCCAGAAATATTTTATCCAGACTAGCCAGCTCCTAGAAGACCTCTCTAGCACTAATTCAAACCCACAAGACTCAAGTCAAATCCATGACTATATTCATTTACCTTGAGAAATGGTAGCTGCTCAGAGGCCCAGAATACTCAACTGTAAAGTGATTGCCTTCCCGGTAGGAAATATGCTTGGGAGAATAATTGTTTCTTAGTGAGTCAGAAGTCACTGGTTAGTGATCAATCTCTGCCCCCCACTCCTCTTAATACCTGGGTAAAGGAGGCCCATCAGTTAACCCCTCCTGGGCAAGATCTGTCATTCTTTGTTTTGCCTGAATGTATGTTCTGTGTGAGGGTTGTAGAACCCCTGGAGCTGGAGTCCCAGGCAGGTGTGTGCTGCCATGCGGGTGCTCTCACCCGCTGAGCCCCTCTCTGACCCCAAGAACAGTCATCCGTCATCTTACCACTCAGCAGATTACAGTGCAGATTCAGAAATTATTGAAGAACAATGGAACTTTAAATACTGAGAGCATTGTATACTTGTATTATTTTGTTTGAGACAGGCTCTCTCTATATCCCCCAACTGACCTGGAAATTGCCTATAAGCCCAGGCTGGCCTTTATAAGCTCTACCTTAGCTTCCCAAGTGCTAGGATTATGGACATGGACCTCCATGCTTGATTATAATATACTCTTTTTATATATAATATTATCTTCGTTACATTTATTTATATCCTGAAAGAGAGAGTGTGTGTACAAACAATAATAAGCATGTGGAAGTTCAGGACCCCCCCTAGGGGAATCCATTCTCGTCTTCAATGATATGGGTTCACAGGATGAATCTCTAATTGTCAGACTTAATGGCAAGCACCTTGACCCACTGAGCCATTTCACCAGCCCCCCAAAAATAATGTTTTTTTTTTTTTATTAACGACAATCTGGGGTGCCCAAACCCAGCATGAAGCAAGTGGCTATCTAAGGGGACATGATTACATAAGGGTGTGAAGCAGAGTGTGTCTGGAGTGTTCATGGGGGCAATAGGGAGGCAAGGGTGGCTGGAGAGGACTGAGTCTGGGAGAAGATAGTCAGCATGCTTGCACTTCACAATAAAAAGCACATTTCTCCTCCCATTGTGTGTAGACAATGCCTGCACAGGAACACATTTTCTCTTTTCCTGATTCCACACGGCTAGTTCGAGCCAATGGAAAATTTATAGAAGTGTTTGCCTATAGCTCCTAGATCAGGACAGTTAAGAAAGGAGAACTTCTTAGTGGTAAGGCTCCCCTTTGATCTTAACTCTGCAGGGAGAACGTCAGGTGGGTCTTTGTAAATTCAAGGTCAGCCAGGGATACACAGTGAGATCTATCTTTAATAAATAAATAAGCTTTTCAAATTATGTATTTATTTATTAAACTGGGTGTTTGTTTGCACGTATGGATGTGTGAGGACGTCGGAGACGCCCTGGAACTGGAATTGCAGACGACTGTGAGCTCTGATGTTATGTCATGTCATGGTCATGTCCATGTCATGGAATCGAACCCAGGTCCTCTGGAAGAGTAACTGGTGCTCTTAACTACAGAACAATCTTTCTTTTTTTAAGGTGGGGGGGCATGAGAAGGTAACTAGAAGACTTTTTTAAATATTTATTTATTTAGTATACAATATATGCCTTCAGGCCAGAAGATGGCACCCGACCTCATTACAGATGGTTGTGAGCAACCATGTGGTTGCTGGGAATTGAACTCAGGACCTTTGGAATAGCAGGCAATGCTCTTAACCGCTGAGCCATCTCTCCAGCCCCAGAACCATTTTTCCAGCCCCAAGATTATTTTTTTAATTCCAAGATTGGAGATGTAGCTCAGTGATGACCCTGACTTTCTATATTTGATAAATACTTTCGCAATATCAGTTCAAAGGACAATGATATTGCTTCTCTTATCCCCTCTCGGTCCTCACATCATCTCCGGTCTCACATCTTCTCTGGGATATAAAAGAACAGCATGGGTACACTTTTGCAAGAGCACCTCTAAAAGAGAGGGGAGGAAGAAACGTGGTCAAGAGCAGAGGGAAAATGAACTAACAGGAAAGCTCTACAGGTCCACTCAGAGCTAAACAGTGCTTTTGTGAGCCAAAATGAAGTTACTGACATATTTTGCATCAAAACTAGCTGTATAGTTACATATTGCACTGCAGAAAAGATTCTAAAAGCAAAAACTGAAAATAACCCAAATTACTCAGCTACACTAGACAGGTTAAAGAAAACTAGTTGATGCAAACATGGGAATATTATACAGATAGGAACACAAGCAAAGAAGAGAAAGAAAAATAAAGGGAGAAGAGAGATTCCAATATGTACTAATGTGGAACATATCAGTACAAAAATATTAATTAATGAAAACAAGCTAGGCAAGTTAGGCTACATAGAATCCCATATGAAATAAATAAATAACAGCAAAAACAAAACAACAACCAAACGGGGGCCCAGAGAGATGCTCAGTGGTTAAGAGTGCCCAGAGAAGCTGAGTTTAGGCTGAGCAGACGAATCAGGTGGCTCACAGCCACCTGTGTCTTAGTTAGTTTTCTATTGCTGTCACAAAAACATTGTGACCAAGAATCAATACATTTAATTGGGTTTATGGTTTCAGAGGGTCAGAGTCCGTGATGGCAAGCAAAGGCATAGTGGTAGGAACAGTTAAGAACTCACATCTTGATCTGCAAAATAAAAAGGCAGAGTGAGGTACTCTGGGAAGGGCACCAGTCTTCTGAAACCTCAAAGGCTGCTCCAGTGAGGCATCTACTCACCTCCTAATCCTTCCCAAAGACTTCTACCTTCTGGGGACATTTAAGCCTGCCTATGAGGGACATTTCATCAAACCACAGCCCATAACTCATTACAGGGTATCTAATGACCTCTGTCTTCAGGGATACCTGTGTGCACATGGCATATAACTACAACTCACCCAGACATACACATATACACATACATTTTTAATTTTTTTAGGTTTATTATTTATTATGTATCAACATTCTGCCTCTGTTATGCCCCATCCAGAGGAGGGCGCCAGATCTCATTACAGATGGTTGTGAGCCACCATGTGGTTGCTGGGAATTGAACTCAGGATCTCTGGAAGAGCATCCAATGCTCTTAACCTCTGGGCCATCTCGCCAGCCCATACACATACATTTATAATTAAAAACAAACAAACAAACAAAAAACCCAGGGACTGAAGAGATGACCTCTGCAGTTAAGTACACTTGCTGCTCTTGTAGAGGAAGAGCTCAGTTCCCAGCAGCCACATGGAGCTCATAACTGTTTGTAACTCCAGTTCTAGGAGATTGGCTCATATGTGGTACAGCTGAAAACCAAAACGCATGGACCGGGCAGGACAAAAACCTCAGCAACAAATGGTGCCCACGTGGACACTGCATCCACTAAGGCCTAAGAGAGCTTGGGGAGTTATTCTAGACAGAAAAAAGTAGAGTTAGAAGCACGGCTTATTGATAGCAGCATTTTCTCAGGTGGGCTCTGCTTGCTAGAGGCAGTGCTCTCATTTAAGAGAGGCGTCCTGACTCAGCTTTAGTTGTAAAACCTTGCCATGAACACTTAAATATGTTGATGAAAAGCTGAACGCATGCTTTTTGTTTTCAGCCATAGCAGGAAAAAAGCCGCACCATTTTGAAATGTCGGCTTCTCTGGGCCATCCTGCCAGCGCAAACTCTGACTCTTTCATGCAGGAGGGTCCGACTACGGAGCATTTGAGTGTGGTCTGTGAGCAGACTGCTGCAGCTTGCGTGCCGGTGGGGGACCTTGAAACATCATAGAGTTGTGGCAATAAACATGGCTACAGCTGGTACCGCCACCATGGGGCTGGAATCTCAGAAAGCTAAAGAATGGGCTGGATCCAGCCATCAAGCCAAGGCTTTAAATCCTAGCCATATCATTTTGCAAATTAAAGACTCATGTGGTCAGAAAGAGATATACCAGTAAAGATAGTTTCAGAAGAAAAAGCCTCTAACAGGTGTTATAGTGTGTTTAAAAAATATATGCAGGCTTGGGAGAGAAGTAAAAAGGTTAAAGTCCTTAAAAATAAAAAGAAAGATGTGCACACATCTTAATCCCAACACTTGGAAGACAGAGGCAGGCAGACCTCTGTGAGTTCAAGGTGTGGTAGCACACACCTTTAATTCCCAACACTTGGGAGGCAAAGGCAGGCATATCTCTGTGAGTTCGAGGCCAGCCTGTCTACAAGAGCTAGTTTCAGGATAGGCTCCAAAGCTACAGAGAAACCCTGTGCCCGAAAAAAAAGAAAGTTTTTGTGCCTCTAAGATGATTTAGCTTGTGTCAAAGTGACATAAAACTAGACAGTACACACCCATACACATAAAATAAAAATATATATATTTAGTTTTTCAGACAGGGTTCTTTGTGTAGCCCTAGCTGTCCTGAAATTCACTCTGTACACCAGGTTGTCCTTAAACTCAGAGATCCGCCTACCTCTGCCTCCCCAGTGGCTGGGATTAAATGTGTGCACCATCACTGCCCTGCCAGTGTAGTACAAATGTTCACAATCCCTACGAGTCTACTAGTAAGGTCCATCTTTTCTTCACTTATTGATGCACTAGCAGAAAGCTCATTGTAATCAGGTAATAGTGTTAGAGGAAGGACTTTGCCTTATTTTCTTTCAAGCCTAATTTTAAGTACGTTGCTACTAAATTAGTGCTTTCAGTGAAATAGGGCGGTGAACTAGAATGTTACTGTTATGTATCTTGCAAAACAGAAGACAAGCAAACATTAATTCCAGTAAGGAAGTCATTGTTTAAAACGTACATTTCTATTGAGTTGACATTTTGAGATGTGAGCTCAGTGTTCAGATTTATTTACTTATATTTATATGTCTGTTTTTGATTTTTCAAGACAGGGTTTCTCAGTGTAGTCCTTGATGTCCTGGAACTAACTCTGTAGATCAGGCTGGCGTTGAACTTAGAGATCTACCTGCCTCTACCTACCGAGTATTTCCATTAAAGGCATGTGCCTACTGACCTCCCGGTTTAAAAATCAATTTTTTTAATTTAAAAAAATAAAAAATATTTGTTGGCCAGGTATGGTGGTGCACACCTTTAATCCCAGCACTTATGAGGGCAGAGACAGGCAGATCGCAGTTAGTTTGAGGCCAGCCTAGTCTACAAAGCAAGTTCCAGGACAGTCAGAGCGGTTACATAAAGAACCTCTGTCTTTTATTTTTTTAATATCTTAATGACTTATTTAACTTCATTTTATGTGCATTGGGTTGAAGGTGTCAGATCTCGTGGAAACTCCATTTTTCAGACAGTTGTGAGCTGCCACGTGGGTGCTGGGAATTGAACCCAGGTCCTCTGGAAGAGCAGTCAGTGCTCTTAACCACTGAGCCATCTCTCCAGACCCAAGAACCTCTGTCTTTAAAAAAAAAAAAGTATTTGCTTTGCTCAATGAAAAGTTACTACTGTGTAAACAAAGGACTCCATTGACCCTTCACCAATACAGTGTGGTGTTTTCTTTCCCTTATTGAGACAGAGTCTCACTATGTAGCCCAGACTGGCAGGCAACAGTTTTCTAAAACGTTGGGTTATAAGCCTGTGTCATCATGCTCAATAATCCTAGCCATCTCCGACTGATTTCCACCTAAGAAGCCGTACCTGTTTGACGTTCTCACACCGTTCTGTCCCACCTTGACTTATAAAGCAGCCCTCCTGTCTCTCAACACAAACACACCGTTCTGAAAGATTTGAAATCAGGCCACACTCCCAAAACTCTCAGAACAAGTTAAGCAGCTATGTTTGTTATGGTTTTATGTCTCTAATTGATGGCTTTAGCCAGGGCCTGGATCCTCCATGTTCTTTTGTCAGATATAATTCCAGACTAACTCTCATGACGGAAAACTTCCTGTGAGCCCCAGATGTACACAGCCAGATATTTTCATTTGTTCACTGACTTCTAGGAAGCCTTTTGGGGGAGCCTTTCTCTGTCACCCTGATGATGACCGCTCTGTTTAGTGTCACTTTTATTCCTTACTCTGAACTAAGCCTCTTAGTGAGTCTCCTCTCGAGTCTTTCTAAAAGACTTATTTTATGAGTGTTTTGTCTGCATATAGGTGTGCTACATGTTATGATACCTGTAGAGGTCAGAAGAGGGTGTTTGGAATCTTTGGAACTGGAATGATAGTTGTAGCTCTGACTTGCCTGGAACTAGTTATGTAGACCAGACTGGCGTTACACTCTGAGATCTGCCTGCTTTTGCCTCCTGATGGGATTAAAGGGGTGCACCACCATGCTTGGCCGCCTCTCCCACTTTAAGGACAGTTTCAAGAGAAACTTTGAAGTCTCTGTTAAGCTTTTCTGTAGTGAGTATTTCATTTGTATTTTAATAAATAAAACTTGCCTGAAGATCAGAACACAAAACAGGCCACACTAGTCAACCGTACAGACCAGGGCACTGGGTGGCATACACCTTTAATCCCAGAAGCCACATTAGTTAGCCATAGAGGCTGGGCAGTAGCGGTGCACACCTTTATCCCAGCAGTAGAGAGGAATATAGGCAGGATGAGACGGAACTTGGTCTCCTTCAATATGAAGATTTCAGAGGAAAGAGCTCTCTAGTTGTTGGCTGCTTTGCTTTTCTGCTCTTCAGGTTGAACCCCAATATCTGTCTCTGGGTTTTTATCAGTCATGCTACAATTCTGATATGGTGTGTGTGTGTGTGTGTGTGTGTGTGTGTGTGTGTGTAGAAGCCTGGAGCTGGAGTTCTGAGCCACCTTAGCGCTACTGACTAGAAGCCCAAGTCCTTGAAAGAGCAGAAAGCACTCCTAAATGATGAGTCATATCTTTAGCGCTGTTTTTTTTTTTTTTCTAATGGTTCCCACCCCACAGCCTGGCACAGTCTAAGTGGAGATGCTTCCCCCTTAACAAGCGATTCCTGGAGGGCAATTATGTGTCAGCTGCTTTTCAGAAGCAGCAACCACCTCTGCTCCAGCTATATTAACAGACATCACCTTTAGTCACATACCGACAGCAAACAAAGAAGCCTCCAAAACCCAGGCAGCCTCAACCCGTATCTGATGCTGCAAATGAGGAAGGATGAAGTTGAGGAACAGAAGTAAATATTGACAATATCCCCAAGTGTTGCAACTTTCCCTAAAGTAGTGTGTGAACATGTGAATTGTTTATATAAGTGTACGTCTGAGTTTTTTTCTGTGTGGAGTGAATATTCAGGTGCTCAGGACCTAAATATTCCTTGTATGGTAAAATGCCTAGTATCAGATGTTGATAGTTGTGTGTGGTGTGTGTGTGGTGTGTTGTAACTAATGGTAAGGTGGGGTGATCAGACCCAAAAGGCAGACGAGTATCTTTGGCTCTCCAAGCCCAGGAGACATTGAATTGTTGCTTCTCTTAGCCCCTCTCCCCTCCTCCATGTCCCAATGGACTAGAAAGCTTTCGCAAGAATCAGACCAGATGGCCCCTTGTGTGCTGCACCAGCTTTTTCCTTAGACTGTGAAAACAGTGGCACTGTTATTCTCATCAGCCTGGGGCCAAGAGCTTCCCTGGGAAAGGCCGGTATGGTCTAGTGAGGAAGAAATGAGAGGCCCTGGACCGGATCCCAAATGGGAGATATATTTAGCTGTAGCTGAGCACTGAAAAAATTTTTGTTTTGTTTTGAGACAGGGTCTCACTATTTATTTTTGATTGGCCTAGCCTCAAACTCTCTATATAACCCAGGCTGGTTTAAAACTCATAGCTATCTACTTGTCTCTGGCTCCAGAGTGCTGGGATTTAAAGACATGGCACCACATCTCACTTCTGAAAGTTTTTGAGACAGGGGTGCTAGAATTGGTTTATCTTCATTATGAGGTGGTTACATTATGGTTCATGATAGGCAAAATTGAGAACTACCTATTAAAAATAGTTAATTTCACTATATGGAAGTACATACTGTTTGGGTTAAGGTTTTACCCCAGCCCCTGACATCCATATATCCAAAGAGCCTGGAATGTTTGGAAGTTCCATCCAAGCCCCCTCCCCTGGGAGTTGCCTCAGTCCAGACTCCCACCTTCGGAAGCCCACCAAATCCCTCCCAAGAGATGTTCAAGGCCACTCCCACAGGGTATTTAAACTGCCCCCCAGAGAAGCACATGTTTTTCTGTCTTCCTTCCTGTCTCCTTTCTGGGGAGTGCAATACCATCTGGGAGTGCTGGTATCCATTAAATCTGAGCTTTGTCTAATTCAGTTTGATATGGTCTGATTTGGGATTATTGAGAGATTTTATCAGGGCACAAAAACTTTTCTTTCTTTTTTCTTTTTTTTGGTTTTTTTCGAGACAGGGTTTCTCTGTGCTTTGGAGCCTATCCTGGAACTAGCGCTTGTAGACCAGGCTGGCCTCGAACTCACAGAGATTCACCTGCCTCTGCCTCCCAAGTGCTGGGATTAAAGGCGTGCACCACCACTGCCTGGCAAAAAAAAAAAAAAAAAAAAAAAAAAAAAAAAAAAAAAAAAAAAAAAAAAAAAAAAAAAAAAAAAAAACACAAAAAACCACCTTTTCATATACAATTTATTAAGTGACTATTTTAGGATTTTGTTTGTTTGTTTTTTGTTTTGTTTTGTCTTTTCGAGACAGGGTTTCTCTATGTAGCCCTTGGCTGTACTGGAACTTGCTTTGTAGACCTGGCTGGCCTCAAACTCACAGAGATCCTCCTGCCTTTGCCTCTCAGAGTGCTGGGAATTAAAGGCGTGTGTCATAACTGCCCAGCTTGTTTTGTCTTTTGAGACAGGGTTTTATATTGCTTAGGCTGGCTTCAACTCAACTCATGTAAATTATTATTTGTGACTCGGCTCCTAACACGCTGAAGGCTGCACTACTACTTTTTGTAACAGATTGTTCCATCAGATAGATCTCATTGTGGGCACCATTTAATTTGCAATAGTTATTGACAGTCTTCCAATAGGTGGCAGTAAAGTGTCTGAAGAGGCATCTTTTCCATACACAATCTGCGCGACTAGCAGGGCTGCTGGATATTTGCTAGCAGGGTGACTGGTAACAGCAGAGTACAGTGGCTGGTAACAGCAGAGTAACAGTGACTGGTAACAGCAGAGTTACAGTGACTGGTAACAGCAGAGGACAGTGACTGGTAACAGCAGAGTACAGTGACTGGTAACAGCAGAGTTACAGAGGCTGGTAACAGCAGAGTACAGGTTTGCGGAGCTAAAAACGTCAACATCAGTTGTGCTCTTCCACCATGGCTTTTCTTTGTGCTTTCTGCTCCCTTCTCTCACCTTTGGCCCTCGTCATCTGGTTGCAGGCCAGTGCTGTTTAGGTCAGTGGGAAGGCAGTGTCTATCTCTTTCTTCTATGCCCAAGATCACCTGCAACAACCACTCCACTCATCACTGCCCTCAGAAGAGGCCACAATGTTCGTGGAATTATTTTTTTACACCTGTAAAAATGGGTCTTTGCTAAGGTGCCTTCTGATGGGTTTAATAAAGAGCTGAAAGGCAACAGCTAGGCAGGAAGAGAATTAGGTGGGACTTCTGGGACAGAGAGGATTCTGGAAAGAAGAAAGGGGGAGTTGCCTGCCAGACTCAGAGGAGGCAGGATGGGCAGTACAGAGTAAAGGTAACCGAGCTTCAAAAAAAGAATGCAGATAAATATATGGGTTAATTTTTCGGTTCTAAAAACTAGTTAGGAACAAGACTAAGCTAAGACTGAGCTATTACAATTAATGTTTCTGTGTCATTATTTGTGGCTAAAAGAAAAGTTCATCTATACATGGCATCCAGTGTGGAGACTCGAATATTCAAACATCAGGCCTGAGAAAGTTAAGAAAAATTGTAGACAAGTTGAATGACTTCCTAGTCCTGCAGACTCTCAGGTGGGCTGGTGCTCAGTGTACAGGGTCATAGCAACCGACTGCTGCCTACGGGCTTGAGTCAACTGACAGAGCCATGGGCTAAACTTGAGCCACACAGTGGCTATTACGGCAGTTTAATATTTGTCTTGCCGGGCCCAGCACTCAGGAGGCAAAGGAAGGCCATCTCTGAGTTTGAGGCCAGCCTGGTCTACAGAGTGAGTTCCTGAACAGGCTCCAAAGCTACAGAGAGAAACCCTGTCTCAACCCCCGCCCCCCCCAAAAAAAAAACCCCCAAAAGAACAAGAAAGACTACAGGGCAGGTGATACACACACACACACACACACACACACACACACGCATATATATATATACTGATTCCTCTACTATGGCAACAGCTTTAAGACTGATAAATCTTCTTGACTACAAAGTCCTCATGACTTATTATTACATGCTATCCTTTCATCTGTCATGGATAGGTTTGGTTATACAGTTCAAACAAACTTACAAAGTTAGCAGATGCCTTTTACCTGCTCAAACATAAAACAACCCTTTGTGTGTGTTTTTTTTTTTTTTTTTTTTTTTTTTTGGTTTTTTGAGACAGGGTTTCCCTGTAGTTTCTAGAGCCTGTCCTGGAACTAGCTCTTGTAGACAAGGCTGGCCTCGAACTCAGAGATCCGCCTGCCTCTGCCTCCTGAGTGCTGGGATTAAAGGCGTGCGCCACCACCGCCCGGCCATAAAACAAATCTTTAACTAACTTGTGCACACCACACATTCCATACTTGTGTTAATGCAAATATACATGTTACCGTTAAAAGTTTGTTTTCAGAACAAAAGAACCAGACACTAATAAAGACAAATATCCCAGGTGATCCTTTTAAAATATCTCTGTTGCATTTTTCTCATAATTCTGCATCCAGAACAATTTCAAAGCTGCTAGTTTAGATGGTCAGGTCTCACAGACTACTCCAGCCAGGACTTCAGATAAGCCCTACATTTCTCCCATCACAAAGAGACTAAATAAAAAATAATGCAGCGATCTCTTTTCTGGATTGACCATTATCGTCATTTTTTCAGGGTCCTGCAAAGATGCTGTTACCAACCACCCCCAGACAACGGAACAATTTCTAAAGAATACAATGTTCACATTCTCAAAAGGTGGGGTGGGTGATGTTTGAATCATTTGATGGACTATGGATGTTTATCATTGTTTAGAAGGGTTGTTGTTATTGGTCAAAGTCAGGGAGAAAAACTAAGCAAAAGAGATTAGATAGATTCAAGGATCTTGTTCTAAAAAGAAAAAGGGGTATAGAGAAATGATATGATAAAAAGGGTAGAGTATTGGATCTACTTTCAAGCTAAAAAGCAACTATTAATCTAAAAATATTTTACATTGTATAGATTTTTGTATACTGACACAAATTTAATGTTATTTTTGTTATATGTGTAGAAGGATGCAGTGGGGCTGCGTCCCACCCACCCAGCTAGCTTTACATCCAAAATAATTACACGGAAATTGTATTCTTTTAAACACTGCCTGGGCCCATTAATTTCAGCCTCTTACTCACATCTTGACTAACCATATGTAGTAATCCGGTAGCACCACGAGGTGGTCACGTTACCAGGTAGAGATCTTTTTTTGTTGTTGTTTTTTGTTTTTTGTTTTTTTCGAGACAGGGTTTCTCTGTAGCTTTGGAGCCTGTTCCCTGGAACTAGCTCTTGTAGACCAGGCTGGTCTCGAACTCACAGAGATCCGCCTGCCTCCCTCTGCCTCCCGAGTGCTGGGATTAAAGGCGTGCGCCACCACTGCCCGGCTACCAGGAGAGATCTTAACCTGCATCCATCCGGAGAGGAGAGGCATGGCAACTCACTATGGCGACTGCCTGAAGCGTCTGCCTCACTGGCCTTCTACCTAGCATTCTGTTCTATTTACTACTACTCCGCCACCTATTTTCTGTCCTATTAAAGGGCAGAGGCAGTTTCTTTATTAACCAATGAAATCAACACAGACACTTCTCCATCAATACTGTATATGTTTCTACTTGTTTAAGGTATTGTACCTATACAGAACATTTAAAAATGTAATGTACAGTTCTAGTCCTTAAAGGCTATTATTACAAACTGTGTAGAATAATTAAAAATGTAGGTTAGTCATCTATAACAATAAAACTTGTAGTCCACTTAGGTATACTTTTAAGTTAAACAGATGTTTTATATAGATGTTCTTCAAACACTTCAGAGACTACAGAATCGGACATTTAAAATGTTTTAATACATAAGGTTTTTTATGACAGTGAGACATTCTGCTCCTGGCAGCACCAATTTCCCTTAAAAAAGATGACAGACATTGAAGAATCTCCACATGGAGTTTGCTTTCACTATAGGAAAGTTGGCCACTAGTAAGAAATTCCCTTGCCTCAACTGCTGACAGTATGTTGCCCCAAATTGGATAAACAGTGCACAAAAAAAGGTGACTGCTAAACTTAGCCAAGACAAGGTAGGACAGTTCTGTCAAAAATTTGCCTTCACAAAAAATGTGTCAGATATTCTAGGCCAATAGACAAAAATAGATGCCCCACATTACAGAGGAACCTTGGGTTCAGGCAATTAGATGTCTCTGTCATTTCTTAGAGTTTTGAAGTTGTTTATTTTGTACTTCCTGGTTACTCAGATAATATTATAGACTCTTCTCAGGTCTTTGATGAGGTTGAAGACTAGATAGTCAGTTTTGTTACCAATTTCAGAAAAGAAACTCACAAAAGAGGGTATACGGTGTGTAGGTTGAGAGGCATAAAAGTTAAATTGTTTAAGTAATGTTTTGAGGTCCAAAAATAAAGTTTTGGGTTGATAAGTTAGGGTAGGAAGCAAAATTAGCTATGAAATTTTTGGCTCACCAAGATAATAGCATAATGAAGTAGTTTTTTTTTTGAATTTGGCAATGCAACTAATTATTGTATGTGTAATTCTTACCTGATAGATGTTCTTATAGTTTTACTATGTCGATTTAAAAACCCTTTCATTTTTATTTAGACAAAAAGGGGGAATGCTGCAGCATATTGTTTCCACTTTGAAGATAATAAAGAGCTGAATGGCCAATAGCTAGACAGAGAGAAGTGGAACTTCTGGGGACATAGAGGACTCTGGAAAGAAGAAAGGCAGAGTCAACCGCAGGTGCAGAGGAATGACGATGGACAGTTCAGAGTAAAAGTACCAAGGCCACGTAAAGGGAACATAGATGAAAAGATATGGATTTAATTTCAGTTCCTAAGAACTAGTTAGGAAAAAGCCTAAACTAAGGCCAAGTTTCCATATATCAGTCTCTGTGTCATTATTAGTAAGCTAGTGGCCAAAAGAAAAATCCATCTACAGCCACACTTTGGTGTTGTAATGCTATCTTAAATGCTAATCTTTCAAAAAAAACATTAATATGAGAAGACTTGTACATAGAAACTGAAGCTCTGTGAGCCCCAAGTGTCTACTCTTTCTGCTTTCATTCCTTTACAACATTCTTAAAACTATCTTGAGAATTCCAGCACCAGTATGATATGTGTAAGTTCAGAGGACACAAGGTCAGTATAGGATGAGCAACCACATCCTCAACTGCTCCCCCAAAAAAGTATTGAACATCCGACAAGAAATGTCTGCCAGTCTGTTAAGGGCTGGGTCATAGCCCCTTGGCACAATATAGATAGGTTTAGCTCAAATTTACAATGGAACTGAGGATGACCTTCAACTTCTGAATTCTCCTGCCTACACATCCTAAATGCTAGGATAGCAGGCAGGTACCATCACGACAGATTTTTGTAGCTGAAAACTAAACCCATGGTTCTGTGTATGCCAAGCAAGCACTCTACCAACTGAGCCACAATCCAACACTTCAGTTACTGTGTGACTCTTTAGTTCTTATTTAATACTTCCTTATTCAGTATTACTTAAAAGAGATTGTTGGTATATTAGGAGGTACAGATAAGAGAATTACAAGTTCAAAGGTTATTCTCAGCAAAAGTAAGCTCAGTGCTAGTCTGGGTTATAGAAGACTGTGTTTGGGAAAAGGTCTCACTTTGTAGCCATGGTGCTATGGACTTGGTAGCCTTAGTTCACATGCCTGTGGTCCTTAGAGATTGAATTAAAGGTGTAGGATACCACTCTCTACCCCCACGGCTCACCCAGTTTCCTTACACCACCCAGGGATCCAGCTCACTATACTTCTCCACAGCCCCTATTTATTCTTCAGACAGGATGTTATTTTGTAGTCGCGTTGGTCTGAAACTCCAAACCCGCTGCCATCAGTTTTCAGGATTGCAGTCATGTATAATTGTTTTAAAGACTTACTTTCTTGTGTTTTTTGTGTCTAGGTAGGTGTCCCTTGGAGCTGTAATTACAGGTGTTTGCAGGACATAGCTGCTGGAATCCAAACTCTGGCTAGTTCTCACAATGATTTAAGACTTATTTTATGTGTATATTTTGCCTTTTGTGTATGTATATGCAACATGCATGTCTGGCGCCCACTGAGATCACAAGAAGGCATTGGGGTCCTCTGGACTGAAGTTACAGATAGTTGTGGCCCACCATGTGAGTGCTGGGAATCAACCTTGGTCCTCTGCAATAGAAAACAAGTGCTCCTAACGTATGAGTAATTTCCCCAACCCCGATATTACTAACCTTAAGTCCTTTTTTTTCTTAATAGATCTGAATACAGTTGTTTCAAAAATCAACTCCAAAATATCACACAACAGACTGACAGACTGTCCCACGGATATGAGCTGCCAGGTGGGTGCTGGGAACTAAACCTGGGTTCTCTGGAAGAACAGGCCAGTGTTCTTAACCATTGATCCATCCCTTCAACCCCAAATTTGCTTTTAATTAGCTTAGAACTCAAAGAGATCTACTGCCTCTTGGGTGATGGGTATTAATATTATGTAACCACACCCTAATCAATCTTTATTTGAGACAATTTTAATATTTATATGTTCTAAGAAATAGAGAAATCCTATGTACCCAATTTCACTCAGAGGCACACTTCTTGTAAAGATATGTACATCACCACCAAGATACTGACACCATACCAAGACCTAGAGCAGTCTAGCCCTCCTGGTCCTTATTCCTCAAGGCTTCATGAAGAATTAATATAAATTCTTATATTTTGATTTATATTAGATTTATATTAAGAGTCATATATTTTGTTGTTTTTTGAGATAAAGGCTAACTCATTAACCTAGAACGTGATGTGAAGCCAAAGAACTTCTGATCCTTTTGCTGAACTTATAGTTGCCTAGGTTACAGGTTTGCACCACTGTGCCAGAATTTATGAGATGCTAGCTAGGGTGGGGATGGCAATGTTGAACCTAGAGCTTCAAAATATACGAGGTAAGTACCAACTAAGCTACATCCCAGCCCTTATGCTCTTTGTTCCAAAATGTATGTAAAATGTATTTAGAATCTTTGAGGGAACCACAAGTATAGCTCAGTGATGGAATTCTTGCCTGCCATGCAAGTTAATTCAAGTCCCAAGCTAAAATAAAAGTCAGGCAGTAGTGCTGCATGTTTTGATCCCGCACTTGGAAGGCAGAGGGCAGGAGGATCTTGGCTGAAGGCCAGCCTGGTCTACAGGGGTGAGTTCCAGGACAGCTAGGCTGTTACAACAGAGAAGCCTGTTTGAAAAAACAAAAATCAAAATCCTTTTAATCAAAAAATGTTAAAAAATACATACACACACACACACGTACTCTGATGAAATGAATCCAAAGCATGACAATGATGTTTTCTCCAGTGTAATCTACACTTTAGTTTTACACTTATTAAGCATCATAGATATGTAATACTCGAAGTAACAAAACACCATTAAAGAGCCAGAACTAAGAAGGAAACAGTTTTAAGTATGTAGACGGCCTAGTTAGCCTACTTGTCTCTCTGTTCCAATAATATGCTCTTTTATGGTTAGGAAATCTCTTAAAGATGTAGCTACTGTCATACCTCAGACATAGGGTGCATACTTAAGCATGGGCAAGGCCCTGAGTTCAGTCCCTGACCCAAAGAGAAAGGAGACAGTGCTTTGGTTGCTAGGAATTGAACTCAGGACTTTGAAAGAGCAGCCAGTGATCTAATCTGCTGAGCCATCTTTCTAGCCCCCTTTTTTCTTCCTTCCTTTCTTTCTTAGATTTATTTATTATCTATATAGTGTTCTGCCTTGAAAGCCAGAAGAGGGGCAACCAAATCTCATAGTGGTTGAACTCAGGACATCTGGAAGAGCAACCAGTGTTCTTAACCTCTGAGCCATATCTCTCCACTCCCAAGAATTTTTTCTTTAATTTTTTTACTTATTTATATAATTTTTTATGTATGAGTGCTCTGTCTGCATTACACCTGCATACCTGAAGGGGGGCAACAGATACCATTATAGATGGTTTGAGCCACCATGTGGTTGCTGGGATTGAACTCAGACCTTTGGAGAGAGCAGTCAGAGCTATCTCACCAGTCTTCCCCAATTCCTTTCTTGACAGTCAGGGTGAAATGTTAAAACATGGTTATTCTCTCTAGGGAGAAAAAAGTATATCCAACTAAGTGGCAGCTCTGTTGTATGTAGGGAAAAATATAGCAAAGGGAAAGAATTTACATGATAGAGGATGGAGAGAATATTCTCAGCATAGACTATGCACCATATATAAGCCAAAATAAGCAGCAGGGTCTTTCCCTTAAAGGTCCGATAAAACACACACACACACACACACACACACCAGCACACCACCACACACGATGTGTAGACCAGGTTGGCCTCAAACTAGGCATCAAGGGTAACTCTGAACTTCTACTTCTTAAGAGTCTTGGGATTGCAAGCATGTTACCCATGTCCAGCTTCATGGTAGTTATACATAATATTAGTAAACTTCGTCCTAAACAGCTATGTGTTTAAGTTCATTTTGTAAAAATAACAAAGCTTGATCACTCAGCAAGACCTTTGCTAACAATGATTTCACACAAAGGACACAAGACTACACTATCAATCAATATTATTTTCCTATATTTATAATACATCCACATGTAATACTGTGACAGAAAAAGATTATGAAGGAGAAACAGACTTCGATGATCAGACTATGAATAAAAACACAGGGTTTGCACACTGCTAAAACGATTGTTCAACACACCAACTGGATCTTAGAGTGCTTTAGATCACTCTGTCCTGGCAAGGATAAAGTCAAAAGGAGTCTCTCCCAAGAAATGGTAGAGACGATAATCACCATGTAGAAATTGTTTCACTTTGTGAGGTGAGAAAATAAAAGCTCTACAGCTGGGAAACTGTACCCAATCAAGTGCTGTCCCAAAAGAAAGTCAAGCCGGGCGGTGGTGGCGCACGCCTCTAATCCCAGCACTCTGGAGGCAGAGACAGGCAGTCTTTGTGAGTTCGAGACCAGCCTGGTCTGCAAGGAGAATTCCAGGACAGTCTCCAAAACTACAGAAAAACCCTGTCTCACTAAACAAAACAAAAATAAAAAAAAACAAAGAGTCATCAGAGAAAAGCAACAAGCAATCTCACAGATGTAGCGTGCATGAAAGGTAATTACACAATAGACACTCTTTAATGAGCAAGATTATTAATGTGTGGCAAAATTATAGCTTTGAAACAATAAACTAGATTTAAACACTAATGCTTCTACCAGATGTTTCATTATAAAAATAATTAATGGTCTAAAAACTGTTTCGAGTACTTACTTTCAGAACTTTTTGGAGATAATAAGACACTGTAACAAATATTATCTGAAATACATTATCGACACCACCATATGATACAGGCAGTAGAAGTCTCATTTTACATATGTATGGTAGAAATACTGTAAAAGGGATGAAAACAGACTGCCAAGAATTTAAATTATCAAACTATTCATGATAAACCTCTATAAACTTAAATACTTATCCCTGCTACATTCTCTGGCCTATGGAAAGTGCTGTCTGAAAGAGAAAATAAAACCTCCCATTTGCATCAAGTATTTCAGTTTTGCTCTAAACTTTTATTTTAATTTCACTGTTCCTTATTTTACATTAATATAGGGTCTTGTTGGCATTGCTCAAGCTGGTCTCAAATGAGCAATCCTCTGGCCTTAGTCTCCTGAGCAGGTGGGATTACATGTATGTGCCACTGTACCCGGTTCACTACTTTAGTTATTAGTCACACAGAAAAGAAAAAAAAACAAAACAAAACACAAAACCACTCAATTCAATGAATCATTTCATGTAAGAATCCCAAGACAGGCACACGGATGCTATCTCAGAGCTATTGCTTGGAACAATGAATGTTTAAGTTACACCCACAAATCTGATGACAGCACTTCTCATAGTCTGACAAAACTTGTAGGACAGTTTACTTTACAAATCCTTCTTTCAGTTACTGGAGAGCTGATTTCAAAACATAAATGGATACACCTGCTATTCCTGAGATGATGGTGGTGGTGGTAGTGACGTTGGTAGTGTAAACAAAAGCCCACAATTTTTACTCAAATTTCTGTTTTAGTTTTTTTGGAGATGGCTGGCAGAATAGAAAGAAGAGCCAAAATCATCAGAATAAATACTGAGTTCCAGGAAACAGCTTCCCCTGCTGTCGTAAAGTTGATATAGAGTTGTTCTGCCTTAATTGCTACAAAGAGGGAGGTGCAACACCTAAAATAAAAAACAAAAAACAGTGAGTAGCAATGGCAATCAAATAAAGTAAAAACCACCATTTTTCATATGTATGCATGTTTGGTTCACATGTATGTAGTAGTGCACTATGTGCAGGCATGCCCATGAAGATCAAAAGGGGGCATCAATCCCTAGAACAAGAAATAACACGAGACAGGTATAAGCCTCCATATATGTACTGGGAACTGCACCTAGGTCCTCTATAAGCACAAGTACTATCAGCCACTGAGTCATCACTCCAGAACCCCCAAATCATATTTTAAAGTTAAATTCTATGTGCATTAGTCTTTTAGGAACACAGCCAATTGCATTGCGAACCAAGGATTAAGAAGGTTAATGCAAGAATTTAGCATACAGGAGGGGCCCTGGATCAATCCAGCACACACCAGCAGATTATCAGATTCATTGGATTACATTTTGAAATGATAAAATTATCTGACACAGACTCAAATATAACATGGAAATAAAATTTAATTTCAGTTGTTCCTTTTTTTTGATGTTCTTAGATTGCTCACCCAGTCCTAATAGCCCTGTGCTAGTAAAATAAAATCTTTTGTTATATGCACCAAGATCAAATCTCTCCCAGTTGTTCACTCAATTTACAAGTATGCCTTTTCATAGAGAGTTTAATATTCCAAAGTACAAGAAGAGCTAGCAAGATGGCTCAGTGGGGTAGAAAACTTCAAGCCCCATAAGTATAGACCCCCTAAAAAAAAATTCAGTTTTTCAGTCACCTCCTAAGGATTATGAAAAACATTTTTTAAAGATTTATTTATTATGCATACAGTGTTCTGCCTTCATGAATGCCTGCAGGACAGAAGGCATTAGATCTCATTACAGATGGTTGTGAACCACTATGTGGATGTTGGGAATTGACCTTTGGAATCAGAACCGTTTGGAAGAGCAGCCAGTGCTCTTAACTCCTGAGTTAATCTCTCCAGACGCAGGATAATGAAATTTTACAAGCCAGAAAAACTTGAGAAGGCAAATGAAAACAAAAAAAGCAATGTCATCTAGAGAATACTTACACAACTTTAGTATGTTTTAATGTCAGTGAGTCCCATAATTCCAACTACTACTAGGGAGGTGAGGCAAGGAAAGTCTTTAGAGACCAAGCTTTGGCTTAAGCAATGTCTCAAAGTAAAAGTGAAAAAGGGGGGGGGGGGCTGGGAAGCTAACTCAATGGCAATGTTTGCCTAGCATGTATGAAGCCCTAGGTTCAAGCCCACATACTGCCAGTACCCCCCCAAAAACCCACAAAAACTAGGTTGAATATAGTGTGTAGAACAGACTTTAAAATCAAAATGGTAAGGTTAGAAACGTAACTCAGTGATAGAATGCCATCCAAGGTATTTAAAAAGGTCCTAGGTTCAAGCTCTATCTCCAAATCAAACCACACCACACACACACACACACAAAAAAAAAAAAAAAAAAAAAAAGTAGAAGGAGGGAAGATACTCAAAGTCTAAGTAGACACAGCAGTTTATGATATGAAGTAAAGCAGGGGGGCTGGAAAGATTGCTTAGTGGTTAAGAATGCTTGCTGGCTCTTGCAGAAGGTCAGGGGTCAATTCCTAACACCTATGTTGGTGGTCCACAAATGCCTAGAAACTCCAGCTCCAGTGATAGCTGATGCCTCTGATCTCCACAGGTACCTACACTCACACACATATTTCTCACTCAGACACATATTTAAAAATAAAATCAGAACTCGTAAGTCAAACTTTAGCAAATATTCAATACATGAAATCCACACATGCGGAATCCAAGCAATTTAAACTGCAAATAAAAGCAACAGTCCTTTCTAAATAAAGGGCGGAATTCTCAAAATTAAGGTTTTGTGGGTTTTTTTATGGGGAGGAGTTAGTTTTTCAGTTCTGGGGATCAAGCCCATGCCCTTGTGTATGGTAGTTAGGCAAGAACTCAACTCCACTAATAATTGTTGTATCCACTTATTAACTTCAAAATTTGGTATCAAATTTTCTTGATGCCTATTGATCTCACTTTCCTAGACTTCTGGTGATATCTGCATTAATTGGATTTCAATATTTGACTAAAATACAAAAAACAGTTTCAAAAACAGAAATTAAATGTTTTCTATCTACTGAGGGAGACAGTGGAGTGTTTAAAAAAAAAACATTCCAGGTGGTGGAGGTGCAACGTCTTTAATCACAGCACTCTGGAGGCAGAGGCAGACAGATCTCTGTGTGTTTACAGCCAGCCTGATCCACTGATCCACAGGAGTTTGCAAGACAGCCAGCAGCCAGGGCTGTTACACAGAGAAAACCCATCTGGAAAAACAAAAACAAAAACACAAAAAAAGAAAGAAGCCAGGTGTGGTCGTGACGCACGCCTTGAATCCCAGCACTCGTGAGGCAGAGGCAGGCAGATCTCTGAGTTTGAGGCCAGCCTGGTCTACAGAGCTAGTTCCAGGACAGGCTCTAAAACTACAAGCAAAACCCTGTCTCGAAAAAACCAAAAAGAAAAGGAAAGGAAAAGAGAGGAGAGGGGAGGGGAGGGGAGGAGAGGAGAGGAAAAGAAAAGAAAAGTAAAGAAAGGTTCAGGCTGGGGACACAGTGAAGTTGTGCAGCTGAGAAAGTACTAAGAAAAAGCTGTCTTTGGCCAGTTACTAGTCATCACCTACCAAGTCCTTTGGAAGGCCCAGAGGGCACCTGGAGCCTGTGATGCTCAACATGCAGTCCAGGCTCATGAGAAGAGTTCTCAACCAATAGAGTTTGTGTCCCCAAGAGCCTGTGATCTTTGATCTAACTGGCTCTAGCTGGCAAAGGAAAAAAGGGCTAATGGGCCAGAGTTGGGGGTGGAAATAAAACATTCCCCAGGTTTGAACCCTAGTATCACCAAAACAAAACAAACAAACAAAAAAGGATACAAAAAAAGAGGTGGTGAGGGTTCTGCTTAATCTTAGATTATTAAAATAACACATAATAGAAAGTGCTCATTCTTTACAAAGGTAACACATTACAACACACTGAAAAGCTTGCTGATCTAGGCCAGGCTTTGTGTTTAAGGTTATATATGATACTGGTGATTTTGCACACAGCAGGCAATCTAGGCCAGCTAGACAGCTGGACACGCACACGATGAGCTGTTACACAGTGTGGAACCAGAGGTCTTACCTAGAAAAAGTGCCAATAAAAAACACTTTCAATGGCACATTTATCACAGGAGAATGTTATATTAATAAACCAATTAGGCAGAAATGGTGTGATTCTCAAAAAGATAATGTAGTTAATGAGATGTTCTCTATGACGCTCTACCTGTTGTAAGAAAAGAACCAGTGTAAGTTAAGACCAATATTGAAAGTAAGCTGCTAATATAAAATACCTTAAAATTCTCATCCTGATACATCTCAGTTTACCCAACAGAAAACAATGTGTATACAGCATCTGCCTACCATGTGTAAAGCCCAGGGTTAAATAACCAGAAAAACACAGACATGCACAGTTAAAAAAAAAAATTTCCTTTCACCTTAACATGGGTTCCCAGGGACCAAACTCAGTTGTTAGGCTTTTCGGGCCATGACCTTATAGGACTGAGGCATCTTACCAGCCCTTATTTTAGTTTTTACAGTTATGGGTGATCCTAGGAACTCATTCCTGCTAGCCTCCAGCTTAATTATTTAAAAAATTCACATAATCTTTATCTTATGGTATTATAACACATAAATTAAATAAATAAAACATTTTCATTAACTATAAATAATAATTACTTATATTCCTATATAACTAGTAATATCACTTATACAAACAGCTATTCTAAATAAAAATATATATGTAAAAATTCATAATCAGTACACATAATAAAAAGGAACTAAATTTAAAGTGTAAATTAAAAGTCTAGCCAATAGATTTCAGATGTTTTACAAATGTGATCACAATTTAAAAGTAAAATATAAAACTTTCATTTATCTAAAACAAGAGGCCAAAGAAGGATGATCTCTCTATTTCCTATAAGATGCAATTATTTCTTCTGATCTTTGTATAAAAGTAGAGTTCTCCTCCTGTTATGATTTAGAAGTAATATGTCCCCTATCAACTGTCACATGTGCTGAAGCCTAGGTCTCTAGCTGGTGGAACTATCAAAGGTTATGGAAACTGGGTGGTGGTGGTGCCCAGCTGGAGGAACCAGGCTACTTGAAGTGTGTTCTTTTGTTCGTTAATTTGTTTAAAGACAGAGTTTCTCTGTGTAGTCCTGGCTGTCCTGGAACTCAATATGTACATAGACCAGGCTAGCCTCAAACTCTAACTCAAAGCCAGTCACCGCCTCTGCCTATTAAGTGCTTGGGATTAAATGCCACCACACCCTGGTTGAAGAGGGTTCCATCCAGGACCCTCTGTTGTGTTCCTGTCTGCCACAGGTGAAGAAACACTGGAACAAACTCCCTCTGCCTAATGCTGTGTCCCACCACTGGCTGGAGTTAACAGAGAGAGAGACGAAAAACTGAGCCCTGCAGAAAAATCATGCCTGTTTTCTCCAGCATTTGTCACAAGAGAGTCTAATATACCACAAAGATTATGGTAGTTTTTTTCTGTGTACAGTGTATTAAGCATTGTTAGTCTTTTCAGAGATCCTGATTGAAACAGAAGTTTTCCTACTAAAATGCCTAAGAGCAGTCAGGTTAAGGTTTTCAGTTACCCACTGACAATATGCTACATACATTCACACAAAAACATGAAGTGCCTAATTCTGGGATGCTTTCATAGTGACATTGACTTCTGCTAACTGATTTCACAAAACAAGCAAGCAAATAAAACAAAACAAAATAAACAAAAAAGTTGGAGACATAGGAGTGTTGGGGATAATCCTTCTGTATGTTGCGAATATATATTATTCTCATTGGTTGATAATAAATCTGATATAGCCTATAGCAAGGCAGAATAAGGCTAGGTGGGGAAGTGAGACTAAGATCACAGTGAGGAAGAAGGGCAGTCAGGGAGAGATGTGAGCCAGCTGCAAGAAGAACAAAACATGCTAGATAAGCCACAAACCATGTGGGAAAGTATATATTAATAAAAATGGGTTCATTTTAGTTGTAAAGCTAGTTAGTAATAAGTCTAAGCTCTAGGCCAAGGCATTATATAATTAATATAAAAGCTTTTGTGTGATTATTTGGGACTGGTTGGTTGGAACAGAAAAGTTCTGCCTTCTACACAGGAGGATCAGGAATTCAAGGCCAGCATGGATTACATGGACAACCTGTCTCAAAAGTAAAATCAAAGGGGCTAAAGAAACAGATCAATAGTCAAGAGCACCTGCTGTTCATCCAGAGGACCTGAGTTCAGACCAAAGTACCCACATCAGGTGGCTCACAACTAACTACCTGTATCTCAAGCTCCAGGGGATCTGACATTATTCTGGTCTCCACAGATACTGAAATACACACATGACACACATATATACATAAATAAAATTAAAATTTGAAAAAAATGTAAAAAGTAAAATAATAGTTAGCAGAGTGGCATACTCCTTTAAGCCTAACATTGGGAGTCAAGGGCAGGCAGATCTCTGTGAGTTTCTGGCCAGCCAGGCTATAGAGTGAGACCTTTTCTCAAAACAAATAGACCAACCAACAAACAAAACAACAAAAATCAAAACCAAAGTCAGGAGTTGCAGAGTGCTTGTTTCAAATGAGGGAGGATCTAGATCCTCAGCAACACCAACAAAAGAGAAGAACATAATCATGACAAGCATAAACACTCATATTTGCATCCCACTAGTATTATCCTTGTCAAAAGATAAATTAAGTTAATTTCATATGTAAAAATTATACATAAATGTATAGTCTGTACAAATTGTTTTCACAGGAACGACCTACTTATGATTCAAGCTATAATCCACAATTTAAAAATAAACCAGGGTTCTCCACATCCATGGGCATATGAACAGCATCAACTGGACTCAGTGCAATATATTAAGAAAAAGGAAAAAAATTGTTTAGCCCTGGCGGTAGTAGAGCATGCCTTTCACAACACTTGGGAGGTAGAGGCAGGTAGAATCTCTGTGGGCTCAAGGCTAGCCTAGTCTACAAAGTGAGTTCCAGGACAGCTAGGGTTGTTATACAGAGAAAACCTGTCTCAAAAAAAAAAAAAAAAAAAAAAAAAAAAAAAAAAAAAAAAAAAAAAAAAGAAGAAGGAAGAAGAAAAAAGGGAGGAAGGACAGACAGACAGAAAGAAAATACGGTCATGTAACTGGGAACTGGGGAGGGGATGTGTTGGGAAGTGAATCTAGAGGGAATTAAGAAGAAATAGGGGGCGGAGATGAACAAAATACAATGTACACATGTATGAAATATCACATAACAAAGTTGTATCTCAAAAAACTCAAACTGTGAGCCGGGCGGTGGTGGCGCACGCCTTTAATCCCAGCACTCCGGGAGGCAGAGGCAGGCGGATCTCTGTGAGTTCGAGACCAGCCTGGTCTACAAGAGCTAGTTCCAGGACAGGCTCCAAAGCCACAGAGAAACCCTGTCTCGAAAAACCAAAAAAAAAAAAACCAAAAAACTCAAACTGTGGCACTGTAAATCTGACCAAAGCCTGTGGCTAGAAAGGAACCCACTACTGCTGTCTTGCTAAATGTGTATGCTGTCAAAGCCTTCCAAATTTTCATGTTTCTATCTGTAAATTAGTGCTGCTTTCAGAAAAGCTTCTTTTGCAGTGGGCAGCAATGCAGAGTCATAACTGGCCAAAGTGCTGGCAGTAAGTGACTGTTGAGTGCCAGACCTAAGTGGGTCTCAAGAAACATCACAGCAAGGAACGGAAAGAATTTAAGAGCTGGAAGATGGGAAGGAACACCGTGAAATGATGTCGGAAATAACACGGCCACTTCACTCATGAATTACAGCAGCTATGGCTACTTACACAAGATTAAGCAATGTTTAATTGCACAATAAACATTCCAGCATGGACGAAGAGGGACTTATGAGGTTCTACCCCTAGTTACTAACTACTGGTAGTTTGGTAGCTGCTAGGAGAGGGGGTCATTTTGCTGAGGTGGTAGATTACTATGTTCCAGTGGATGCGCCTATCCCATGAGCATGCAGGCAACATTAATTAGACTTAGTAGATTGGAGATAGATATTATAGGAGGGGAAGTACTGAAGGAATGGGGAGAGTAAAGTCAGATTGGGGTTGAATATAATCAAGATACACTTCGAAGACAGGCAATGAATGAATGGATAGCTACTGCTTAGCTTGCTCTCCTTTTCATACAGTTCAGGACTCGGCCCCTGAAATGGTGCTGACCACTAACAGGGTGGCTTCCCATCTCAAATAATGCCTAAGAAAAATCCCACAGACCAATCCAATCTAGATAATTCCTCATTGAGTCTCTCTTCCCAAGTTAATTTACTCTGTCAACAACTTAAGCTAACCATAACATGCTTTAAAATAAACTTCTTGTAGGAAATATTTAATCCCTGCACTTTAGAAGCAAAGGAGGGCAGATATTAAAGGTGAATCTGAGGCTAGCCTGGTCTACAAACTGAGATCTAGGCCCTCCAGGGCTACATAGTGAGAAATTAGGCATGTGTGAATATAATCAAAATACACTGTATGAAATTCTCAAAGAACAAAAATATGTTTTAAAAATTTCTTATCACATGATGACAAAACCAAAAAAATCAAAAAGGAACAAAACCAAAAGTACATGCCTACCTGCTGCGACCATTTTACTGCCTTCTCTGTTAGGTATTTGTATACAACAGGTCTTCCAACTAAATAGGAGAGCATGTAGCAGAATGAGGCACCAAGTCCAGAACACTGGAAAACAAAACAAACAAACAAAATGTAATGTACTTTGTATCCTCCCATCTCATTCCTGCAGATGTATTTACTTAGTTGACCTCTCTCAGGGCCAGGCAGAACAGTCTAAATAACATCTCTTATTTAGAGGAGAAGAACCCATTTGATCTAGTCCTTTCTCAAGTTCTAACTAAATACAGGATCAGATAAAATAACTTGGTACCTGCAACGAAACTTTGTGACCATATCCAGTAATTACTGCTTAGTTTAAGAATAAGGACCTTAGCCGGGTGGTGGTGGCGCACGCCTTTAATCCCAGCACGCGGGAGGCAGAGGCAGGCAGATCTCTGTGAGTTCGAGGCCAGCCTGGTCTACAAGAGCTAGTTCCAGGACAGGCTCTAGAAACTACAGGGAAACCCTGTCTCGAAAAACAAAAACAAAAACAAAAACAAACAAAAAAAAGAATAAGGACCTTAGCCGGGTGTGGTGGCACAGCATTCCACTCAGAAGGCAGAGGCAGGCAGATCCCTGTGAGTATGAGGCCAGCCTGGTCTGCAAAGCAAATCCCAGGACAGCAGGGCTGTTACTTAGAGAAACCCTGTCTCAAAAAAACAAAAGAATAAGTTGTCCTTTCCATCCTCCCCTATACCTATGCATAAAGACACTTCCATATGAACTGCAAAAAACAACAGGAACGAAAGGCTACGTAATTACAAGTAAGTCTATAGTATCCCATTCTAAGAAAACCAAATTATTTTTATTTTTATCTATTTATTTATTTTTTCTGTTTTTTTGAGACAGTGTTTCTCTGTAGCTTTGGATCCTGTCCTGGAACTAGCTCTTGTAGACCAGGCTGGTCTCAAACTCACAGAGATCCACCTGCCTCTGCCTCTGGAGTGCTGGGATTAAAGGTATGCGCCACCACTGCCTGTCAAAAAAACCAAACTCTTAACAGTTCCTTATGAGAGACTTAACAGGAACCACATTCCTGTTAATTAACAAGTTAACTACCAATAACTCCTCTAAATTTGATGAATGAGACAGACTGGTGGGGCTAAAATGCCATTATCACCCTCACCCCAATTCACTGCTCATACTTACCAAGCAAACAAGGAACAAGGCTAGTGGGAATGGGTAAAGGAACCCCGAGAGTATGCTGAGGAAAATGGAGCCTGGAATAGCAAATGTTTGCAGACTGTTAACTTCTAAGTTAAGGATCAAAACATCAGGAAGTGGAATTTTCACAAGACAAACTCAACATCTGGGGAAAATTACAATACAGAAATTATGTCAATAACCCCAAAGTAATCTTATGTAGTATTATTACTTTGTGTTGGACTGAAACCTGCCCCAGGAGTTCAGGTGGATTTCTCTACCTGTGGTATCATATCCACACTAAAACAAGGTGCATACTTTGGAGACTCTGGATATTGGTTTGGGGACTTGTAGTAAAGGATAATGGATGCCTCCAGCTCTAAGCAAGCTACCCACTGACTAATAATACTAAACTTCAGCAAGCAAATAAATGCAATGTTGGTAAGAGTATGCTAAGAGGAACTCCAGAACAAACACCCAACAGACACTGGGAAAAAACAAATCAGACAGCAGCCAAAGTCTTCTGTGATGCTTTTGTTTTGCTGTTTTTGAGACAAATCTCATTGTGTAGCCCCTGGCTGGCCTGGAACTTTCAGCTGCTTAGTAATGTTGCTTTTTAATACTCAATATTCAAACGTAAAACATATATTTAGTATAGACTTATTGCTTTTTAAAAAAACTGGGTAAGCAGGGTGGTGGTGGCACAAGCCTTTAATCCCAGCACTTGGGAGGCAGAGGGAGGTGGATCTCTGTGAGTTTGAGGCCAGCCTGGTCTACAAGAGCTAGTTCCAGGACAGGCACCAAAGCTACAGAGAAACCGTGTCTCAAAAAACAAAAACAAACAAACAAAAAAAATGGTTAAATGAATGAACACTAGGATTAAAATAAGAAACTTTAAAAATTATATCCAAAAAGAGAATAAAATAAAATAAAAAGAATAGCCAAGCATGGTAGCAAATACATGGAATCCTACCATCTAGGAGGTAGATTCAAGAAGGATAAGGGGTTCACTGTCATTACTGGCTACATTTCAAGCTTAAGGGCAGCCTGGGTTACATGTGGACCTGTTTTAAATAAGCAAAACAAACAAAAAGAGACACACCCAAATTCTTATTTGTTTGTTTCGAGATAGCATTTATCTATGTAATAGTCCTGGTTGTCCTGGAACTCCTGCTCTACAGCTCAGGTAAGCAAGGGCTACACAGTAAGACCCTGCCTCAAAAGCAAAAACAAACCCAGCTTTATTTATTTTTGAGTATCAAATTAAATTATTTGTGTGTGTAGTTGTTGACCACAGTGGGATGTATGGAGGTCAGAGGACGACTTTCGGGAGCCGGTTCTCTCCTGCCATGTTGTTCTAGGAATCAAATCCAGGATTTGCTTGGTTGGTAGCAAGCGCCTTTCCCCGCTGAGCCATCTCACTGCCCTTGAATTAACATTTTAAAGGAAAACAGTCATTACTTAAACAGGAGACCTTTAGAACCTCATCTTAAGCAAATTAGAAAACATTTTTCAGGTAAAAGGATACAAAATATATGTAGCAAAGTAAGCGATCAATACTTGTACGTAAAAGGTATCCTTGTACTTAGAGAGGACCTTTCCTAGAGCCTTGGCATCATCCATATCTCTTGGGACCTTCATATTCACTCTTTCTTCTCTAAAGAAAACAATGTACAAAATTTAAAAGCCATAATTCCATGATAAAAAAAATCAAAGCCAAATTTAAAACATGGAGTTTTAAACCAAAATGATGCAATGCAATTGATCCGTAATAAGAACAAATTCACATTTTTTAGATTTAATAATCTATAAACATACACACATACAAATTAAAATTCAAAATGATACAAACCAAAGATTAAAAACATCTCTTTCACTATTGGCTTTAATTTTAATTTAAACATTAAGAAATGAGCCATGGGTATTAACATATTAAAAACATACTTGCCGGGCAGTGGTGGTGCACGCCTTTAATCCCAGCACTCAGGGAAAGGCAGGCGGATCACTGTGAGTTCTAGATTAGCCTGACCTACGGAAAAGTTCCAGGGCAGTCAGGACTATAAGGAGAAACCCTGTCTCAAACCACCAAAAAGAAAAGGGCAGAAAGTTAACCTTCTACCTCTTCTGATCCAGGGCTTCATCATGTAGGCTTAGTTGGCCTACCATTCCCTACATAGACCAGGCTGACCTCAAACGCCCAGTTGAAATTTTTGTAAGAAATCATTTACTTCTTAATAAGAAGGCAGATAGAAAACAAAATAGCAAGGAAAAGTAAAAGGCGAGGGGAGGTGGAACATGACCATAACACCAGCTACTAGATAACCCCAATTAGTGGTAGGCTGAGGCAGGGGTTGGAAGACAGTTTGGTTTTCATTAGAAGACACTGTCTCCAAATGGGGTAAGAAGGATGTAGTAGTACATGCCTTTAATCCCAGCACTAGGAGGCAGAGGGAGGCAAAGTAAGAGTCTAGCTAGGGTCAGCACAATTCCAGGGCAGCCAGGATTACATAGTAAACTGTCTCAGAAAAAAGAGTTAAACTAGAAGGTGATGGCACACACCTTTAATCAGCTCTCCAGAGGCTGAGGCAGATGGATCTCTGTGAGTTTAATGTCACCCTGGTCTACTTAGTGAGTTCCAGGGCAGTCAAGGCTACATAGTGAGACCCTAACTCAAAAGAACAAACAATCATTAAATAAATAATAAAATTAGAGTTACCTTTGAATTTAATGTACTTTTATGTTCATTTCCATTGCAGGATAATGGCAGAATGCTACTTTCTTATTTTTCTCCTATTTTTCAATGTTCAAGCTAATCTAGGGCTTTTGGATCAACTGATGCTCCCTCCGGTTCAGACTGAGTAGCTAGCTTGCTGGGACTACAAATTAATACCACCAACCTAACTGCATGCTACCTTTCTTAAGTACTATAAAAATACCCAATTAAAACGGCTCCTTGCTGATGAAATTTAAAACTAGAAAGACTCTAGAAGTGTGTACACATGTATACACAAATATACAGAAAAAGAGCAGACTAGAAAAGGCACCTAGCTACATTATTTTCTGTAAGTATGTTACTACACAGATTGGACGCAAAAATTACTTGAAATCACCTCTTTATTTCCTATTCCTCTATAAAAAGCCAGAAAGGATCTAAAATCAAATTCATTTCAGGAAGCAGAAAGAGGAGGACCTCTGTTAGCCTTAGAGCAGCCTGGAGTATATGGTGAGTTCCAGAACCAGGACTACATAGATAGATGAATGGATGGATGGATGGATGGATATTCTGTCTCAAAAAAAAAAAATAAGACTTAGTATTTGCTTAACAATATAAAAAAGACAGGCAATTCTCCTTTGAGAATCCCACGTGGGTATGTCATTTTCTTCCTGAGAGCCTCTATTAATCTTGTGTGTAAAATCTGTTTAAAATGTCTTTAATAAAAACTTGAATTCTGCTTCAAAAACTTGTATACATACATATACATACACTCTCAGCTCTTACAGAAAATGTAAAACATACATTGAAAGAGAAATCACAAGTAGACAGAGTCACAATATAAAAATCTCCTTACTGGGCATGGTGGGAAACTTCTGCAACCCAAATACTCAAGAAGCAGAGGCAGAAGGATCTTAAATTCAAGTCCAGCAAGAATTTAAGAGAACGTGACTCAAAAGACACAAATCAGCCAGGCAGTGGTTGTACATATACATATACTCCCAGGAATCAGGAGGCAGAACCAGGTGGTCAAGCTGCTGTACTGAGTGAATTCCAAGACAGTCAAGGCTACACAGAGAAACCCTGTCTCAAACACACAAACACACACACACATTAATATCTTCTAGTAATCATGCTAAAAAACATGAAAGCTACTGGAAAGATGATTTCTTAATTAGGGAACTGATACTAGGAAAGTCTTTCATGGAAAAATCAGGAGTCCAGGCAATTTTCTAGCTAGAGAAGCCTTTGCTAACCCTTTGATGTGGACTCCTGCCCTGTTCTCTGTAGCCTACTACCTCACAGAGATCCAACTTCTGTCCTTGGAGTGCTTGCTGGGATTAAGGGCTGGTGCCACGGCACCTGTCCCATCCTTTCTTAATAAATTCTAATTTTGTCTCATTTAAAGGAAGGGAAGGGAGAAGGGAGAGGAGAGGACGGGAGGGGAGTGGAGGGGAGGGAAGGGGAGGGGAGAGGCCTGGGGGGCATATCTCAGTTGGTAGACTGCTTACTTAAGATATAGAAAACCTGGGTGAAAATCTGGTATGGTAGCACAGGCCTATCACCTCAGACTAGGGAGATGGAGACAGCAGAACTAGAAATTCAAGGTCATTCTTTGTGAAAACAGGGAGTTTAAACCAAAACAAAAGGGCAGGAAGGTGCTCACAGACTTCTATAATACTGAGAGCTGATACACAAGCACCTTTTTTTTTCCTTTTTGGTTTTTTGAGACAGGGTTTCTCTGCAGCTTTAGAGCCTGTCCTGGAGCTAGCTCTGGTAGACCAGGCTGGTCTCGAACTCACAGAGATCCGCCTGCCTCTGCCTCCCGAGTGCTGGGATTAAAGGCATGCGCCACCACCGCCCGGCTGATACACAAGCACTTTAAATAGTTCTGTTGCTAAAGAAAATTTAGCTTTTATTTTACTTCACCTCTAAAATATATAGACATTTTTAGTCTCTCTTGTATACTTACTCACTAAGCTGAGGAAAATTTTTATATACCAAAAACATAACAAAAGCTGCACATAAGAAAATGGACACCAGTATAAGGAGTGACATTCTTGCTGAGCCAGCTTCTGCACAAGGTTTGTCTGAAAGAAAAAAAAGGGTAATTAAAATAAATCGTATTTCAAGCTAACTAATAACTTCCTCAAACCCGTTTCTACCAAAAGCCGTTCATACTTTTGCCTAAAACTATGACATTAAATCAATTACTTCAACTGCTATAAGAACCACTTATTGGCCATCTTCCAACATCCAAGGGGCAGAAGCAGGCAGGACTCTTTAAACTTAAGGCCAACTTTGTGCACATAGTGTAGGACAGCCAGAGATACATAGTAAGGCCCCATCTAAAACAAAAAACAAACCAACCAAAGACTGAGAAAGATACCTGACATTGACCTCTGGCCTCTACATGTGCACACACTCACACAAACATGTGCATACCACACACACATACATCAATTACTTTTGGCATGACGGGTCAAACATGTAAACCTAACTCTCAAGATCTGAAGGTCTGAGGCCAGGCTGGGATGATGGATAATGGGACTGAGGCTAGCCTGGAATAGATAACAAGAATTGATAGCTATGGGGCTGCAGAGACTGGTGAAGCAGTTGCTGTTCTGAAAAGTTCATTCAGTTCTCAGCACTCACATAGTAACTCACAACCATCCAAAACTCCAGTTCCAGGGAATCTGATGCCCTCCCTCTTCTAGTTTCCACAGGTGCCAGCATGTGGGGCATATACATGCATGCAGCCAACACTCATACATAAAATTAACCTTTAAAAACAAAGCAGTTGTTATGGAGCTGGGGAAATGGCCAAGTAAGAGTGTAAACATGAGAACTGAGTTTGAATCGCCAGACTAAAATTCAGCCAGCCTAGTCCAAAGAGGGAGCTTCCTACTCACTAATTAACGCACAGAGCAATAAAGGAAGGCACCTTTGTGTTCTGGGTTCTATATATATATGAGCCTAAGCGATCATATCCATCCACTCACATGCTTACACCATACACACAACACACAAAACAAGCTACAAAAACATCAGTATGTATTAAAACAACTTAATCAAAAATGTAACTTTTGTTCCTAGGACAAAAGACTAGGTAAGATGTGGCAGGCAGCATACACCTAAGTAATCCCAGCAATTAGGAAACTGAGGCAGGAAAATAGGGAATTGGAGATAAATCTAGGCTACATAAGGAAACCACCTCAGAGAAAACACACACACACACACACACACACACACACAATTTGTTTTGGTTTTCTTGTCAAATAAAAAAAAGTAGTCTTAGAAGATAAATAAGAGGGCCCGGAGCCAGGCGGTGGTGGCGCACGTCTTTAATCCCAGCACTCGGGAGGCAGAGGCAGGTGGATCTCTGAGTTCCAGGCCAACCTGGTCTACAAGAGCTAGATCCAGGACAGGCTCTAGAAACTACAGGGAAACCCTGTCTCAAAAAAAAAAAAAAAAAAAAAAAAAAAAAAAAAAAAAAAAAAAAAAAAAAAAACAAAAAAAAACCAAAAAAAAAAACAAAAAAAAAAACCAAAAACAAAAAAAAGAGGGCCTGGCTTGGTAGCCCACGCCTGCCTTTAATCCCAGCATTTGGGGCAAAGGCAGGTGAATTTCTGTTTGAGGCCTGCCTGGGTCTACAGAGGCAAGTACTAGGACGGCCCCGAAATCCTGTCTCAAAACAAAACAAAAGATTAATAAGAGGAATACGTAAATACTGAGTTCAGAGAAACAGTTTTAATGGGCTGTCATCAAAGCAAAGACACGCTATTCATTTGAGTAGTATGCAAGCAGTTTTTATCATGCCTGTTGTCTTTTAAATCAACCTGAAGGGCTGAGGAGATGACTCAGCAGGTGAAGACACTTGCCACAAAACCTGACAGGTGACCTGAATTCCATCCCTGACACCCACAAAAAAGCAAAGGTAGATCAGATTCCTGCAAACTGTCCTTCGACCTCCACATGCATGCCATGGAATACTGTGTTCTGGCACATACGCACATGCCCATCTACCCTCAAATCAATCAATCAATCAATAAATGTAAAAAACCTTTTTATTAAAGATTTATTTATTTATTATATATACAGTATTCTCAGTGCTCTGCCTGCAGGCCAGAAGAGGGCACCAGATCTCATTACAGATGGTTGTGAGCCACCATGTGGTTGCTGGGAATTGAACTCAGGACCTTTGGAAGAGGCAGGTGGTGCTCTTAACCACTGAGCCATCTCTCCATCCCCTGTAAAAAACCTTTTAACCTACCATCTAGAATTAACTTGTCCCAGTCGAAAGTTTTAGCTTATTTCATTGAGAAGAAAGTCTATGAATTCAAAGTGTTTAATAGCAATATAATCTGTTTGTTTTAAAGATTTTTTAAAATATTTATTTATGTTCTCCCTCCTTCTGCTCCTCATTAGGACCTTGGGAGCTCAGTCCAGTGTTCCAATGTGGGTCTCTGTCTCTATCTCCATCCATCACCAGATGGATGGGAGATCACCAAGGCCAGTTGGAATGGGACTAATGGAGCATGTGATCAAACCGTGCTCCTGAATGTGGCTGACGGTGGAGGCTGACTGAGAAGCCAAGGACAATGGCGCTGGGCTTTGATTCTACTGCATGGACGGGCTCTGTGGGAGCCTTGTCAGTTTGGATGCTCACCTTCCTGGACCTGGGGGGAATTGGGAGGACCTTGGACTTCCCATAGTGTACGGAACCCTGACTGCTCTTCGGCCTGGAGAGGGAGGGAGTGGGGGTGTGGGTGGAGGGGAGAGGAGGGAAGTGGGAGGAGGGGAGGAGATGGAAATTTTTAATAAAAAAATTTATAAACATCATAAAAAATATTTATTTATTATGTATACAATATTCTGTCTGTGTGTATGCCTGCAACCAGAAGAGGGCACCAGACCTCATTGCAGATGGTTGTGAGACACCATGTGGTTGTTGGGAATTGAACTCAGGACCTTTGGAAGAACAGGCAATGCTTTTAACCACTGAGTCATCTCTCCAGCCCCAATTTGTTTTTTTGTTTGTTTGTTTTGTTTTTGTTTTTTTTCCCCCAATTTGTTTTTTGAGACAGGGTTTTTTCTCTGTGTAGTGCTGGCTGTCCCGGAACTTGGTCTGTAGACCAGGCTGGCCTCAAACTCAGATCTGTCTGCTTCTGCCTTTTGAGTGCTGGGATTAAAGGTGTTCATCACCACTGCCCAGCAATAGTAACGTGATTTAACATTAACTTTAGATTAGTTTTCACTATGATTTCTAAGAACAAATGGCAGATCTTCTCTCCACTCCTGGCAATTCTACATAAGTCACAGACTGAAAGCATACTTCTCTACTATGTTCAACCTCTGCTTCCAAGAAGCAGGCAAAACCATCATAAAGAATACAAAATCAGCCGGGCGGTGTTGGTGCATGTCTTTAATCCCAGCACTTGGGAGGCAGAGGCAGGCTGATCTCTGTGAGTGCGAGACCAGCCTGGTCTACAAGAGCTAGTTCTAGGACAGACTCCAAAGCTACAGAGAAATCCTGTCTCAAAAAACCAAAGGGAAAAAAAAATATGAAATCAAAGGGTTTAAAAACTTCATAGGAAGGGCAAATTACTAGGTGGACATGATAAAGGCAATTTTTAGTTGAAGATTAAAATATGGATTAAAAAAAAACCTCTAACCTGTACTGTATGCTCCTAAATACATTTTAAGGCCAACTGTCTTTTAAAGTCAAAACTTATTTTTCCTAAAACATACTGCCCTGTGGCTCAGCTTTGAAGTTAAAATTTAAATAAGGCATTTGCTATATTATCTGGAAAACTAAATTTTTTTCCTCTGCACTAATTTACCAGTCCTACACTAGGGGACAACTGGGACACGTTTCAGAAATGGCTAACTGGGCTACAGAGCACTAATTAACAGAAATTTTTCTTTTTTTTTCTTTTTTTTTTTTTTTTTGAGACAGGGTTTCTCTGTAGCTTTGGAGCCTGTCCTGAAACTAGCTCTTGTAGACCAGGCCGGCCTGGAACTCAGATCCTCCTGCCGCTGCCTCCCGAGTGCTGCGCGACCACCGTCCAGCTGACAGTGACATAAGTTCTCAGGTTTGACACCTATTCTCTTCACTGTCTGAAACTGAGTCTCCTCCACCCGTATTAGCATTATGCTCACCAGAAAAGAAAACACAAAGAGGTGCACAAACACTTGAGTGACATTCAATTCTGAGGCTCTACATTCACACGTCATAAACAGTGTTGATAACTATGGTCCAATAATGCTTCTGCATAATCCTAGTAAACCTAAAGGCTAGAATACAATCCATTTATACTTCTGAGCATAATTTAATTATAAGTCTTGTTTTAATAGTTTTCATCTGAAAATACTACTACTGCTTTTTTGTACAACCATGATAGATAGGTGTACTTTGAATCTCGCAGCCACTGTGCCTGCACTTGAAATGCATTGGCTTCTAGATCTTCTCTAATACTACCATTATGCTCGTTAATACTATAATCTAATATCATCATACTCTTACCCAACTCTCTGCCTATTTAGCTTTCTCCCAGGTCAAAGGTACTGCTTGAGAAAGAGTCATGCTTTTTCAACCTACTAGTCCATATACTTTCCCTGCTTCAATCTGGGTTAGTGACGGACAGGAATCCTGTCACAACACTGTCCCTGTACCCAAGGACTCTGCCTCTTACTTTAGTGAACCCTCCCATTCTAGCCCAAGTCTGTTCACAAGATCACCTTCCCTAGTCTTATCATTATCTTTGTGTTAAATGTTAACAGACTTCCTTTTAGACCCTGATCTGTGAATTGTTTCCATTCATCAACATCTTCAATACAGCCTCAGCAATAAGGAGGCAGAAGCTGATGGATCTCTGTAAGTTTGAGACCAGCCTGATCTACACAGTGAGTTCCAGTTAAGTCAACTGTGAGAATCCCTCTCAGTAAGTAAAAACACATAAATGAAGCCTCAAAAAATAAAAATTAATCATATTGTACTTCTATGATTTTTTTGTTCTGCTATATGCTTTCATATAGACCAGGCTGACCTCCAACTCAAAGATGTAATCAAAGGTGACCTTGAACTCCTTTCCTGTATCCTGCATCCATCTCCCAAGTGTAGGCACCTACAGACACAGACATGCATGTAGAACACACACACACACACACACACACACACACATGCGCGCACCAAAACAAGAAAAAAAGGGAAGAAAAAATAAACAAAAACCTCACACATAGAGAAGGTCAGTGATGGATGGTGACACCTATCTGCAATCCCAGTAGTGGGAAGACAGAGAACAGGACCACCAAAAGATGGACCCAGCCTGGTGCAGGCTTGGTCTATACAGACAGTGTATATCTGTCATATCTGGTATATAGTGGTCCATTTTTTAGGCAGGATCTCCAGGGCAGCTTGGGATACAAAGGAAATAAAACAAACAAAAACCAAACACCGAAGTGTTACAGAATTTGTAAGAAGATTCTATCACTAAGTAGTTTTCAATCAAAGGTTATTAGAATCTTTACTTCTTGGCCTTTTTTCTTTGAATGGCAAGTTGCTATCTATAATCAATAAAAGTTGTTTTTCCAATCCTAGGAAAACTGGTTGGTAACTAGTTACTAATGGCACCACTGCAGCAGAATACTAAGTAAACTAAATACTATCATATGAAAGGACCATAGACTCCTCTGCTACAAAAAGAATTCCTAACAGTAGAAAATGGCAGAGGGGAAAAAGAAAAATCTCTAACCTTTGGCTTATGTGTGTGTAGTTTGCAAGTCATTTAATAAAAGAAAACACCAGAAAAGAATTCTGGAAGTTTTGAGATGTTATTATTATTTAGTAACTCCAAAACAAACAACAGCAACAAAGCAAACCCACAAAACTGAAGGCTAACCATCTCAAGCCAAATTACAATTACCTATAGCTTGGATTATTCTGACTCTCCACACTCGAATCTTCAAAACAGTGTTCCCTTCACTTAAAGCAGATCTAGGGCTGGGAAGTGGTGGCGCACGCCTCCTTTAATCCCAGAATTTGGGAGGCAGATGGATCTTAATGAGTTTGAGTCCGGCCTAGTCTACAAAGCAAATTCTAGGACATCCAGGACTGTTACACAGAGAAACCCTGTCTCAAAAAAACAAGAGGAGACTTGGGCTTTAGCAACCATCTGTTCCTAAGAGTTTTTTTTATTTATTTATATGAAATTATTTAGTTTCAGTCTATATGCAAATACATACACCTGTTAGACTACAATATACATTTAAAATCAGCTGAGAGCATATTTCCAATATATATTCTTTTAATATTTATTTTATTAGATGTGGGGGGGACAGGGAATGCATGTTACCCATAGGATGGTTTTAGATACCCTAGAACTGGAGTTACAGATGGTGATGAGCTGACATGTGGGTGCCCTGAATCGAACCAGGGTCCTCTCTAAGAGCAACCAGTGTGCTTTAACCACAGATCCATCTTTCCAGCCCCTCGACTACACACTCTCACAAGATCACCGTTTTGGCCATTAGTGGTGGTGAATACGGCAGTAAGTTTGCTGCAAACAGGCATTTGAGCTTCAAAAGCGCTTAAAAGAATGCAAATGGATACAAGAGCTAGTTCCAGGACAGGCTCTAAAAAAGCTGCAGAGAAACCCTGTCTCGAAAAACCAAAAAAAAAAAAAAACAAATGCAAATGGACTGTGGTGGAGCGAGCCTTTAATCCCAGCACTCCGAAGGCAGAGGCAGGTGGCTCTCTGAGTTCAAGGCTACAAAGCTACAGAGAAACGCTGTCTCATAAAACAAAAACAATGACAAAAAGGAATTTAATTATTTCAATTGCTAAAAAGCAACAAATAATTTCATGCCAGGACAAAAATCAAAGCATTTATTTTCTATGCTTACAATATGTAAAGCTCCAAGAAATTTCAAGATGGTGGGTGTAGTAGGAAAAAAGCTTTTGAATGAGTTTCCTTAGTAACTTTTAGCAGGATCCTATTATTACTATTCTTGTTTAATAATTCAGATACTGAGTTTTTCAAAGTTATAAATCCAGCTCTGCGTGGTGACATGGCATACTCCTTGAGCTGAGGCTGGTGGATTTCTGTGAGTTCCAGGCCAGCCTGACCTACATACATAGTCAGACCCCCCCCCCTTTTTTTTTTTTCCATTTTTTGAGACAGGGTTTCTCTGTGTAACAGCTCTGGCTGTCCTGGAACTCACTTTGTAGACCAGGCTGGCCTCAAACTCACAGAGATCCGCCTGCCTCCTCCTCCCAAGTGTTGGGATTAAAGGCGTGCGCCACCACCGCCCGGCTAGGATATATTTGTTTGTTCGTTCGTTTTTAAAGACAGGGTCTGGGGTTGGGCAGTGGAGGTGCACACCTTAGTCCCAGCGCTGCAAGGAAGAGGCAGGTAGGTATCTGTGTTCGACCCCAGCCTGGTCTACAGAGAAAGTTTCAGTACAGCCAGGGCTACACTGATAATGCCTGTCTCAAAAAGCCAAAAACATCAACAAAAATAAAAGTTACATAGCACAGTAAACGGAAGCACAGGATCTAAAACTTTCAGGTGGCACCTGGAAGGTCCAGTCCTTGCTCTAATCACTACCTTAGCTTGTCTCGGTGACTCTGCACAAGTCTCATGTACCTGCATATCCCTCAGTTTGTTCACCTGGAAAACAGTGCAAAAAAGCCTCAAGTCTCTTTAACACCTGCCTGGAAGGTAGCCAGGGTAACCAACCTCATTGTCTCTCTGAGCTTCAACAAGTCAGCGTCACTTCTTTTTACCGGAGTCTATTGAGAAAGTACATACTAGGGAGCTTGACCCTGTGTCGCACTGTCCCCAGTCAAGTACACTACTCTCCTGCTGCGGTCCTTGGGAGTTAAAAGGTCCGTCTTTCCCAGAGACCTGCTGAGTACTCGCCCCTCCGGCCTTTGGGGTAGCCTCAGGTCCGGCCCGCAGGTCCACTCACCCTTCAGGTGCTCTCTGCTGCCCGGCGTGGCGGAACCGCGCGTCCCCGTTGCCCGGTCCCCCGCTGGGGTCGAGTGCCGCGCCCCCGTCTGCGTCCGCTCGGCGACACGGCCTTTCGCCATGGCTGTTGCAGGGGGCTGAGAAGAACACCCAAAGCTGCCGCGCCCCCTTGAATGACTAAACTCCTCCCGCAGCTTCTTACTAACACCGAGGCGCGCCGCGCAGCCAGTTCAGGCGCGACCCCCTCACCCGAGACGACCTCGGCAGCGAGACGCTGGGCCGAGCCTCGGAGCGAGCTCGGCTGACGGCCCGCCCAGCCCCGGCCAGCCCCGCCCACGAGCCTCGCGCGCTCCCGCAGGTCCAGTGACCGCGAGACAAGTCAAGGCTGGCCCCGCCTCCTCTTGGGCCACGCCCGCCAACCTCACGCGAGCGAGGCGCATGAGCAGTCGCAGTGCCGAGTCACGGGTCTGCAGTCTGCGGGTCGACGTCTCTGCGCAGCTTTCGTCACGCGGAAGTGAGGCCTTGGGGACTTCTGACTCTTTGTTCCCGCCGACAGGAAGTGCCGGCGCGCAGTTAGTTGGCGCTTCCGGATTTAAGATTCCGAAGCTTCCTGTGCAAGTGGGTCTCAAGCGCCGTGGAAGCTGCATGCCTAGTCGGAAGGTCGTGGGAAATTTAAAACATGAGACATGAAAACCGAGGTTCAGAGACAGGGTTTCATAGGTTTATGAAGGTCACAGAGCGACAGAAATGAGATTAGAGTCCAGCTTTTCTGGTTCAAAACAAAAGCTTTACCTCCGTCAACCCTCTTGTCACAAGCAAATACACCTTAGATCATTATATTTGGCATTTTCTGAACCCAGACAATCTTCTTGACAGTTTTTCTACTCCTGCCCCTCAGGACAGCTATCCAGTTTCTCACTGGTAAGTTTATTAGATTCCCCGCTTTTAAAGTTTAGGGTTTTGTCTTTGGTTTTGCTGCAGATTTAACCCGAGACCTTGGACATGCAAAGTACACATCTGCTTCTGAGCATCCCCCATCACGTTAACTGGTTTCCCCCTCGTTAACGTCTTTAAAAACAGGTATCGAAAGTAAAACTGGGGACTTTCTTCGTGAAAGCAACTTGTCATTTTTTTAATTGGACCAAAAGGTGGAAAATTGGATTTTTTCTATTCAGTGATTACATTTTACATTTATAAGAAACAATCTGACAGCCCGGGAGATAGTAGTTCGGGTGGGGGTAAAGGTGTTTGCAAACTTGACAGTCTGGGTTCGATCTCTAGGACCTACATGGTGGTAGGTGAGAGCCAATCCTTGCAAGTTGTCCTCTGATTTCTACATGACATTCGTTCACACACACAGTAATAAATGTAGTACTAATAAATTTTTTTAAAAAAAATCATTCCATGAAAAGAAAACAGTCATTTCTATTAACATTGGTATCGTAGTTGTAAACACAAAAACAACTATCACCTGAAAGAGAATAAATTTATTCAAGCCCGTGGTGGTTGGTGGTATGGGACGCCTTTAATCCCGGCATTAAGGAGGCAGAGACAGGCAGATCTCTGTGAGTTCCAGACCAGCCTGGTCTAAGTAGCAGGTTCCAAAACAGACAGGGCTACATAGTGAAATCCTGTTTCAAAAAAGCAAAAACAAACCAGAGCAAGCAAACAGGGACTGAAGTGCCTGCACCTCCAGAGGATCCGGCTTCAATTCTCAGCACCCACGACAGAAGTGCACACAAGCTTGTACTCCAGCTCTAGGCAATCCAACACCCCCTTATGGACTCCGTTGTCCCCTGTGCACACATGAGGCGCAGACATACATTCAGGCACTCACATAATCATAAGTAAAGTCTTTTGGTTTTTTTTTTTTTCCTGGTTTTGGTTTTTTTGAGGCAGGGTTTCTCTGTCCTTGAACTCATAGAGATCCACCTGCATTTGCCTCCCAAGTGCTTGGAATAAAGGCATGTACTACCACTGCCGAGCCAAATAAATTATATATATTTATTTAAATATATGTATTTACCCTTTATCTAATCTTTCCATATATGTGTGTGTGTGTGTGTGTGTGTGTCTGTGTATGTATGTATGTTACAGCAGAGTGGGAAAATCTGCTATAAGTTTCAAAGACTATCTGATGATATTCTTAGCTTTTGATTGGTGGAAATTTATGTATTGAGTTAATTTATTCCAAAAGTTTTACCTGATAATCATAAAGATGTTAGGTCAAAAACAGGTGAAATGTTCTTTCTTGGTTTTTTGAGACATGTTTTTTCTGTGTAGTCCTGGCTGTCCTAGATCTTGTTTTATAGACCAGGTTGGCCTCAAACTCAGAGATCCACCTGCCACCTCTGCCTTCCCAGTGCTGGAATTAAAGGCATTCACCACCAGGCCTAGCTTCAGTGAATGGCTCTTAAGGAGACTGAAGACAGCCCACGGTAACTTGGCCCTGGATCCACAGCCTACTGGTTTGGGTTGTTTTTTTTTTTTTTTTTTCTGACTCTTCAGTTCACATGACAAACATGGGAACAATTTGTAATCCAACACACACACACATACAAAAAGGTTAAGTAAATTGTGTAATATCCATTCAGTGGAAATATTTTGTTTTCAGTGTTGGGAACTGAACTCAGGGGTCTTCTGTATAATAAGCATATACTCACCAGGGAGCTATATCCCAGTCCCAACCAGGACTGTTTACCTACTTTTAATAAGACCTTCCATTAATGACCACTCTTAAGAAGTGGCTCTTCATTTTCCTTTGAAGTCTCCATAAACTTTAAAACCATAAAGCCAGGCATGTGGTTTAAGTTTGTAATCTCAACACTTGGAAGATGGAGGCAGGCAGATGGGGAATTCCAGATCGTCCACTTGGAAGGTGGAGGCAGGCAGATGGGGAATTCCAGATCGTCCTGTTCTATATAGCAAGTTGTGGGCTAGCCTGAACTACATGGGACTGCTACGAAATAAAATAAAACAGCAACAAAAGAGTTAAGCTACAACTGCCCATTCCAGCCCTAGTTTTATAGCAAGACTCAAAGCCAAACACACACACACTAAAAAGAAAGCTCTTATTGTTGAAGATCATCCTCTACTGCATAGAGAGGTCAAGGCCAAGGGGTAGGAATATAGCTCTGTGTTGTACTGTTGGTCTTACCATGCACAAGGCTCTGGGTTCAAGTCCTAGCACTACATTTAAAATAGTAAAAGGGCTGGGCGGTGGTGGCACACCCCTTTAATCCCAGCATTCGGGAGGCAGAGGCAGGCAGATCTATGTGAGTTCTAGGCCAGCCTGGTCTACAAGAGCTAGTTCCAGGATAGGCTCCAAAGCTACAGAGAAACCCTGTCTCAAAAAACAAAAAAAAAAAAACAAAAAACAAAAAAATTAAAATAGTAAAAGGAATATTGAGAGTTCAAGGACAACCTTGACTACTTGACTAAATTTTTTGTACTATTACAGTGCATACAAGTTTTGTTGTGTTATTGATATTTCAATATTGATATTGAATATTGATATTTCAAGATCATCCTCTACTGCACAGAGAGTTCAAGGCCAGCTTTGACTACACAGACTAAGTTTTTTTTTAATTTTGTAATATTACAGTGCATGCAAGTTTTGTTGTGTTATTGATACCCAGTTTTACCTCTTTGGTCAGAACAATTTAGTATAACTTGTACCTTTTCCTTAGCTGTGTGGAAAAAAATTAAAAAATAAAATAAAATAAAAACTGGATTCCTAAGCTTCATGCTTCCCATGTACAGATGCCTCAGTCTAAAGTAGGAGTGGAAACAGTTTAGGAACAGAAAAAGAAGAACAGTTTCTCAGGAAGCCAAAAAAAGGATGTTGTCCTAAAAATAGACAAGAATGTGGTGGCCCAAGCCAAGCATCTAGAAAGAGTCAGTGTCTGCTCCCCGCCACCAGGATTCTGCTCCACATCCAGAGTGCTGGGGTTACAGGCATATGCCACCAAGTCTGACTTCAAAACGCAGTTTTCAGTGCCAATATCCAGGCAGCATCAGGCGAGGCCGACCAGAAGCCAGTGGGATCAGGTGCCTGGAAAGCAGCTGGTGAAGCCGGAATGAAGTTACACTATGGGTACAGCTCAGACAGGGTTGGCACCGTCAGATATGGTCGCAGCATTGTACAGAGGAGAATGACAGCTCCAGTTAAGGGTAACCAGCCAAGCCAAATTCTTTGGCTTGACATCACTTGTGTGTGAAAAGAACACAGGCAACTCCAGCTGCCTTTTCATTTATGTGGGGAGGGAGCGTGCTGGACAAGAGTCCAAATTGTCCAGGCTTTGGGCCAAATATGGTGGCTCATGCTTGCAATTCCAAAAATTGGGAGGATAAACCTGGAAGACTGCCATGAATTCAAGACCAGCCTAGGCTACAGAGAGAGAATCTATCTTTTTAAAAAAAAAGCAAACTAAAACAAAAAACTAACAAGAGCTATTAAAACTTTGATGCTTATGTACTTCTGGACCATTTCTGAGAGTCTCACAATTTGCTCAAATCAGTGAAGAAGTCTATCTCCTTCATGTGGTGGCTCATGTCTATACTCCCAGACGAGGGAGGGTCATCACACATTCAAGGACAGCCTGGTGGGCATAGGGAGTCCCAGGCCATCCGGAGCTACATAGAGAACCTTGTCCTCCTCCTCCCCACCAAAAAGATCTCTAAAGAGACCAGTTTATCTGAGCAGACCAGACTGTGTTGTCCTGTTTTTATTTATATATGTTTGAGTCACCATTTCTTGTATTCCATGCTGGTCTCAAACTCACTATGAAGCCAAAGACAGCCATGAATTTCTGATCCTCCTACCTTCCCCTTTCAAGTTTCACCTGCCTAGCCAGGTGGTGGTAGCACACACCTTTAATCCCCAGGTGGTAGAGGCCGGTGGATCTCTGTGAGTTCAAGGCCATGAGGCCTGTCTGGTCTACAAGGGCTAGTTCCCGGACTGACTGGCTCCAAAGCAACGCAGAGAAACTCTGTCTTGAAAAACCAAAAAAAAAAAAAAAGTTCAAGTTTCACCTGCCTTATATTAACTGTGGCGCATGCCTTTAATCCCAGTACTTGGTGAGGTGGTGAGGCAGAGGATCTTTGTGAGTTCGAGGCCAGGGCTGGTCTGCAGAGCAAGTTCCAGAACAAGCACCAGAGAAACCCTGTCTCAATCACACACACACACACACACACACACACACACACACACAGAGAGAGAGAGAGAGAGAGAGAGAGAGAGAGAGAGAGAGAGAGAGAAAGAGAGAGAGAGAGAGAGAGAGAGAGAAACTTTGTTTTATACTTATATTGGTTTTTTTCTGTCAGACATATTTTCAGCCCCCATTACCCCATTATCTCATAAAGCCAGGTATGTTTTGTCATGCCTCTCTGATTGGAATGCAGAGCCCAGGAGAGGATAATTGCTGTGCTTCCTTTATCACGGTTTCCTCAAAGGTCAGAAGAGTGTGTGACCTGAACATGAACACACAGCATGAGGAACTGCACTAAAGGGCGAGAGCCACTGGGCTAGAGAGTCTGTAACTAGCAAGAGAGTTACAGAGGAAGACAACTACTACAGACTGCTGCTCTTTACACGAGGACACACACGCAATCCCTGCCCACAAAACTGCATGTTACATGTCCCCTAAGGTGAGTAATGGTCTAGGGAGGGAGGAGTCTGGAATCATTCTGGGTAATTAGAGTGAGGTCTGTCCCAACAGATAGCAAAAAGGTCATTAACAACCTGCACTCCCAGGTTTTTGGATGGAAGGCAGGTATTTGATTTTATCTCCTCCACTGGGAAGACACCCCTGCATGATTAACATTCCTGGATTCTCTTATTGCTTGTCTGTGAGTACAAGGCCCTCCTGCCTTCTACAGGTGTGTACATATACTAACACACATGCACCTGCTCTCACCCTGCATACATACATACATACATATAATTTTTAAAAATTTAAAAAGGGGCCAGGATTGTCAATTCTAAAGTACTTCAGCAAGGACAGATTCCTTGTGCTAATTATTTCTTTCTGCCTCTCAGGTACCCAGGAGCATCCTGTACCCTCCCAGGCAATTATTTCCTAAGTGCTTCCCAGTGACCTGTTGGTGCAAAAGCACAGTGCTTCTTTCAAAGGGGGCAGATCCAGATAAGAGTGACAGTGGCTCAAGATGAGCAGATTTAGGTTACTCCAGAAACCATGTCCAGCATGGCAACAAGTTAGGTAAAGGGTTTGCTGGTACTTTGTTTTTTAGAGACAGAGCCTCACTGTGTGTGTAGACCAAGCTAGCCCTCAAATTCACAGAGAACCTCCGGCCTCTGGCTCTTAGTGTTGGGATTAAAGAAGTGCACCACCACGCTCATGAAGGTTCTCTATCAACAGAACAAAGAAAGCCATAAAACAAAAGATGTTCCTGAAAATATATCAGTGAGAACATCAGGGAGGTTACAACAGAGAAGGGAAGTTTCTGCCTTAGGCCTCAGATCTTATCTGATGAATCTTAGTCTTAGGGTGGAAGCAGGGACCTGTTTGTGCATTCTTGTTTTTCTTTTTCTCCCCCCCACTCCAGACAGGGTTTCTCTGTAGCTTTGGAGTCTGTCCTGGAACTAGCTCTTGTAGACCAGGCTGGCCTCGAACTCACAGAGATTAACCTGCCTTTGCCTCACGAGTGCTGGGATTAAGGGCGTGTGCCACCACTGCCCAGCCTGTTTGTGCATTCTAAAAAGAATTTTACCTTCTATTCATCAGGATGTTAGGTCAAACTTTGAAGTAGGAAATAAATGGCTATTAAGGGTCTGAGCTCCACACCTACAACATTCCTGTTCTCTGCAGTCACCTAAATTCTATAGTCAGTCAGTGTTTCGTGACAAAACTTTATCTGGGGAGACCCAAAACATGTCTGTTCATTCCAGATATGCATCCCAGGACAGACCAAAGCACAGATAAACAGATACCACCAAAGTCCAAATTGGTTACCTAGTGAGTTTTGTTGGGGTTACGTACAGGAGCAGAATTCTCTGAATGAGGGTGCCAGATCCACTGGACCTGAACTTACCAGTGTAAGCTTCCATGTGTGTGCTGGAAATTGAATCCTGGTCTTCTGAAGAGTAGCCAGTGCTCTCAATCACTGAGCCATCTCTCCAACCCTGCTTTGTAGAATCTTTAACACAGCCTTTTCTGGGAACTTTAGCCCACAGATCCAACTATAACTCTGGAGGAAAACGTCATCCTCTGGTCAGTTGCTGTTAGTATTCAGGCATCTGTACTGGCCTGCCCCTAGGTTCCTGGCAGGATACGTCCTCAGCTGTGGCCACTAAGAGCACCTCCTGTGCACATTCTCTATGTGCCCTTTTAAAGAGTGGGCTTTACCCACTTCTCGCCTTTTCCTCTCCCTCCCCTCCTCCTCTCGTCCTCTCTCTTCTCTTCTGCTACTCCTGTCCCCAGAGGCCGGTCTCCCCCACTCCCTTCCTCCTTTCCCATTCTCTATCCCCCAACAAAAACACCTCCATGTGAACTCTGTTGCATGGCATCTTTCTCGCTCACATCACTTTTTGTAAATATATATATAATTAGTATTGGTGTGGATGTATGTCTATGTGAGGATGTCAGATCTTGGAGTTACAAACAATTATGAGCTGTCATGTGGGTGCTGGGAATTGAACTCAGATTCTCTAGGAGAACAGCCAGTCTCCCAACTGCTGAGCCATTTCTTCAGCCCCTCTCACATCACTTTATAAAGTTAAAGCATTGGTTCCTTGACCGGGAAAGGCTCTCCTGGCACTTTCTCCTGCCCAGAGTCAGTTTGAGGCTAGACACAAGGATCCTGGAAACTCAGTCCACATACGACAGCCAATGGTTATTAAAGAAACTCACTTTTCCAGATTGCTGGGTCCCTCCCTCCTTCCAAAACGGGCATGATTGGTGAGCCCCTCCCTTTTTTCCCCACCTCTGGCTATTTCCTGAGTGAGGACTCATCTCTCAAGCATGTTTTTTTTTTACCTTTTGGCTTCATTAAGTCCTGGTCCCAGGCAACCACGACTCTCTTGGGCTCAGAGCCCTCAGCGCTCTGTAGGTGGAGACTGTTCATTCATTTCCTGGACTCCCAGACCCTAATAATAACACAGAAACTATATTAATTACAACACTGTTTGGCCAATAACTTAGGCATATTTCTACCCAACTCTTACATCTTAAATTATCCCATTTCTATCATTCTGTGTATCGCCACAAGGTTGGGTTCTGGCTGGCGGCTGGCATCTTTCTCCTTCAGCAGCTACATGGTATCTCTCTGACTTTTCCTACTTTCTCTCTATATCTCTGTTTGGATTTGTCATCTGTCTTTACTATACTAAACCATTGGCCGAAACAGCTTTTTTAATAACCACTGGTAATAAAACATATTCATAGCATACAGAGGGGAATCCTACATCAGCCCTCATTCTTCGCATGATGACTTCCTGGGTGACCTTTGCCTTTCTTGGACCCTTGGGTTCTTCGGGCTTTGTCTTACAGCCCCTGCTCCTTAAATGACGACTTCCCAGAGTGGCTTGCGCCTTTTTCACTCAATCCTTGTTTGCTTGTTCTGCCTCACTCGTGGGGAATAAGACCAAAAATCTGCCTCCCAGCATTCTATATCCTGATATTTTACGGGAACGGGAGCTTTGCAGAGCTCTGCTAGTGGTCTTGATAGATAGAAGGCGGTATTGCCCTTTTACTCCTCTGCTCCGTCCCCAGTAAACCCCGTATACTAACTCTGTTTTACGCAGAGTTATGCTCACTTCGTTCTGGGACCCTCCCCACCTGCTCCACCCTCAACAGAGCCGCTCTCTTCCACCTGCAACAAATCTGCTTTCCCATTCAATGGTGGCTTCACCTTCCATTCAATATTGGCAACTGGGTCTCTGGTGGGGTGACCTGCCACTGATCATTCCCCCTGGATGTGAGGCTACCTTTCTTGAGCACAGTCCTCTCTTGACCTTCTGGCTTTTCTCAAAGTCCTGGAACTAGGTGACTGTGTCTCTCTTGGGCTCAGAGTCCTTGGTCCCCTATCTGTAAGTCTGGCAAAACACAAAACAGTCTGTACCATCTCAAAATCAACCCTCTCTGAATTCCTGGGACACTAGGAATTGCAGACCCTTGGGTCTACTTCGTTCATGGGAACTGTGTCATCGTTTATACCTCCTTGCTCCCATTGGGATGTTTTTGGGAGACCCACTGACCATTCCTAATCAGTTAGTGTGGCTGGATTACCAGCTGTGGGCCACAGAGCTGGAGGTGTAAGACGACCAAACACGGTCGGGTGATGCTGTGGTGATGGGAAAGGATCAGGTGCTTTAAACCCTAGGGAGTCGACTTGGATCACCTCAAACAGCATTTTGCCAGGTCCACACAGTACCTGACGCTTCCTCAGAGCCTGGACAGTGAAGGGAATCAGCCAGATACTCCAGGACGTGCCAGTACCTCAGCTTTCCAGGTCCCCCAAAGATGAATGACGCCCCCCAGGTCAGCAGGAAGTAGTCTTGAAAATACTGTGTCCTCATCCCTGCCTCACCTGCTACCCCTTTCTAATTCCAAACCTTTTTATAATAAAAATGGAGGAATTCAGGTATCTGTACTGGTGTGCCCTTGAGGTTCTGACGGGCTAAGTCCTCAGTTATAGCCACTAAGAGCACCTCCTGTGCACATTCACTATGTTCCCCTTTAAAAGGACTATGCCACCTCCTCCCTCTCTCTCTCTCTCTTTCTCTCTCTCTCTCTCTCCCTCTCTCACTTTCTCTCTCACTTTCTCTCTCTCTCTCTCTCTCTCTCTCTCTCTCTCTCTCTCTCTCTCTCTCTCTCTCTCACCCTCCCTCTGCCTCTCTCTTCTTTTCTGCTGCTCCTGTCCCCCGACACCGGTCTCCCCCACTTCCCTCTTTTTTACGTTCCCTTTCTCCTAATAAAAACCCTTCCACGTGAGCTCTGTTGAATGGCGTCTTTCTCTTGTGTGCTGCTTTCTAAAATTACAACAGTTGCACTACCCTTGACTTCTATGAATAAAAATTTGTCCTATTAAACTGCCCAGGGCCAGACCTGGTGGTGCATTCCTTTAATCCCAGCACTCAGGAGACAGGTAGTTGGACCTGAGTGAATTTGAGACCAACATAACTTACAGAGTGCGCTCTAGGTCAGTCAGAACTGCAAAGTAAGATCTTGTCTAAATAAACAAACTGCACAGTGCCTCCTTAAGAGAGCATGTCCGTAAAAAATAAATAAACTGGAAAAAGAGAGAGTATATAGGAGGAAAAAATAATAAAAAAAAAAGAAAGCGTGTCCAGCAGTGGTACTGTACACCTTTAATCCCAGCACTGGGGAGGCAGAGGCAGGCAGATCTCTGTGAGTTCAAGATCAGCTTGGTCTGCAGAATGAGTTCCAGGACAGCCAGGGCAACATAGAGAAAACATGTCTCCAAAAAACAAAAATCAAAAAACAAAAAAGAAAGAAAGCATGCCCAAAACTTGCTGGCCAGGGGCAGAAGTTCCATTCCTCTCTCTGTGCTTCTTGCTTCTGGCAACACACACACACACACACACAGACACACGGACACACACGGACACATGGACAGACACAAACACTGATGCTTTTACCAGTAGATCTGGGTGGAATGCTATCCAGTTAGGAACTTTCAGAGGAATGTCCTGTCAACATGTGTCATTGTGAGTGGTGTCTTGGGGGATTCATCTGAGTGCCAGAACTTGGAAAAGGCTGTCAAGGCCAGAAGAAATGAACAGTTCAGTAATACTGAAAATATGCTATTGAAACATGGAGCTGGAATCTGGACATTCACAGCCGTTACACCAAACTATTTAAGTGAAATCATATTTTGTGCTAGACTTCTAAAAGCATAATCATATGAAAACTATTTTTATTGTCTTGAAGCATGGTTAAAGGCAGCTTGCCCTAAGTAAAGAAGTTTACTATATGATCTTTAACTAAATGTGCAAATGTATAAAACTAAGTGATTGTTTTCTATTTTACATTAGAAAACATTGAGTTCCCAGAGGGGGGATGATGGCACATGGGAGTCCAGCACTTGGGAGACAGAGACAGGCAGATCTCTGAGTTTGAGGCCAGCCTGGTCTATAGAGTGAGTTCAGACAGTACTACACAGAGAAACTGTCTCAAAAGTCAAAAGACTTTGAAAAAAAACCCACAAAACATTGAGTTGTCAGAGCCAGTGTAGAACTTGGTCAGCCACAAGTACAAGGTTGACCAAGCTGTATGTGGACCTGTCTTAAAACAACAACAAAGAAAACATTTAATTACTAAGCACTGCCAGAGAAGTACCTTGATTACTTTATTGACTCAACTATTCTTTAGAGGTGTAAATTTATAACCTATTAGTTTTTCAAAGCTGTGTTCATTTTTATTTTTAGTGAAGCAGGTCTTTCTATGTAGTCCAGGCTAACCTTGAACTTGAGATCCTTCTGCCTCAACCCCAAGGTTGGATTGCAGGTGTGCATCATAATGCCTAGTAAAATTAATTTTCAAAGAAAGCATTTAGCTTGATGAAATGTGCTGGGTGTGGTGGGGCACACTTAATCCCAGCATTAGGAGGTAGAGGCAGGCAGACTTTATGAGTTCGAGGCCAGCCAAGGTTACATAGTGAGATACTATCTCAAAAACAAACAAGCAAACAATATACACACACACACATGTATATGTGTACATGTATATATTACAAACAAATACACACACGCACACATACATATGACTGCAGAGTTGACTCAGTGGCTAAGATCATTTGTTCTTGTAAGGGACCCAAGTTTGATTCTCAGCACCCACATGAAGGTTCATCACCTCCTCAGGCACATATGTAGTGCACAGACATATGTAAGCACAACACGCATACGCACAAAATGATAAAATCTAGAATATTTTATCATTCTAACTCAGGAGTTAAGAATGCCTAGTGCTCTTGCAGAAGACTTGAGTTTTGTTCTCAGCACTCATATCAAGTGACTTACAGCTAACTTCCTGTAACACCACCTCTGAGGGGATCCAATGCATTGGCTTCTATAGACACCTGCACACATGTGTGCACACCCACATACAGACCCCTACCCACACACATAATTAAATAAAAGAAATCTTTTTGTTGTGTATTTGTTCATTTGTTTGCTGAAGTATGATTTCTCTGTGTAGCCCTGACTGTCCTGGAACTCACTCTAAACCAGGCTGGCCGCAAACTCAGAGATCCACCTGCCTCTGTCTCCCAAGTGCTAGGATTAAAGGCGTGCACTATCACTGCCTGGCAAAATAAATTCTTAGAGTTATTTCTTTATTTTGTGTGTATGCACATGCAAGTATGTGTACATACTCATGTATGTATAGGTGCACATGCACCAACCTAACTTTGGAATCCAGAGGTTAACTTCAGATATCATTCTTTTTTTTTTCTGTCTCTGTGTAGTCCTGGTTGTAGTAGTAGAACTCACTCTGTAGATCAGGCTGACCTTCAACTCAGAGATTCATCTGCTTCTGCCTCTGAGTGCTAGGATTAAAGGTGTATGCCACTACCTTTTGTTCAGGTATTATTCTTTAGATGCCACCTTGTCTTTGAGAAGGTCTCTCACAGGCCTGCATGTAGGCTGAGCTAGATGACCAACAAGTCATGGAGAGCCACCTGCCTGCCTCCCCAGCTCTGGGATTTCAAGTGCACACCACCACACCCAACTTTTTACATGAATGCTGGAGGTTGAACTCAGGTCCTCAGGCTTGCGATGCAGACACTTTACCAGCCAAGCTGGCTTCCAGCCCTTTTCTGGTTCAGTGGTGCAGTCCAGTAACACACACTAAGCTAGCATGGTTATCTCTGTCTCTGTGGGAGTCTTGCCCTAGCTAAATCATTTTACTCATGCTTATAGGGTCGTCTTTCTAAGCATAGATTCAGTCCCTCGCTCCCTGCTTCTCTAGTACCATTACCTTGTATTTCACTGTAAATGGAGGCAGAGCTTTTCTGTCCTGACCACCTAGTCCCAAATAATCACACAAAAGTTTATATTAACTACAAAATGATCGGCCTATAACTCAGGATTATTACTAACTAGCTCTTACAACTTAATCCATTTCTACTAATCTACACTTTGCTACATGTCTTGTGGCTTTACCAGTCCTCTAGCACGTCTTATTCCTCTGCCAACTGGCTCGCATCTCTCCCTGACTGCCCTTCTTCTCTGTATTTTCAGTTGGCTTTCCCACCTAGCCTTATTCTGCTTTGCTATAGGCCAAATCAGCTCTATTATCAACCAATGAGAGTAATACATATTCACAGTGTACAGAGGCTTATTCCATAGCAGTTCACATCTTGCTTCTTTAAATTAAAAAGTTGTTTTTATTTTTTGTTTGTTTGTTTGTTTGTTTTGAGATATGGTCTCACTGTGTAGCTCTGGTTTGCCTGGAACTCACTTGTAGACCAGGCTACCTTTAAACTCACAAAGATCTACCTGCCTCTGTCTCCTGAGTGTTAGAATTAAAAGCACATTCTTTTCTTCCAAGCTCATACTGAAGTGACCCATTAATCTCTGTGTTCAGTATCCAAGGACTTTCCTAGTTCAGTGTTTGAAACTCTCCATATTCCTCCCACAAAAAGTTCTGAAGGCCCATGAACCACATAGCCAAGTCTATCACAGCAATGGACCTTCTTCTCCGTACCAATTTTTGGTATGTTCTCATTAATGTGACAAAATACCTGACAAGGAGCAATGCAAAGGGGAAAAGGTTTCCTTGTTCCATCGTTCAAAGATCCATCCATCAGGGCAAAGCACATTGTTGGGGTATGAAGCGGACAGTCATATTGCTTTCTCAGTCAGGAAGCAGTCATGACAACTGACGCTTAGCTCACTTTCTCTGTTTGATTCATTTCAAGGCCCCGGCTCTTGGAAAGGTACTACCCAGAGTTAAGGTGGGTCTTCACACCTCAGTTTACCTCACATAGACAACCCTCACAGGCATGCCCAGAGGCATGTATCCTAAGTGATTCTAGATGCTGTGTAGTTTACAATATCAGATACCAAAGAGACAGGAGGAAGTGAGGCAACCGCAAAGGAGTTCTGTACTATCAATGGCAGCATACTCTTTACTTAAACTGTACAATGAGTAGAAACACCGCAAGCCTTCAATGTAGTGGTTTCATAGCTTACCATACAAAGGTCCTGTAAGGACACAGAGGAGTGTGTGCTAACAGTCGCAGCTGGGAAAATCCATGGAAGGTCGTTGTGTATAGAAAGAAATACTCAAGATACAATTGGTAGTGTGTCAGGAAGTGGTTTTACGGTAGCTTTCTCTTGAAAATCTTACGTTGGGCCAGTGAGATGGCTCAGCAGGTACTTTCTGCCAAACCTGACAATCCGAGTTCAACCCCCAGAACACACATGAAGGTACAAGGAGAGACTGACTCCACAAGCTTGTCTTCTTACCCAGCATATGTGCATGGCTCATATAACCCCTGTCATACATACACACACACTAATATAATGATGATGATAATAATAGGGATGGAAAGATGACTCATCAGGTAAAGGCACCTGCTGCAAAGTCTAATGACCTGACTATGCTCCCTGGAACCCATGTGGGAGAAGGAGGGAGCTGACTCTCATAAATTGTCCTCTGACCCACATTGTGTATCCACAATGAACATACACAGACTCTTCCTCTCCACCCCTCTTTCTCTCCCTCACTCCCTCTAAAATGTAATGAAGAAAAGAATAATTTGGCTGGGCAGTGGTGGCACAAATCTCTAATCCTAGTACTTGGCAGGCAGAGGCAGGTGGATCTCTGGGATCTCTTGAGTTCAAGGCCAGTTTGGTCTACAGAGCAAGTTCTAGGACAGCCAACCCTATCTCAGAAAATCAAAATAAATAATTTTTTAAACTCCAATTATCAAACTTCTTTTTAATTTTCTTTTCTCAACCCAAAGGATGTGATGGGCGTAAGGCTTCAGAACTGATTTGGGAGTCCGAATAAGTCCTGCACATGTGAACGGATACTTCTCTGTATGATGGTGTAATTGACCAGGCACAGTGGCTCTGTAATCATAGGCTTGGTGAACCAAGGCAAGATCACCATGAGATGGAGACTGGCCTAGGCTATAAAGTGAGACCATGTCTCAGAATGCAGATAAAGATGATAATTATAATGATGATATGGGCCATCCCTTCTTTCCTTCCTTTCTTTGTTTTTGGCAGAGAATTGGAGTTTATTAAGACAATTTGAGGGGCTATAGAGATGTCTCAGAGGTTAACAGGGGACCCTGGATCAATTCCCAACATCCACATGGCAGCTCACAACTGCCTGTAACTTCAGTTCCAAGGAATAAGACACCCTCCACACAGATATATACATGCAGGCAAAACACCTATGCACATAAAAAATAAAAAGGAATCGTTACACTTTTTAAAAGACTTTTATTTATTATGTATACAATACAGTGTGCTGCCTCCATGTATGACTGCAAGCCAGAAGAGAGCATCAGCTCATTACAGATGGTTGTGAGCCACCATGTGGTTGCTGGGAATTGAACTCAGGACCTCTGGAAGAACAGTCAGCATCCTTAACCTCTGAGCCATCTCTCCAGCCCCGAATCGTTATACTTTTAAAAAACTAATTTTAACCAGGCAGTGATGGCCAGCCTGGTCTACAGAGTGAGTTTCAGGGCATCCAGAGATACACAGAGAAACACTGTCTTGAAAAAAATGATAATAATTTAATACAGGGGTTCAGTTCCCAGCACCCGCGTTGCAGCTTCCATCTGTCTGTGGCTCCAATCCCAGGATATCTGACACCTTCACATCAATGCACACAAAATAAATAAGTTTTAAAAAGAAAGTAAGGTGGGAGGAAGTGAATTTGGGCTTCTCAAAAGAGAATTGCCTCCTGTTTTCTGTCTTAAAACAATGTGTCAAATGTATCAAGTCAAAGCTAGCCTGGAGCTCTGCCTCCCAACCTTGGAAGAACTAGGATTACAGATATGAAATCCTGTATTTTTGTTTCTTTTTTCTTAATAATAATTTATCTTTATATTATGTGCTGTGTTGTTTTCCCTGCATGTATGTCTGTGTGAGGGTGTCAGATCTTGGAGTTACAAACAGTTGTGAGCTGTCATGTGGGTGCTAGGAATTGAACGGGGTCCTCCGGAAGAACAGCCAATACTCTTAACTGCTGAGCCATCTCTCCAGACCCACGTCTTTGTTTCTTTTTTTTTTTTTTTTTTTTTTTTTTGGTTTTTCGAGACAGGGTTTCCCTGTAGTTTCTAGAGCCTGTCCTGGAACTAGCTCTTGTAGACCAGGCTGGCCTCGAACTCAGAGATCCGCCTGCCTCTGCCTCCCGAGTGCTGGGATTAAAGGCGTACGCCACCACCGCCCGGCTCACGTCTTTGTTTCTTAATAGCTTCCAAAAATTAATGTTTTTCAAAGCAGGGTTATCCTTTCTCTTGCCTTGCTATTGACCATTCAGCTCTTTAAAGACCAATCAGGTGTTTTAGACAGGCAAAGAAACGCAGCTTCACAGAGTTAAACAAATGCAACATAAAAGAATGCAACACATCTTTGCATCATTAAACAAATGTTACACAGCACAAACAAATGTAACACATCTTCAATTAATATCCCACAACAGGATACAGTGCCTCTGGTCTGAACAGTCATTAGTCACTTCATACATGCACAACTATATTTACATACACATAACAAGAAATAAAATCTCATGTGTGTGTGTTGGAGGGGGTGCTAGAGAGATGACTCAGCAGTTAATAGGATTGGCTGCTCTTTCCAGAGGGCCCAGAGTTCCATCTGCAACAGCTACAAGGTGGTCCAAAACTCTATTGTCTATAACTCTAGTCCTGGCAGGTCTGATGCTTTATTCTGGCCTCTAGGTATCAGGTACATGAGTAGTACACAGATACAATGCCAATAAAATACCAATACACATAAAATACAAAGTTAAAAAAATATTTTGAATCAAAAGTAGGACTGAGTACATGATTTAGTGGTAGAATACTGTGTTTCTGAGTTCCTGATTTTATTCCCCAGGGCCACAGGGAAATAAATTTCAGAGAAAAATGAAAAATAAATAAAATAAAATAAAAGCAAATCTATCTCATTAGTATATAAATCTGCTTTAGTCTTTAATCAATGCTAAACTTATATGTATATCAAAAATATAGACATACACACACACATATATATGTACACATACATACATACACATATATGTAAACTGAGACCACGCTTTTGTTTTCCAGCTACCCAGACCCGAATAACCACATAGAAACTATATTCATTACAACACTGTTTGGCCAACAGCTCAGGCATATTCCTAGCTAGCTCTTACATCTTAAATTAACCAAATTTTTTGTTTGTTTGTTTTTTGAGACAGGGTTTCTCTGTGGCTTTGGAGCCTGTACTGAAACTAGATCTTGTAGACCAGGCTGGTCTCGAACTCACAGAGATCCGCCTGCCTCTGCCTCCTGAGTGCTGGGATTAAAGGCGTGCGCCACCATTGCCTGGCCAAATTTTTTTTTTTTTTTTGGTTTTTCGAGACAGGGTTTCTCTGTGGCTTTGGAGCCTGTCCTGGAACTAGCTCTTGTAGACCAGGCTGGCCTTGAACTCACAGAGATCTGCCTGCCTCTGCCTCCCAAGTGCTGGGATTAAAGGTGTGTGCCACCACCGCCTGGCTCGCCCGGCCAATTTTTATTATTTTATATTTTACCACAAGGCTCGTGGTTTGTTATCTCACATCTTGCTTCTTGGGCAGCTATATGGCACCTGCCTAACTCCATCTTCTTTCTTCCTGCATTCAGTTTAGTTTGCCCTGCCTAGCTGTGTTCTGCCTGCCATAGGCCAAAGCAGCTCTTTATTAACCAATAGTAATAAAACATATTCATAGCCTGCAGACACAATACATATATGTATATAGTAGTTTTTTTTTTCAAGACAGGGTTTCTCTGTGTAGTACTGGCCAGCCTGGATTGAACTCTGTAGATCAGGCTGATCTCAAACTCAGAGATCAGTGTGTCTCTCCCTCTGCTTCCCCAATGCTGGCATTAAAGGTGTATGCCACCATGCCCAGCTGAATTTAAAATGTATATATATTAAATATATATATGTATATATATATATACATACATATATAGAGAGAGAGAGAAGGAGAAAGGGAGGAAGGGAAGGAGGGAGGGAGGGAGGGAGGGAGAGAGAGAAAGAGAGTTCCTTTGTGTATCTGGCCATTCTAGAACTACCTCTGTAGACCAGGCTAGACTCACGGAGATTTGCCTGCCAAGTACTGGGATTAAAGACATGTGCCACAACCATCTGGCCAGAAATATATATATATATTTTTTTTTGAGACAGGTGAGACAGGGTCTTTCTATGTATCCCTGGCTGTTCTGGAACTTGCTATGTATATCAGGTTGGCCTAGAACTCATAGGGATCTCCCTGCCTCTGTCTTCCAAGTGCTGTGACTAAGAATTATTTTTAAATGTATTATTTCTATATGATTTTAATCAGTAAATGTTTGATTTGTATATATATTTAATATACCTGTATTCCTATAGTCAAGCAAAAATTTCTCAAATTAAAAGGTATCATCTATAGTCCCAACTTTCAAGAGGCTGAGGCAGGAGAGGCACCATGAGTCTGAGGCCTACCTGGACTATGTGCTAAGTTCCAAGTCAGTCTGACCCACAAAGACAGTGTCTTGAAAAGCAAAAACAGTCTGTGAGTTCAAGGCCAACCTAATCAACAAAATGGATTTCATGCCAACCAGTGCTCTGTTGTGAGAGCTTCATCTCAAACAGTGAAACAAATAAACAAAAATCTACCTAAATTGAAAAACCAAAAATCAGTCACAAATGGAAAAAGCTTAAGAAGTCTTTCTCAAATGTGTATATATAATTTACCTTAGTAGAATTCTTCTAAACAAAATTTATTTTTAGAAAGGGTCTCATGTAGCCTCATCTGGCCTTGAACTCATTGTGCTGCTGAGGGTGGTTTTGAACTTTGTTTTCCTAAAGATGTTGTTTGTTTGTTTGTTTGTTTATGTTGGTGTGTGTGCACATGTGTGCATTTGCAGATGCTTGTGTGTGTGCAGAGGCCAGAAGAGGTTGTCTAGTATCCCATATCACTCTCCACCATTTCTTTGAGGCTTATATTTTCTGTGGAAGTCAGCAAACCCAGTGATCCTCCTGTCCCCACAAACTCATAGATGTGGTAACTTGTGTGCACAAAAGTTAGATCCTCCAGGTGTGATAGTACATGCCTGAAATCCCAGCACTCAGAGACTAAGGCATCAGGAAAGTGAGTTTGAGGTAACCTTGGGCTCTATAAGAAGTTCTAGAGCAACCTGGGCTACACAGTGGGATACTGTCTCAAAAAAAAAGTATAGAGATAAAGTGTGTGTGTGTGTGTGAGAGAGAGAGAGAGAGAGAGAGAGAGAGAGAGAGAGAGAGAGAGAGAGAGAGAGAGAGAGAGAGCTGGGTTGTTCTTTTTTCTTAATTTTTATTTTATTTGTATTATCTTCTCTACTCTTCTCTGTGTGTGTCTGTGTGTCTGTTCAGTGTTTATGTCTGTGTACTTGTGTGCGTGTGTGTGTATATACTTATTTGATTGTATGCCATGTATGTGCAGGAGGCCAAAAAAGGGTGTTAGGCTGCTGGGACTAGATGGATAGGCTGCTGTAAGCTACCTGATGGTGGTGCTAGGAAGTGAACTCAGGTCTACTCAGAAAAGATCTGGTCGCAGGTGATTCAGTTCTTTCTACTTTGGTACATACTGTACTCCTCAGGACTTAGGGGACACTCGAGACGGTTGAGTTAGGATTTGAAAGTCTCTAAACTATCTTCTGTAGGCAGAATTCTCTGTCCTGCCAGTCAGTTCCCAAATAACCAGACAGACAGTTATTACTAATTATAAATGTTGGGACAACAGCTCAGTTTGTCACAAAGCTCTTAAAATTTAAATTAACCCATATTTCTTATCTATTCTCTGCCACGTGGCTTGGTACCTTTTCTCAGTGTGGCAAGTTTATCTCCTGCTTCCTCTGCATCTCCTTGTGACCCCAGACTCCTCCCCCTCTTTACTGCTCTTTTTGTCTGCAAGTCCCACCTAACCTCTATGTGTCCTGCTATTGGTCAGTCAGCTTCTTTATTAAACCAATCACAATGACATATATTAACACAGTGGAAAGGAAATTTTCACAATCTTCAATACCTCCCAGACTCTGTAACTGATTGAAGCCAAAGGAGGCAACCCTTTAGTTAAATGGTAAATTTGGGGATTTAGCTCAGGTGTTAGAATGCTTAGCAAGCATGAATGAAGTCCTGGGTTTGCACAAATGGGAGATAGGGGTGCAGGCTGTGATTCTAGCACTCAGGAGGTAGAGGCAGGAGGAACAGAAGCTTAAGGTCACTGTTGGGTACATAAATGAATTACATAAATGAGACCCAGAGAGGAAGATTGGGGATATCAAAGGAATAGGACTAGATATTTCATGCATTCTGGAACACCAAGGATAGTGTAATCTCAGATAGCTTCTAGGGTCTCTAAGCAACCAAGAGATAAAGCTGATGTCTCTAAGATCTTCCCAGTGCTGGTGAGATGGCTCGGCCACTAAAGGCACCTACATCAAGCCTGACCACCAGAATTCAGTCCACAGGATCCACATGGTAGAAGGAAAGAAATCACTTGTGCAAGTTATTGTCTGACCTCCACTTGGGTACTGTGGCATATATCCCCAGCACCGCAATTATGTAAATGTGTGCCCCCCACTAGAGCTCCAAGACAGTAGCAATCTGTATACCATGATGGAAGGGATGGGTTTGGGAATGAGTAGACCATGTTGTGATAAAGTAGGAAAATAGCTTTCTATTCAGAACAAAGGAATATTCAATTTTCCTGTACATAGAAATAGCTTGGAAGTATAGTGTGCCGCAAAAACGAATCTGGCTACTGTGTGTAGGTTGGGTAGGGAAGTGGCAGAGCCACTTAGGAAGTCATTGAGGTCACCCCGTGGTGGCATGCTCAGGACTGGCACTAAGAAGGTTGTTATGGTCAAGGAGAGAGAACAGTAAGTCTAAAAGTCACTTGAAGGGCTGTTGAGATGGTTCAGCTAGGAAAGACCCTCGCAACCAAGACTGACAAGTTGAGTTTGATCCCTGGTAGAAGAGAAGCAACTTCTCCAAATTGTATTCTGACCATAACACACATGTCTAATGCATATATTTGTGTTCATGTAAACACACACACAAATAACTTTCATGAAAAAACTGTTACTTGAGGAGTAGTGACAAAACTAGGGTCTACCAAATTCCTCTACGCTGTGCCAGGGACACCAAGGTGAGCAGAGTCACTCCTATTGCGTCCATGTATTAGGTGAAATTCAGCCAGATTAAATGACTCTAGGTGTAGCCGTCCTGACAGGAGGAAGGACATTATAAAGAACATTTGAGCCCCTCACTTTGTCTATCAGATTATTAAAACAGTGGGCACCAAGAAATTGGAATTCTCCCTCCCTTCCCCCAGGAGTCCCATGCTAGAAGAAACAGGCTGAAGCCTGGGCCAGCCAGAGGGGGGCGATTGAATCCTGGAAAGAGACTGGCAATTTGACGGATCACTTTGCAGAACCACTGGAACAGATAAAACGATGGTTACTGATGAGTGGGGCCACTCCTTGCCCATGACTGCTTAGCTATATTAACACTGACCCTCTATTTCAACCTAAATCCCATGCAGGGAGATGAACTTGGGAAGGGGGGTGGTGTCTCTTATTTTAACTCTGTCCCTTTCCAAATGTGGCCACATGGGATGAATCTTTTTCTGCTTTCCAATAGTAATTTACTCTTTTAATTAGTTTATTAAGAACAGGTGGCTTAGCCTGGCTAGTGAAGGCAGCAAGGGCACAAAACTCCTGCCGCATAAAGTGGGAGCGAAGGTCTGTGCTCCTGAGTCCCTGAGCTGCAACCACAGGGCACTGCGGAGAACCTTGTCACGCTCTAGATCCCATTCACCCGCGAGAGAAGAGCACGTGGGGCAGAGGATTTAGGAGATGTCCTGGTGCCGGAGGCGGCCACGCTTAGGATGCTCCGATGCTCCGGAAGTGGCTGAGTCAGGGGCCAAGGGCAGTGACTGGCGTCCGCACCTCCTGGCCGGCCCCAGAGGACTCCAGGTGACGCAGCTGGCTGAACGGAAGGACTGGTTCAGCGCCGCAACGCGCCTGGGAACCGCCTTGGGCCACGCACCGCTCAGGCGTCTGGTGTTCCTAGAATTCCGCTGTCCCTGCGCCTGATCACAGGAGCTGAGATCCGAATCTGAAGTCACGAAGTGGTCCAAGCTTTAAACACTGTATGCGGGCTTAGTGTCTTGTGTAGGCAGATCTCTGTGAGTTCGAGGACAGCCTGGTATACAGAGCGAATTCCAGGATAGGCTCCAAAGCTACAGTGAAACCCTGTCTCGAAAAATCAAAAAGAAAACAAACAAACAAACAAAAAAAAGAGTCTGTCTGGCTACTGGGCCAGGTGCAGAACCCCTGAGATCCTAACTAGCACCTGGAGAAGGAAACTATTCAAGGCCAACTCTGTGCTGAGAGACACTGTCAAAATCAGAAAGCTTCCAAAATTGGTTAGATGAAGACCAAAGACTGTTAACTAGCAGGGGATATACCATGATCAAGAAGGTAGTTTTCCCAAAGTGAGGTTTATCCATTGTGCTCTGTGCTGATACCAAATACGGGAAACTCGACTACATAATTTGTGATAGTGGGGGACTACCTCCTGAATTAAAAAACAACAAAATAAATAAATAAAAAGACACTTGCCTAGGGCCAAACAAAGTAATTCGCCTCATCCGGTTCCTACATGCAGTAAATAAAATTATAATATAATAATAATAAAGCAAGTACACAAACACAAGTTTCTTTGTTTAATTTTTAAAAAATCCCGTAAATTCAGTATCTGGAAGGCCTAGGCAGGAGATGTACCACAGGTACTCCCAGCGCTAACTCCCAAGTGCTGGAATCACAGGCATTGAAGCACTGTGCCCAGTTCGCTGGGAAGAATGACAGTTGAGTCTGACGTGGCTGTCCTGGATGAGATGATGTAAATGTTTCTTTGCAAACCCTCCTTCCTCTTTTGTAAAAATTAACTCCAAGTTCAGTCCTTCTTAATCAGATCAGTGACTTCATAAAGAGGAAATGGATAAAGCTGAAAAAAGATGTTACATGATCTTTTGAAAACTTTTATGACTTAGACCTCTCATGGGCAGTGAAATCATTTCTCAGATGGGAATATAGCTCCCCATATACCACAGCTCTCTCCAAGCATTCCTGAGGCCCAAAGTTCAAGTCTCTTCACCCCGTAAATGCTAGGACTACAGCCATACATCACCATTCCCAGTTTTCTGTAGCTCTGGTGCGAGAACCCCAGGCTTCAGACACAGTAGGCAAGCATGCAGCCTACTCGGCTCCATCTTTGCTCTAAGCAGAGACCACTGTTTACTGTGACGTCCGGTTGACCTTCTCTGGCCTCTTCAGGCTCTCCCAGAGGGTTGTTCGATAGGAATGATAATAATTAACCAGAAGAATCAAATTTCCTCTTCCAAAGATAATAAGTCGCTAATAACAGAGTCAGAAGCTGGAAGGTACACAGAGAAAATGCTCTGACTAGTAGCTATGACGCAGCAGAAGCCAGAGGCAGACGGCAATCGGCAATCGCTAGTATTCCGGAGCATAGAGGGAAGTTCAGCAGAACCATTAGATACAGACAGAGCCCAGAAAAGCATCCAGACAGCATACCTGCTTTTCTAGGCTGCCTGGGATCTAATACAGCCCCTCAGATCCCAGACTGAACTTAATATCCTCCAAAGCCTTAATCTGCATGACTGAAATTCTTTTCCTTTTCCCACATAGCCTTGGAATAAATCACTTAAGTCATCTTAAGTAATGTGATCTTTGTAACCAAAGATACTAGCTATTGTATTCTCCAAATCAGGCTCTCCCGGCTGGACATTCATCATCTCCTCCACTTGTACTGTTCCGCCCATGAAGGACTCCCAGTACTGTCCTGTTTCAGAGTCCAGAGCCCAGCTTAGAGGCCTCCTCCCCCACCCTGCCATCCCTGACACTGTAGCTCCAAGTAATGACTCCCTTGTCCCTCAGAGATCCTCCTTCCCTTGTCTCCCTCTTCTCCCCATTACATTCCTCCTTCTCTCCTCTTGTTTTTGAGATGACTCATTCCAATTCATAATCCTCTTGCTTCAACCTCTAGGGTCCAAACACTAAAGGCATGTACCATTACACCCAACACAAACACTGTCTGTCTCTCTCTGCTGTCCCTCAGCCTGGGTTTTTGGTATCCCAGCCTGACTTCTAACTCCTCCAATTTACCATTGCTATCCGAGCTGACCATGATCTTGAACTTCTCATCGTTTTGCCTCTACCTCTCAAGTATTTGAATTACAGGTGTGAACCACCATGCCTAGTTTTACCAGGGAATCAAATGTTCTGCTCTCTTTAAGACAAAGCCCCCACATCCTGACTGGAGCAGACAGTGGTGGCACATGTCTTTAATCCCAGCACTCAGGAGGCAGAGGCAAGCGGAGGATTTATGAGTTTGAGGCCAGTTTGGTCTACAAGTGAATTTCAGGACAGCCAGGGCAACACAGGGAAAACTTTCTTGAAAACAAACACAAGCAAACAAACAAAAACCGAAACAACAACAAAAAAATCTGATATGGGTAATCAGGGAATAAAAAAGAACAGACACACGAGACATGTACAGAACTGGGGTCAGGTGGCACTGACTACACAAACCTCACTTTTTATTCTTTTTAAATGATTATTCTTAGTATTATGATTGAGACAAAGTTTACTATGTAGAATCAGGCCAAACTTGAACTGATAAAAATTTGCCTGTCTCTGCCTCCCAAGTGCTGGTATTAAAACTTGTACCAGAACCCTTGGCTAAAGCATATATCTTTAATCTCAGCACTTGGAGGCAGAGGCAGGTGGATCTCTGTGAGTTCAAGGCCAACCTGCTCAACAGAGTAGTTCAAGGACAGTCAAAGCGACACAGAAAAGAAAACCTGTCTCAGAAACAAACAAAAAAAATCATTTGACATACATAAACTTTTCCTTCATTAAAGATAGAATCATTTGAATAGTTAGGATATGGATGTGCTTATTTATTTGTACATAAAAATTCATTTTGGCTTGGATATATGATACTGTAGGACAAACAGCATTTTAACATTTTTTAAAGATGACCAATATTTTGATTTTATAATCACCAACACTGAGAATATGACTTTGAATATACATAGTACAGAAACAGCAGTAACATGTCTACGACCATTTCAGAAATTATTGAAGATTCTTTCCTAATCATAAACCAAAATTCATTGAATGATTTTTTTAAATAAAACACTCAAGAAAATCAGTGTGGTGGGGGAGAGAGAAAATTGCTATGTACCTGAAAATCACCTTGAACTCTGTATCCTCCTCTGTCTGAGTGCTGGGATTATAGACATAAATCACTACACCCAGATAATAATTTTGTTTGTTTGTTTGTCTCCAAGACAAGGGTTTTCCTGTGTAGCCCTGGCTTTCCTGGAACTCACTAGTAGACCAGGCCTGACCTCGAACTCAAAGAGGAAATGTGGCTACCACTGCCTGGCTTAATTTTTTTTCAAGACAGGGTTTCTCTGTGGCTTTGGAGCCTGTCCTGGAACTAGCTCTTGTAGACCAGGCTGGTCTCGAACTAACAGAGATCCGCCTGCCTCTGCCTCCCGAGTGCTGGGATTAAAGGCCTGCGCCACCATCGCCCGGACCTGGCTTAATTTTAAAATCAAACAGTTTAACACAATACTATGTAAAGATATGCAGTTTGATACCTGCTAAGGAATGATGGTAGGGAAATACTTAAAGTCTTTGTTTTCATAACTAAATCATATGTTTTCTGTATTTAATATGTACTGCATATTAAAAACACCACAGTTCATAATATCCAATGTGAGCCAGGGTGTTTCAGGCAGCATTCGCCTGTGTTCTGTGGTGTGATAGCATATACAGTGTGCAAAGTGCACATACTGTGTCCAGAAACAAGTGTGGCAGTGAAAAATACTGGGAGCAACATGGGTAAGCTCTGCTAGCAGGAACTCAGATTCATCATAGGTTTGATTTTGAAATGTTATTTGTTTGTTTACACATTCAGAAGTCTTTACTGTTCCCAAATATTTCGAGATCCTCACACTATATTACGTATAGTGTTAGTCATGTCCTGGTAGTTTAAGAAGCTGTGGATTTAACCCACAAACTTTTGTGAAGTTTGGAAAAAAAAAAACAGAAAGAAAGAAAAGGAAGTAGAAAAGGAAGGGAGAGAGGGAGGGAGGGGGAAAGGAAGGATAACCAACCCCACAGCATAGATCTAGACTCTAGACCAGAGGCTGGCAAACCCATGATCTATTAATCAAATACAACTTGCGACTTTCTGGTTGTTAGGTTGGGTCTTGGGTTTCTTTTTTTCTTTTCTTTTTTTTAAATGTGTGGTGATTGTTTTTGTCTTCATGTATAAGAACTACATACATGCAGTACCTTGGAGGTTAGAAGAAGGCATTAGATCCTCTTGTGACTGGGAATTACAGATGGTTGTTAGCCATCACGTGTGTACTGGGAATTGAACCCAGGTCCTCTGCAAGAGCAACAATGCTCCTAAACCCTGAGGCCAAACTCTCCAGTCCCCTCTTTTTTATTCTTTTAATTGTTTGTTCTTTGCCTGCTTCTTAGAGCCACAAGTTTAGAACTTTTTGTTTTTGGTTTTGGTTTTTCAAGACAGAATTTCTCTTGTAGCTTTGGAGCCTGCTGGACTTGCTCTGTAGATCAGGTTGGCCCTCGAACTCCACCAATATCCACCTGTCTCTGCATCCCAAAAGCTCATATAAAAGGTATGTGATACCACCACCTAGATGACATTGTTTTTTTAAAACCTTTTCATATATGTATATTTGAAATTGCAATGGTGTTGTTTACGTACAGAATACTTCTATTTATTCCTTGAGTACCTTTTATTTTCCTCTTGTTTTGTTTTGGAGACAGGGTTTTCCTCGTGTAACAGATCTGGCTGTCCTAGGACTCCACTTTGTAGACCAGGTTGGCCTCAAACTCAAAGAAATCCCCTTCTTTCTGCCTCCCGAGTGCTGGGATTTAAAGGTGTGCACCATCCTCCACCCTGCTTCTCTTGAGTAGCTCTTTAAGAAAATATAGCCATATAACTGGAACCCAGGAGAAGCTGTGGACTTTAGCTTAGGACAATCAGTGACAAAGCAACTAGAGGTACCCCGGGAGTGGTAGGCAGGCGCTCTGCCTCTGAATTATAGCCCAAGCCCCATCTCTCACCTCTGTAGTCTACATAAAAACTAGAGGATTTAGGTGCTCATCATGCCTGCTCCAGGTCCTATTGGTCTGATGTTTTCAATATACTGAACCAGTATAATGCTCTGTGTAATGTTAAGAGATCAAGGTTACAGAAGACCATATGAACCATGGAGGCAAGAAAGTTAAGACAGCCTTGAGGCTGAAGGATAACAGAATGGTATAACTCTTGTCCTAAGCATGCACCATTGAAATACCAGTACTGCATTAAAAAAAAAGGCAAAATATAACTTGGGGCAAGATAGCATGGACACTGGACATTAGAAAGTAATGCCCATTTGTTTTAAGTTTTGGTTTCAGAGACAGTGTCTCCTCCAGGTAGCTCAAGTTAGAGCTAAACTTCTAATGATGGTTTCTGCTTCAGCCTCATGAGTCCTGGGAGTGTAGGCTCGTGCTGCCATACACGACTGACAAGTTGCCTTTGATTCTTACTTTGTACATAGTTGTACAATTGCTGGAAGCTTTGTTCACGTGCTGCCTGTGTTCAGACTTCAAAACACTCATTGAAGCAGTGTCAAGAAAGGCTTTAGGTGTGCTCTTGGCAGGTGGTTGAATCTGAGTCACAGATGAATCATTGCATGTCAATAAATTTCCACTCCTGAAGCTTTGTGTTCCAACTCTGCTTTAACAGCCTCAACCTTTATTCCTACTGGGTCTGGGGAGATGTATTAGCCAGGCCCTACAAGTCTTTCATTTTGAAGTTTATTTTCTCTGTTCTCTGACCTCCACCAAGTTCCTTGGCATGTGTGTATTCCTGTACACAAATAAATAAGAGTAGATTAAAAAAAAAGGAATAATTGAAGGAAGAGAAGAAAAAAGGAGGAAGAGAAAGAGTAAGAAAATGATTTGTAGAAAAGAGACAAAGTTGTAATTATTTGCAAATTTTTGTATGATCATCTACCCTGGGAATCATCAGTACACATCATTAGAAAAAGTAAGATATATCAACAAACTTATTAAATACAAGATACATTTCTAAGTTCAAATACTTTTGAAGTAGCAGCACAGGATTTTTATCCCGTGCTTGGAGGCAGAGGCAGGCAGATATCTATGAATTGAAGCCAGCCTGGCTTTAATCCAGCATGCAGGAAGCAAGTGGCAGATGGATGGATCTCTGTGAGTTCAAATCCAACCTGGTTTACATAGTGAGTCTTGGCCTTTCAGGACTATGTAGTGAGACCCTGTGTGTATGTGGTGTGTTATTGGGGGTGGGTGCTAACGGGTTTTTAAAACAAAACAAGGCCCTATGTTGGAAAAAAAAAGATTGATACCCAAAATATTACAAGAATTCTTAAAATTCGAACAGTAAGAAAACAAACGAAAAGTGGGTCAAGTAGCATTGTAGCACATGCCTGTGATCTCAGCACATGGGAGATAGACACAGAGGAATGGGTCTTAAAATTAGACCCTGATATAGAGCAAAACTTGAAGCTGGAATGATACCTTGGTGTCCCAGTCAATGTTCTATCGCTGTTGAAGAATAGATGAGCAAGGGGCATTTTTTTTTGTTTTCGTTTTGTTTTTGTTTCTCGAGACAGGGTTTTTTTTCTGTGTGGTCCCTGGCTTGTCCTAGAACTCACTCTGTATACCAGGTTAGCCTCAAACTCACAAAAAATTCATCTGTTTCTGCTTCCCAAGTGGTATCAGACACCACCACCTGGTCAAGCCATTCTTCCAAGAGGAAACACTTCATTGGGGGTCGCTTACAATTTTAGAGATTTAATGCATTATCATCGTGGTAGGGGAACAGGCAGCACACAGGCAGACATGATACTGGAGAAGTAGCTGAGAGTTTCAACATCCAGACCTTTCAGGCAGCAGGAAGAGAGAGATACTGGCCTTGCTTGGGCTTTTAGAACCTTAAAGCCCACCTCCAGTGAATCACTTCCTCCAACAAGGCCGTACCGCCTAATCCTTTTAATCCTTTCAAATAGTGCCACTCCCTGGCGACTAAACCTTCAAATATATGAGCCTGTGGGGACCATTCTTAATCAAAACACCACACCTAGGTTACTTGAGCCCTGTCTAAAAAAAAAATGGAGGTGCGCCAGGCAGTGGTGGTGCACGCCTTTAATCCCAGCACTCGGAGGCAGAGGCAGGCAGATCTCTGTGAGTTTGAGACCAGCCTGGTCTACAATAGCTAGTTCCAGGACAGGCTCCAAAGCCACAGAGAAACCCTGTCTCGAAAACAAAATTGGAGGTGCTGGGATCTGAACAGATAATTACCAAAAAGACTTATGGGTAGTACTGTGGTTTGAATGTTTACTTCCCTTCAAATTAATATTATTCAAATTTTATTGCATTTTATTTATTGTGTGTGTGTGTGTGTGTGTGTGTGTGTGTGTGTGCATTCATAAGTCAGAGGACAGCTTGCAATAGTTGGGGTTTTTTTCCCACCGTGTGAAGCCTGGAGACTGAACTCGGGTCATCAGTTTGGTGACATGCACCTTTCCTAAGTCATTTCACTAGCCCTTGTTATTATTCCTTATCATTATAATTGCTATTATTTGAACTAGATTACACCTTTATTTTGGAATAGTGACCCCCGTGATAAATAGGAGGGTTGACTTGGAGGAATTGATGGGCTTGTAGACAAATTAGATGACAGGGCTTTGTAGTACAGGGGAGAGATAAGAACACAGGTAATTAGCAAAAGGCAGTATTTGGGTAGGTAAAGCTCCTCATTGTGTGTGTGTGTGTGTGTGTGTGTTGTGTGTGTTCTTGTGTATGTGAGCCTGTGCACTTATGTGGGCATGAACCTGAAGTTTGATGTTGGGAATTCCTCTTTAAATTTTCTCTACTTTTATTTATCAATGGAGAGTCTCTCACTGATCTGGACCTCTGGGATTCCAGCTGCTTCTAGCTAGCCTGCTTGCCCAGTGTTCAGGAAGCTGTCACACCCCCTTGTTTTTATGTTGGCTTCTGGGGATCCAACTCTAGTCCTCATTCTTAGTAGGTGCTTTACCTACTGAGTCATTCCCTAGCCCTCAGGAGTCCTTTTATGTTTTGTTTTGTTTTTCAAGATAGGGTTTCTCTGTAGCTTTGGGAGCCTGTCCAGGAACTAGCTCTTGTAGACCAGGCTTCCCTCAAACTCACAGAGATCTGCCTGCCTCTGCCTCCTGTTAAAGTGAGTGCCACTACCTGGCCTCAAGAGTCTTTCATACATCTTTTGATGGCTCTGCAAGTTCTTTGCCTCTAGTTGTAGTGACTATCTATGCAGTCTGCCAACTACCTACCTACCTACCTACCTACCTACCTACCTACCTGCAGGTGCAGATTGGTAGCACCCCCGTTTCACACCTGTATGTATACTCTGCCACCCTACTCCAAGATGTCTGTGTTTGTGCATCTCTGGATTTGATGGAGAAGTGTCTATGTGTTACTTTCATTATTAATAAAGAAACTGTCTTGGCCCTTTAAGAGACAGAAAATTAGGTAGGCGGAGTAGACAGAACAGAATTGTAGAAGAAAGGGAGCAGAGCTGGGGAGACGCTTCAGGCAGTCGCCATAGTGCTTCTCCTCTCCGAGATGGATTCAGGTTAAGATCTCTCCTGGTAAGCCACACCTCGTGGTGCTACACAGATTACTAAATATGGGTTAAAGGAAGATGTGAGAATTAGCCAATAAGAGTCTGAAACTATGGGCCAGGCAGTGTTTTTTTTTTGGTTTTTCGAGACAGGGTTTCTCTGTGACTTTGGAGCCTATCCTGGAACTAGCTCTTGTAGACCAGACTGGTCTCGAACTCACAGAGATCCGCCTGCCTCTGCCTCCCGAGTGCTGGGATTAAAGGCGTGCGCCACCACCGCCTGGCTCAGGCAGTGTTTTAAAAGAATACAGTTTCCGTGTAATTATTTTGGGTAAAGCTAGCCGGGTGGCGGGACACAGCCCCACTGCTCCTTCTACACAGTATAACAAAAATAACATTAAATTTGTGTCAGTATACAAAAATCTATACCAATGTAAAATATTTTAGATTAATAGTTGCTTTTTAGCTTGAAAGTAGATCCAATACTCTACAGATTGGCGCTCCAACGTGGTGACTAAATCAACTTAAAAACCTGAGAGAGCTTTAAATAAAGGAGAGAGAGAGTTTAACACAGCTTTTTGCTGTTTGCTAGGATGTGCCATAGAAAGATTTCCTGTTTCGGCAATAGTAGCAGAGAATAAGCTGAGTCATTTTAAAACGCAGCTTCCTGGTGGGCTTCCTGGTGCTGTGTCGCCAGTGCAAACTCTGGCTTTAAAGCATTTCAATGGCTTTTATGGGACTGGATATTTGTGTTCCCGCTTGGGATCTGAAGGAGAATGCTCTGAGACCAGGCCAATGGCTCAGCACTCCACGCCTGCATCTGGGCAGATGGCAAAATCAGGCTTAGGCAGGCGGAAGAACATGGCAGATTCCTGCCACAATACAGAGAGATGTTTTCAGACTGCGCAGTGCTCTGCTTGTCAGATTTGGCTGTAACTCGGATGAAAAGAGTTTTTGTGCGCTTGCTCAGTCTCAGAGTTAAAGTGCTGAGTGTGGCTCCTACCTGGAGGTCCCAGAGCTAGCAGAAAATGGTATATCCTCCATTTTGAAATTGGAGAGAGGTGGAGCCAACATCCAGACAGCCCGGCGGCTCTCTGCAGCTCAGAGGTGGCAACCCATTCAGTCACAAGCGGCTCCGCCATGTTGGACTGGGGTGGTAGCAAAGCTCACAGAAACCTGTTTTTGACCTAGGAATGTCACAGCTCTAGAGTCTTAAGCGCTTAGCAATGTAAGGCTCAAACCAACATATTTCTCAACAGTAGAAAAATTACAGATTCACAATAGGACAGATTCAGACATAAAAAGACTTTTAAATGAGTCACCACAGTGGATGAATGTACGTAGGCTTGAGAGAGAGAAGAAAAAATATAGAAAATAAAGTTAATGCCTTTAAAAAAAGGGTAAGAGTCTTTAAAGAGACAGAAATAAAGTAAAGTGGATAGAATAAAAATAAGCCCATGTAAAAATGGAAAATTCACAGAGAGTCTGGGTTATGTATTTTATTGTGTTTTCTTTGAAATTTTGACTGTAAAGGAGCTAAATACAGAGAAACATTTCATTATATGGGCTGCCAGGCTAGACCAGAATGGACATCTTAACGGTATGACTTCAGAATTTGTATCTAAGAACATGATGCTTTGGAAAAGAGGGTCTTCTTTTGTTTTCACAGAGGATGACACCCTGTGGATTGCTTCTATCCCAATATGGTATGATAGACCACACCCTCCTGAAAGGTTGCTATGAACATCTTCAAAAAATTACTTCACTCAACTACCGCCTGAGATGAACCTGGCACACAGGTTACATCATGAAAGATCTGATTAACAGCACCCCCACTCAGCAGGAAGCAGTTTGGAGAGAAAAAACTGTGCCCATTTTCCCAAATATTGTTTATAAATGTTCTTTTACATTTAAAGGGGGATATGATATAGATATGAATAATTTGCATTGGGTATGGATTTTAAGGTCAATTTTGGTATATGTATATGTATTTCTGATCTTGATTAGCTATTGTGATTGTGTAAGTTCATTTTTTAAAAATGTAATGTATAATTAGGAAATATAGGTTAATGGATAATCATCAATAATAGTCAAGCTTTATTCCAAAGACAGTTCAGTCACTTTCTGCTGTGTCCTGCAGAACATCTCGCAGACTCTTTCACGAATCAGGAAATGTTAGTTAGATTTTCTAGATATATAGAGATATATTTCAGTTAGATGGGCATTCTTCATATCTTTCAAAGACTGCACAATATGGCATTTAATGTTTTAATAACTTATGGTTTTCATGACAATGAGACACGTCTGCTCCTGGCAGCATCAATCTACTTCAAGAGGAAGATGGGCATCGAAGAGGCTCCTTATGGAATTTGATAGCCATTTGGGTAAGAAACTGCTCTTGCCTGGACTGTTGCATAAACTGAACACAAAGAACCCGCAGAGAGAGGACTGCTGAACTTGCCTAAAGGTGAGATGGTCTTTCGGGGTTCCTGATTTGTGAAAGAGTCTGCGAGATGTTCTGCAGGACACAGCAGAAAGTGACTGAACTGTCTTTGGAATTTCCTGCTTCATGGAAATGTCTGCTGGACACTATGGACCTGAAGGCCGAAGATGGTGCCCCAACGGTACAGAGGAACTTTGGGTGACTGTCCAGGCAGCGAGTTGTCTCTGTCATTTCTAGAGTTTGAAAGTTGCATATTTCTTGTTTACTTAGGTAGTGTTATATCCTTCTGGAGTCTTTGATGGAGTTGAAGAATGGTTCAATAGTTATAGTTTTCCTTAGTTATGATAAAAGATAAAATAGATCTAAATATTGTAACTATAATCTTGCTTGATAACTGTTTTGTTATATGTAATTTTACTAATGTTAAAGTTAAAGCCGTTTCTTTTTTTGTTTAAACAGAAAAAAGGGGAAAGGATGGAGAAGTATCTATGTGTTACTTTCATTATTAATAAAGAAACTGCCTTGGCCCTTTAAGAGACAGAAAATTAGGTGGGCGGAGTAGACAGAACAGAATTGTGGGAGAAAGGAAGCAGAGCTGGGGAGACGCTTCAGGCAGTCGCCTAGTGAGTTGCCATGCTTCTCCTCTCGAGATGGATTCAGGTTAAGATCTCTCCTGGGTAGCGACCACCTTCATGGTGCTACAACAGATTACTAAATATGGGTTAAAGGAAGATGTGAGAAATTAGCCCATAAGAGTCTGAAACTATGGGCCAGGCGAGTGTTTTAAAAGAATACAGTTTTCCGTGTATTATTTCCGGGTGGCGGGACACAGCCCGCCGCTCATTCTACATGGATCTCTTGTGACCCAGTCGGGAAATTCTCAAGGATATGGAGTAGTCCAGTGGTATCTGGGCAGGTTTTAAGTCCAGGAGGAACCCCTTATCAATGTAACAGGAGTACACAGATTAGTATTTCTTTATCTCTCCCCTTAAATAGAAAGTCCTTGAGATGTATTTTCAACAATTCCTAAGGGCATCTCACAAAATCTAAGTACCCAGTTATCACAGCTGAGCACCTGAGCCCACATTTAATCATCTTCCTCCATCTTCCTTGATCATCCCCAGACTGTCCTCCACTTTTGTCCTCCATTCCTCTCTTCAGACAGGGTGTCACACTCTCTAGACCAGGCTGGCCTGGAACTTACAAGACATTCAGTTGCCTCTGCCTTGAGAGTGCTTGGGTTAAAGGTGTGTGCTGCCGGTGCCTGTCCTCCACTTTGTTTTCTGAGTCTTTGTTTCAGTTTCTGTTGAAGGACATCTCAGATAGAAAAGTGTCATTGCATAAAGTGGTATTGGAAACACACTAGAAAGCATTCTGGAAATACCTTTCTATGGGTAAGGAGGACTTCACACCTGTTCTATTATAACGAGCCTAGTTAAATATTCATGCCAAGGGAGGACTAGAGAGATGCGTGCTCTTTCAGTGGATCTGGATTAAGTTCCCAGTACCCCACATTGTGGACTCACACTGCCTCTAACTCCAGTTCCAGGTGATCAATGCTTTCTTCTAGCCTCTCAAGTCTCTGTACACATGCGATACACATAAACTCCTGTAGGCAAACACTTCCTAGAAACTCACCCTTAGGATGTCATTACCTGTCAAGGCCAAAATACAGTTTTTTTAAAGAAAACGGTAATAACGAATGCATGCTCATCCCAGCACTTGAAGGGAGCGGCAGTGGTGCACTATTTTAGAACACCAAAGCAATATCACTTTGTGTTTGTAACTGTTCTCTTCTGTAAAATCTAACATTTTTCCCTGAGTACCCTGCTATATATGGCTCTCCTAATGTTTGTTTTACATAATGTTTAATGTTTTTGTGGGGGGGGGGGGAGAGGAAGGAAGAGGCTGGGGAATGTAACTCGGTTGGTAGAGTGCTTGTATAGCACACACAAAACCCTGGTTCAGTGCTTGGCTTCATATGTTGATACATGCCTATAATTCTAGTACTTGGGGAAAAAAAAAAAAAAAAAATGGAGGAGGCCAGGAAGAGCAGAAGTTCAAGCGTTATTGCTTGAAAAACTTCATGGATTATAAATGCATTAGTGATTAGCTCCAAGTTAGGAATAATGCATCAGGAAAGAAAGAAAAGCACTTGCCCTTGAAGTCCTTAATGAAGAGTGAGTTCAGACTTGAATTCTCTTCTTCATGCTCCCTGTGTCTTCTGTCCTCTGTCTGTTGTATTATGAATCGGAATCTGTGCTTGGCCCTGAGAGTCTGGTCTTATTTTTTCATTGATTTTTATTGAGCTCTTAACAATTTTCTCCTGCTCCCTTCCTGCCTCCCCACTTCAACAATCCCTCCCCCAACGTCCCATGCTAAACTACCACATTCTACTTCAGGAGATCTTGTCTGTTTCTACTCTTATCTGGTCCCATGTAGATTAGATCTATGTTAAGGTCTCTCATTGTAAGTGTCCTCATTGTGTCTAAGTTTCTCTGGGATTGTGTTTTGTAAGCTTTTTTTTTTTTGCTTTATGTTTAAAAACCACCTGTGAGTGAGTACATGTGATAATTGTCTTTCTGTGTCTGGGTTACCTCACTCAAAATAATGTTTTCTAGCTCCATCCATTTTCTTTTCTTTTTTTCTTTTTTTGTTTGTTTGTTTGTTTTTGTTTTTCAAGACAGGGTCTCTCTGTAGCTTTGGAGCCGGTCCTGGAACTAGCTCTTGTAGACCAGGCTGGCCTTAAACTCACAGAGATCCACCTACCTCTGCCTCCCGAGTGCTGGGATTAAAGGTGTGCACCACCACTGCCTGGCTGCTCCATCCATTTTCCTGCAAAATTCTAGATGTCATTATTTTTTTCTGCTGTGTAGTACTCCATTGTGTAAATGTACCACATTTTTCTTATCCATTCTTTGGTCAAGGAGCATTTACGTTGTTTCTAGGTTCTGGCTATGACAAACAAAGCTGCTATGGACATAGTTGAGCACATGTCCTTGTGGCATGATTGAACACCCAAAAGTGGTATTACTAAGTCTTGAGGAAGGTTTTTCTAATTTTCTGAGAAATCGCCACACTGACATCCAGAGGGGCTGTACCAGCTTGCATTCCCACCAGCAATGCAGGAGTGTTCCCTTTACCCCACATCCTCTCCAGCATAAGTTGCCATCAGTGTTTTTTTATCTTGGCCATTCTTTCAGGTGTAAGGTAGGATCTCAGAGTTGTTTTGATTTGTATTTCTCTGATGACTTAGGATGTTGAACATTTCCTTAAGTGTCTTTCAATCATTTTAGATTCCTCTGTTGAGAGTTATCTGTTTAGGTCTGTACTCCATTTTTTTTTTATCGGATTATGTGTTCTTTTGGTGACCAATTTCTTGAGTTTTTTTGTATATTTTGGAGATCAGACCTTTGTCTGATGTTGTGTTAATGAAGATCTTTCCCCGTTCTTTAGGCTGTCGTTTTGTCTTGTTGACCATGACCTTTGCTTTACAGACGCTTTTCAGTTTCAGGAGGTCCCATTTATTAATTGTTTCCCTCAGTGTTTGTGCTGCTGGGGTTATATTTAGGAAGTGGTCTCCAGTGCCAATGCATTCAAGTGTATTTCCCACTTTCTCTTCTATAAGGTTCAGTGTGGCTGACTTTATATTGAGGTCTTTGATCCATTTGGACTTGAGTTTTGTACATGGTGATAGATATGGGTCTATTTTCATTCTCCTACATGTTGATATCCAGTTATGTGAGCACCATTTGTTAAATATGTTTTCTTTTTTCCATTTGATATTTTTTGCTTCTTTGTCAAAAATCAGGTGTTTAAAGATGTATGGATTGATATCCGGGTCTTCTCTTCAGTTTCATTGGTCCTCCTGTCTGTTCTTATGCCAATACCAGGCTGTTTTATATACTACAGTACTTTATATCTGTAGTAGAGTTTGAAGTCAGGATTGTGATCCCTCCAGAAGTTCTTTTACTGTACAGGATTGTTTTGGCTTTTCTGAGTTTTTTGCTTTTTCATATGAAGTTGAGTACCATTCTTTCAAGGTCTGTGAAGAATTTTGCTGAGATTTTTATGGGCATTGCATTGAATTTGTGGATTGCTTTTGGTAAGCTTGCCATTTTTACTATGTTAATTCTGCCTTCCCAAGAGCATGGGAGATCTTTCCACTCTCTGGTGTCTTCTTCAATTTCTTTCTTCAAAGATTTAAAGTTCTTGTCATTCAAGTCTTCCTCTTGTTTGGTTAGAGTTACTCCGAGATATTTTATGCTATTTGTGGCTATTGTTAGGGTGTTGATTCTCTGATTTCTTCCCCAGCCCTTTTATCATCTGTGTACAGGAGGGCTACTGATTTTTTTTGAGTTAGTCTTGTATCCTGCTACATTACTAAAAGTGTTTATGAGTTGTAGAAGTTCCTTGGTAGAATTTTTGGGATAGCTTATGTAAACTATCATATCATCAGCAAACAGTGAGAGTTTGACTACTTCTTTTCCAATTTGTATCGCCTTGATCTCCTTTTGGTGTCTTATTGCTCTAGCTAGGACCTCAAAAACTATATTGAAAAGCTATGGAGAGAGTGGACAGACTGTCTTGTTCCTGATTTCAGTGGAATTGCCGTGTTTCTCTCCATTTAGTTTGATGTTGGTTGTTGGCTTGCTGTATATTGTGAAGGCTGTCTTTAGAATTTGTTTGTCTCTGTCCCTGTGTCTGTTCCAGTGTGTCTGTTTTTGTCTGGGAGGAGTGTGGCTCTATTTATTAAACATTGAAACCATCACATGGAGAAGGAATGAGGAACTTTGCAGAAACCTGGAACAGAATTTTACAAGGGTTAAGTCATTGGCTCCAACTAATCTCAACTGACCAGATAATGAATATGGTTGTTTTTTTTTTTTACCAAATGAATACCATTGTTTTTTAAATTCAATATCCAAAATAGTTGCTTTCGACCCTCATGTTAGGTTTTACAGTTTCTTTCAACTTCTGTACTTGTTGTTTTCAGCAAATGTATTACTAGGTCAGGGGTATGGTAGAGTACAAAACTTGAGATTGAAGCTACTCATTAGCTCCAGTCGTAAAAGTTGATTACATGAGAATTCCAAGATGAGCAAGGTTGCTTGTTACACTGTTCCCTTAAACACGGGTTATAGAGAGTATAAGGTGTATTAGTCAGGGTTCTCTATAGGAACAAAACTTATAGAATGATCTCTCTCTCTTTCTCTCTCTCTCTTTTAGACAAGGGGGGTGATTTATTAGGATGGCTTATGGTCTGACTATTCCAACAATGGTTGTCTACTGACAGAAGGTCCAAGAATCTAGTAGTTGTTTAAGCCATGATGCTGGATGTTATGGTAAAAATAAAACACCACAGGTCCCCAGAGTGGCAGCAGTGGGGAGTGGGCACGAGACCATGGCAGGCCATAAAGGCAGCCAGTCCCAGGTAGGGACCCCCATGAGGGCCAGTGGGTCCTAGGCAGGGAGCTGCGTGGCAGGTGAGAGACTGAGAGCAGCAAGTTCCAGGCAGGGAGCCTCATAGTGGGTGAGAGACCAAGACAGATAGGCACTCCATGCAGACTGAGGTTGGATATTTATTTAGTAGGTTATAGAAGGGAAGGGGAAGGGAAGAAGGGGGAAGAATAGTGAGAGGCAGAGAGAAAGAAAGAGAAAGGGGGAGATATGGGGAGAAGGGAGAGGGGCAGAAGCTGCCTCTTTGGGAGAGAGACCTAAAGGAAAATTTCAGACTGGAAGCTTTAGTGGATGGGGAAGGGAGTGGGCAGGGCTTGTCTCTTAAAGGGACAGAATAGACCATTACACTGGATATCTCATTTGTTTTTCATGGCATGCTGCAATCCCAAAGCCCACTTTAATACCACTGAAGGAATGAATTTACTAGCAAGAGCAAGCAGGCAAGAGAGAGCTAGCTTCCTTCTTCCATGTCCTTTATATAGATTTCCAGCAGAGGATGTGGTCCTGATTACAGGTAGGTCTTTCCATCTCAAAAGGTCTGGATTAAAGATGGATCTTCTGATAAGAAAATATGAAATTGCCTAGCAGTAGCAGCACATGCCTTCAATTTCAGCACTTGCGAGGCACAGGTAGGCAGATTGCTGTAAATCTGAGGCCAGCCTGGTCTACAAGAGCTAGTTCCAGGACAGGCTCCAAAGCTACAGAGAAACCTTGTTTCAAAACACCAAAAAAAAAAAAAAAAAAAAAAAAAAAAAAGAAAAAGGAAAAAAAAGAAAAGAAAAGAAAAAGAAAAGGAAGAAAACAGAAGTCTGTCTTCCCATTTCAAATTACTTGATTAAGGAAAAAAATCCCACGCCAGTTGGTGATGAACACCTTTAATCCCAGCACAGACAGAAAGATTCCTGTGAGTTCAAGGCCAGCCTGGCCTACAGAATGAGTACCAAGACAGGCTCCAAAGCTACACAGAGAAACCCTGTCTTGAAAAAACAACAACAAAATCCCTCATGGGTGTGCTCAGTCATTCAGGTTTTAGTTAATTCCAGACATAGTCAAGTTAACAACCAAGAATAGCCATCTCAATAGGCTAGCAGTCTTAAATTTTACATAACTTCAAAGTGTATTATTAACTCTGAATGTAAACCAGCAAAAATTCCAGTCTCTTAGGGTGAAAGAGATGTTTTCAGAATATCATATCTCGTACTGAACTCTTTAGTTATTTTGAGGTCAGCCTGGAGTACATGAGACTCTGACTCAAAAACCCTGGTTGGAAGCCTTGCCCCACACCTTTAATCCCAGTACTCTGAGGCAGAGTTAGGTGGACCATTGAGTTCAAGGTCAGCCTAACTGATCTACAGAGTGAGTTCCAGGAAGCACAGGGAAACCCTGTCTTGGGGAAAAATATTAAAAAGGAAAAAAAAAAAGACAAAAGACAAAAGCAAACAGAAACAGGGCTGGACAGATGGCTCAGCAGTTACGAGCACTTCCTGAGGACCCAGGTTCAATTCCTAGCACCCACATGGAATCACAACCATCTCTACCTTCAGTTCTGACACCTTCTTATCTGGTTCCATCAAACATTGCATGCATATTGGGTGCAGACATACAGGTAGGGAGAACACTCATAGACATTAAAAATAAAAATTAAGCAAAACAAAAACCATCCAACCACCAGCACCCAAACAAACAAAACTGAATAAAAAAAGGAAAAAAAAAAACAAAGCGCATCAACCCCTCAGTCTCACTCTTTTCTCCTGGTGTTGGGCTCTAGAGTCCAAACACCGAGGAGGAGTCGCCCCCGAGACCACCCCTCTCTCCACAGCTGGTGCAAGAGCATGAGGATCTTATTAATTCTGTCATGACAGGGTCCCTCAGCATTCGGGAAGCCTAGAGACCCCGACTAGCTGGTACAGGCTACTTTTAAAGGAGAAGGCCATAGAAGCAAGGGGGGTTGTGATCGGCTTATTTGAAAGGGCTATTACCAATAATTGGCTGGAGAGCTGTTGCCAGATCAGATGAGGTAAGAGGTCATGTTGACCCCGTTTCCCAGGGGACTGAATCAAAACATACGTATATGGGTAATTGTTCAGGAACTGAGTACGTGCATGTGTAGCTGTTAGGTCCTTGGTTCCCAGGGGAGGAGGGGAAGCACTATGGCACAGAGGCTGAGAGGATTCAGAATTGTCAGAAATGGCTTCAGAATTGTCTTAAAGTCTTACACTGGGAGATAGGATAATTTGATTTCGTGTTTTATTTTTCTTTCTTTCTTTCTTTCTTTCTTTCTTTCTTTCTTTCTTTCTTTCTTCTTATCTCTCTCTCTTTTTTGGGGAGGATAGTTGGATAGTGTCTCTCTATATAGTCCTGGCTGTTCTGAACTCCTTATGAAGACCAGGCAGACTTCGAACTCTCAGAAATTCTCCCGCCTCTGCCTCATTAGTGCTAGAACAAAAGATGTGCACCATCCTTGATTTCATGTTTTTTACTCTCTCTCTTCATTTTTTGAGATAGGGTTTTTATGTGCAGTATGTGAAGCCCTGGAACTCTCTCTGTAGACCAGGCTAGCCTCCTCACAGAGATCCACCTACCTCTTCCTCCTCAGTGCTAGAATCAAAGGTGTGTGCCACCACCACTAGGCAGTTTCATATTTTTTTTTTTTGTTTTTTTGAGACAGGATTTCTCTGTAGCTTTGGAGCCTGTCCTTGAACTAGCTCTTGTAGACCAGGCTGGTCTCGAACTCACAGATATCCACCTGCCTCTGCCTTCCAAGTGCTGGGATTAAAGGCATGCACCACCATCGCCCAGCCAGTTTCATAATTTTTATCAGAAATTTCTGACTACTGTTAAGACTAAAGCTACTGCAAATATACTCTTAATTGTTTTTCTCTTGAGTCTTCCTATTGGGTTAAATATCTACATTAGAGTGTTATACAAAGTAAGTACAACTCTCCCACATAGGCATAGAAAGGAAAAATTTCTATTTTAAGTATAATAATCTGTCTGATTTTATAAATTCTCTTTTTGACTCTCAGGGTTAAAAGAAGACAAATTGAAAAAAGGATAGAATATTTACCTTCACATAGTAACTCTCAAGTCTCTTGCTTGAAAATAAAGGAATCTAGTAGCCGAATAATTCCCAGAGCTTTCAGGAGTAATGGAACAGGGCCATGGCCAAGAGAAGTCTCTGGATAAAGGAGATTTTATCCAGATCTTATTCCCAACCTTGGCCACCTGACTGCAACCTTTAGTTCCCACATTTGGAAAAAGAAAATTGACTTTCACAAGTTCTCTGATTTCTGCACACACACTGTGGCACACACAAGTGTGAACATACACAAATAAAATAAATAAATGCAATAAAAATTGATGAGCTGGGCTAGGAATGTAATTCAGTAGTAGAGAGTTTGTCTAGCTTGCTCAAGGCTCTAGATTCAGTCTTGAAAAATACATTAATTTTTTTTTCAAGACAGGGTTTCTCTGTAGCTTTGGAGCCTGTCCTGGAACTAGCTCTTGTAGACCAGGCTGGCCTCAGACTCACAGAGATCCACCTGCGTTTGCCTCCTGAATGCTGGGATTAAAGGTATGCACCACCACTGCCTGGCTACAGTACTAATTTTTTAAAATAAAAATAAGAAACCTGGGCAGTGGTGGTATATGCCTTTAATCCCAGAACTCAAAAGGCAGAGAAAGGCTGATCTCTGTGCAGTCGGTGGAGCCTGGTCTACAGAGGAAGTTCCAGAACAGCCAAACCTAAACAGAGAAATCTTGTCTCAAAAAACCAAAAAATAAAAATAAATAGAAATAGGGGTCGAGCATGGGGGTGCATGCCTTTAATCCTAGCACTGTGGAGGCAGAGGCAGGCAAATCTCTGTGGGTTTGAGGCCAGTATGGTCTACAAAGTGGGTTCCAGGACAGCCAAAGCTACACAGAGAACCCCTGTCTCAAAAAACCAGCCAACCAACCAACCAACAAACAGATAAAAAATAGGACTGGTCATTTGGTTTTATTTTCAATCCCAATGCTCAGGAGTGTTGTGCTATATTTGTATGCTGTATGAGGGTGTTTTGCTGTGACAGGTGTGATAAAAAGCTAAATAGCCAACAGCTAGGCAGGAGGTATAGGCAGGACTGTTAAAATGAGCTGCAGGCTGCGTCCCGCCACCCAGCTAGCTTTGCCCAAAATAATTACATGGAAACTGTATTCTTTTAAAACACTGCCTGGCCCATAGTTTCAGACTCTTATTGGCTAATTAACCCATATTTAGTAATTCGTGTAGCACCACGAGGTGGTCGCTTACCAGGAGAGATCTTAACCTACGTCCATCTGGGAGAGGAGAGGCATGGCAACTCACTATGGCGACTGCCTGAAGCGTCTCCCCAACTCTGCTTCCTTTCTCCCACAAATCTGTTCTGTCTACTCCGCCTACCTAATTTTCTGTCTCTTAAAGGGCCAAGGCAGTTTCTTTATTAATAATGAAAGTAACACATAGACACTCCTCCATCACAGGACTTAAAAACAGAGATAAAAAAGAGTAGTAAGAATCTAGAGATGCGAAAGAGACCAGGAGACAGGGAGAGGAAATGGGGTGCAAGCTGGAAGAGAGGTAATGGCACATGATAGGACATAGATTAATATACATGGGTTATTTAAGCTTTAAGAGATATTTAGGAACAAGCCTAAGCTATAGGCTGAGCTTTCATAATTAATAAGATATTTCCATGTTATTATTTGGGAGCTGGCTTGCAGGACAGAAAAGGACTTCTTACACAGGAGGCAGAGGCTGGTCGAGCCACACCATAAACAAACAAATAAATAAAATAAGAGAGCTGGGGACATGAACCAGTGGTTAAGGGTATGTAATTGCTCTGACAGAGAATCTGAATTCAGTTCCCAGCACCCATGTCAAGCAGCTAACAATTGCCTGTAATTTCAATCCAAGTGCTCCAACACCCTCTTCTAGATTTTGAGGGGGGGCAAGGGATGTGGCTTACTTGGTAGGGTACTTGCTTAGGATGTGTAAAAACTTGATACCCAGAACCAAATAAATTGATTGCTATGGTTGTATTAGTTACTTTTCTATTGCTGTGTTAAGACCAGGAAGAAAGCAACTTATGGAAGGAAGTTTGTTTGGTTGTAGATTTCAGAGGGGTGAGTCCATGGCAGAGCAGAGGCATGGTAGCTGGAGGAGGAAGCTGAGCATACACACCCCAAACTCCAGAGTAGGCAGAGTTTTCCTGTCCCAGCAGCCTGCTCCCACATTACCACACATTTATTAATTATAAATGCTCAACCATTGGCTCAGGCTTGTTACCTAGCTGGTTTTTACATTTAAATTAACCCTTATTCCTTATCTATGTTTTACCATGTGGCTTGGTAACTTTTCTTAATACAACTTGACCATCTTGCTTCTCTCTGTGTCTCCTTGAGACTCTACTGACTCTGCCCTTCTTCTTCCTTTCATTCTCATTTTGGCTCTCTCTCCTAACTTATCCTGTCCAGCTACTGGCCAGTCAGCCTCTTTATTAAACCAATCACAGTGACAAATTTACACAGTGTACAAAGAATCATTCTACAGCATATCCCCCTTTTTGTCTAATTAAAAAGGAAGATTTTAACTTTAACATAGTAAGATTGTATACAAAAAACAGTTGTGAAGTTAGAGGTAGTGGTGGTACACATCTTTAATCCCAGCACTTGGGAGGCAGAGGCAGACAGATCTCAGTGAGTTTGAGGCCTTCCTGATCTATGAAGGGAGTTTCAGGTCATCCAGAGCTGTTACACAGAGAAACCCTGTCTCAAAAACAAAACAGAACAAAATAAAAAAAAAACACGCAAAAAACTAAAAAGAATTATAGTTATAATACCTAATCTATTTTGTATTTGAAAAATTAGGGAATATTCTATTATCTATTTTATCTTTGTGACTCCATGTAACTAATTTACCTTAATGATAACTGTAACACTGATTTTGTGTTACCCTCTCGGTATAGTTCACACGCCACTGTACCTTATGCGAGCCAGGCAAGGGCCTGGAGATTGAAAAAACACACAAGGAGACCTGGGTCATTCAAAGAAGATCAGCCAAATGCCATTTATTCCAATTTTGGGGAGATCCTTAAATACCTAGCTGCTGCACAAGGAATTCCCCCCAAGGCAGGTGGGAAATTGCCACACCCAAGATTGGTGAACAATGCCCTACAGCTAATCCACCAGGCAGGGCAGAGGGAGCACGGAACAAACAGAAGGTTTAGCTAGCTGACCAGAAACTGTCCTCAAGTAACCCCAGGAGCAGGGTAGACCTGGGCCCTACACTTAACTATGTAAAACTATAACTATCTGTCTTTAACACTATCAAAACCTCAGAAGGGTAAAATGTTACCTAACAAATGGGACATCTGGTTGCCTGGACAATCACTTTAGGTTTTTCTATAATGTTGGAGCATCCAACTTTGGCCCACAGGCCTGGTATATCTGTGAGATTTTTCTGAGAAGCAAGAGAATTTTGAAGGACTCTCCTACCTTATCTGGCAAAATTTGGCAGTTGTTTTTTTTTTTAAAGATTTATTTATTATGTATACAACATTCTGCCTCCATGTATGCCTGCATGCCAGGTCTCAATTACAGATGGTTGTGAGCCACCATATGATTGCTGGGAATTGAACTCAAGTACTCTGGAAGAGCAGTTGTGCTCTTACCCTCTGAGCCATCTCTCCAGCCCTGGCAGTTGCTTTCTTTTGCATCCTGCTGGTTCAGTTTGGAAAATATATACTATCAGTAATTGAAGCAAGGGCAGTTTCTTTGCCCATATGGCTAGCTTTTGTCATAAAGAAAGTAAGCTCCATATGGAGTTTCTTTGATGTCCATCATCTTCTTTGAAGTAAATTGGTGCTTTCAGGAGAAGATGTGTCTCACTATCATGAAAATCTTTAGGTTATTAAACATTTTTACATACCATATTCTGTAGGTCTTTGAAGTGTTTGAAGACCATCTATTTAATTATATCTGTGTATGTCCTTGAAAACATTCCTAACATGAATATAAGTTTGACTATTATAGATTACTATTAGTCTGTATTTCTTAATTATACATTATAATTTAAATGAGCTGTAAAAGCACAATACTCCAAACAAGAGTAAAAACATATACAGTATAACAGAAATACTTTAAATTGTATTATATACCAAAATCCATACCAATGTAAAATATTGTGATATTAATAGTTGTTTTGAATTATTAAAGTATATTCAGTAGTATATCCTTTTACCTCATCATTTCTATATTATATCCCTCCCTTTTTTCTAAAAAAATCTTGAATTTATTTTTTTTTTAGTTTTTTTAAGGAACATGTAACCAACTCCCCAACTTAAATGATATAAACATCCATAACCCATTTGTTTTGGTGGGTAGTATGAGCATTGTTCTCTAAACTACTACCTGTTCTTTGGGGCCACTTAAATCTTTGGGGGAACCTGAGAAAATCAGGATAATTGTTAAGTCTTGGCTTGAGTATTAAATGAGGCTGAATCCGTCTCAGACACCAAGCATAGACAAACAAGCTGCAAGTAGTTAGACATTTTACACTAAATCGAGCTCCAGTGATATACTTTTTCCAGCAAGGCTGCACCTATAGCCACTTCCCAAACATTGCCACCAATTGAGGACCAAAGTGTTCAAACACCTGAGACAATGGGGGCTATTTCTCATTCTGACCATCATAATGGTATTCACCTATAATCCCAGCACTCTGAAAATAGAGGCCAGAAAGACCAGAAGTTTAAGGTCATCCATTCATACTGATAGATTGTGTGGTCAGCCTGGGCTACATGAGAACTTGTTTCAAAATAAAGAACGAAACAAAGCAATCCAAAAACATGGAACCAAACCTGAAATTATTTCACTGAACAATAAACAAACCAGCTGCTATTTTGGACAATGGCTTGCATTCATGAAAAAAAGATAGGAAACTTTATTCAATCATATAACATGCACAATATCTACCATGTAATTAATAAGTAGTCAACTGTCTCAGACTCATTCCTCAGAATATGGAGCAAGGAGGATCAGGTGTTTGAGGCCAGACAGTGTTACATTCTTAATTTGAACCATCTTGAGTAACTGATCAAGACTGTGCCAAAAAAACAAAATAAAACAGCAAAACTACATAGAGCAAAGGCCATCTATAGAAACAAAATGCCAGATAGAGCTGCAAGTTGCAAAGTAGACAATATTATTAATGTCAGATTGAGAAGACATCACTACAGACACTAGAACCTAAGTGAATATATAGACTTAGAACCTTAAGTGAATAAGTGTCTGGCTTTTTGTTTTTTATTTTTTGTTTTGTTTTTATTTTTTTTCTTTTGTGTATTTATTCCCCCCCCCCGTGTGTGTGTGTTTGTGGTAATTGGTTTTTAAGACAGAGTATGAAGCCGGGCGGTGGTGGCGCACGCCTTTAATCCCAGCACTTGGGAGGCAGAGGCAGGTGGATTCTCTGGAAGTTCGAGACCAGCCTGGTCTACAAGAGCTAGCTCCAGGACAGGCTCTAAAGCTGCAGAGAAACCCTGTCGCGAAGAAACCAAAAAAAAAAAAAAAAAAAAAAAAAAAAAAAAAAAAAAGACAGAGTAGGTATAATGATCCATAGATCTTGTATGTAGTCCCAGATCTTGATAGGTAGACCAACTGGTTCTCAGACTCACAACGATCTGACTACCTTTGCATCCTGAGAGCTGGATTAAAGCAAAAAAATCAAAACATTTTTTATTCCATCAGAAGTTAAACTTAATAGTCAATGAATAGTGGTGTTCTCTGGTGATCCCCGCATTTAGGAAGCAGAGCAGGATTACAGATTTAATGCTGTTTATACTACCTGGGGAAACCTTGTTTCTAAAAGCAAGAATCCCAATCTAAACACACCTAGGAATATAGAAATATAGCTAAGAGCATCTATTTTTTTGTTGTTGTTGGTTTGTTTTTGTTTTCAAGACAGGTGTTTTTTTTTTGTAGCTTTTGAAGCCTGTCCTAGAACTCCCTTTGTAGACCAGCCTGGCTTAGAATTTACAGAGATCCACCTGCCTCTGCTTCCTAATTCTTGGATTAAAGGTGTGCACCACCACTGCCCGGCTGAGAAGCTTTAAAAAGTTTGAAATAATTGGTGGTTGAAGAGATGATCCAACACTAAGAGTAATTTGTTTACTGTTGCAGAAGATCCAAGTTGGGTTCCCAGAGACCACATTATAGGTAACGACTACCTGTAACTCTGGTTTCAGCTTGGACAGCTCTGCAAGAACACGCGTGCTTCAGACATATAAGTAGGCCAAACCGCATTATCATAAAGTAAAAATGAATCAACACTTTAAAGTCCTAATTAAATAGAGAACTATATTATGTTCATGGATCAGAATACTTAATATTGTTAGGGGGCTAATTTTGCCCAAGTTGATTTAGGGATTAAATTTAGTAATTATGAAAATCCCATCAGGTTTTATTTACAGACTAACTTGTATTATTTGCCATACTTGAAAATAACCTTGAACTATCTAACATTTGAAAAATTAATTACAAAGTTGGAGGATTACAACATACTGGCTTCAAGAGTTGAAGAAAACCACTTTAATGAAGATATCATAGTATTGCAGGGGAAGATATATAAATCAATGAAACTGATAGAGTTCAGAAATAGATCTATTTATATTTGGTAAATTAATTTTCTGCTCTAGAGCTCAGGTAATATGATAGTTTATATTTTCTAGGTTACTTTTAATACCCTACATGATATTACAAATAATGGCTGTACTATATTCTTTTTTTTAAAAGATATTTCATTATTTTATGTTTTTGAATGTTATGTCTGTGCACCACCTGCATCCCTGATGCCTGCAAGGCCAGAAGAGATCTGTTAGATCCTTTTGCGGACTGGATTCATAAGTGGTTGTGAGCTGCCATGTGGGTGCCAGGAGTCAATCAGGGTCCTCTGGAAGATTGACTAGAGTTCTTAATCACTGAGCCTTCTCTCCAACCCCTTAACTTTTCTGTTTTTATTATGTATGTATAAACGTGCCTGGTTAAGTTTGTGCAAGTGAGTCCAAGTGCCCACAGAAGCAAGAACAGGGCATTAAATTTCTAGGACTGGGATTTGCTTTTTCTTTTTTTCTGAGACACTGTTACTATGTAATTTAACCTCCAGTTTCACAAGTATTATTATTTGTTTATTGCTTTTTTGTTTTGTTTACTCCCCTTCTCCAGAGACCATGATTTTTCTATAACAATCCTGAGTGTCCTGGAACTTGTTTTGTAGATGAGGCTGGCCTTGAACTCACAGAGATCTGCCTGCCCTCTGCCTTCTGAATTATTAAAAAAAAAGATTTATGCGGGAGAAGGTGCAAAATGGAAATTTGGATTGGTATTTCTTAAAGTAATAAAAAATAAGGAGTAGAAAAAAAAGATTTATTTTTGTTTTCTATTTGTATTTGTGTGCCACATATGTGCAGGTAGAAGAGGTCCTTGACCCCTGTAACTTTAGTCCCAGGGTGGTTGTGAGCAGCCAGATGTGGGTACTGGAGCTGAATTCCTGTCTTCTAAAAGAGCAAGGAGTTGGCCGGGTGGTGGTGGCGGCGGCGCACGCCTTTAATCCCAGCACTCAGGAGGCAGAGGCAGGTTGATTTCTGTGAGTTCGAGGACAGCCCTGGTTTATAAGAGCTAGTTCTAGGACAGGCTCCAAAGCTACAGAGAAACCCTGTCTCAAAAAAAAAAAAAAAAAAAAAAAAAAAAGAGAGAGAGAGAGAGAGAGAGAGCAAGGAGTCATCTCTGCAGCCCCCAGTTTCTTTGTTTTTGAGACAGGTTTGTAGTTTGTAGTCCAGACCTGCCTGAAGCTCAGTATATAACTTCTAACTGGACTCTAATTAAAATTGATTTGGTTTTCTAACTGAAAATGAGTTAAGATGTAATTTAGTTGTTCTTAACCTTCCTAATGCTGCAACCCCTTTAATATCGCTCCTCATGATGTGGTGGACCCAACCATGAAGTTATTTTCATTGCTACTTCATAGCTGTAAGTTTGCTACTGTTATGAGTTGCAATGTAACTATCTGATATGCAGGACCTCTGACTTTTAACTACCGTGAAAGTTTTGAACTCAAAAGGTCGCAACCCATAGGTTGAGAACTACTGAGTTAGAGTGCTGTATACTCATACCTGGGAAGACTGAATTTTCACAGACATTATACATTTACTCTGTATTTAGAAATGATAATGACCTAGCTGAAATTTGAACACTTGTTGGTTAAGACATAACTTTAGTATATTGTAGTTACAGATACTTAAATTGCCATCTTTTATAGACAAAGATATTCAATCCTGTGTGTGTGTGTGTGTGTGTGTGTGTGTGTATTTTCGAGAGAGGGTTTCCCTGTGAAGCTCTGGCTGTCCTAGAACTCACTACGTAGTCCAGACTGCTGGTTTTTTTTGGGGGGCGGGGGGCTTTTTTGTTTTGTTTTGTTTTTGGAGACAGGAGCTCTCTGTAGCTTTGGAACCTGTCCTGGAACTAGCTCTTGTAGGCCAGGCTGGCTTCGAACTCACAGAGATCTGCCTGCCTCTGCCTACTGAGTGCTGACACTAAAGGAGTTGGAGCTGAGTCTAAAGGAGTTGACTGCCACCACCTCCCGGCACATTGGATCAGTGTTTTTCTTAAGATAAAAAATCTCACAAATGAGATTAGTCAATCGGAGTGAAACAATTTTTATGGCATTTAGAAATACATCTCAAATCAATTTTCAGAAAGTTCTATTTGGGAGGCCGAGGTAGTGGCATTGCATCAGTTCAGGTCAGCTTGGGCTACACAGCAAGGCTGTCTCTCAAAAAATAAAACAAAAGTTTTCTTTGTAACAACGGATTGTGTCACACATTGATTGAGAACCTCTAGGGATATCGTAGAAATCTTTGTAACGGTTTGCTTTTCTTTCCGTGGCATTTAAACGTTTTCTCTTTCAGCAGCTGGAGCCAGCCACGTGAGACGTGCCTGCGTTTGCGGACTACATTTCCCAAGGTGCTCCGCGGGTGCGATGACAGGAGTGGCCGGAGCATCTCCCGGCCTCCACGCCGAGGCGAGAAGGTTCTATCCGGGGCCTTGGCGCTTCTCTTTCCTTTCGCGCCGGTTGCCGCTGCGGAGCGCTGGCCGGTCCATGTGGCGCAGTGAGTGGCGCTATTTCTGGCTCAGTAGCACCGGTTGTCCCGGGTCTTGACCGACCGCGCGGCGATGGATCCCAAACACCATCATCGAGGCCCTTCGGGGCACCATGGACCCGGCCCTGCGCGAGGCCGCGGAGCGCCAGCTCAATGAAGTAAGGAACGGCCGGGGTAGCGGCTGCGCTGGCTGGTGGACCGGCAGGCCGAGCCTTCCGGCCTGGCCCGAAGGCGCGTACTGCGTCGTCGACGGGTCCATTTGAGGGGTGGGGGCGGAGATCTGCCCGCCGTGCAGGCTCTGGTGCCTCGCTGTGGGCCCGCGGCGCTCAAGCCGCCTCGGTCGGCTCCGCGAGTGGGCCTCTGGCTGCGGTCTGAACGTGAGGAGTCGGCCGGGCTGGGCGGGCGTGACGGTCTGGACACATGGCCGGTCGGGTGCCCCCGCCCTCTGGCTCTCTCCCAGCTGGTTCCTTGCTCCCGGAGGGGGCGAAACTCTCTGGGAGGGTGTACAGACGTGTCCCAGACCAGTCTCGCCGGCCCGGGGATGCCGGGCTTCCTGGGAAGGCTAGCTGCTCCGCTGGGGGTTTGTGCTGTCAAGTCTTGTCTCGGCACTGGGCGAATCAGTGACCTGCCTGTCGGGTTACAACTTCGCGTCTGCCGAGCTGCTAGGGACAGATTTCAGATGTAAGCCTGCTGCGCCTCCTTGGTAGGGCTGGGGTAGTCGGGTTACATATCCTCTTCTCCGCTCTCATTCTGTCACAGTGCTACAGTTGGAGGCGGGTTGATGTAGTGGGAAGGGTCAGATAAGGTGCGACCTTCTAGGTATCTCCTCACAGATTCGGGAATGACCTTGGGCAAGTCCCTTAACCTCTCCTGGCCCTGAGTTTTACTCATTCACGAAATTAGGGCCGCTGGGTTGCTGTGGATGGTCAAGTGAGATAGTGCAAGTCCGCCTATAGATCTTTCATAATTGCGGAGAGTTGGTCTCTCTCCCACGTGTTTTGAGGAGTGCCCCTTGAAAAAAGTTTACATAGATATTTTACTGTACTGATTTCATTGTCGTTCTTTGTTTCTGAACGTTGCAGTTTTATGTAAGAATTTAAGAGGTTTGTAAAAGCGACTATTTTGGTGTATATATATATATATATATATATATATTACTGAGTCTCAGTGAGGTTTTGTGTGTGTATGTGAGAATGTAAAAAGAAACCTCTGTTTAAAGAAATTTTGAAGCATTGACTTACAGAAAACGTCAGGGAAACTACTAATTAGAGGACGTAAAGTTTCAGCACAGTGCTAGATATTCCTGTCCGCGCGGCTATTTACCGTTCCACCAGAACTACCCACAGTTCAGATAACTCAAGTTATTTCAGAATGAAAAGGTAAGTCTTCTATATGTAAATGAGACAATCATTCTAGAAGATAGACCCTAAGTCACCATGGCAAGAACTTATCTGGGGCATTGAAATGATAAGATAAAAACAGATTGTCCCAGTTGGGTGGTGGTGGCCCACACCTTTAATCCTAGCACCTTGGAGGCAGAGACAGTCCCATCCTGGGAGTTGAAGTCAACCTGGTCTACAGATTGAGTTCTAGGACAGGCTCCAAAGCTACAGAGAAACCTGTCTTGAAAAACTGGGGAAAAAATAGTCCCCTTAAAATGTTATTAAGCCACACAGTAAGTTAGGGGTCACTTGTTCTGCTTTAGGTGGACATTACTTATAATGAATAGTATTTTGCTTATGAAGTGTTAGTGCCTAGAAAACCAAGCTTTGTGTGATATCTCACTCCTGTAATAATCCCAGCACTTAGAAGGCTGAGGCAAGAGGATTGTCCAGGTGTTTGAGGCCTTCCTGGGCTACAGAGTGAGACCATGGCTCTATAAAATAAAATAAACCAAGAACACCTGAAAGTTTTGTCTTAGGTATTTCTATCATGAATACATGTGGCTCATAAAATTGTTTCTTCACAGATTTGATTTCTTTTGTGTAAAGGTTGGGTAATAATGCTTTCTTAAAATTTTGTGAACAGTTACAGTATTTCTAGGTTTTTTGTTTTGTTTTCAGACTGGGTTTTTCACTCTTTAGCCCAAGCTATCTCAGATTCCTGGGAAATCTTTTTGCCTCAGCCTTCCTAGTCCTTGTACCAGCACATCCAGTTTTGCGTGTCTACTTGTGTGCACTCAAATGAGACTTGGAGAAGGTATACTCAGCCATTGATCTGCTGTTCTGGAATGCCAGGGAACAGTAAACACTGATAATCTTTTCTGCCAAAGAAAATGTATTATCTGGCCTGTATTTCTGTGATTTTTCTTTTTTTTCTAAGCTCTTCACTTCTTATAATCTTTCAGTTACTACATTTAGATTTTAAGTAATTTGCCTAAAGTAGCTTTTAGGATATTTACTCTGATTTAGGAAACATTCCAGATAAGTCTTGAAGAAATGAGAACAGAGCATCTTGATTTGTGAGGCTTTTGCTTTTAGTATGGTGTAAGGTGCATGATTTATCATCCATTCATTAAAGCTGTTTTTGCTCCTTAGACATTGAAAATTGCTCATGTTAAAAGATCCTTGTATTTGAACGAGTCCCCCTCATCAGTGAGATAAACATTGTTTAAAAACTGTAGATGTTTTCAGCATTTTTATTTTAACCTACTAATTTTTATTTTTAATTTTTGCTTTTGAGGGGATTTGAACCTCACTAAATTCCTAACTAGCCTGGAATTTGCTGTCAACCTGACTGGCCTTAAATGCAAGAAATCTCCCTGCCTTTGCCTGGGACTAAAGTCATACACCCACCATGCCCAGCTTTTCAAAGTTTTCAATTTGAAAATATGACAGTACTCTTGCTACTGAGCTTGTTTGCTCAGCTTTGGAACTTTTGTCTCTTTTCAAATGTCTTGTTGCCATGGAGGAAGACCACATTTCACGTATCTTCCTTCCCTTGTTTTATAAAGCTTAGCTCTCATGAATATCGTCTGTACTTAAAGGATATTTTAGTTATTTTTTTATATCACATAAAAATGTTAGACTAAGCAACTAGTGACTGGATTTTTTTTTAACTTTGTTTTTTCTTTTTGAAACATGGTTTCTTTGTAGTCTAGGCTAGCTTCAGATTCCTGAGTACAGGGATTACAGGCATCAACGCCACTATGCCCAGCCTAGAAAGTGTCTTAAATCACATGAGTGGTAGAGAACTGAATCTTGCTGATGTCCACGTGTGTGCTGTGGAAAATATGTGTGACCATGTATACATACATGTAATTTTAAAATTCAAAATTCTGTACAGTCTTCCCTAGGCAACAATGTATCTCCCTAAGGATATCAACAGTGGTCAAGTCTCCATGTAAGATGGAATAACATTTATATATTAGCCTATGTACTACTGAGTTAAATCACTACAGCCCTGTACTTTAAATATTTAGTCACCTGTAATGTCCAGTGCATTGTAAGAACAGTTATTATACAGTATTGTTTAAGCAAAAAGGCAGAAGTTTGGTGCAGGTCTTTAATCCCAGCACTTCGGAGACAGAGGTAGGAGGATCTCTGAGGCCAGCCTGATCTACAAAGCAAATTCCAGTACAGCTAAGGGTACCAAAGGAGAACTCTGTCCAGTAAAAAAAAGAAAGAAATGACAAAAAGTCTGTATGTATTAATAGAGGTGCATTTTCTCCCTAAGTATTTCCATCTACATTGGGTTGCGTTCCTGTCAGTGGAACCTCCTGAGCTGGTTTCTTTGTGTGTATAATGAAATAGTATCTGCCTTGTGTTGTATGGTTTAAGGAAGTGGTGTATGTAAAAGTCTAGGGAAATGGCATCAGTACGTCCTCCAAGTTTTTGTATTGCCTGTGCCACTTGCTGTACAAGTTCAAGAAGTCTAGAGTTTGTTTCCTGCCACAGCCTGCTACTTCTGTCTTAGTCATACTACTCAGTTGGAATGATTGTTTGGACACTGAGGTCACTGTGAAGTAGCGTTGACAGGAAAATTGACACAGTTCTAGCTGTATATAATAACTGGCACATAATAGACACAGGAAGTATTTGTTGAATTTAAGACAGAAGAAACTAAATATAGAAGTGTTAAGAGCATTCATTTGGGCTCATTAAGAAACATGTTGATCTTTGAGAGGGTCTGGGTTTGGTTCCCAGGGGCTCTGATGCACTCTTCTGACCTCAGGCACGGGGAGCATATGGTATACTATATGCAGGCTGAACACTCACGCACATATACAATAAACTTCAACAAGTTTCTGTAAAGAACACTTCAAAAATTTATTTTTTAGAGTGTGGTGGTGGTGGCACATGCCTTTAATCCCAGCACTAGTTCGAGGACAGCCAGGGCTACAAAAAGAAAGCCTGTTTAGGGGAAAAAAAGAAAAAAAAAGAATTACGTGTATGGGTGTTTTGACGGTATGTATTTCTGTAACATATACATATGTTCCTGATAGCCTTGGAGGCCAGAAGAGGGCTTTATGTCCTCTACAACTAGAATTATGAATGGTTGTGAGTTACAATGGAAGTGTTGGGGGTTGAACCCTGGAATCCTCTAGAAGAGCAACCAATGGTAACTCAATGGTATTCTTAACCATTGAGCTATCTCTCCAGTCTAGAATACTTGTGTTTTTTTTGTTTTTTGTTTTAAGAATACCTTTTCTTCCTTACAACTTCTTTCATTTAGGCTAAATCTTTTGTTTAGACTTTTTTTTTCATTTTATATGCCAACCACAGTTCTCCCACCTCTCCTCCTCCTGCTCCCTTCTCCCCTGCACCCTCCCCCCATCCCCATCCACTCCTCAGAAAGGGTAAGGCCTCCCATGGGAAGTCAGCAGAGTCTGGCATGTGAAGTTGAGGCTGGACCAAGCCGGAGGAAAATTGAAAGCCCATTTCCAGGCTGAGCAAGGTATCTCCATAGGGAGTAGGCTCCAAAAAGCCAGTTCATACACTAGAGATAAATCCTGGTTCCACTGCCAGTGGGCCCACAGACTGTCCAAGTCATAGAACTGTCACCCACATTCAGAGGTTCTTGTTCATTCCTGTGCATGTTCCCCTGCTATCAGTCCAGAGTCAGTGAGCTCCCACTAGCTCAGGCCAGCTGTCTCTGGGTTTCTCCATCTTGATCTTGACCCCTTTGCTCATATAATCCCTTCTCCCTCTCTTTGACTGGACTCCCGGGAGCTCGGCCCAGTGCTTAGTTGTGAATATCTGCATATACTTCCATCAGTTACTAGATGAAAGTTCTATGATGACAATTAGGGTAGTCATCAATCTGGTTACAGGGGAAGGTCTGCTTAGGTACTCTAGTATTTCTAAGAGTCTGAGCTGGGGTTATCCTTGTGGATTCCTGGGAATTTCCCTAGCACCAGATTTCTCCTTAACAGATCCCTCTATCAAGATATTTCTTTGCTCTCCTTCTCTGTCCCTCCCCCAACTCAACCATTCTGTTCCCTCATGTTCTCCTCCTGGCATCCTAGTTGGTCCTTTGGAAGCTTGCTTGGTTTCTTTTGGTACCATGAATGCTGGTTCTCAAGGAGGAGGCTTTAAGGTCAGTTCCAGCTCAGGGACTTCTGTTTTCAGCATAGGATGCCTATGAACTATGACAATGCTCATTATAACATGGTAACCCTAAGGGTACAATAATGGCATACTTACCTTGACAGTATCCAACAGTTACTCAATTGGACGTAAGACCTTCTCCTCAAGAATAATTTGGTGTATCTAGAAATTAATTGGGATCTTTGGTATATTTTTGAGAGACCAGAGTTGCCTATGTTTTGAACATCTTTATTTGCTTGAACAGTCTTGTGCATGAATCCTGGACTTATCTTGAATTTGAAGTAATTCTCCTGTCTTAGTTTCCCAAGTGCTAAAATAGCAGGTGTCTTCCTTCAATCTTGTTTTTTGTTTTTGAGACAGTAACCTAGGCTAGTTTTGAACCTTGAACTCCTGGGCCTCTGTCTTTTCTCTCTGGCTTATGCTCCACCACACCCAGAAAATTTATAATATTTGTTTTTGTTTGTTTGTTTTGATTTATTTTTCCAGAAAGGGTTTTTCTGTGTAACCCTGGCTGTCCTGGAACTTATTCTTTAGACCAGGTTGGCCTCGAATTCAGAGATCCACCTGTCTCTGCCTCTCGCACCACCACCACCTGGCTCATATAATTTCCTTTTATCTTTCTTTTTAATATATTTTATGTACATTTGTATTCTGCCTTCATGGATGTCTATTTGAGGGAGTCAGATCCCATATAGATAGGTGTGAGCTTCCATGTGGATGCTAGGAATCGGATCTAGGTCCTCTGGAAGAGCAGCAGCCAGTGTGCTTTAACTGCTGAGCCATCTCTTCAGCCCTCATAACATTTATTACCAAGAATACTATTCAGAATTTGGGAAAATCCCTGACTACTTTGGTTATGAAACAAGAACTTAGTGACAGCCTTGTAAAGATTTAGGAGATCTTTAGGCTAAATCAATGCTATAAAATCATCATTTAAAAATTATAAAAAAATTATAAGAACAGGCTGGAGAGAAAGCTCAGTAATTAAGAGCACTGACTGCTCCAAGGGAATCACATTCCCTGGCCTCCGGAGGCACAGAGAATGCAGGCAGGTAAAATAGCCATATACATAAAACAATTTAAAAAGAAAATCATCTGTCGAATGTAGTAGGTGGCTGTAAATATATATATAATATTTATGTATTTTATATATTTATATAATTTCTGTGAGTGGCACTTTTATTATAACTCTAAAGTAGGCTTTTTGGTCTCTTAATTTAGAAGCAAACCTTCCTAGTTTAGAAGCATGCACATAATTTGATGAAAGCAAGATGGGTACAGTGAAAAGGCTCGGCCTGGTCTTGGCCCTACTACTGTGGTGACTTAATACTTAACCTCATTATGGCTCATATTTTTGTATTTTGAGAGAGTTTCTCTGTAAGAACTGTAACAGATCTGATCGTCCTGGAACTTGCTCTGTAGACCAGGCTGGCCTCAAACTCACAGAGATCTGTCTGTCTCTGCCTCCCGTGTGCTAGGATTAAAGACGTGGGTGACCGTGCCTGGTTCCAATATTATCTTTTTAAATTGTTTTAATTTTATGTTTATGAGTACATCATGTGTGTGCAGTGTCTTTGGAGACCAGAAGAGGATGTGTGATCCCCTGGAATTCTTTAGGGGATGGTTATGAGACTCAAACTCAGGATTTTTATGCTTCCACCCTCTGAGTACTTCCTTGTGAACTGAGATTAAAAGTGTGAGCTACTGTACCCAACAGAATACAATCATTCCAGTATATACTTATATAAAATAGCAGAAAGTAGACATTAAGTCTTTGATACCCAAGCAATCCCAGCACTAAGAAGACTGAGGAAGGAGGATGGTGAGTTCAAGGCTTACCTGGAATATGTATTGAGACTGTCTCTTAGTAAATAAAATTATGTTCATCTACAGAAAGTCTTTGTTTTGCTTGCTTGTTTTGTAGGCACACAAGTCTCTGAATTTTGTTTCAACACTGCTCCAGATCACTATGTCAGAACAACTGGATTTACCTGTGAGACAGGCAGGCAAGTTTCTTGAATTATTTCTTGACTATACAAACAAAATATATTGACTGAAAGTTATGTTAATGGACTAGCGAAGTATTGTGGCTTGGCCCTTCAGTAATTTCCTTCCCTGAGTGCTGTGGGACAATGGTCTTTTAGCCTGTCACTTGTATTAATAAAATGCTGATTGGCCACTAGCCAGGCAGGAAGTAGAGGCAGGGCCATGAGAACAGGAGAATTCTGGGAAGAGAAAAGAGTCAGTCTGCAGTTGTCATCCAGAAACAGAGGAAGCATGATGTGACAACCTCGCCGAAAAAGGTACCAAGCCACGTGGCTAACAAAGACAAGAATTACGGGCTAATGTGACTTATAAGAGTTAATAAGAAGCCTGAGCTAATAGGCCAATCAGTTTATAATTAATATAAACCTCTGTATATTTCTTTGGTCAACGCTTGAGAATCCATTTATTTCTGGTGTGTATAGTAACAGCAAGTTTCTGGTATTTGGCAGAATTTAAAGGAAAATTTGAGATTTATTTATTTTCATATTTTGTGTATAGGTATTACATACATGTATGTCTGTGTACTGTATGCATCTATTGCTCTTAGGTCAACAGAGGGTGTTAGATCTGGAAGTGGAGTTAGAGAAAGTTGAGCTGCTTTTGTGGGTGCTGATAATCAAACCCAGGTCCTGAAAAAGGACCCAGTGCTCACAATATACTTGTTTATTTGTTTAATGTGTGTGCCTGTGGAGGCCAATGAAGGGTATCATCCCCTTGAACAGGAGTTAAGATGCTTGCGAGCCACCATGTGGGTGCTCATAATTGAACTGGTTCTTCTGGAAAATAGCCAATGCTCTGAGCCTTCCTTTAAAAAAAAAAAAAGTGTTATCACAATTGCCTGTAACTCCAGCTCAAATGAAGGTTACATTACCTTTAATTCCCAAATTTTACTAGAATGAAAGTGTTTAATGTATAAAAAGTTTGGTTTTTAATACATTGTAGTCTTGAATTTTAGACTTTAGAAGATTACATTATACTTAAATTATTTCAGTGTGTATAAAATGGAAGCATAAATAAACTATGAAATTGATTCGTGCACGTCAGTGGTAGAGCACATGTTATCAAGTTTAAGTCCCTGTATTCTATCCCAAGCACTATAATAAATAGATGAAAATGTGGGCCAATTAGGTAACAACCCATAAACTTAATAAAAATTTAAAACATAATTGTTGATTTTAGGGTGACATTCTTCGGCTGATTGAAATTCTAGTGTATGACTATGGGGACTTCCATCTGTTAGGCTTTGAATGATGAGTTCATTTTGTTAGAACATTTGGGTTAGACTGAATCCTGTATACATGGACTGTAGTTTTCAGTTGTTTATGTTTTGTCAAAATGAAACTTTCACACTACCAAATCAAATACGTATACATTTGATTCCTGTGTTTGTTATATTGGAAATATTTAGCTATAGTGAGGATTACCAGGTCCTATTTTTGTTCTTGCTGTGTTTTGGGTAATAAAGCTAATTATTTAGTAGTGTTAATCTGGAATATGTCAGCCCCATATCTTTTACTGTAGTTATAGTTTAGTTTTTTTAATATCTTAAGATTAAGTAAGTATTCATTAAATTCTTAAGATTCAGTTACCTTTATTTAAATGGGTGTTGGACTTCAGGTCGAATTTACCATCAAAAAGCTAGTCTACAGAATTAAGGGATTGATTTCATGTTATACTTTTGTAATCCACATTCCCTAGATGGCTGAATAAAGAGCCTTGTTAGTGATATACATCACACTGCATCATCAGCTTGTTAACTGTCAGACAGCAGTGTGCAAAGGTAGCAGTATGGTGGCTGGCAGCAGATCATAATTTAGGGGTTTTTTGTTTTTTTTAATAATTTATTTAATGTGCATTGGTATGAAGGTATCATATGAGATCCCTTGGAACTGGAGTTACAGATAGGTATAAACTAACATGCGTGTGCTGGGAATTTAAGCCAGGTCCTCAGGAAAAACAGCCCAGTACTCTTAACCACTGAGCCATCTTCCCAGTCCCTATAATCTAGGGTTTTGAGCACAGCAAATTTTCTCATAAAATAATATGAATTTGAAGTGCTGTGTGATTAAAAATAATCATTTTAGACACTGAGAACCTTTATATACTTTGTTTTTTTCTATGGTCATGTTTATGTAGTCAATTGTAGGAGCAGTAATTTTGGTTTTTCAAGACAGGGTTTTTCTGTGTAGCCCTAGCTGTCCTGGAACATGCTCTGTTGACCAGGCTGGCCTCAAACTCAAGAGATCCACCTGCCTCTGTTTCCCAAGTGCTGGGATTAAAGGCGTGCGCCACCACCATGTGTCCCCCCTTTGGAACTGTATTTGTATGGTTTGGTGCTTAGGGGTTTTCTTTAGAAAATGATTTTGGTATACTTTATATTTTGTGTTCTTTTGGACTGTATTTTTTATTATATGTTTTCATTCTTGTTTTAAGATTTATTTATTATGTATGCAGTGTTCTGCCTGCATGTTTGCCTTCAGGCCAGAAGAGAGCACCAGATCTCATTAGGGGTTGTGAGCTACCAACCATGTAGTTGCTGGGAATTGAACTCAGGATCTCTGGATTGGGCTATATGTTTAATAATTTTGTGTCTAATGCCTACCAGTGAATGTTAAATGTGTGTTTTGATTATTGGCTTGAAATAATTGTTTATTACTTTGCATACAAAAGCATCTCTTCCTAATATTAATGTTTTCAAGAGATATTCTCACTGTTTTTATAGTAAACATTACTTTATGAATGGTCTGTATTTTAGGTGTTATTTATTTGAAAAATATGATAACACAGTATTGGCCTGATCGGGAAGCAACACCCGGGGACATCTCCCCATATACAATTCCAGAAGAAGACCGACATTGCATTCGAGAAAACATTGTAGAAGCCATTATCCACTCACCCGAGCTTATCAGGTATGTTTTTAAAATTTATCCATTATTGCAGATATATGTGTTTTGTGTATGTCTATATAAATTTTCTTTTTCAGAACCCCCCCCCCCACACACACACACACACTTATTTTTTTTGGAAACGGTTTTACTTTGTAGACCAGACTGGCCTTGAACTCACAGAAAACCACCAACCTCTGCCTACTGGTGCTACAATTAAAAGTACTTAACCTGACATTTTTATAGCATAAAGTTACATCACATGTTGTCATAGAATGAATGCACTTAGATTCATTGTATTGTGATTGAATTTTATGTTTATAAAGCCAAGACTTGTAGGACATCGTGTGATCAGACAAATGGTAGAGCCTGGTGTAGTACATGGCTGCAATCAGCTTTCAGAGGCAGAGGTAGTTTACACCGGCGGAAAGCCTCTGTCTCAGAGAAGGCAAGTACTGAGGGTGTGGCTCAGTAGTAGAACACTTTAACACACATACTGTCCCAACTTTTATTTCTGCACTGAGAAGGAAAAAGAAAGATGAGGGAAAAAAATTTTGATTACTGTTTTGCAGTCTGTTGGTGATTTAAAAGATCTCCACTGTCTCTGCAGAGCAGGCATTGAAATAAGGTCTGCTCTGGGGAGTCGAGCGCTCTTATCACTGCCCTGTCTAGCCTGGAACACACTACGTCAGACTGGCCTTGAGCTCAAAGAGATCACCTAGCCAGGCAGTGGTGGCGCACGCCTTTATTCCCAGCACTCGGGAGGCAGAGGCAGGCGGGAGGCAGAGGCAGGCGGATCTCTGTGAGTTCGAGACCAGCCTGGTCTATAAGAGCTAGTTCCAGGACAGGCTCCAAAGCCGCAGAGAAACCCTGTCTCGAAAAACCAAAAAAAGAAAACAAAGTAATCAAAGAGATCACCTGCCTCCCAAATGCTTGGATTAATAGTGTTCCTGCTGGCAACCACTATTATTTTATAGGACATTGCAAATTGCTGGCTGTCTTAATTATTTTGTGCCTACTTTTTGAGATTTTTAAGATAAGGTTTCTCACTGAACTCAGAGTTTATTAATTTGACTAGGCTAATTAGCCAACAAGGTCCAGGGGTTCATCCTGTCTGTCTTCCTAGCACAGTATTGTACAGGTGTACTGTAGCACAAATAATAAAAACACAAAGACAGACAGTGGGGTTCGACCTGAAGATCAGAAAAGCAAAGCAACCAGCTACTGGTTCTTACCTCTCCCTTAGAATGAAAATGGGCAAGATCCTGCCCATAAAATCTAGCCAGTGACTGGTTGCTTTGCTTTTCTGATCTTCAGATTGAACCCCAATATCTGTCTTTTGAGGTTTTATTATTAATGCAATAGTGCACAAAGCTGCACTTGACTTTATCTGTGGGTTTTGGAGGATCAAACTCAGGTCCTTATGGCTTGCACAACAAGTACTGTACTGGCTATGTCATTTGGATTCTGGACTTTTGAGTCTTCCAAAGCAGATCTGGTTAACCTAAGTAGTCCTGGATAGCCATGACTGCTACCAACTTTTTCTGGGAAGTAAATATGAGCCACTATGTTTTACTTTGCAAATGTTTGTGTACTTGATATTTTCTCCAATGAAAACTAGAAAGGCTTTTTATAACTGTGTCTTGTGTACCTCAGACTGACCTCTGCCTCTACCACATGTGTGTATACAATTAAGCTTGGGTGGCTTTTAGTTATTTGTTTCTTTCTGTGACCTTGATTTTCCTGGAACTAGCTCTGTAGCCCAGTCGGCCTCGAACTAAATCCGCCTACTTTTGCTGGTATTAAAGACTTTTGCCACCATACCTGGCTGGGTTTCTTTTAAATTGGTAGTAAGAGACAGTGTTCCTAAGTGAGTTGATGGTGTTGCATTATCTACATTTTATGTGCATCAAAATACTTGATGGATTATTTGAAATTAGACTTTGTTGAAACAACTTATTTTTCTTTGTCTGAGTTACCAAAGTATTATCTAGATTAGGTTTTTTCTTCTTCTTTACTGTTGAGTTTTGACTTTCAGGGTACAGCTTACTACATGCATTCATCATATCATCAAACATGACTACCCGAGCCGTTGGACTGCCATTGTGGACAAGATTGGATTTTATCTTCAGTCTGATAACAGTGCTTGTTGGCTAGGAATTCTTCTTTGCCTTTATCAGCTTGTGAAGAATTATGAGTAAGTGTTCCTCCTAATTCTAGTTAAGTTTTTGAGAAGTGGAAGTAATTGAGAAAATTTAAACCAATTTCAACATAAAAAATGCTTTCAGTATAAGAAAATTAGTGATCTATGATAATTTAGTATTTTCCTATTGAAGTAGGAATCTTATTCTGAATTTTTCTTCATTATACTTACTTATTTTGTGTGTGTGCATGTGTGTTCAAGTGGTTCAGTGCACAAATGGAGGCCAGAAGATAAGCTGGTGGCATTACTCCCTCTACCATGCAGGTGCCAAAACGTAGCTGACTGACTCAATGCAGGGTATCCACCCTACTGAGCCTTCCCACAAGCTCATGGTACATATTCTAATCCATAATGTTTCTCTCTCTTTTTTTTTGTCAATGCCACTAAGAAACTCTGCCCTGCCCAGTGTCCTTAATGTTTTGTTAAAATCATTGACTCTTATTTAAAAATTGTCTCTAAAATTGGGGCTCTTTAGTAAGTACTGACAGCAGGCTTTTAGATTTGTGAGTGTGTGCTCGTTTGGAGGTGATTGGAGTGCAGTGAGCAACAGAGCACTTTATCAGTGAGTTCCTGATCCTTGTGCATTTGCCCTGCCAAGAATTAGTATATTATAGTGTGACACCAGCCCAGCTCTTGATCTAAGAAATTCACAGTAATCTACTTATTCAGTAACCTGAATATTTAAATGAATTATAGTTCATGTAAATAATTTTCGTGAGTTAGTAAGACCAATGGGTTGTCTTAGCTCTGAGTTTGATTCCCAGCATCCACATAGTGGCTTAAAACCATCTGTAACTCCAATCCCAGGAAATCTGAAGTCCTCTTTTTACCTCTGGCAGCACCAAGTATGCAAATGGTGCACAGAACACAAAATATGCAGGTGAAACACTCATACACATAAAAAAAGACTTTAAAAAAAAAGAGTAGTAAATCAAACAGTGAAGGATTTTTTTTCAATCAAGCATGTGGTTAAAGCAGTGAAATTGGTAGGTAGATGAAAGTATGGTGTGGAAAATTTATAAAAAATAATTTAGTATGATATGGTGACTTGACCTCCATTCCTAAGAGCTGGATAGATGCCATTGTGAGGATTCTAGTTCTGGGACTTGTAGGCAACCTCTGACACCTTTCTGGTATCCCATTTCAAAGAACTGTGCTGTTCTGAGTAGGTGTGAAACACACCATTTACACCCTTGGTACTGGTGTTTTCTTGTGTCCCCACCAGCTACCCACCTTCCTGCTAAGGAATGTTCCAGCTGTCGCTCCAACTTCTATCAGAGTGCCAGTTGTAGTTCTGGTAAGTGAGTGACCAAAGCCAGAGAGAATAACAATAAGTTGGCAATGTCATTAAGAGGGTTTGAGTCTCTCTTATAACCTTAGCAGGAAAGAATGTGAAGGATTTTTAAATAAAATATAGAGGAAGCAACTAGGATATTGGAATTTCAGTTTATTTTCAAGCAATGTTTATAGACTATAAGGTATTTACAAGAGATGTGGCTTGGAGAAATTTTATGAAAGTTCATGAAGAAATTCTTCAGCAGCATCTTTTATCCTCAGAAAATGCTTGTTTGTAGGAGGAGATGAAAGGAAACACTGAGGAAGTTATATCACATCTTACTGAATAGTAGTGGCAAACAAGTAAAAGGGTAGAGAGCCAGAAGCATAAACTGGTAATAAGGGGAACACCTACTGGCACAGGTATTCAACCCTTGGGAAAATTTTAGGGGTACAGCTAACTTGTCATGAAATGTTAGGAGTTAAGGCAACTCCTGGTGAGTGTTAGGGTACTAGTTTTGGTCTGTAACTGGGACAGAGCTGGCCTTGCAATTCCTCCACAGTAGAGGATGACTTGAGTTTTTGATCCCATGCCTCTGATCTTAAGTTCTGGGTGTTGCCACACTTGGTTTGTATGGTGCTAAGAATCCAAAGTTGGGTTCTTAGATATGTTAGACAGCACTCTATCAGTTGAATTGTTTTGCTTGACAGGGTAGGAATTTTAGATATTAAAGAACTTCTGGGTTTTTATTTAGAAACAGAAAATTAAGCCAGGTGTGGTGGTGCACACCATTAATTCCAGCACTTGGGAAACAGATCTTTGTGAGTTCAAGAATAGCAAAGACTACACAAGAGAAAGAAAACAAGAAAAAAATTTAAAGGCAAAAGAATTGAACTTAATGGATGCCTATGAGTGAAGTTCATTAGTTTGGTGCATCGCTGGAGATGCTAGGCTTTGTGTTTTTATTTGCAAAAATCTACCTGCCTCTGCCTGCTATAGGCTTCTTATTAACATCACGCATTTAGAAGCTTTGGGTCTCAGCAGTAGGTAGTGTATTTTATGCTGTAAATTACTTTAATTGCTACTAACTTAGATTAGGTTCTGCGAACTAATTCCCAGTCTAATATTCAGTGTGATTAGTGAGGTAAGGGAAAAGAAATTCTACCATAGAAGTTTTCATGTTCTGGATGACTAACTGGGCTGGAAGGAGGGAAGTACATAATATAGTTCTTAACTTTATTGTTAGGGAAATTTGTAGTTTCCATAGTTCAACTGCAGAGTTCACGTGGTATTCTTTCTTTCTATAGGTATGTGAGTGTCAGTTAGTGTATTTGAGTATGTGGTGCATTTGATTGAGTACCTCAGTATGAGCTCTTTGGCCTGCAGGTGCACGTGCACATCACATCGTCAATGAGAGGAATACACAGGCCAGAGGATAAGTCTGGCATCTTGTTCTGTCACTATTGCCTTATTCTCATGAAACACTCAACCTGGAGCTTAGCTAAAAAGAACATGGCTCCCCATAGCACCTTGGCTACATTTGTATGGCCATGACTGCCTTTTTCTTCTTTTCTTTTCTTTTCTTTTTTTTTGTGGATTCTGGGATTCAAATTTAGATACTCTTATGCAGCAGTCTCTTACCATACGCTGAGCCATGTTACTAGCCCACATTATAGGGATTTCTTTTGTAAGTTATTACTGTTTTATTGACTAAGAAGCATGATAATCTTTTAAACATATTTAAGTGTGTGTATAGTATGTATGTGTATGTTGGTGGGGGCACATGTGAATTAGAGGACACCTATTCTTTCCTCCCAGCAAGGATTATGGACATGGAACTCAGGTTGTTAGGTCCACATAGCAAGTGTCTTTTTATTCTTGGGATTTTTGAGACAGTGATTCTCTGTGTAGCCCTGGCTGTACTGAAACTTACTCCGTAGACCAGGCTGGCCTTGAACTCAGAGATCTAACTACGTTTGCCTCCTGAGTGCTGGATTAAAGGTGCGCACCACCATGGCCTGGTTTGTTTGTTAGTTTGCTTTATAACAATTAAAAGCATGTGCGTACCAATGTGCATGTCTTGGCCATAGGACAACTTGTAGCTGTTAGTTTTCTTTCCACTGCATGGATTCCAGAAACTGAACGCAGGTCATTACAGCACCCTAATCTCCTGAACTATCCTATGATCCTGCCACCTTAGTTTTTAATAAAGATGGGAGCTTGCTAATTTATCTAGACTGTCTAGCTGGCAAAGATGCAGTGAGCTTCCTGTCTACCTCCCCAGTAATAGAATTATGAATTTTCTATCCCTAGAATTTTTTCTACTTAATTTTTATAGGTATGTATGCCTGGGCATATGTGTGTGAACCATATGTGCAGGAACCCTCAGAGGTCAGAAGAAGGCATCAGATCCCTGAAACTGGAGTTACAGGCAGTTGAGTCACTGTATCCTTATGAGTATTAGGAATTGAACCCTAGTCTCTGCAAAAGCAGTGAGTGCTTTTAACTGTTGAGCCATCTCTATAGCTTTGCAAATCAAGTCAGGTCCTGATGCTTGCACAGCAAGCATTGTACAGGCTGAACCACCTCTTCAGTCCTCTTGGTATTTTTTTATTCTTGACCATTTACTTTGGTTATCATTAAACTCTGTAAGATAATTGAATGCAAGTTTTTTTGCTATTAAGATAAGGTCTTTTCAATGTGGCCCAGGTTAGCTGTACCATTCTTCTGCCTTAACATCATATTCTGGGATTACAGAAGTGTACTTCTGTGCTTGTCTGGGAAATCCTTTTGTTTTGCTTGGGATAAAACAAAACAAAGCCAGGGTCTCAGTTTATAGCCACTGCTGTCATAGAGCACTGATACTTGCTTATGTCTACCTCCCACTGCTAGCATTAAAAGTGTGAACCAACACACTTAGCCCAGTAATCCAACTTTTAAAGAAAACCTGTCCTGTCTCTCCCTTAAATATGGAATGCTTCACAAATCTACCATCATGAAACAGGAGTCCTGCCAGCTGTCTTTGCCTTGTTTCAATTTCAGTATGTATGCCCTGGAAGTGAGCGCCTGCCTTACCTTTACCTCTTCACTGCTGGGCGTGGTTTTTGTTTTCCTTAGCAGGCTTTTCTTTCCTTATGTGTCCTCAGTTTGGTTAGAAACTGTTGCTAGTACTTGTGAAAGCAGATTTTTGTATGTATCAGTTATGGAAGTACATTCTTACAGAATTAGTTTGTATTCCTGTCCATAGGTACAAGAAACCAGAAGAGCGAAGTCCATTAGTGGCAGCAATGCAGCATTTCCTGCCAGTTCTGAAGGACCGCTTTATCCAGCTGCTCTCTGATCAGTCTGACCAATCTGTCCTCATCCAAAAGCAGATATTCAAGATCTTTTATGCTCTTGTTCAGGTACTATTGTTTTTTGATGTTTATTACATTTATTGTGTGTGGGAGGGAGGGGCTTAGTGCGGAGGTCAGAGGACAGCTTGGAGTTGGCTCTCGCCTTCCACCACCATTTGGGCCCTGGAATTGAACTCAGACTTGATAGTAGACATCTTTTAAAAAGTGCTTTTAGTTCTTTATTTTAAAATTTTTAATTTCTTTTATAATTTCATACATATATTTGGTATATATATATGTATGTATGTACGTACATATATACAGTATATATCCTGACTATATATATATATTGATCATCTCTATTTCCACTTCCCCTGATTCCTCCTAACATTCTCTTCTACCTTCATGTCTTTTTTTTTTAATAGAAAATAATACACAGAGTCTAATTAATGCTGCTTATATAAAGTGACAATTGGTGTGAACTTGTTCCACTTCTTTTTAAAGCAGGGGTCATTCCCCCACTCCACCCTAATTTTTTACTTTCGAAACGTTATCACGTAGCCCAGGCTAGCCTTAAATGCTTTAATCCTCCTGCCTCTGCTTTCTGAGCGCTAGAATTAGAAGCATGTACGACTGATTGTAGCTACTTATAAGGAGTATGCATGCATACATGTACATGTAAACGCTGATTGTTATTTATCCTTATTTAGAAAAATAATTTTATCATTTGTGTTAATAATTAGATTTGACAATCTAAATTGAATGTGGTAGTATGTGCCTGTGGATGCTAAGACAGGAGAATCAATCATGAATTAGAGGCCAGCCGGGGCTATATGGTGTATTATAGTCTTGTCTGGGTAGTACAGCAGAAGGACCTTGTCTTAGAGAAAAAAAATATAAAAGAACTTGAGTGTGACTGGATGCCACCATTTAGAAGTTATAGTAGGAGAAGCACATTTGAAGCCAGCCTGTGAGGAGCTGTCTTAGAAAAGGTTTGTTGCTATTATTACAGGTCCAAAGCCTAAACAATTATGCCTTCAACAGACGAGCAGTTCTAATAGATCTGATATTGTAAATGGGCAGTTAGAATTTTCCTAGCTGTCCAATGTAACTGATTTTCTATTGTAGAGATGGAGGTTTTGCTGTGGAGCCCAGGCTAGTCTTGAACTTAGTTTCACACCATCTGCTGGCCTCTGCCTCTTTATTAACCAGGACTATGGATATATATCACCACTCCCTGATTAAATTAGTAAAGCTTTTTTATAGTCTTTATAAGTCAGTGAGTCGTGTTGGTGCACACTTGTGGTCGATCCAACCAGGAATTGTTGAGCTTGGGAATTTTGAGATCATCCTGGCCAACACTGTGCACAATTATATGCTGACTTCTGAGGGTACCTGTACTCAGCGTGCATGTATAGATATATACAGGCAGACTGGCCTATCGTGGTACCAAAGTCTAGTACCACCTGACTATGTAATTGAGTGTCCTAATCCTGAATTGGATGACCTGGCATGATAGTGCATGCCTGCTAGCCCAGCACTTGGAGTGGCATAAGGCAGAAGTTTTGTCAGTTTGAAGCTTTCCTGCTATAAATATGAAGTTTCAGGCCACCAGCACTATATCAAGAGACCCTGTCTCAAAGCTAGCAAATCCTGTTGCATGATTTTTATTTCCAAATGCCTATTAAAGCATCCATTATAATTTATTAAGCAATTTTTCCTTTATAAAAAGAGAACAAGCCAGGGAAATACAGTAGAATTTGCCTGGTATACCCAAGGCCCAAGGTTTGATTTCCCATCACTGCAATAGATAAATTATTATACACACACACATACATGCATGCATGCACACATACATACATGCATGCATACATAAATACATACATACATACATGCATGCATACATAAAATGGAGAAAAGGGAAGATGAATGTTCTGGTCTTAATCCAGGAATTCCTTTAACTTGATAAAAATATGTTCATTTGAAATCTGTGGTAACTAGTAAGTTGAGCAAAGTAATAATGCCCCTGGTAAATGCCGTTGTTCTCTAAGGAAATTAGTCCATGTACTGATGTAGAAATGGTGACTGAGGGATCTGATAGGTATTGTAGAGAACAAGGAAATGGCACTTGGAACTTTAAAAATACTAATTCTTGGTTTTTCTTTAGTATACACTCCCACTGGAGCTGATAAACCAACAGAATCTGACAGAATGGGTGGAAATTTTGAAGACCGTTGTGAATAGGGATGTACCTAATGTAAGTTCTTTTGTGTTCCTTCTCTTTCTCGTATGTGTTCCTTCTCTATGGAGACAGGTTTTTTCTTTATAGTCCTGTTGTCCTGGAACTCAGTACACACCAGGCTGACTTCCAACACAGAAAAACACCTTCCTCTGCCTCCCTAGTGTACCACCATAACTAGCTCTTCTGTTTCCTTATGTGCTCAAAGGGCTAGTTCTAGAAAAAAAAAAAATAAGCTGCTTTCAGTTTTCTTTCTCTCTTTGGTTTTTTTTTGAGACAGGATTTCTTTTTGTAGCCCTGACTGTTTTGTTTTGTTTTTTTTTTTTTTCTTCTTTTTTCTTTTTTTTTTTTTTTTTTTTGGTTTTTCGAGACAGGGTTTCTCTGTAGTTTTTTTTAGAGCCTGTCCTGGAACTAGCTCTTGTAGACCAGGCTGGCCTCGAACTCAGAGATCCGCCTGCCTCTGCCTCCCGAGTGCTGGGATTAAAGGCGTGCGCCACCACCGCCTGGCTCACTTCGGTATTTTAATACATTAAGAGCTATCCAACTATTTTTATACTGTTAAACGTGGCGATTTTTACAGTTTTACTATTTCTACTAATCTTATTTTCTGTAGCAGGTTGGGATTAAATAGGTTGTTAAATACTTGTTAACATTTAAGTATTCATATATCTTACCTATAACAATCTTGAATTTTATTTTAAACTTCTACATTATGGTATGTAATTATGACAGAGTAATACTATTATTAATGGAATGAATGAGATCACATTCTTGTTATTTGGTTAATTTTGTATTTTTTCAAATGCTAGGAATAGAACGCAGTTTACTAAGCACAAATGCAACTACATCTGCTCTAATTTAAATATTCAGTTTGTTTAAAAAGTTAAACCTGGTGGTGGTGGTGGTGGTGGTGGTGGTGGTGGTGGTGGTGGTGGTGGTGGTGGTGGTGGTGCACACCTTCAATCCCAGGACTTGGTTGGCAAAGGTGGGTGGATTTCAGTGAGTTCAAGGCAGGCCTGGTCTATAGTTTACAGGCTTTTAAACTACACAGAGAAACCTTGTCTCAAAAAAGAACCATCACCACAACAAAATTAAGTGATTGAGGAAGTACACAAATTATTTTTCTTACTTCTTAGGATACTTGCTTTGTGTAAGTTTTTCCTTGTATATTAAATATGAGATATATAATGTTTCACATATAAATTGTGCAACTTTTGTGTTATAATTTATTTCCAGTAACAAGTTACCCTGCTGAACTTTAGTTCATTAGAATGGTAGAGTTTGTGTACTTTCTATCCAGTTCTTGTCATCTATCATCCTTGTTACCTTTTGTGTTTTTATTTTTGGAGACAAGATCTCGTATAACAGCCCTGGCTGTCTTAGAACTCATTCTGTAAACCAGGTCAGTCTCAAACTCACAGAGATCCACCTGCTTCTTCCTCCTGAGTGCTGGGATTAAAGGCATGTAGCATCGTGCCTGGAACTTTTTCAGTGTCTGTTAATGTTATATCTGTGTGCATGAAGGTTCCTTTGGAGCCCAGATGAGGATGTTTAAGCTTTTCAGCTAAAGCTATAGGGGTCTGTGAGCTACCTAACTTGGGATTTGAGTTCCACTTGTCATAATAGAACAAGTGCTGTCAAGTACTGAGCTCCCTTTCTCATTTCTTACGCAGTAGATTTTTGTCCATTTTGAATTAATAATCTTGCTTGTAATTTCTTTTGCCGAATATATTTAGGATATTTGTTCATGTTTTGTATGAATTGTATATTTTCTCTGCCATATAGTACCCTTTGTACCATGCTGATGAGGATACTCGAGGTGTGCTTTGAGATTGTCCCCGTGAAAGTGTTTATGAATCGGTATTTTCAGTCACATGCTTTTTATTGAGCTATATATTTTTCTCTGCTCCCCTCCCCTTCTACCTTCTACCATGATCCCCACATAGTCACATGCTTTTACTCTTGCATAAACATGGAACGATAGAATGGCTGAATGTTTGACTTTATTAATAGTAATTTCCAAAGTGACTTGTACCTGATTTGGCATTCTTCTCAGTGGCAGTGTATGAAGGTTTCAGTTTTGCATTTTCACGTTATAAACTTTAAAAAAAATGTCATAGATGTCTTAATCTAGCTCATTCTTTTAAAAATTATGTTATTAATCATTAATTTGATTTCTAATGCTTAGATTCTTTACCTCTATGATTGAGTCTGTTCTTACTTGATACATAAAGTTCTTTCAAGATTATAGTTTCTCAATATTATTAAATAAATATCTCTTTAAAGGAAACACTTCAAGTTGAAGAAGATGATAGGCCAGAGTTGCCCTGGTGGAAATGTAAGAAGTGGGCCTTACATATTCTAGCACGGCTCTTTGAAAGGTGTGTCCTTGTCCATGTGTGTCCTTGTCCATGTGTGTCCTTGTCCATGTGTAGCAATTTATTGTTTTTCAAGCTTTTGCTATAATGAATATAGATGTAAAGCATTATAAGGAAATAATGGGTACATTTATGTTTGTGTAGATATGGAAGCCCTGGGAATGTTTCTAAGGAGTATAATGAATTTGCTGAAGTGTTTCTGAAGGCATTTGCTGTTGGCGTCCAGCAAGTAAGTTGTTTTTTTTTTTTCTTTTTTTTTCTTCCGAGACAGTGTTTCCATGTAGTTTCTAGAGCCTGTCCTGGAACTAGCTCTTGTAGACCAGGCTGGCCTCGAACTCAGAGATCCGCCTGCCTCTGCCTCCCGAGTGCTGGGATTAAAGGCGTGCGCCACCACCGCCCGGCCAGCAAGTAAGTTTTAACATTTAGGTAGAAACATGCCACTTTTGTTTGAGTTGCTGTAAAGAGATTAATTTTATGTTAATGGATGTTCGGCATGCATTGTGAACCATTTGACCATTCCTGGTGCCCTGTGGGTTGAGATCCCTTTAGAGTTATCCTTTTCACAGGGTTTGAATATCAGGTAATTGCATTATGATGCATAACAGTAGCAAAATTACACTTACAACTAGCAATGTGGGGTTACTACAACATGAAGAACTGTATAAAGGGCTTAGGGTGTTGGTTGTTGTGTGGTTTTTTGTTTGTTTGTTTGTTTTTTGGTTGTTGTTTTGTTTGTTTGTTTTTTGAAGACATGATTTCTCTGTTTAACAATTCTGACTGTCCTGGAGTACTTGAATTAAAGGCATGCACTGCCATTGCCCAGCCTATTTTTAGTTTTTAATGAATGAAATTACCAAATGGTGGACAAGGGGAAGAAGGAAATATTGACAAATTGAAGGCCTCCAGCAGAAAATGACTTGTTTATGACATTTAGCTGGAGATCCAATTAAGAGATTTGGGGTCAGAGGATAGTGTTCTCTCAGTGAAGCTTCCAAGTCAAAGAATAAATATATGGATAGAATGAAATTAGCTAATAACACCTACCAGAAACTGCCTTGAGTTGAGGCCTGCATTCCCATTTAAGCTTTCTTGTCTTGGGACCTTACCATGCCTGAACTTCAGGCTTCTCTTTTCTACTGTAGACACTTTAAGTATATGTATGTTTGTCTGTGATACACATAGACTCGCTCTTTTGTACATAACTTTGTAGCTAACAGGGCTAAAAAGTAGATAAAATAATATAATATTTTACAGTAGCTTTCCTTTATCTTTCAGAGCCTCTGAAAGGGTCTCTCACTTTGAATTTAGTAATTTAAAATATCAGGTTGAACTGGAACTGTTAATTGTAAATAGTAGGTGACAAACTTAGTAAGGCTTAATAAAAGGAAATCAAGACTAGGACTATCTCAGTAGTGTGGTTGGTATGTTGAGTAGGTAGCATAGGGTTTGTCTTGTTTACTTAGCTAGACACCAGGCCTTTGTCCCAGTCTTACTTAGGTTTATTATTTTATTGTATTTAAAATATTTGTTTTGACATGTACATGTGTATAGGAGTGTGCATTACATTGTATGCCTGTGAAGGTCAGAGGACAATTTACCAGTTCCAAGGTTATACTTAAGGTTGTCTGGCTTGGTGGTCAGTATCTTTAACCCAGAACCATCTTACTGTGCCATCCATTTATCTGTCTGTCTGTCTGTCTACCTACCTGCTTACCTACCTATAGTTTTCAAGACACGCTTTCTTGGTATAGCTTTGGTGCATGTCCAGGAAGTAGCCCTTGTAACCAGACTGGGCTCAAACTCACAGATTTGCCTGCCTCTGCCTTCCGAGTGCTGGGATTAAAGGTGTGTGCCACCATCGCCTGGCAAGTAATGTAGTTAAAAGACCAAGTGGGGTGTGGGGGGTGTGTGTGTGTGAGAGTAGGGGGGGGGTATATGTCTAGGCCTGTATTTTTTATTAGCTTCTGGTTAAAATTTATCTGACTTTTGTTTATGATTGAACTTTCTTTTTTATAAAGGTTTTATTGAAAGTGTTATATCAGTACAAGGAGAAACAGTATATGGCTCCTCGAGTTTTACAGCAGACATTAAATTATATTAATCAAGGAGTTTCCCATGCTCTAACCTGGAAGAACCTGAAACCTCATATACAAGTAATGATTTTTTTCCTCTGGAATGGCTTTTTTGTTTTGTTGATTGATTGGTTTTGCTATAATTATACATTAATTATACATTATTAATTATTTATATCTAATAATATATTTATAATAATATTATTATATTATATTATATTATATATTAATATATAATATAATATTATAATATATTATAATAATATATTTAATAATAATAATTAATTAATTATACATTAATTGCTATAAAGGTTGGATAATTGCTGAGATTTGTTACCTAGTGTGAGTCTGGTAATTATTTGGATAGTGCAGCAGAAAAAGAAGAGAACTCTGACAAAGTAATGAGAGATAGTGTATGAATATCCAGCTACATTTCAGTTTCAAACTCATACTTCGAGCTAAAATTGAAGCTCTGACCATTGGATTACAGTTAATATTTTAGTCATGTGATTTGAACTTAGCAAGAGACTATTTCATCACATTGCTATTTTGATTTGCTTGTCTTTCTTTCCTTGCCTTTTTTTTTTTTTTCTCCCTGCCTTTGGGGTGCTATAGATTGGCCCTGCGCTGCTTGCTGGTCAGGTTCAGCATTGTTGTGCTACATAACTGCTATCTATGTAGACATATGTATCTGTATGTAATCTTTATAAGTAGATGTAGCTTGGATGTTGGTCTAAAAATGCATTAAATAAATTACCGTAGTTTGTAAAATTTTATATATAATTAGTTTTGCTACTTAAACAGATTTGACAGGCTAAATTTGAAAGCTGAAGACTGTTACTTTTCTTAACTTTTAAATTGCAGGGCATTATCCAAGATGTTATTTTTCCATTGATGTGCTATACAGATGCTGATGAGGAACTCTGGCAAGAAGACCCTTATGAATATATACGCATGAAGTTTGGTAAGAAAATTTATCTTGTCTTCTGTGTTTGATGCAGGCCTATAATCTCAAAATTAGGAAGGAAAACGTAAGGTTACCCTCAGTTGCATGACAAATCTGAGGCCAGTTGAACTACTTAAGATACTGTCTCACAAACAAGAGGGTCCACAAAGATGACTCAGGTCCGGTGCTTGCTGCTGAGGCTGATAACCTGAGGAGTCACAGGATATCATCCTCTTATGAGCACCACATACCTGCTGGCTTCAATGCATCTGCCTCTGCCTCCTGAGCGCTGGCAATAAATGCATGTGATGCTACTGTGGGGCTGACCCTGAGCTCAAGATTCTCCGACTTCAGAATTAGAGGTTTGCACCACCACATCTAAATCCAGGGTTTTGTTTTTATAGAACATAATCATAAACTAGGGAATATGTATTTTGCCAAGAAAATTAGTCAACTATGCACCGTATTCCATGTCATTAATCCTCATACTTGGGAGGTTGAGGAAGGAGGATAAGGAGTTCAAGGCCAGCCTAGGATTCCTGAAAGATTTAGGGACCTATTACAAAACAAAGTGAAAACTATTATTTCCTCTAAATTTTCTTCTAAATTTTCATAATTTATTCTCTAGATGTGTTTGAAGATTTCATTTCTCCTACTACTGCTGCACAGACACTTTTGTTCACTGCCTGTAGTAAAAGGAAAGAGGTGAGTTATCAGATAACATTTGCTTTATTAGTTTCAATTTCGTCAAATATATTTCCTTTTTCAGTGTTAATCATGTGTTATTTTTGTCAGTGTGCTCGTCAAAAACCATAGGTTAGTCTATAAAGTGTTGCTTGTCTTTTATTCAGGTACTGCAAAAGACTATGGGATTTTGCTACCAGATTCTTACTGAACCAAATGCTGATCCTCGTAAAAAAGATGGAGCCTTGCATATGATTGGCTCTTTAGCTGAAATACTTCTGAAGGTATTCCTTTGTGTGCAAGAGAGTATGATATATTTGCAATAATATATTTATATATAATTAATCATCTCTATTAATATAGATTTCCTGTCTTCTGTAACAAATGTGTGCAGTACTCACCTACAGAGACCAGAAGTCACTGATGGGTAACTGAGCTGGGGTTAGAGTTGTTCTGAGCCTGCTGCTGTGGGTATGGGAACTGAACTCTGGATTTCTAGAAGAGCAATGAATGCTTTTAACTGCTGGCCCATCTTGCCAGCTTCTAATTTAATAGTTTCCTCGTTTTTAAATTTAAACCCGGGGTATGATATATATAGCATGTAATCTGTCTATTTTAAAGTATTTAACTACAGCTGGTAACCACCAAACCTGATAGTTCAATCTTTGGGGCTCACATGGTAGGAGAGAATTAAATCCTGGAAACATACAGACAATAAATACGAAATACTAAAAATTCTAAGAGCGTGTACCTCAGTACAGTGACAAGTACTGCATCTATCTCATTTCAAGGCATTTTCGTCACCACAAAAGAAATCCTGTCTTGCCTTTAATCCCAGCTGTGGGAAGCAAAGGCAGGCAGATCTTTGTGAGTTCAAGTCCAGCCAGGTCTACAACATAAATCTCAGGACCCTATTTCACAGAAGCAAAAAATGAATAAAAAAAAAGAAATCCCATATCTATAATAGAAGTTTTTCCCTGTTTCATGCCTGGTCTCCTAGTACTGAGCCCATATTTCTATGAATTTATTTTGGACCTTTCACACAAACTGAATGGTATTATGTGTTCCTTGTGACTGGCATTTGGATTTAGTGTAATGTTTTAAAGGTTTCTCATCTAGCATGTGGCTATGCTTATTTCGCAGTACTAAATACTGAATTGAATGTTAACATTGCATTTTCTTTGTCTATGTTTCAGTTGATATATATTATTTATGGCTCTACCTTTTTATTCTGAACCATGTTGCTGGCAAGCATTCCTTTACAAGTTAGTGTAGGGTATCTGTTTTGCATTTTCTAGGAGTCTAAATTGCTCCTTATGTTTTAAGAAAGTTATACAAAATGGCTGCTACATTTTAGCATCAGCAGCATATAAAAGCTTTAATTTCCACCGCATATTTATCATTGATCATTAGTTTTTGGTTTTGATGTTCTTGATTTTTAGCTAACCTCAAACATGAGACACTTTAGTTCCAGCCCCTCCAATGCTGAGGTTCCCAGTCTTTACTCGCTATTTTTTTTCAGTGCTCACTTTATCATTATAGCCATTGTCGGCTGACATGAACCAGGTTCAGTGGTGGTGATCTCCCGCTTTAGCATCCCAGGTGGCAGTCTTAGAGGTGTAGGCCGCCACAACAGGCTACAAAGTAGTTTTTTGACTAGAGCCATCTTATGTGATGTGGCATCTCTCTTTTGAGTGGTTTGTCTGTCGTGACTGACAAAATGACAGTGAAAATCTTTTCATGTGCTCCTTAAACATTTTTCTTTAGAATTGAAGATAAACTGTTTTTTTTTTGTGTGTGTGTGTGTGTGTGTGTGTGTGTGTGTGTACTAGAGTCTCGAGCATAGGTTGTGCCCTCCTTTTTATGCTCAAAATAGTTTTACTGAATGTGTTGTGCCAACTAAGCCATTTTTCTAGCCTCAAAGTTTCTTAGCAGACAAGGTTCCATTGAAGCTTGGTGTGGTTTTTTTCTAATTAGGGAATTCTAAAACGTATAATTGCTAGGACTTGCTGGGAATGGGTGGGGGGGAGTAAAAGGAGGCAGTAAGATGACTCATGCGGCAGACTTAGATATATACTGAGGGCCTGTCTCAGGAAAAAATAGTCACAGTATAAAAATGAATAAGTTGTGTATCATGAGATTTAGGGAGGAGAATAAATGTATGTCTTTTTATTAGTACTTTTTGATAATATGTGTGTTTGCAAATTGAAACTGTTCAGACAACTTTTTGAGATACTTTTTTTGTATTTACAGAAAAAGATCTACAAAGATCAAATGGAATACATGTTGCAGAATCATGTATTTCCTCTCTTCAGCAGTGAGCTAGGCTACATGAGAGCAAGAGTAAGTTGTAAAGTTGATGTATTTATTTGTTTTGTAAGGAATGATTAAAAATTGAAACTCTGTCTTGAAAACGTGTCTCAGTTCTGTGAGTCTTACCTGGCTGCTGTAGTACTGTGTGCATAGTTGTCGTCTATGTCTGGTAGCAGTGTCTGTTTGTGTTTTGCATTCAGATCTTGCTATCCACACAAAGATTGTGCAGCCAAAGAGTAACATGGGATCATAGTACTGGTTTAGTGTTGTGTGCTTGAACACATCTCCCACTGGCCAGCCTCCAAATTCCCAGACACAAAACTCTGGGAAGAGCTCATTTTTGGGAAATCTATTATAAGATGTTTATACTCACACACACGCATCCATCCCTTCCCCCTGTATTTAAAGGCTTGCTGGGTACTTCACTATTTTTGTGAAGTGAAGTTCAAAAGTGATCAGAACCTCCAAACAGCTTTAGAGCTGACAAGAAGATGTCTGATTGATGACCGAGAAATGCCTGTGAAAGTGGAAGCTGCCATTGCACTGCAAGTATTGATAAGCAATCAAGAAAAAGGTATGTGGTTTTTATGTCATAGATACCGTTACCTAACTGTAAAACAGAATTCTAGGAACTAGCTTGATAAAAATCTGTGAAAACACTTGGGGTTTTCTCTTTTTGTATTTAACTTATTATTTACCTGCTTAAGTTCCTTTCTCATCTCTATTACAGCTAAAGAATACATCACTCCATTTATCAGACCTGTAATGCAGGCTCTTCTTCATATTATAAGAGAAACAGAAAATGATGACCTTACCAATGTAATTCAGAAAATGATCTGTGAATATAGTGAAGAAGTTACTCCTATTGCTGTAGAAATGACACAGCATCTGGTATGTTGTTTGAACCTGTTCCTATTGCAGAGATGTTAATTTAGCTTGCTCTGTGAGTCATGCAGTTTGTCACAAGGTCGTGCTTTTCCTAAATGCAAATGTTGTGTGGAACTTACTATATAACATGTAGTCTAAAGCCCTTGAGAAATATTTACCTCGTTTATTTCTCACATGGTTCTAGTTGAAATAACTCTTCTACTTTATAAAAGTTTGTGAAGTTAAAAACAATATGGAGTTACTTGCCAGAGCTAAGCGTAGCGTGACTGGGATTCATCCTTGTTTTGTCACTGCAGCCTTTTAGGTGTGTTTGTCTCAGATCTTTCTTGCACTGGACTCGGTGTTATCTAGTCCTTTGGCACTAAGAATATTAATGATTAGCACATTGTGTACCTTGTCATTAACCTCGCAGTCTCAGTATCCCGCCCCCAAGTGCTATGGCAGAAAGTTTGAGGCCTGCCTGGGATGTGCAGCCTGCCTGCTACTCTCTTTGTTGTGTTCTCACTCTTCTCCCAGTATTAAAATCAAAACATTGAAACCATTTCATTCTCTTTCTTCTAGGCAATGACATTTAACCAAGTCATCCAGACTGGACCAGATGAGGAAGGGAGTGATGACAAAGCCGTCACTGCCATGGGCATTCTGAACACAATCGACACACTTCTGAGTGTGGTCGAAGACCATAAAGAGGTACAAAATAAGCAAGTAATAGAAAAAAGACTCATGCTGCACATTTTTTATGGGATGTTATAAAGCCGTTTCATCTGCTTTTATTTGATCACTTAATTACTTCTGGCTTCAAGGTTAAAATTGGTACCATACAAATGTTATTAAGTTATAGAGTACTTACAGAGTGTTTTGAAGCTGATAATTTTTATTAAAGTCAGCATATGGTGATTTCTTTGAAAACATATACTAGTTTCACTGGGAGGTGTTTTTGGACTAGAGAGGAAAGCAGGGAAAGGTCCTTGTCTCCAAGGCTGATGGCCTGAGTGCAGTTCCTGGACATAGACAAAAATGAGTGAATATACGAATACACAAGTAGGTGTAAAACACTCTTCTGATTTTACCATTATCTTCATCCTTTTTGCCTTTTTACTTTTTGAAATGTAAGGAGAAATAATCGTGAATATTAAAGCTTTAATTTTTTTTTTCGAGACAGGGTTTCCCTGTAGTTTCTAGAGCCTGTCCTGGAACTAGCTCTTGTAGACCAGGCTGGCCTCGAACTCTTGTAGACCAGGCTGCCTCCTGAGTGCTGGGATTAAAGGCGTGCGCCACCACCGCCCGGCAGCTTCAATTATTTAAACCATAAAAATATAGCTAAACTAACTGATTTCACCCAAATTTATATTTATATTTTAGCATTTTCACCATGTTTCCTTTGGATTTTATTTTCCATCAGAAGCCAATTTTATTTTATCAGTTTTCTGGTGTTGGCGTCAAGACAGAGCTTCTTCTATGCTAAGCAATTGCTGTGCCATTGATCTATAGCCTAGCACAAACTATTTTGAATAGAGGAAATAGAATTCCTCAAAGGTTACGTCACTTTTTGGAGATAAGGTCTTGCGGTGTGTGTGTGTGTGTGTGTGTGTGTGTGTGTGTGTGTGTGTACCCCATAATGACTTGAAAATCATTGTACATATAGCCTGTGCTTGTGCTGGTTTTATGTATTCCTTGCATCTTCTTAGACTAGACTACCACCATGCTTAGCTAGTGATAATTTCAACCCTGCTTCTTTTCCCACAGTCACTGTCATGAATTTGGTGTTGATAATTGTACTGTGGATGTTTATACAGGTGATATAGGTCATCGACAAGGAATATTTTCAGATGCCTATTAGCTGTTGCATAAATGGTATTAGAATATTTTTGCATTTTGTATCATAATTACAGATAGGCAGAATCTATAAAATCGTCCTTTGTTTTTTATTTAGCAAATGAAAATCTTTGAGAAATTTAAGTGGTTTATTAACATGCTATATGTTTGAAATTAATATTTCAATGTATCTAATTTGTAAATAAATTTTTCTTCTTTACTTAATGTTCGTATGTTCTTCACAGATAGGAAAAGGGCCAAGGAGGTGGTATTTCCCATTATTCTTAGATGGAGTTGAGACTTAAGTTTATATTTCATGGGTCACTATCTGATGATTTGATAAATGGTACAGGGCATGCTAACATGCATTAAACCTGGCAGAAACAGGTGGATCTCTGAGTTTGAGGTTCGTGTAGTCTGCATTGTGAGTTCTAATCCAGCCAAGGCTACTCAGTTTGGGGTCTTAAGTAAGAACCACTCTTAGAAAACAAAGGAAAAAGTAGGGAAATGGCCTAACCAGAATTACTGGCATTGATGAACACTGTATTCTTTCAGACAACTTTATTATAAATCAACCAGTGACTTTTTAGTTTTGTCTGGACTGAGTATAATGAACATAATCAAAAGAAAAAGACTTAATAGTATTTTCCCATTATGCAAGTGATTTTCTTATTTTTCTTTTTGTTGTTAGACTTGTTTGTCATTTTATGTGTTGTTTCAGAATAGATTCTGAATGCTTTCTTAGAAAAACGTGACATTGCTTAGAAATTTTTTTTCTTTTTTAGATAACCCAGCAGCTTGAAGGAATCTGCTTACAAGTCATTGGGACCGTTTTACAACAGCATGTCTTAGGTATTATACCTGATTTCACCATTTTTACATTATTTGGGATGAGTAAGCATGTCTTGACAACTTGATAATTCTCTTCTAGAATTCTATGAGGAGATCTTCTCTTTGGCACATAGTCTGACATGTCAACAAGTGTCTCCACAGATGTGGCAGTTACTGCCCCTTGTATTTGAGGTATTTCAGCAAGATGGCTTTGATTACTTTACAGGTAAGGTTAAATCAGCATGAAAATATTTACTGTTCCCCTACCCCATTATGATTACCTAATAATTTATAATTTGAATACATCAGTAACAATGAATGCCCAAGAATAGCATGTGGGTATTACTTATTATTTATGTTTGCTTTTTAAAACATATGTATCGTAATTAATGGAAATAAGTATGTATATGTATTTTGTCTGATGCAAAGAAGTTCTTTTTAAAGTAATTGATAGAGACATAATAGTGCCAGATTTGCATTTAAATTAAAGATTAAGTATTTTTATTATAAATATGTATAAGCCCAGTGCCGTGGTACCTATCTGTACCAGTACACGGGCGCAGGTAAGTAGAGATTCAAAGTCATCATTATCTACCTAGCTAGTTTGAGGTTAGCCTATGATATAGGAGATTCTTCCTTGTGGGCAGAGGGGTATTATCACAGGTAAATGATGTATAAATTGATTTTCTTTTTTTCTTTTAACTGTAGACATGATGCCTCTTCTGCATAACTATGTAACAGTTGATACAGACACGCTTCTATCTGATACCAAGTATCTTGAGATGATATATAGTATGTGTAAAAAGGTAGGCTCCTTTTAAAATACCAGGTACATGAACGTGTTACACTAAATGATAAAGATACACGTGCTCCTAGATTGTGCTGAACACAGAACACATTGATCAATGAAGGACATGATTACTCAAGTTGTGGGTTAATATAAGATTGGGAGTTCAAGGTTATGGGGTACATAATAAGTTTGAGACCAAAAAAATTTGAATGAAAATTTTGGGGTGTGTTGAAATAACAGTTCAGTTATAGAGCACTTGATTCTGGGTAGATAAACAGACAAAATATTTTGAACATGGGATTTCTTAAACATCTGACTTTAGACTTGAGAATGGTAGCATGCTGCTTTAATTCTAGCACCGTTAGAAGTTACCCTCACATGTAAAGCAAATTCCAGGCTAGCCAGAGTTATATGGTAAGGCACTGCCTTCAGACAAACAAAAACCCAAAAAACTAACCAAAACTATGCTATTTTGTGTGTGTGCGTACACGTGCGCCCTTAAAGTTGGTGGTAGACCAGTCACCAACTACACATCCTGCTGCCTTCGTCTCTCTAGAACTTTTAATTACAGGCATGTGCTACCACACTTGGGGTGGTCGGTTTTGTTTTGTTCTTTATAGAAGAGCCAGATGTCCTTGAGAAAAGTTAGTGTTCTAGCTTATACCTCTCTACAAGAGAGCTTAATGTTGCTAGAAGATAAGAGTTCAACATGTGCTTTTACCTCACAGACTAGGGTGCCAGAGGGTAAGCTGTTACACACAAATAGCATCTATTCCTTTTATGGTGAACATCACAATTGTTCACAAAAAATAGAACTTTAGATACCTAGAGGGAAGTTATTTCTCTGATTTAAATGTTTCACAAAGCCTTCTTGCCATTTGTATTGTGCGTTGATCAGGTTCTTACTGGAGTTGCAGGAGAAGATGCAGAGTGTCATGCAGCAAAGTTATTAGAGGTCATCATTCTGCAGTGCAAAGGGCGTGGCATCGATCAGGTTGGTTATGCTGATTTAATGCCTGAGGCTTTCGAGTGCTGGTTCTTGGGGTACATTTAAATGCCTTTGGGGCATGTATATTCTGCACATGGTTATAAGCTGATGGCCAACATCGTTAAATGTTGAGGTTACATGTGATGAATGTATATTTAATGTATATATTTTCATGTAAATTAGCTTTGGATAAAGGGCTTTTTTTTTTTTTTTTTTTTTTTTTTTTGGTTTTTCGAGACAGGGTTTCTCTGTAGCTTTGGAGCCTGTCCTGGAACTAGCTCTTGTAGACCAGGCTGGTCTCGAACTCACAGAGATCCGCCTGCCTCTGCCTCCCGAGTGCTGGGATTAAAGGTGTGCGCCACCGCCGCCCGGCAAGGGCTTTCATAGTTTGGTTCAGTGACTGTATTACCATTCACGTTAGGACTCTGAACCCAGGACTGATAACTAGTGAGGTTTTCATGGGTCAGTGAATACTTGCTTCTCTTTAAAATTAGATTTTCCATGAAAGTACTTCAACAATTCAAAGTGCTTCAACTCGTCATCTTTAGACGTTCCCTTTAGGGTCAAAAGGTTCAGTTAAAGTAATGAATAAATTAATATAATAAGCCAACGAGGATGCTATTACAGTCTTGGAAGATCTTGTAATGTCTCTTTACAGTGTATTCCATTATTCGTGGAAGCAGCTTTAGAGAGACTGACAAGAGAGGTCAAGACAAGTGAACTCCGAACAATGTGCCTGCAAGTTGCAATTGCAGCATTGTATTATAATCCACATCTACTACTTAATACCTTAGAAAATCTTCGCTTCCCTAATAATGTTGAACCAGTTACAAATCATTTTATTACACAATGGCTTAATGACGTTGACTGTTTCCTGGGGTAAGTGATAATAAATTACAACTTTATCACAGATTCTACTTACAATAAAATAGACTATAGTGTAATTGCCATTTTTACTTATGTTTTTAGGCTTCATGACAGGAAGATGTGTGTTTTGGGCTTGTGTGCTCTTATTGATATGGAACAAATACCACAGGTTTTGAATCAGGTTTCAGGACAGATTTTGCCAGCATTTATCCTTTTATTTAATGGATTAAAAAGAGCATATGCCTGCCATGCCGAACATGAAAACGACAGTGATGACGATGATGAGGCCGAAGACGACGATGAAACTGGTAAGGGATCTGTGGTGTGTGAACAAAACGTGTCTGCTTAGCATCACCACAGAGTTCTGCATCTCAGGATCATAACCAAATGGTTTTAGATTCACTCATGGGAAAGCCAGGTATAGATAGTACCCCGTGCAGCTGTTGTGTTCTCTCACTGAAGGATTGCCTGAGCTAAGTAGACCCTTTGCTCTTTTGAAACAGGGTTTCTTTGGCTATCCTGGAACTTGTTTTGTAGACTGGGCTGGTCTCAAACTCACTGATATATCCCCCTGCCTGCCAAGTGCTGGAATTAAAGTGTGCCACCACTGCCCATATTTTTTTTAAAATATAGAAAAAATAGACCATATTTTTTGAAAAAGATAAACCTAAAAGCTTGTCTTTAGCAGAAAGGTAAATGTTGTTTAGCCAAATTGTACTAAATGGAATAATGATGCTGAGTTTATTTAGTTTCCTTAAGAGTTTAGGAAGATGAACTGAGGATATAAGTCAGTTGGTAGAGTGTTTGCCTAACATGCACAAAGCCAGAATTGTATCCCAGCACCATATAAACCCAGCACTTTAAAGGTAAAGACAGGAAAATGTCAGCATACTGACCAGAACTAGTCACTCTATCTGTAGGAATCATGCTCTCAACAAAGAAACACATTTAAGGCAGGTTCTCTTGGCTGGAGATATGGCTCAGCACTTGCTGTTCTTCCAGAGTACTGGGGTTGAATTTCTGACACCCACATGGCAGCTCACAACTGTCTTTAACTCCAGTTCCAAGATATGTGACTCCTATACACCAATGCACAAAGAGTTAAAAAAGTGACACCCTCATGCAATCTATAGAGCCCTGTCCTGGAACTCACGATGTGACCAAGCTGGTTTGATCTCAAATACACTTGCCTCTAACCCCAAGAACTGCTGGGGTTAAAGGTGACTGCCACCATGCCTGCCTCACAACCAGTTTTTATGGTTTATTTTTATATGCATTGGTGTTTATTTGGATATATGTCTGTATGAGGGTATCAGTTCCCCTGGAATTGGAGTTCAGCCATTTGTGAGCTGCCATGTGGGTGGTGAGAATTGAACTTCTGTACTATGGAAGAGAAGCCAGTGCTCTTAAGTGCTGCACCATCTCTCCAGCCCCTTGCAACCGTTCTTAAAAGACAAAGCAAAATTCAGGCTCCCTGAAGAGTAGAAGGTGAAAGATTCTTGGGAGGAAAAGTGGTGGGGTTCATTAACCTGAAGCTTTCTATAGTGTTTGATCATGTGACTAGCGTGTTACTTCTGTTGAATAAAGAGCTTTATTAAGTATAATTTATCTTAGAGACAAGTTTTTACTCTGTAGCCGATAATGGCCTGGAACTCTGCTTCTTGCTTTCATTCCCCAGGGTTGGGATTTCTTGACCATGATTGGCCCTGGAGTTCTTTTTAACATGGTGGATTATAAGAGAAAACCATTCAGTATCCTCATATATCACATGGGAACAGTAATCTCCAGGAGATGAGTCAATTATTTCCCTTTTTGTCACCTGTATTTGGATATAGAAAAGAGCCAGGTTTTGTCACACACACCTGCAGTCTCAGCAGTTAATAGGTTGGAGCATGATACTATAAGACCAGGCTGAGCTTGTCGAGAAGCCCTGTCTCAATAAAACAATACTTTATCAGTTGATTTTAGTTGGGTTTCATGGACATCTAAGAGTGGTGAAGTAGTTGTTACTTTGCTGACAGTGTTTCATTGTATACATAATTGACTTGGCAGAAGAACTAGGGAGTGATGAAGACGATATTGATGAAGATGGGCAGGAATATTTGGAAATTCTTGCTAAGCAAGCAGGTGAAGATGGAGATGATGAAGATTGGGAAGAAGATGATGCTGAGGAGACTGCTCTGGAAGGCTATTCCACAATCATCGATGATGAAGACAACCCTGTTGATGAGTATCAGATATTTAAAGCTATATTTCAAAGTAAGCCAACTTCTAAATGAAATATTTAAACAGATCTGTTCTTGTGGTGTCTGATCCTTAGACAATAGACACTCACCTGTCAAAGCATAGAAAATACTTGTGTCCTTTGAGTGTGAGTATTTTCCCTCCTTTTTTGGAGATGGAAACTTACTAGGCAGACCATATAAATGTACCACTATGCCACTCGCGTGTACTACCATGTCTGGCTTCTTCTTTTATTTGTTCATTCTGTTTCTACATTTAATGTACATTTGTACATTTGTCTCAAGAAAACAAAACTTTTGTTTGTTTTTTGTTTTTGTTGTTTGTGGTTTTTGAAGACATGGTTTCTCGTTGTAGCCATAGCCATCCTGGAACTAGTTCTACAGTCCAGGCTGGCCGTGACCTCAGATAGATCTACCTGCCTCTGACCTCCCAGGTGCTGGGATTAAAAGTGTGCACCGCCATAATTTATTTGGGTTTCCTTGCCCTTTTATTTGAAGTCTTGGTTTTTTGTTTTCGTCAGTATATGTGTGGGAATGTGAATGTGGGTACCTTCAGAGTACAGAGATGGCCATTGGAGCCCCTGAAACTGGATTTAGAGGTGGTCGTGTCCCACCCTACACGAGTGCTGAGAACTAGACCCAAGTCCTGGCAGAACAGTTGAAAGCACTTTTAACTGCTCAGCCATCTTTACGGTTTCCCAACCTCTTTAAAAACCAGATCTTTAAGAGGAAAAAAAAAATTAAAGGGGAAAGGCTTAGTGAATCATGCCTTTACTCCCAGCATTTGGGAGGTAGGTCTACCTCCCAGATTCATGGGAGGTAAACTCATACCTCCCAGCCTCTACAAGTTCTAAGACAGCCACTGCTATTACACAGGCTGGCCTTAAACTTGTGAGCCTCTTACTTCAGTCTCCCATAGTGTAGATTGCAGACATGTATAATAACATGAGGTTGACTGCAGTTTGGTACAGGCCACAAAATCTTTGATAGTATTTGAATTTTATAGTATTAAGAACTAATTGATGCTAGTATTGCTTACTTTCACTGTGCATGGGTTTTATTTTGTAGAGATAAACATGCCAGTTACAGGACCTATCCATAGATTTAACAGTAAAACAGAAAATCATGTATTGAATGTTAGTCCTTCTTCCTCCTTAAAAAGAAAAATAATACCTGAGTCAGTTTAGAGCCCTTTCTCTCCCCTCCCTCCACCCCTTGCCAGACAAGGTCTTGTCTGACCTTGATCTGCCTGCTTCCTCCCTAATCCAGATCCTCAGCACAAGCCACACGTGCTGACCCATTTCTCTATTGCCATGTATATATCACTGTTTGTGAGATAGGGTTTTATGTGGTTAATTAAGCCTTGCCTAACTTACTATGTTGCTGAGGAATACCCTCAACTTTTGATTCATTTGCCTCCTCCTCACAAGTTTTGGGATTGCAACAACCAAACATTTAAAAATATATGATATGAGCATTCTATTTTTATGTCTTGGTACAGTATTTTTTTTTTTCAAAATTAAGGAATGATGATTTGGTGTTTTATTTAATTTTGTTGTGAATTATTTGTGGATGTTTGTGTAGGGGGCATGTACATGTGAATTCATGTGCCTGTGGAGGCCATAGACATCAGATCACCTAGAACTCGAGTTAAATATATTGTAAAACCTGTGATAGCTTAATTTTTGTGACAATTTGGAGAAATTTTTTTAAAAAAATATTATGTATACAATACTCTGTCTGTGTATATGCCTGCAGGCCAGAAGAGGGCACCAGATCTCATTACAGATGGTTGTGAGCCACCATGTGGTAGCTGGGAATTGAACTCAGGACCTTTGGAAGAGCAGGCAATGCTCTTACCCTCTGAGCCATCTCTCCAGCCCTGGTTTTAAAATCTTTTGTGGAAATTAGGTTAGCTTTATTTCTGAAGTCTATCAGATATTACTTGTTAAAAACTGATAAGACTCAGACTTTTAAACTACACCTGGAATCAGGCTGATCTGGAACTCAGAGATCTGCCTGTCTCTGCCTCCATGCTGGGATTAAAGGCTTGAGCCATAATGCCAGGGAAACCTTATTTCTTAGATGAGTTATCTAGACCAGTATTATTTGAGATAAATAAAATCGGTTATCATATCTAATGTTCTTCTATTCATCCTCTTTTCTTCCCTGTACAGCTATTCAAAATCGTAATCCTGTTTGGTATCAGGCTTTGACTCATGGTCTTAATGAAGAACAAAGGAAACAGTTGCAGGATATAGCAACTCTGGCTGATCAAAGAAGAGCAGCCCATGGTATGTTAGTTAACCTAACTTCCACTGATAAAATTAATGACATCACACAACTTTACATTCATGTGAAGGGATTTAACATTGTGTAAAGGTATGTCAGCTAGAGGTGTACACACTGAATTGTCTTAAGAATAACTTTAGATTACACTCAGTGTGTAGTAGCTTAATACAGTTGCTTAAATTTTGGGTAATTTGGGGGGGGTCGAGACAGGGGAGCCTGTCCTGGAACTAGCTCTTGTAGACCAGGCTGGCCTCGAACTCACAGAGATCCGCCTACCTCTGCCTCCCGAGTGCTGGGATTAAAGGTTTGTGCCACCACCGCCCAGGAATCGATAATGTATAGAAATCCTGTTGATCTCAAATTTTGCCTTGTCAGTGAAATCACAGATACTTCATCTTTAAACATTTCAGCATTCACTGATTAGATAGGTTTGCTCCTTTTTAAGATTTAATGATTTGCACAATGAAAAATATAAAGCTTTTCTTTTTTTTAGTAAATCAAAATTGGCTAAGAAGTCTAGATACAGTTTACATAGTACATATATCTGTTATTTTGTATTGGCAGTTCCTTTTCCCCAAAGCAGTAAGTGGTCAGATGGCCATTAATGCTTCACCTCTTTCTTTTCTAGAATCCAAAATGATTGAAAAACATGGAGGATACAAATTCAGCGCTCCAGTTGTGCCAAGTTCTTTCAATTTTGGAGGCCCGGCACCAGGGATGAATTGACTTTCCACTTTGTTTCCTGCTGTGTGAGTGTAGTGAAGAGCTTGTGTTCCTCCTAGTAGTGGTTCCAGAGCCGGTTCATGTTATCTACTAACTGAGAAATAGATGGACAGAGACCCCAGCAGGTGGGAGCTGATCGTGTAACCTGGCGCTGGACGAGAAACTAGAGGGGTCTGGGGAGGGGTTAACTTGGGGGGCTATTTTCTTTATTTTTTGAAGAAAGTAAGATCCTGACTCTGAAGCTTCAAGAGACACTGTGGAATTCTGAAACGAGGGGATGTCATGAAGGCAGCTTTTCTTTTTCTGAGGAAAAAAATAGGCATGGGCTACAGGACTATTTAAAATGTCTCATTTACAGTATAAAGTTCAAAGGTAGATGTAATTCTTACACCTAAGTATTTGTCCGATTTCTGTCTCTTCCTTACCATTGGGTATCCTTTATGTGTAAATAAGATAAGGTAATCAGATAGCCTTATTCAGTCTTTATCATTTTCATTCATCAGATTGTTCCTATGTAGATTGGACATTTATTGTAGCACTACATAACTGATTTTAAAATCTGTAAATGAATTAGCACTTTCATATTGAAACAAGCCTGCTAGCCTATGTATAAAAGCAAAACTGTTTGCTGTTTATAAAAAAAAAAGGGATGTAATGGGGTGGGGGGGGCGGGTGATTTCAGGTTAATTATTAATTTAAAAATGAACTAGCAATTTTGTATCTGGTGACTTTGTGGTGCACTCACCTCTGGTAGTGACTTGAATTCGGTATGTAAAAAGGGGTTAGTGATGTTTCATTGCTGCTAAAAATGGCAACTCCCTCTGTCCTTTTTGTTCCTTAAAGCTCTCAGTGTACAAGTGGACATTTGGACACAAGACCTTATGTAACAAAGGTGATATCTGAAGCATGTAAATTGGATATAAAAATTCTACTCTTAAAGAGTTGATATAGCGTATGGCTAAACATCTATATATGCAATCTATTAAAAGAACTTAATTCGGCAATTATGTCTTGATCTGATTGCAATTTATTCCTAATTAATCCTGTCCCCGTTGACCTGTTTTTATCCTGTACCAGAAAGAGTGCAAAATGTACTTAATAATAATACCTGCCCGTTCCCCTTTCCTCATCTCTTCTACCCGCCTTGATTATGGTATTTTTATCCTAACTGTAGACAGAAGGCACATGGTTCCCTCTAAAAACCACTATTGATACCACTGCAGAAACAAGCCAGCAACAACAGGGTAGCGAGGTGGGCTTCTCCCCTCTCTTCCTAAATAAATGCATGTTCAAAGATAAGCCTTTATTGATCTTAAACATCTGTCAGATGACTCATACATTGGATTATTTTTTATATACATGTATACACAATATTTCAAATTGAAAGCAACATCTCAGTGGATTCAAAACTACTACATACTGTTGTCTAAAACAAAATTTATAAACTGTACAAATGAAATGCACATATTGATATTTAAAATGCATAATTAAGAAAACCCTTTGGTGTTGTGTTTTTCTTGTATACCAATATTTAAGCCACTAATGTTGGCACTGTTAGGTTTTCTATTTTAACTCTGAGGGAGTGAATGTATTTTTTAATTTAATACTAAAGTCTTGGCCAACAGAAAAAGATGTCTAAATGTGTCGGTACAAACTTAATCAAGTGTGCTTCTATTACTGTCTCATAGTTGGGCACCAAGTGTATACCCTAGGTTGCTTAAGGAAATGTCACTATTCTATAAAATCAATAAAATAAAAATGGAGTAGTTACATATGCAACATTGAATACAGGGGGAGATACTGAATATTAACATCGTCTTTTATGTTTTGCACCCTAATATCTATTCTTTTTAAATTTTCAGACTTCACTGATCTTTGAATTGATCCAGGTTACCGGAAAACCATATCTAATAAAGGTTTTAGTTAGTCCCATACACAGAATGAAAATTCTCATTTGGCGAGTTTTTTGTTTCAAGAAGATGTATTGGCATATCTTTAAGAACACTTACTGTCAGGCACACCTTTAATCCCAGCAATTGGGGGGGGGGGGCAGAGGCAGGCGGATCTCTGTGGCCTGGTCCACAAGAGTTAGTTCCAGGACAGGCTCCAAGTTACAGAGAAACTGTCTTGAAAAAACCAAAGTGAAAAAAAAAAAAACATTTACTGTCAAGTCATCCAGTCAGCACTCTGAAAGTAGAGCCAGGCAGAACTTTTTTTATTCAAGGTCAGAACTATTAACATGGAGAAGCCCTGACTCCAAATCCCCCCTCCCGAAAAAAAGCGCATATTCTTGCAGAGGACCTGCTTTCACCCGCCACTCCAGGGTGGCTCACAACCATCCCTCATTTCAGTTTCAGGGTGACTCTAATGTTGTCTTCTGTCCTACTGTGAACTACAATATACAAGGTAGAGTATTGGTCACCCTTGGTATAATATGATATATACTCTGCTTTATACACTAATTACAAGAACTGGGTCTCTGAAGGTTAAGTATATTGGCTGCTTTTCCACAGGACCCAGGCAGGTTCAATTCTCAGAAGCCACGTGACTCACAAGCACCTTAACTCCAGTTTCAGGGTATCTGACTTCCTCTTCTGGCCCCTTTGGGCACTGCATGCACTTGGAGGCTAAACCACATGTATACCTCAAATAGAAATTTACAAGGAATATACTTTTGCAGGTGTTTAATGACCTACTAGGGAGGCATTGAGTTCAAGGCCAGCCTGTAAGTTACAGGAAGCAAGGGTTAGAGACCCTGTCTCAAAAATACCCACCCACGATTTTAATGATGGGGGTTATGATCATCTAGAATGAAACTTAAAATCACTTGAACACTAAATAAATGGAGATCCTGTAAATGGAGATTATATTACAAAAAAGATAGTTTGGGGTTTTAGAAGTAATTTTTTAGTTTTAGAAGTAATTTCTTAAATTTTTATGATTTACTTGTATGTAGCTCTATGTACCAAATGAGGTCAGTGAGGTGTGCCAGCTCCCAAATAATGAACAGACTATAAAGGTTGGCCTCACCTCAGCTTATACCTCTCACTAGCTTTTATAACTTAACTCATTTATTTTCTGTTGTGCTGCCCGTGCTGTTTTCCACTTTTCTTCCTCTCAGTCTCCAGAAGCCCTACCCAATCTCTCTGCCTAGCTGTTATCCATTTGGCTCTTTATTAAGCCAGTTAGCATAAAGGAATATACCACAAGTGTCAGCTCCCTAAAGCTGGAGTTCAGACAGCAGTGAGCTCCATGATGTGGTTGCCAGGAATCAAATTCTGGTTCCCTGGAAGAACAATTTGTGTTCCTACCAACTAAGCCATTTCTCTCGCCTCAGATTTTCTTAAATTGGGGGGGGGGGGGGGTGGCTCTGTGTGTGTGTGTGTGTGTCTATGCCCCTCCTACACAGTGCCCAAAGAGATGAGCAAAGGGTGTTAAATCTTCAGGAACTCAACAATAAGGGTGCTGAGAATTGAAACCAGCTTTTAACCTGATCCATCTCCAGCTGCAGAACACAGGTTCATAAATTCTTAAATACCTAATAGTGCTTTTCCGGAGGCTTAAGAGAACTAGGATGTAACTGGCTAGCTAAAGTAATAAGTTAGTGGCACTAGAGGCTCCTTACATTTGAGTGCATCATGAAATGTGAACAAGGCAGCTCAATACTCATACACTGAATAAATCATATGTGATGAGGCGTATTTCAAAAGAGCTACACGTTCATAAAAGGCCAGAATTACTCTCCTATAGCAATGTCAACCACGATTTTTTAAAAATTGGGTTCTCTTAAACCAAGCAACTAGGATAAAGGATCTTCCTGTACCCGTTAATACTACAATGTACTCCTTTAAGTTGATCTACATGCAGTCCTCATACAACCCCGACCAAGAATTGACAGATTTATTCAGTTTGAGTACACAAAAGCGACCAGAATATCTGAAACAAGCTTGACAGTATAGTGGTACTGGTTTTGGTCAAAGAACAAAGAGCCACAAAAGAAACCTTATAAACAGCCATGATACAAATACTTAGATGCAAAGGTCTCTCAGCTCACATATCCTAAAATTAAATGGATCAATGATCTCTAATCTCTAGAGATAATTTTAGATTAGACAAAGCAGAAACAATTAGACAACTAAAAATTTATGGCTTTGCCAGTCATGTTATATATATGTACATTATAAATCTGGCACAGTCTCAGGTGCTTAGCAAGTTTTTTGTTTTAATTTTATTCCTTAGAGAATTTAGTACAGGACTGAAAACCTGATAGATTTAAATAAGGTAGCCTAATCCAGTGTCATGTCCCATTTTTCTCAAGGGCTAAAGAGTAATCACAACTTTGCATTCCTGTGAAGAAAGCCCAGGTATATTGCAATTCCAAGTACTTCTAACGCAGGGTTCTCAACCTGTGGGCCATGACCCCTTATTGGGTCAGACTGCCTTTCACATTGGTCATGTATGACTAGCAGAATTACTGTTATGAAGTATTAACGGAAACGATTTTATGGTTGGGGTCACTACAACTAATAAAGGATTGCAGCGTTAGGAAGGTTGAGTACCGCTGCTGTAAAGAATATTATATTGGCCGGGCAGTGGTGGCGCACGCCTTTAATCCCAGCACTCAGGAGGCAGAGGCAGGCGGATCTCTGAGTTCGAGGCCAACCTGGTCTACAAGAGCTAGTTCCAGGACAGGCTCTAAAATAGCTGCAGAGAAACCCTGTCTCGAAAAACCAAAAAAAGAAAAAAAAAGTATTATTATATTGTTCAGAACCAGAAATGGTGACACATGCCAATTATTGGCCAGATGGAGGTAGAAAGACCCTGTCTAAGGACAAAAAAAGGTGGCATACACCTGTAATGCCGGGATTTGGGAGTTGGTGCCTGTTGGATCATTCTTTCAGGGTCGTTATCGCCCACTACATAGCAAATCTGAGCCACAGAAGACCTCTCGAGTCAAAAAAAAAAAAAAAAAAAAAGTTATGTTTAAAAGCTCCAAGTTCTATTCCCTTTCAAATGGCATTTGCGTATCAATTATGTAGTTATGCCTAACTGAAACGACTTATACCCAAGTGGAATGATGTTGGATCTGGTGGCACACAGACTTGTACTAGCACTCTTCGAGGCTGAAGCAGGATGAGCAAGTTTATAGCATGGACTATACTGCAAAGCTCAGTCTCAAAAAACGGGGTGAGGGTAAAGAATATGTAACACTCAAGTTTCAACTAGATTCAGTTACAAATGTAAATATTTTCTACTTGTCTTTAACATATTTTTACTTATTCTTTTATCTATTCCATCCTTACCTGAAATGCAACAAACTGAATAAAATGTGCTACTGCTGGTTATCCTGTCTATTTTATTGGAATAAAAACTGCCAACTCTATTTAACTGCGTACACTGCCGTTCACGTCATCTTTACCGAGTACAGCCTGAAATTCCTCCTATTTAAAATGATTTTCAAAAGGACTGGGTCGAGAGCACCAATAAACATCATACCCACACGCCACAACTAATGTCTCAATAGATTCAAAGAGCACGACGGATGCTTTCTCTATCCTTCAGTTCGGACACAACAGAGACGCCAAGTCGGTCGACAAGTTCACGGACAGTCTCCCAGCGGAAGCGCGGCTCCGCCGGAATTGCAGAAGCAGCAGAGAGCGCAAATTTCCCCGCACGGCCGCGCCCTGGGACGGAGAAAGGGCAGACAGGTCCGGAAGCCGGTGCCGCCATCGGCGACAGGGACAGAAGAGCCCCAGAGCGAAGGCCTCGGCCAGCTCAGAGCCCCTGGGGAGCGCGTGGGCCCCACGCCGCCCTCCGTCCCGACGGAGTCACAGTCGCCAGGAGCATGGCGAGGCCCATCCGTAAGCCCACGGGATCCACAGCCGCCACCTCCGTTCTGTAGGGAAAATGGCGCCCATCACCCCATTTCCCTCCCGGGCAATCAAAAGGACCAACCTCCCTCCCTCGCTACAAAATGGCGCCTCCCGCTGGGGCCCCGGACTCGGCATAATTCCCTCGTCGGCAGGGTGGGGTGGTCTGGGACGGGCGGTCCTCCCAGCCAGTCAGACACGGAAGCTGTGATGCTGCACTTGGCGCCAGCCACTCCGGCGCGGGGCGGAAGCCCGGTCTGCGATGACGCACAGAAAGTGGGCGTGGTCGGCGGCGCCTTCCTGCCCCTCACGATATGTCGACCAATAGAGAGCAAAAGTCTCCCGGTGAGTGACGTAATGGCAGCCCAATGGAGGCTAGGGGCGGGCTCCAGAATTGCTATGCGGGTTGCGGGGCCTGGGGGCCGGGCGGCTGTTTCCTGTCCTGGTGCATGGTGGTCGGACGAAGGAATTGTTGGAAAATTTTCTCGGAGGTTCGTATATAAATGTGTTTTTACCCAGTGTGCATTATTCTCCGCCCGGCCGCCGCCCTCAGCGCGACGGCGCGGGCCCACTCGGGCCCCGGCTCTCCCTCCAGCTCTGCTCCCGCCGGGCCTGCGGCCTGGCCGAGCCCACGGCCGCCTTCGGAGCGCAGCCTGGGCAAAAGCGGAGTTTATTAATAACCCAAGGCCGCCACTCTGGGGCGGCGGAGCTCGTCTCGCTGAGGACGCCACCTCCCCCCCTCACGCCGCGCCACGCCTGTTCCCCTCCGGGGGCCACTAAGGGGAGGGAGAGCGAGAGGGGAGGGTGGAGCTCTCGGGAGCCGGGCGGCTTAGCTCTGTCTGACCTTCCGAGCGGAGAGCGTCCCCAGGCGCGCCGTGGCGGAGCTCGTCTGCCTGGGCCTCCGGGCCTCAGTTCACCGCAAGGACCGGCAGGGACGCGGGCCCCACGGCTGGGGACACCGCCCGCACATCGTACCCGGGTTTCTTCCTATTCTGATCGTGGGCATAGTTGTTCTTTTTCACAATTTTTCTTTAAAGGCCTCTGAGATCTAACATCGAATATTCAAAAATAGCCATTTGTCATTTCCGTTTGCTTTCCTTTTGGCCAAATGAAAAAATGGTTTATAGTAGGACTTTTGTTCACTTTTTTATTAACTTTTTCCCTTTCATTACATGTAATGAATAGAAAAGAATACCACTGCCCACCTATTATTTGTTTAGAAATACCCAAATCAGCTGGCATAGTACGTTGGAAATGCTAAAAATTGCAAGTTTCATTGTATTGTTTGGTTCTTAATTTTCCTAGGAAAGATGTGTTCTGTAGTAGGCAAAAACCTGTGTAACACTTTTATTCTAAGTATATGTTGTGAAGTGTTTGAGACTACAAATCATCAATAAGCATATATTTAATCCTGATGTTTTGACTATTTGGAGGTTTAATCAACTACAAATATTCTTTCCTTTTATTTGGAATAATTTTATCTGTACTTAGTGCCTTTGTATATAATCCCAACATTCAGAGTCTGAGACTGGAGGAGTACCCCAATTCAAGGCTACCCATTATTGCATAGTTACAGCTAGCTACACACTGTAAGGTACTATCTCAAATGAATTAAGTTTTTGACAGAATTCACATAACTTCAAATTCACCTTCCAAAATATAATCAAAACTTTGTAATCTTCACTCCCAAAACTGAGATAGGAAAAATTACAAATTCATGGCCTTCTTTGACTACAGATTGAGTTTAAGGCCAACCTAAGCAACCCAGTAGTGAGGCCCTGTCTCAAAAAAGTAAAAAGCGGGTTGGGAATGTAGCACAGTGGTGGAACATACTTACTTGTGAGGTAGAAGGCCTTAAACTTAGCCCCTGAGACTGCAGATGAAGTCGCCATGCTAATACTTAAGAGTAGAGACAGGAGGGTCAGGAGTTTGAGGTCATTTTTGGCTACATATTGAGTTCAAGTAAAGCCAGCCATGGTTACACTAGACCTTGTGTCAGGGAGGAAAAAAAAGCCAACTAGCCTGGGAAGGCGGTGCATGCCTTTAATCCTAGCAGCACTCAGGAGGCAGATGGATCTCTGAGTTCAAAGTCAGGGCTACGCAGAGAAACCCTGTCTCAGAAAGAAAATTATTATAAATAACCTGTCTGGCCTGGAGTACAAGGAGGACAGAAGAAGGTGTCGGGTCCCCTGGAGCTGGAGTTACAGTGATTGTCTGCTTCCACGTGGGTGCTGGGAACCAAACCCAGGTCCTCTGGAATAACAGCCAGTGATCTTAACCACAGAGCCATCTTTCCAGCCCTCTAAATAGACATTTTTTTTCTCTGTGCATGTGTGTGTGCCACACTGTACGTGTGGAGGTTAGAGGACATTTGGATGGAGTCTCTCCCTACACCATGTGGGTCCCAGGGAGTTAACTCTGCAAGGTTTGGCAGCAGGCACCTTTCCCTTAAGTCATTGTGCTGATCCTCCAGTCACAGAGTTTTATGGCTCAGGTGTAATGTCCTAGTCACGGAACTGTGTTCACAGCTAGGTGGCACCCATATATAATCTCGGCAAGTGGGCAACAGAAGAATGTTTGCTGCAGGTTCAAGACCAGCCTGGGCTTTATAATGTGTTCCAGGCTAGTTAGCAGGGCTACATAGAAAGACCCTTCCTCCAGAAAGGGGAAAAAGAATGAGATTGCATGTACCATTTGCACATTTACACTGCTAACTGCAGGTATAGGGGTTCTGAGTTCCTTATCTTTGCAACTTTTGTTTGGGGTTTTTTTGTTTGTTTTTTTGTTTGTTTGTTTTTGAGATGTTTCATTTAGTCCTAGCTATTCTGTTTTGTAGGCTAGGCAGGCCTTGAATTCACAGAGATCCTCCTGCCTCTGCCTCCCAAGTGCTGGAATTAATGCCCAGCCTTCTTTGCCAGTTCTTATTTCTACAGTCTTTTGTTCTCTTCTGAGACAAATCATGCTATGTGGTCCATGATGCACTTAAACTTAGCATCCTGCCTGACCATCTGTATGCCACCACACGCACAATGACATTCTGTTTCATCATCGCCATCCTATTGAGTATAGAGTAGTGACATCTCTGTGGGTTTGGTTTGAATATCTCTGATTGCTAGTGAAGTTGATCATTTGTTGATCTTAGAAGAAACGTCTGTATACTTTCCCTATTTAAAAATTGGGTTAGGGCTAGAGAGATGGCTCAGAAATTAAAGGCTTAGGCTCACAACCAAGAAGTTAAATTATGTGGTGAGTTATGAAGCTTGCTTATGTACTTTTTTTAGTTTATTACGTGCGTGTGTGTGTGTGTGTGTGAGAGAGAGAGAGAGAGAGAGAGAGAGAGAGAGAGAGAGAGAGGAGAGAGAGAATGAGTTTGGGTGCTCATGTTTGTTAAAGGACAAGTTGTGATAATCACTTTTCTCCTTCCACTGTGTGAGGCCTGGGACTTGAACTCAGGTTGTTAGACGTAGCTACAGCTCAGTGGTAGAGCACTTATGCACTTATCCTGGATGGATCCTCTGCAGTGGGGTGGGGGGCAGTGATGGGGTGGAATATTGAAAGTCTCTTCTACATTATCTTAGTCCTTCCTATTCCTGGGAAGAAATCTTGATTTTTTTATACACATGCTTGCTTTGTTATTACATAAAGTTTTCAAAACCCGGGTGTAGTCATACCAGGCGTACCCCGCTGCCACTTGCTTTTTTCCTCCCTATATACTTTGGACACATTTCTCACCATTTTATGAAGATCTCTCTCCACTGCTGGCTGAGATCAAGCCCACCATCCTGCAGATGGTAGCCAGGAGCTCTAGAGCAGAGCTGTGCCGTGAGAGGTGGTTTCCTTTTACTCTCTCATGCTTCATTTAGTCTTTTTGATGGACTTTTAGATTGTTGATAACTTTTTCCTACATACAAATAAATATGGTATCATATAACTAATATATAATGTATATCTGTCTATTGCTGAGTTCCCTCTCTGGAATGTATGTCAGTTCCATAGGAGCAATAATCTTAACTACTTTCAACACCACCTTTCATGAAAGAATTCTCAAAATGCAAATAATGTTCTGTTGAATGTTATTTATTTCAGGAAGGTCATGCATTTGTTGCAGTGCCTGGGTGGAGGTCGGAGGAAAACTTGAGGGGATCTTTCTCCGTCTCCTCTGTAGGTCCCAGAGATCCAATTCAGGTTATCAGGTCATTAGTGGTTGGATATCTTTGTGTTTGATTATTCTGTGGTTGCATGTGATATCACATGCCTTTAATTCTGGAGAGACGGAGGGGATATCTGAGTTCAGGCCAGCCAGGGTTGCATAGTGAGGCTGTATCTCAAAAAAGCGAAACAAATAAAAAGATTCCTTGTTTTAATTATGTGTATATCTATGGGTCTATATATGAGTGTTGTTCAGGAATGCCTGTGGAGGCCAGAGGCGTCCGATCCTCTGGAGCTATAATTACAAGCAATTGTGAGCTGCCTGATGTGGGTGCTGTCAATTGAACTTGGGTCTTTTCCAAGAGCAGTTTGTACTTTCTTAATGGCTGAGCCTTCTCTTTGGCCTTCATATATCTTTTTAATAATTAGTACCAAGTTGTCCGATTACAGTGTGAATTTTTTTAACCTCCACACTAATTTTTTTTTTTTTTTTGTTTTTTCGAGACAGGGTTTCTCTGCAGCTTTAGAGCCTGTCCTGGAGCTAGCTCTTGTAGACCAGGCTGGTCTCGAACTCACAGAGATCCGCCTGCCTCTGCCTCCCAAGTGCTGGGATTAAAGGCGTGCGCCACCATCGCCCGGCCCCTCCACACTAATTTAATGTCCAATTTTCATCATGTCTAGCTCTGAAATGATCCCCCTTTTTTTAAATTTATTATGTATACAATATTCTGTCTGTATGTATGCCTGCAGGCCAGAAGAGGGCACCAGACCCCATTAGAGATGGTTGTGAGCCACCATGTGGTTGCCGGGAATTGAACTCAGGACCTTTGGAAGAGCAGGCAATGCTCTTACCCTCTGAGCCATCTCTCCAGCCCCCCTCCTCCCCTTTTTAATGTTTTTTTGAGACAGGGTTTCTCTGTATCTTTGGAGCCTGTCCTGGAACTAGCTCTTGTAAACCAGTCTGGCCTCGAACTCACAGAGATCCACCTTCCTCTGTCTCTTGATTGCTGGGATTAAAGGCGTGCGCCACCACCGTCTGCCCCCCCCCCCCCCCCGTTTTTTAAAGACAGGATTTTCCTGGAACCAGCTCTGTCTATAGGGCTGACCTTGAACTCACAGAGATCCACCTGCCTCTGACTCCCCCCAGTGCTGAGATTAAAGGCGTGGGCCCCATCACTGCCTGGCCTCAGTGATTGTTTTTAGTGAGAAAACAATATATGTCTGGTACATAATAAGAAATGATAAATGGTGTGGAAGCAAAAGATTTGTCTTGTTTGGTGCTAGGAATTGAACCCAGAGTAGTGTGTATATTAAGCATTTAGTTATGTGAACTCAATACCCTGTGCTCTTAATTTGCTAGAAAAGTAACAGCCCACCTCCCCAAACTTTTATGTCAGTGAAGAATAGTCGTTATGAATAAATGTTGACCTAATAAAAATTTACAGATGTGAAAAATGCTGTAGAGTATAATTTTAGAGATCATTTCTGTAGTTTATTAGAAATTGGGCTGGTTATGATGTAGGTGACTGCACTCTCCCACTGATCCATCATCTCTCTAGCTCAGCTTTAAAGTCTTTGTCTGCACCAGGGCCTGCTTCAAGGTAATGGTGGCACACACCTTTAATCCCAGACTCGGGAGACAGAGGCAGGTGGATATTTGAAATCAAGACCAGGCTGGTCTATAAAGTGAGTTCCAGGACAGTCAGGGGCTACACAGAGAAATTCTCCCTGTCTCAGAGAACCAAAAAAGAAAGAAAAGTGGGCTAGGGAATCTAGCACAATGGAAGAGCAGTTGTCTTAGCATGTCTAAGACCTGGAAAAGCTTCAGCACCAAACACACAAAAAAGATGCCTTGATATAGTTTACTCAAAAAAAAAAAAAAAAAGAAAAAGAAAAACCTCAGTGAATACAGTGTTATCTCTAATAACACCACTAAAATATAAGTGAGAAAATGGACAGCAGGCAGTAGAGAATAAAAAGAGAAGGAATTTGATTCGTTAAGTGATTGAGAATCATCTTTCTCTCTTTTCTTCTCTTCTTCCTTCCCTCTTTTCCTCCCTCCCTTCCTTCCTTTCTTCCTTTTTTTTCCTTCAAGACAGTTTCTCTATGGCTCTGGTTGTCCTATAACTTGCTCTGTAGACCAGGCTGACCTCAAACTCAGAGATCTACCTGCCTCTGCCTTCTGAGTGCTGGGGAAAATCATTTTTTCTTAACTTTAAATTTTATATTATAATAAGAAAAATGTAATAGTGTAGAAAACAAAGTAATTGGGCATGGTAGCATGTGGCGTATTCCTTTATTAATCTCAGCACTGGGAAGTATAAGCAGGTAGAGATCTGTGAGTTTAATGCCAGCCTCATCTACATAGCAAATTCCAGGATAGCTAGGGCTACACAGGAACCCTGTCTTGAAGGAAAAAAATATATTTTTGGAGGGTATTTGTGACAGGGTTTTCTCTATGTTGCCCTGGCTGTCCTCTGAATTTCACTGTGTAGCCAGGCTGGCCTCAAAACTCAAGAGATCCGCCTGCCTCTGCCTCCCAAGTGCTGATTTTATAAGGCGTCTGTCTGCCACCACTGCCAGGGGATTTTCTTTAGTTTTGTTTAGTGTATTCAGATTTTGCTTGCTGTTACTACTTGTGTAACTTGGTGATGCAGAGGCCAAGTAAGAACATGTTGGATCCCCTAAAGCTGGAACTACAGGTGGTTGATGAACTGCTTTATGGGTGCTGCCAACTGAACCCAGGTCTTCTGCAAGAGCAGGTAAGCACTCTTAATGGAATGAGCCATCTCTGTAGTCCTGAAAAAGAAAATTTTTTTGTTTGGTTGGTTGGTTTTCTTTTTTTTTTTCTTTCTTTGTTTTTTGAGACAGGGTTTCTCTGCAGATTTTTTTAGAGCCTGTCCCTGGAACTAGCTCTTGTAGACCAGGCTGGCCCTCGAACTCACAGAGATCCGCCTGTCTCTGCCTCCCGAGTGCTGGGATTAAAGGCGTGCGCCACCACCGCCCGGCTTGGTTGGTGTTTTGAGACACGGTTTCTTTGTGCCTGCCCTGGCACTAGGTCTATAGACCATCCTGGCCTCAAAGTCACAAAGATCTTTTTGCCTTTGCCTCCCAAGCGATTAAAGATGTGTACCACCACACCCAGCTTTGAAAAAGAAAAGTTTAGAAGGGTAAAAATCATGACAATTCATGACTACACTGCTGTAATTGTAAGAAAACAGTTTAGTCACAGGGGCCTTGAGAAGTTTCACCGCGAATGTCTGTGCTGGAAATAGGCAAGTACAGATGACAAACCTGTCAGAGCATAAAGAGGAATTGGCAGCCTTAGTGGGGTGTGTGTAATGGGAGGTGTTTATTCTGAGAATATATTCGATTTCAAAGGAATGCAAGATAATCTATTCCCAGGAGATTGCCCAGCTGTTATTCGGACTCTTTCTTGAATCTTAGGCTGAGGGACAGAGCTGGGGTTGTGCTCTTGCCTAGCATTTTGTATAAGATTCTTCCCCAGCACCACAAAAGGCTTCATTAAAAAGACAAGGGATATTCTAATTTATTCTTTCTTTTTCCTTCCCTTTTTTTGTGGTTTTATTTAAGTATGAAGGAAATGAAATGTACATGTGAATTGTCTGTTCATTTCTTCTGCTGTTGAAACTGGTGACCAGCCAGGCCACTCTTTCCAGGATGGCTTTGAGGAGGAAACGTTGTCCCAGGTTTCAGCACAGTAAAGTTGGTTGCATATCAGAAACCAGCATGTGCTTGTGTGCTTGTGGCTTCCATAACCTATATTGGGCATCAGGGTTCGGGCCCTGAATCTTCAACACATGCTCCCACCAGTAACCTCTGGGGCTTTTGACAGTTAAGCTTAATTTTGACCTACAGATCTGACTGGTGCTGGATAAAATTCATCTTGGGCTTCACCAGAATTCATTAAAAATATGGAGTTAGAGATAGTAGCCACCTCCAGAGGCAAAGTCTCATTATGTAGACCAGGCTGGTCTTTAACTTGCAGTGATTCCCCTACCTCTGCCTCCTTTTTTTTTTTTTTTGTTTTGTTTTGTTTTGTTTTGGCTTCCTTCTTTTTTAAAAATATTTTTATATTTATTTTATTGTGTATTTGGTATCTTGCTTGTATTAGATTCTGTTTCCCAGCAACCCAGTTCACCGCTTGTCTGTAACTCTAGTTCCAGGGAATCTGACATTCTCACACTGATATACATGTAGGCAAAACAACAATGCACATGAAATAACTAAATCTTTTAAAAAGGAAGTCTTTGGTAGGTAGTTTTTATTTCTTTTGGGTAGGATTCTAGAAATAATTTCAGCTCATTTAAAGATCACTGTATCTACAGAGGATTTACAAAAAATTAAAGGTACACACTAGCAGATAATGAGAAATTAAGTATGATCCCTCACCGTGTGTGTGTGTGTGTGGTGTGTGTGTGGTTTAGTGGGTCCTTGACACAATGAGTTACACCCTCAGTCTTCAGGAAGTGTTCTTGGCCTTGAAACAAACAGTAGTTGTGACGAGGGAGAGTGTAATAAGCTGGCATATGAGTGGTATTTGGCGTGCTTTATTACACTTTCTTGGATCCAGGTAAATGGATGGATGCTGATGCTAAGGAATTGGGGGTGGGTAGTTATAGCATTCACACAAGGCCCCTGAGCTACTTGAGGAGGAGAGGTGAGAAGTGTAGCAAACGGGAGAAATTAAGTGCAGTTTGGCACTGTAATTTTGATGGTGGGTGTGGTTTATGTTATTGTTTGAGATAGGGGGTCTCACTGGTGTAAGCACCTTGCTGGCCTAGAACTATATAGATCAGACTAGCCTCAGATTTTCCAGAGATCCTACCTCTGGAGTGCTGTGGTTAAAGGTGTACACTTAACACCCTACCAATAAGTTTCTCAGAATTGCAGAAAGCAAGCCTGGGCATATTTGCCAAACTGTGCTATGTAGATGTTCCCTTTAGCTATGCCATTAGTATGTCTTGCTGGAGTTTTAAGAGATGTTTGTTAGTTTTAATAGCCCTACCCTGCATATTCAGTGAAATTTTTTCTTATCTTCTGTTAAGTACCATTCATATCTTTAACTTTTGTGTGTGTGTGTGATTCACAAGTATTATTTACAGCTTTTTTTCAAATAAAAGGGTTTTTGTTTGTTTTGCTTTTTGAGATAGGGTCTCACTACATAGCTCTGACCGTTCTAGAATTAACTGTGTGCCAGGCTGCCTCTGCCTTCTATTTATTTATTTATTTATTTATTTATTTATTTATTTATTTATTATGTATACAATATTCTGTCTGCGTGTATGCCCACTGGCCAGAAGAGGGCACCAGATCCCATTACAGATGGTTGTGAGCCACCATGTGGTTGCTGGGAATTGAACTCAGGACCTTTGGAAGAGCAGGCAATGCTCTTAACCTCTGAGCCATCTCTCCAGCCCCTGCCTCTGCCTTCTGAGCGCTGGAATTACAGACGTGTTGCCATGTCTGGCCAAGGTTTTACATTTGAGTATTTAGTGTGCTCACTGGTGTGTGTGTGTGTGTGTGTGTGTGTGTGTGTGTGTGTGTGTGTGTGTGTGTGTGTAGGTGACTTGTAGAAGCCAGCTCTCTCTTTCCTCTAAGGGAATTCTGGGGATGAAACTCAGGTCACCAAACTTGAAAGTGAGTGCCTTTACCACCTTAGATTTATTTCGTGTGCATCTTCCCTTGTTCTCAAGTGTTCATATTTTTCTTCAAGGTAGAAAATGTTGTTAGCGCAAATAAATCGGGATTCTCAAGGAATGACAGAATTTCCTGGAGGAGGAATGGAGGCTCAGCATGTTACCCTATGCCTGACAGAGGCAGTAACCGTGGCAGGTAAGCAGTCTTGCTAGAAAGGATCAAGGAAGCATGGAAGTTGTAGTTTAATGAACTTTTTTTTTAATTTTTGAAAAAAATCCCATACATGTTTCCAGTGTATCTTGATGATATCTAGACCCCTCTCACTCGCTGACATTTTCAATTTGGCCAGATAATTATTTTTGTAAATTCTATAAAAAGATTCTACTTGAGTCTCTTTAAGAATTAAACAACTTAGCCGGGCGGTGGTGGCGCACGCCTTTAATCCCAGCACTCGGGATGCAGAGGCAGGCGGATCTCTGTGAGTTCGAGACCATCCTGGTCTACAAGGGCTAGTTCCAGGACAGGCTCTTAAAGCTGCAGAGAAACCCTGTCTCGAAAACCAAAAAAAAAAAAAAAAAAAGAATTAAACAAACTTGCTTTTGCCTTGTTTTTCATTTATATAGAAAATAATTTAATGTCATTAGCATGCATATATGTAGCTATCTGAAAAATAATTTTGTTTTTTCATAGATGGTGACAATTTAGAGAATATGGAAGGTGTGAGTTTGCAAGCTGTAACACTTGCAGATGGCTCTACTGCTTACATACAGCACAACTCTAAAGGTATGTGCCCATCACATGTGGCCGCTGGTTAACGCTGATGACTCAGAATCCTCACCCACTAAACCTCCATCCCAGCCTCCTAAGGACTAGCTACCATTGCATATGATGCTTGAATGGTTGGTTGCTTTGATCATTTTGGCTACCCTTTGGAGATAGCTTGAAAGATATTCTGGGAACTAAAAAGGGAAGGGGGTGAAGAGTAAGACATTTTTTACTTTTTAGTCTAGGTTGTAATTCAGTGTGTTTACAAAACATGTAAAGATGTATTTGGTTTTTCTTAAAATGACATTGTCTCTGAATTGACATTTAGTTGCTTCAGGAAATAACTCAGTTCTGAAAACTCCTTTTTTGTATGAAAAACTGCCATGTGTACGTGGACAAAAGGTATATACAGCTCTCAGGGGTGAGAGTGTCAACTGAATATCACATACACTGATGTGTCTGTTTCAGCTCTTCCTCCGTGCTCAGGGTCTTTGGTACTAAATGGCCTCTGAGAAGAATACAGAGGTTCAATGCATGTAGCTTACTGTGATGAGCCACTCTTCCTCTTGAATTTATCTGATTGGAAATTGGAGGGAGGAAGGATGGCTGAGGGAGGATTTTCTGCTTTCTGTAGGATCACTGGATGTGATATTGAATTGCCTCAGAACATTGAGGGAAGAACCAAGATGAACATGAGCTTAAGTAGTGTATGTTTTTATAGTTGATATTATTTTGAAATTGTATAAAGTTTTAATTTTTTTGCTTTTAATTTATGGGCTTGAATATTTTATTCTAGATGGGAGACTCATTGATGGCCAGGTCATTCAGTTGGAAGATGGTTCTGCTGCCTATGTTCAACATGTCCCTATACCTAAAAGTAGTAAGTATTTAAGACACAACAGCCAGGCATGGTAGCACATGCTTTTAATTCCAGCACTCAGAGTGGGCGGGCAGGTCTCTGTGAATTTGAGGCATCTTAGTCTTTGTAGTGCAGGGTATCCAGGGTTACACAATGAGACCATAAATAAATAAGTAAATAAATAAGCACACAAAAACCTGCCCTGACTCTCAGACTTCAGAATTTGCTGCCTCCAGCTTGTCTTACTACCTAAATTTGGTCTCATGTCTAGTCTTTTTCAGAAGAAAGGTCAATAGATACCAGACTGAGGATCAAACTTAACCAAGACTCCTCTAAAAGATAATGACAGAGACATTGCTGCGCTGAACCCGGGAGATTGGTAGACAGCAATCCTAAGGAAATATGGCTATGTTGGAGCTGAATCCCATGTCGCTCATTTTCTTTTATTCTCCTTCTTTCAATTCTCCTCATCCCTGGAGTACATTCTTAAAACAAGTCTCGAAATGCCCTTTTCCTTGAAATAAGTTTCTCAAAGCAGCTTTACTGAGATTACTAAGTGTCTAGTGACTCCTAAAGCAGGTAGATGTGTTAGTCTGACTCTGCTGCTGCTGTGTGAGTTCCCTGGAACACGCTGAAAATGAGGTCTAAATGTAAGCATTGCTCTTGAGCAGGGGACAGTTTGCGGCTGGAAGATGGGCAAGCCGTGCAGCTAGAAGACGGAACGACTGCGTTTATCCACCATACTTCTAAAGGTACTATAGTTCCGTGGGAGTGGTGTGGGAACAGCAGAAGAACTGTCTTTGGCTTGTGAGTGTTGTTCCATGGGAAACAACTTGAAGTCCAAAGCAGCTGGTCGGGGTGTTATTTAAGGACAGAACCGTGTGGGCAGTTTGAGTTGTCCAGGAACAGCTTATCACAGCAAAGAGCATAGACTGAATACCAGGACCTGACATGAGTCCAAATTTTGGTTTCTCTATTTGTACTCAAAATGAGTATGGTTATTCTTTTAGGTTAAATGTTAACTGTTATCAGTAAATATTGAGCCCCCTCCCCTATTTTTAAATGTTCCTAAGGAAGTGACTTTAATGTCCCAGACCTCAGGTTCCTATCTATACAATAGAGGTGGTGAATTCTCTGCCTCACAACACTTCTGTACAGATTAAATGAGTATAAGACATATAGTCAGTATAGATATGGGAGCCTATGCCTGTAATATGAGCGTTTGGGAAAACAGCAGACAGGAACATCACTACCTTTAAACATAGTGTTGCCTCCATAGTGGGAACCAGGACAGCCTAGACTACAAACAAAGTAAATAAATTGCGTAGTACAATGCTCATAGTAACTACAAAAAAAAAAAGTTTATTTCTATTTCTCCTTTAAGTATAAAATGATGCTTCTGTGTCTGTGTGTGTGTCACAACTAGTTCCTTGATTTGAAGAGTCTTTCACTTCAGCTCTGCTCCTTTGCCCTTTGTAAACCACATTTCTTTCTGATGGAAGAAGACTATGAGAACTCTCCCAATTTTTTATGTAGGCACTTAGTGCTGTAGAATTTGCTTTTTAGAATTACCTTCATTGTGTCCCATAAGATTGGATATGTTGTGTTTTCATCTCATTCAATCTAAAAAGTTTTTCATGTTCTTCTTGATATGTCTTGACCTGTTTTTCATTCAGTAGTGAGTTTGCTCAGTTTTCATGAATTTATACTTTCTACTGTTTCTGTTGTTGATAATCCAGCTTTAAATCCATTATTGTCAGAATGCAGGGAGTTATTTCAATTTTCTTATCTTATGTGTTTTGAGACTTGCCTCTGTTCAGTGTCGTGAATAATTTTGCAGAAAGTTTCATGGCTGCTGTGAAGAAAGTGTATTCTTAAGTGTTTAGGTAGAGTGTTCTGTTAGGTCTGTTTGACATATAACATTTAATGCCAGCATTTCTCTGTGGGTTCAGTATGTATCATAGTGTTTCTTTTATGAACTTGGGTACCTGTGTATTTGGTGCAGAAGTGTTTACAATTGCAATATTGTCTTGTGGTGGGTTTTTTCCTTTATGAGTAGTTGTCCTTCTATACTTCCCTATCTTTTTCAGTTAGTTTTGGTTTAGAGTCTACCTTTGTTATTAAATGATGGCTACACCTGCTTGCTTCTTAGTCTAATTGCTTGGAATATCCATCCATTTACCCCGAAACAATGTTTGTTTGACTTTGATGGTGAAAGTATATTTCTTGGATGTAGCGGAAAAGATGGATCCTGTTTTCCTTCCTCCCTTCCCTCCCTCCCTCCCTCCCTTCCCTTCCTTCCTTTCCTTCTTTCCTTTCTTTCTTTTCTGGTTTAGTTTTGGGTTTTTTTTGAGACAAGATTTCTCTGTGTAGCTCTGGGCTGTCCTGGGAAAACTTAGAGACCAACCAGGCTGGCCTCAAACAGAAATCTGCCTGCCTCTGCCTTTACACCACTAAGTCCAGCTTGGTATTTTGTTTGTTTGTTTGTTTGTTGTTTTTGTGTTTTTTGTCTTACTCCTGTTTTCTAATCTCGTCTGTTAATTGTGCCTTTTAATTGAGGATTTGAGACCATAAAATGCTGAGGATCATCAATAAGCATTGTTAATTGGTTCCTATTATTTTGTTCTGGTGTGGGCTTCCCCCTTCTTTTCTTTTTGCTCTTCTAGAATTATTTATTCTTGTGTTTTCTTTGGTGTGGTTAACCCTTTTCTGGCTGACCTTTCTTTCTTGTGCCTTCTGTTAAAACTGGGTTGATAGATATTATTAATTTTTATTTTTATTGTGGATTTTTTTCTCCAATTTTGGTTGGTAGTGTTGCCTGGATATAGTAGTTCTGGGGCACCTGTGTCTCACAGAGTTTGTAGAGCCTCTGCCGGGCCCTTTGACTTGTAGAGCTCATAGTTCGGGTGTTAGTCTAATAGGCCTGCCTTTATATTTGACTTGGTCTTTTTTTCCCTTGCAGGTTTAATATTCTTTGTTCTGTATGTTTAGTGTTTTATTATGTGACATGGGGAATTTCTTTCTGCGTCCTATTTGGTGTTTCATTGTGCTTTTTTGTTGTTTGGTTGGTTGGTTTGAATTTTCAAGACAGGGGTTTCTCTGTAGCTTTGGGGCCTATCCTGGAATTAGCTCTTATAGACCAGCTGGCCTCGAACTAATAGAAATCCACCTGCCTCTACCATTCCCGAGTGCCGGGGATTAAAGGCATACACCACCACCGCCCGACGTTCAGTGTGCTTCTTATACCTTATAGGTGCATCCTTCTTTAGATTGGGGGGAAGTTTTTTTTTTTCTTTTCTTTTTTTCCCTTTGAGACAAGGGAATTCTCTGTGTAGCCCTGGCTGTCCTGAAACTTGCTCTGTAGACCAGGCTGGCCTTGAACTCAGAGATTAGCCTTCCTCTGCATTCCAAGTGCTGGGATTAAAGGCGTTTACCGCCACTGCCCAGCTCTATGATTTATTAAAATTTTTATTTGTATTTTCATATCTTGAACTGTTTTCATTATTTCATTCAGCTGTTGTGTTTTCACAGTCTTCATTAAGGCATTTATTCATACCTTCTTTAAGGTCCTTGACAATATTCATAATTGCTGTTTTGATGTCTTTGATTTTTTTGTTATTTGTCTGTTTGTTTGTTTGTTTTCGAGACAGGATTTCTCTGTATAACCCTGGCTATCTTGAATTCACTCTGTGGGCCAGGCTGGTTTTGAACTCATAGAGATCCACTTGCCTCTGTCACCCAAGTACTCTGGTTTTGTGGGGCTTTTTTGTTTTGTTTTGTTTTTTTCCGAGACAAGGTTTCTCTGTAGCTTTGGTGCCTGTCCTGGAACTAGCTTTTATAGACCAGGCTGGTCTCAAACTCATAGAGATCCACCTGTCTCTGCCTTCCAAGTGCTGGGATTAAAGGCATGCACCACCATCGCCCAGCTCCCAAGTACTCCGATTAAAGGCATGCGCTACCACCTCTTAGCCAAAGTCTTTTGTTTTGTGCTTCAGCTAAATTGCATTTCTTGGGGTCTGTTGCAATAGATGTTACTGGCTTCTGGCTGTTTGTATTTTTGTGCTGGATCTAGGCATCTGGTGTTTTTGGTGTGGACATCTGGTCTTGTCTTTGTTAGGTGGGTGTTCCATTCTTTGGTAGCTGTTGCGCTCTCTGGGTCCTATGCAAGTGTGGTAGCGATGGGGTCCTAGTAGAGAGTGCTTCTGTGGGTGGACCAGTGCCACAAAGGAATGGAGATAGGCTAGGAAGAAAGGCTGATACAGCCATGGGAAAGAGCAAGGGGGACTAGGGCCTGCACCAAGAGGCAGAGTTTCTAGAGAGTAAAGGTAAGAATGGGAGGAGGGGCTCCTGCACATAGGAGAAAGAATAAGTTTAAATAAGAAAATAAGAATGAAGAGCTAGGGAGACCAGAGGCCGAATCCCCAGGGGAGGTGTTGGAGAGAGGGACTCCTGTAGGCAGTCTGCAGTAGGGGGGAAGAGTAAGTCTGGAGAGATCAGAATGAGGGGCAGGAAGAACAGTAAAAATCACCTACCTACATCTTAACCCAGTCTTAGCCACTGTGGGTCCATGGTAGAAAGCATTTTTATGGATTAGGGACTGACACAGAGGAATGAAGATGAGCTATAAGGGAAAGCTGAGAGGGTTGTTGGACTACTGTGATGCTTTTAATGTAATGCCTCTTTTTCCCATCCCCCAGATAGTTATGACCAGAGCTCACTTCAGGCAGTTCAACTGGAAGATGGCACAACAGCTTACATCCACCATGCAGTGCAAGTCCCACAGTCTGATACCATCTTGGCAATTCAGGCTGATGGGACAGTGGCAGGCCTGCACACTGGGGATGCCACAATTGATCCAGATACCATTAGTGCTTTGGAGCAGTATGCAGCAAAGGTATGGCATTTTTGCAACTTCAGTACCATCCTGACCACAGTGTATTTAGTTGTTACCGTGTTTGCTGTTGACGTGCACAAACCCTAAGTCAGCACTAGCATAAACCAATGTGGTAGCACTCACCTACAGTTCCAGCACTTCAGAGGTCGAGCAGAGGGTCAGGAGTGCATTGTCATTCTCATCTACCTAATAAGTTGGAGGCCAGCCTGGGATAGTGAGACCATGTCTCAAACACAAAAACAAACAGATAAACCACCACCAAAAAAGAGAAGCAGTACTGGGGAGAAGACTCAGCAGTTAAGGTACTGACTGCTTTCCAGAGGACCCGGTTCAATTCCCCAGCACCCATAGACTGCTAACTATCTGTAAACTCCAAGATCTGACACCCTCAAAGAGACATACTTTTAGGTAAGACACAAATGCACATAAAATAAAAATAAAATTATTTTAAAAAAGAAGCAGGCTGGAGAGATGGCTCAGAGGTTAAGAGCATTGTCTGCTCCTCCTGAGGTCCTGAGTTCAATTCCCAGCAACCACGTGGTGACTCACAGCCATCTGAAATGAGATCTGGCGCCCTCTTCTGGCCTGCAGACATACAGACAGTATACTGTATACATAATAAATAAAATATTTTAAAATAAAAAAAGCAAAAGCATCAGCTAGCAATTTAAAAAAAAATATGTGTCAGTACTAAAGAATTCAGCATTTATTTTCAAATAAGTGAATGCCAGGAATATAGTGCATGCTTATAGATGATCACAGGTTCAAAGACAAACTTGGGCTGCATAGTGAGATCCTGTCTCAACAACAATTAAATGTAGAAAGAGGGCTGGTAAGATGGCTCAGTTAAGAACACTTGTTGTGGCCGGGCAGTGGTGGCACACACCTTTAATCCCAGTACTTAAGAGGCAGAGGCAGGCAGATCTCTGAGTTCGAGGCCAGCCTGGTCTACAGAATGAGTTCCAGAACGAACTCCAAAGCTACACAGAAAAACCATGTCTTGAAAAACTGAAAGAAAAAAAAAAGAACACTTGTTGTATTAGGCAATGGTTATGCACATCTTTAATCTCAGCACTTGGGAGGTAGAGGTAGGCCAGTTTGAGACCAGCATGGTCTACACAGTGGATTCCAGGACAGCCAGCACTCCACAGAGAAAAAACTTTGTCTCAAAAGCCAACAACAAAAAAATAAACCAACAAACCAAAAACTATTTACTGCTCTTGCATGTGACTCCGGTTTTGACTCCTAAAACCCATCCAAAATTCCAATTTTAGGGACTCCAAAACCCCCGTCTGACCTCCACAAGCACCAGGCACTGCAGTTCAGTTGGTATACTAATACACAAAGGTAACATACCCATAAAATCAAATTTAAAATTAAAAATTTTAAAAAAATAATTGAGGACGAACAACAATGATGTAAGCTTTAAAAATAAATGTTGATGACTTTGCAGAAAAGAAGTCATGGAGGCCGGGCATGGTGGTGGTGCATGCCTTTAATCCCAGCACTCAGGAGACCGAGGCAGGTGAATCTCTGTGAGTTCGAGGGCAGCCTGGTCTATAAGAGCTAGTTCTAGGGCAGGCTCTAAACCTTCAGAGAAACCCCTGTCTCGATACACACACACACACACACACACACACACACACACACACACCACACACACACAACAAAGAAGAAGAAGAAGTAGAAGTGAAGGGATGAGTTCCATAAAGGATATATAGAGTAGAAATCAGAAGTAAATTTGTAGATTAGCAAGAAAGTGAAGGAGGCTGGACAGATGACTCGGCAGTTAAGAACACTGACTGCTTTTCCAGAGGATCCGGTTCAATTCCCAGCACCCACATAGTAGCTCACATCTGTCTGTAGTTTCAGGGGACCCAAAATCCATGACAAAACACCAGTGCACATAAAATAAAAAGTTTAAGACAGGCTGTGGTGGGGCACACCTTTAATCCCAGCACTCAGGAGGCAGAGGCAGGCAGTTCTCTGTGAGTTCGAGGCCAGCCTGCTCTACAAGAGCTAGCTCCAGGACAGTTAGGACTGTTACACAGAGAAATCTCTGCATGTTATCCAGCCTAAACCATTATCAAAATATAAAACCTGGGGCTGGAGGTATGACTCCTTTGTACATTGCTTGTCTAATGTGTGTGAGGTCTTAGGTTCAATCCCCAACACTACAAATAAATAAATTAAGCCTTTTAAAGCTTTCTTTTATTCTTTTAGGTGTCCATTGATGGGAGTGAAAGTGTAACAAGTTCAGGACTGATTGGAGAAAACGAGCAAGAGAAAAAAATGCAGGTATGTAGAGCTGTGTCGTGTTAAAGGTTTTTTAAATTATTATTTTAAATTGTGTGTGTGTGTGTGTGTGTGTGTGTGTGTGTATGTAGTGCACATGGAGATGTCTGTGCAGGTACCTATGAGTACTGGTGCCCATGTAGCTTAGGGGTATGTGGTTTCTTTGGAGTTGAAGTTAAAGGTGCTTATGAACTGCCTGACATGCTGGTAATTGAACTTGACTCCTCTGGTTGTTATTTGCAATTTTTATGGTTTTAGAATTTTGGGGGTTTGTTTTGTTTTGTTGGCAGTACTAAGGATTGAACTTAGGGCTCATACTTGCTAGGCAAGATCTAACTCTTGGTGTCATAATTTCTGAAATCGTCATCTTACAAAGAAATACCTTAAAGGAAGTGCTGCTGTTTAAATTTTTATGGTGTGGCATCCAGAAAAATGACTCTCTGCTGAATCTAAGTGTAGATTAGGATCACATGGATTCTATCTCTTATGAGGGATTCAAATAACCTAACACCCTCTTGTCATTGCTTTTGAAATAAAATACATTTAATCATTGTTTTAAGGTTCCATTTCCTTTAGACAACAACAAACAAGTATGGCTGTTGAGATGGGTCCCTGAAGTGTGTCAGGAAATAGTAAGGTGCAATGGAAGTTTTGTTTACTCTGGGTATTTTAGGTAGATTCTCACTATATAACTCAGCCTTAATCTCGTGATCCTCCTGCCTCAGTGTCCTAAATTCTGGGATGTGTCACAACAGTGACATGCATCCTGGAGGGTTTCTAGGTGGAAAGGGTCTTGAGCTCCAGCTGTACTCTGAGAGTGCCCCTTTGGGCTGTTCCAGAGCACTGACTTCAGCCTTGGATGGAGTGAGTCTTTGTAGTTTGAAGGGCTAGGCTTTAGCAAAATGATATAGATTAATAGCTAGCAGAATGATACTGATTTATAGCTTATAACGTGGTTTTATGGTTTTTATAATCATATTTTTCTTTGGGCTGCCAGCTCACAAAATACGACATGTACGTTCTACCACGTGGTGTTCTTTCTTCCATCTTGCACCTCCTGTTTCCTCTCAGTGTCTGCCTGGAGAATCCATGAGTCTAAATTCTTCCTCCCAGTTTCTCTTTCTGTTTATTGTGAAAACAGTAATTTCATCTACTGTATTTCTGTGTAGGTACGTAAGTTGTATTTTTTTCTAGATTGTCTTACAAGGACATGCTACAAGAGTAACTCCTAAATCTCAGCAGAGTGGAGAGAAGGCATTTCGGTGTAAATACGATGGATGTGGAAAACTCTAACCAACGGCCTCATCATCTTAAGGTAAGAGAGAAGTAGCCAGTCACAAGCACACTATGGCCTGCACTGACTAGTCGCATGGTCATTCGTGTTACATGTTAGACATCCCTATTCTCTCGCATTCAAAAACTACTGACACACACTCACACTAAGATACACAAGAACATGGACAAACTCAGCAAATGTCTGTTCTCTGATAACTTGGATGATTTATCTATGTATCTCTAATTCCCGCATATTTCCTGGCAGAAACTATATATTAAATTCAATACAATTACTACATTTCATTTATGGAACTTAAATAATTTTCTTCTTTCTTTCTTTCTTTCTTTCTTTCTTTCTTCCTTTATTTCTTTCTTTCTTTTTTTTTTTTTTCACTTTTGAGATAGGGTTTCTCTATACAGCCCTGGCTGTCTTTGAACTCACCCTGTAGATCAGGCTGGCCTCGAACTCACAGAGATCTGTCTACTTCTGCTTCCAGAGTCCTGTTTTGTCACTACAGTGGCAGTGAGTCAGTGCAATCTGGCAGCAGTTGGTGTTAATTTACCCTGCGGTTGGTGATGTGGCTCAGTGATAGAGCAGTTGTCTATTATGTCCAGGCTGTGGGTTCAGTCCTCAGCATGGAAGGAGGAAAAGACTATCCCACTTCACAAATATTCACCCAAGCATTCTCATCACTTTTTATTTATTTTCCTCTAAGAATCCAGCATCTTGCCTGTTGGGGTGCACACCTTTAATCCCAGCCCTCGTGCGGCAGAGGCAGGTGGATCTCTGTGAGTTCAAGGCTAGCTAGGTTTACAAAGTGAGTTCCCGGATTGCTAGTGGTTTTACACAGAGAAACCCTGTCCCCACAACGAAACAAAAACAGAATTCAGGGTTTTACATTTGCTAGGCCAGTGTTCCACCATTGTCCTATGTCTCCAGCCCTTGGTTTTTTGAGACAGCATCTCACTGTGTAGCTCAGATTGACCTTCAAGTTCTATCCATCCTCCTCTACCATCTAATTTCTGGGGTTGTAGGCATATGCCACCACACCCAGCAATATTAATTTGCTGGAGGGCTAGTTTTAAGGTGTTTGCTACTACTGTCAGGGCCCGTGAGAAGTCCCCTAAAAGACCACTAGTCACCTTTGCAGTCAGCAAGAGTGTTTATTAAAAAAAAAACCAAACTGCCAACGTTTTGGGTTGGCAAATGGCGGCAACAGGAGAGGCTCTTGGGCCCCTTTAAAGCTGGGTTAGGGGAATTCCAGGGAGGAGAGATTAGTCTGGGGGCAGATTAGTGGGTATCCCTAGTGGTTAAGGACTTTCCAGCAACAGGGTAGGAAAATCTGTCTTTAGCTACCAAGACTCTATGGGGCATCTGTTGAGCTAGCAGAAGGCTGTGGGGTGCCTGCTGGTTGGTTGCTCTTGAGTTGTGGTTTTCCTGAAAATTACTTGCTCAACTAAGGCCTAGTCTCTGGGAGGGCTACTAGCAGGATCTGTCATGGTTCTGGTCTGGCTCCCTGGCCCTCTCATTACACCAAGCCTCAATATTTTTATTTTAATTGCAACAAATCACAAAAAACTATGCCATGATTTTTAACAAACAGCTCAGATTTAATGAGTTACTTACCTTGTATAAAGAAGTATGTATTTGGAACAGTGGTCTTAGAGCAGTGATCTTGTACTTATCAATGTGACTTTGGCATGTTAAGTGACCTCTTGGTACCTAATTTTCCTTATCTGTAAAGCTGTTTGACTGGCAATGGTGGCACATACCTTTAAACCCAGCACTCAGAAGGCAGAGCCAGGCAGACTTCTATGACTTTGAGGCCAACCTGGTCTATAAATAAAGTCCCAGGACAACCAGAACCCTGTCTCAAAAAAAAAAAAAAAAAAAAAAAAAAAAAAAAAAACCTGGTTATCTCAGACTGGAATGTCACTTGCTCACTAGAGTACTTGCTGGGTCCTGGGTTTATTCTCCAGCCCCACATAAACTGGTCATGGTGGCACATGCCCTTAATCAATGCTCAAGGGGTGGAGACGGGTGCCTCAGAAGATTAAGGTCATCCTCACTGCATCCAGGATGGGACTGATGAGACCCTGTCTATAACTTATCATTGTCTTACAGAAATGATGTGAAAATTAAATAAGTTAATACTGTTCATATAAATCACTAAAATGAATGAGTCCATTAAAGGTTCGGTGCATGTTGGGCATTAGCATAAGTACTCATATTTTACTTCACTTTACAGAGAGGATCTTGAGGCTTAAAAAGGCAGGCACAGAGTTGGAGATTGTAGCTCAGTTAGTAGAGTGTAGTTAGAATTTTCTTTGTGCTCCCAACCAGCTAACAAATAAAGACAGAGACTTATTATTAATTATGACTGCTTGGCTTTAGCTTAAGCTTGTCCCACTAGCTCTTTTAACTTAGTTTAACCTGTTTCTAGTCATCTATGTTTTGCTTTGGGGCTTTTTTTTTTAAAGATTTATTTATTCATTATATATACAGTGTTCTGCAGGCCTGAAGAGGGCACCAGATCTTACTACAGATGGGTGTGAGCCACCATGTGGTTGCTGGGAATTGAACGCAGGACCTCTGGAACAGCAGGCAGGGCTCTTAACTGCTGAGCCATCTCTCCAGCCCCTGCCTTGCGGCTTTTTACCTTTCTTTTATGCCCTACTTTTCTGCTTCCTTTGTATCTGGCTACTCGCTGGCCCTGGCATCTCCCTGTTGTATCTTTTTTCTTTCTTCCTCAAGCCTCAATTTCTCTTCCTGTTTTCTCTCCCTGCCTGGAAGTTCTGCCTATACCTCTTCCCTTGGTATTGACCATTCAGCTTTTAATTAGACCAATCAGATGCCTTAAGCAGGCAAGGTAAATAGTGACACACCTTTACATAATAAAACAAATATAACACATCTTTTGCACTCAACAGAACAGTGCTTGACTAGCATGAATAAGATCTATCTGTAGCACCCATAAACTGGGCATGGTGGTGCACACCTGTGATCCCAGTACTCGGAAAAATCAAGAGCACAGGTCATCCTTGTCTACTTAGAGTAGACAAGTAGAGTGAGACCATCGTGGAATGCATGAGACCCCAACTCAGATAGAGAGAATAGATATGTAAGTAGGTGGGGAGAGAGAGACAGAGAAAAACGGGTACCCAAGACCACTCCTCTAGGCTGTAGTGTAGCCTTGCTTTAGATTTGAGATGCATGACTTTCTAGCACAGGTTGCATGCCGCCATTTGCATTGAGAAGCCTGATGTTCTCTTCCTCATTCTCTCTTTTTTTTTTTCTTTTTGGTTTTTCGAGACAGGGTTTCTCTGCAGCTTAGAGCCTGTCCTGGAGCTAGCTCTTGTAGACCAGGCTGGTCTCGAACTCACAGAGATGCCACTCTGCCTCTGCCTCCCGAGTGCTGGATTAAAGGCATTGCGCCACCACCGCCATGGCTCTCTTCTGCATTCTCATCATGCATGTGTGGTCATAGGATTTCCAGTGACCACTTCCAAAAGCAACTCAAATGATACCATTTCTTATTTTAAGAGTCCTTGTTTCTATGTAACAATATGGGTGTGCAATTGATAAGTACTGGGTATAGTTTTTGTGGAAAGTTTTGTTTATTTTTTTAAAGTATAACACATAGGAAATAGTGATTAAAGCTCAGTGATAGCTATTGCATCTCATATCCGAGGTCCAGGGGTTCAATGCCCAGGTAACTGTAAAAGGAGAAGAAGTGGGGAAACGCATAAACAAAGTAGAGGAAAAGTAATATTTAACTTGAGAACAATTTTACTCATAGAACACGTAAAGGAAACAAATCTTGTTTGTGTTTAATAACAGGTCCATGAGCGCTCACACACGGGAGAACCGGCCTTATCAGTGTGAGCATTCAGCTGTGGGAAAAGCATTTGCGACAGGTAAAAACATATTTTCTTTGCTTTCTCAGTTCAATGGGGCATTGCCCAGGGCAGGCCAGAGGCAGAACCCCTTCTGATTTCTGAAACCACAGAGCACATGATCAGTTTTTACTTTTATACTTTTTAAAATATTCGTATATATGCGTTCCTGCATGAATTTATGTGTACCATGTATGTGCAGGTGCCCCTATAAGCCAAAAGAGGGATTAGATCCCTGGACTGGAGTTAGAGGCAGTTGTGAGCCACATGATGTGGGTGCTGGGAACCCAAACCTCTGTCCTCTGCCGTATGCAGTCTGAACTGTTGAGCCGTCTGTTCAACCCTTCCAGTCGTCTTTCCTAACTGCCTCTTGTCCTGCTGCTCTGGACCTCCTCTGTGTTACCATTTTTTCTCCAAAGATCTAGCTCTGACCACATACTACTTGCTGTTTACTCATTCATCCTCTATTTTCTTCTACCATGAAAAGTAAAAGCCGTGTGTTAAAAGTCAATATGTCAGTAGACAATTTTAATCCCAGCACTGAGGAGGCAGAGGCAGGCAGATTTCTGAGTTTGAGCCCAGACTGGTCCTTCTAATGTGTGTGCAGGCCAGCCAAGCTACATAGTAAGACCCTGCCCATCCCTCCCCTACCTCCACTCCACCATGAAATGCTGACTTAAGATGTAATTAGTACAGGTCTAGAGAGCCACAGAACTGAGCCATCTGTCATGGAGGTGCTGGGACTCCAGCCCAGATCCTCTACAACAACAAGTGCCTTGAATCACTGAGCCGGCTCTCAAGCCCCATCCATCCTTTTTTAACATTAAGGTTTTTCTGATTAGTTTATTAGTTTTTGTTTTTGAATATTTATTTATTATTATATATACAGTGTTCTGTATGCCTACAGGCCATAAGAGGGCACCGGATCTCATTACAGATGATTGTGAGCCACCATGTGGTTGCTGAGAATTGAACTCAGGGACCTCTGGGAGAGCAGCCAGTGCTCTTAACTGCTAACAATTTTTCCAGCCCCTATTTGTTCTGTTTTTTGAGGCATCATCTCAAGTGGTATCCCAGGCTTGCCTCAGATTGTTGACAGTCCTCCTGTGTCAGCTTCCCACATTCTGGGATTGGCAGGTGTGGCTACCACCCCTAACTGTCCCGTGTATTTTAATAGTCATCCTCTTGTATATGGCTAGTATTTTATCCTGGTTATTTGCTGTATATTTCTATAAGTTAATCTAATATTTGTTTGAAGAGTATTGTATTTCTAAATTTATTTTTCTCTTTTTATTTTTTTGAGACCACATTTCTTTGAGTAACCCTGATTGTCCTGGAACTCACTCTGTTGACCAGGCTGACCTAAAACTCACATAGATCCTCCTGCCTCTGCTCCCGAGTGCTGGTATTAAAGGTGTGCGCCACCACTGCCTGGCACTAAATTTCTTCTAAATTGTTTTTTTAAAGGTTATGGATTAAAAAGTCATTTCAGAACTCATACTGGAGAAAAGCCATATCGGTGTTCAGAAGATAATTGTACAAAATCTTTCAAAACTTCAGGAGATCTACAGAAGCACATCAGAACCCACACAGGTACCAGTACAAACAGAGTAACACAGCTAGACCAGGAATTGCTTTTGTGACTGTAGCACAGGCTGATGTTGGATTTGTGGTGCTTCTGCATCAATTACAAACTAGTACTATTAGACTAAACCAGGAATTCTTAATCTGTGGAGGTGAGGATGGTATCTGTGAAAAAATTAGAAACTCCTAAAATTCCATCCAGTTTGCTGTTTGTGCATGTGTACCTCTTTCCAAGGTGGCGTCCCAGAAATGCGATGGTAGCCCTAGATCACAGCCCTTTCAGCTTTCAGAAATTCCCTGAACGACAAGCTTATTTTCCTGGATTGCATATTTGATAAGTAGCTGAGTTGAAAACAGACCCTAAGGTGAAGAATTCCTCTCCTGCTGCTAAAGGAAATATCCGATGTCAAGTATGGTAGTTCCAGTAGGTGGAGGCAGAGGCAGAGGCAGGCAGATCTCTGAGTTACAGAGTAGTCTGGTCTATAGAACTAGTTCCAGGATAGCCAGGGCTACACAGAGAAACCCTGCCTGGAAAACCAAAAAAAGAAAAAAAAAACATTCTCTCTAATAAATAATATAAATAAATAACTATACTATGTTCACTAGATATTTTAGGTGTTTTGTGGGAGGTACTAGATTAAAGAAATAGCAAATTATTTTCTTTTAATTGCTGTTAAACCAATATGGGTGCATGCACTACGCTGTGTACGTGGAGGTTAGAAGACAGCCTGCAGGGGTTGGCTCTCACTTTCTGCCCTGTAGTTCTCAGGGATAGAAGTCAAGCTGTTAGTAAAGTTGGTGGCAGGTGTTTTAGCTACCACCTGCCGAGCCATCTCACAACCCCAGAAATTATTTTTCTTTGTGGTATTATAGAATAAATAAAATAAGAAATAATAGTTTGAACTTAATTATTTTTTTTAAATAAAGTTGTATTATACTTACTTTTGTATATATCTATATCTACATGGTATCCCAGGCTTGCCTCAGATTGATGACAGTCATTCTGTGTCAGCTTCCCACATTCTGGAAATTACAGGTGTGAGCTACCACTGCTAACTTGTCCCATGTATTTTTAATAGCTATATATAAAAGTAACTATATATATATATATATACATATATATATATACATATATAAGTATATATATATGCGCATATGTATGCACCATAGCACACGATGCGGGCTGACTCATTTTCAGGAATTGATTATTCTTCTATCCTTTAGGTTCCAGGGATGCAACTCAGGCAGTTTGTTTTGGCAACAAGCATCTATACTTATGGAACTTATGGAGCCATCTTGCTGAACCTTAGTCCTTATTCTATTTTTCTTATATCTTTTCTCTGACGTTTTGGTCTATGCTTTTCTCAGCTCAGTTTTCGGTATGCTCACTTGATGATTATAGCTTGGAAAGTCACAGTCACTGATGAGTGTTGCATGACATTCAGTTTTCTTGTGTCAGCCCAAGTTTGGAGTGGAGGAAGCATTCTCCAGGGACACAACAGAGCTTAGAAGGGAAATTCAGGCAAGCAGACTGCGGCAAGACACTGGGCAGAGCCAAGTGATGAGACATTTCCATTCTCTGTGTATTTTATTTTCTGCACAGTTTAATTTATTTCCTTTTCTATCTTCAGGAGAAAGACCCTTTAAGTGTCCTATTGAAGGCTGTGGTCGGTCCTTTACAACATCAAATATCAGAAAAGTGCACATCAGGACACACACAGGAGAAAGACCTTACTACTACTCTGCACAGAACCAGGATGTGGGAGGGCATTTGCTAGCGCGACTAATTATAAAACCATGTGAGGATACACACAGGTAATGATTGCTGATGTCTTGGCCCTGTCTTTCAAGGCTTCCAACTAGTCTCTTCCTCCCAGTTCACATAGTGAGAAGAGATTAGCAGCTTCAAATTTCTTTAACGAGCCAACATAGGTGGTAATACATGCCTTTTTTTCCCCCAGTACTGGGAAGGCAGAGCCAGAGGCAGGCATGTAACTGTCTCAGTGCTTGAGTGCTTACATGTGTAAGGTCTGTTTTGATCCAGACACTACACAAATAAAGGAAGAAAGCTGATCAGGTAAGTCTTACAGCCAACAGTAGGAGCTCAGAAGCTTGTGAAGGAGGAATGCTGGCGCACACCCGTAAGCCCAGCACTTGACAGAGGGAGAGAGCAGGATTGGAAGTTTAGCATCATCTTTGGCTATATAATGAGTGTTGAGGCCAGCCTAAGCTACATGGACACTTAAAAAACAAAGACACACACCCAACCCCCCCTGAAAAAAAAGAAAAAGCTTCCAGCCCAGTCTGTTCCCTTTTTAACTGTTTGGTGCCACCTAGTGTTGGTGTTCCTGCTTCAGCCTAGACAGCTGGACTGCTGCGGCCCAAGTGGTAATTGGCAGCCATTTCCTGTTAGGAGTCATCTGCAGTTCTTTCCCTTTCACCAAGTCTCATACCCTTCACTGAAATAAGAACTTTTACTTATTGATTTTGAGACAAGATCTCTCTTCATAACCCTTGCCGTTCTGGAACTCACTATGTAGACCGGCTGGTCTGGACCTCAGAGAGGTCCAACTGCCTCTGCCTCCTGAGTACTGAGATAAAAGCATGAACCACCACAACCAGCCAAAATAAGAACTTTAAAAAAAAAAAAAAAAAGAGGCCAGACAGTGGTGGCATTCTCCTTTAATTTCAGCACTCAGGAGGCAGAGGCAGGCAGATCTCTGTGAGTTCAAGGCCAACCTAGTCTACAAGAGCTAGTTCCAGGACAGGCACCAAAGCTACAGAGAAACCCTGTCTTGAAAAACCAAAAAAAATTAAAAAAAAAAGAAGAAGAACTTTTATCCTGCTTACTTTGAGAATAACATCTAGGGAATAAACAAGAATCTATTTTCAATTACTTTATGTCTAAAAATATGAAATATTGTAATTTGTGAATGATTTCACTGTATAGAACTGTAGGAAAAGATAGTTACACAAGTAGATGGAAATAAAAATTACATAGGACACGAATGAGTATGCCAGTATATCTGTTTTCTCCCCTGAACTGACCTCCAGCATTGCAGTAGTATTCTAATTCCAGGTCTTCCCGTGGGGCCCTTTTAGTCTCCCTCTATTCTATATTTATATTCCTTTTCATAGGGAAGACCTGGCTTCTAACAGCATCAAAACATTTACATATTCACTCAGACTTGTCTCTTCTCCTCCTCCTCCTCCACCCCCCTTTCTCTCTCGTTACAGTCTTGCTGTATAGTCCAGGCTAACCTCTGGAAGAGCAGCCAGTGCTCTCAACCTGTGAGCCATCTCTCCAGCCTGTGAATGTAATTTTTAAAAGCTTACAAATATAGGCTGGAGAGATGGCTTAGTAGTTAAAAGCACTGCTGCTCTTTCAGAGGACCAGACTTAGTTTCCAGAACACACATGAGAGCTTAAAACCATCTGTAATTCCACTTTCAGAGAAAATTATGCCCTCTTTGGTCGCCTTGGGCACTGCACACAATTGGTACATGGATGCGTGTGTGTGTGTGTGTGTGTGTGTGTGTGTGTGTGTGTGTGAAAAACACAATAGATGAGCAAGAAAAAAGTAAAAATACCCATACACATAAAATTAAATAAATAGCTGGACATGGTGGTACATGCCTTTAATACCAGCACTCAGGAGGCAGAGGCAGGTGGATCTCTGAATTAGAGGCCAGTCTGGTGTACGTACCAAGTTCTAGGACAGCCAAGGCTACGTAGAAAAACCCTGTCTTACACAAATAAACATAACTTTTGTTGTCTTTGTTTTTAATTTATAGAGGGCTGAAGAGATGGCTCAGCAGTTAAGAGCAAGCACTGCTCCTGCAGGGTCTGAGTTTGGTTTCTAACACACATGCTGTCAGGTAGCTTCACCTGCCTGTAACTCTGATGGTTTGGGTTGTGAGCCTAGCCTCTAGAGGCCGAGCCATCTCTCTAACCAGACAGCCTGACAGCGTAGCACAAGGGGATCTGATGCCTCTCTTGACTGCTTTGGGTACCTGTGTGCGCACACACACAGGGAGACACACATATACACTTATTTTCTTAATTTATAAGAAGAGTTAAGGACTAGTTTGTAATCCTTCCTGGCACCTAGCCCAAAACCGAAAGCATCAGTCAAATGCTACAGTACAGATTCTGTAATGGGGTGCAGAAACACCTCACTTGATAAACGCTTGCCATGCAAGCATGAGGATCTGAGTTCTGATCCCCTGCACCCACAGAAAAGCTGAACATCACAATGTACTTGTATTGTATCTCTGGGGAGACAAAGAAGTTCAGCCAATCTGGTCAAATCATTGAGTTCCAGGTTCAGCAAGAAATGGAGTCAGGCCTGGTGGTACATATATCACACTGTACCCACACTGACTTGGAATTTGCTATATAGACCTGGCTGGCCTAGAACTCACAGAGATCCTCCTGCCTCTGCCTCCTAAGTGCTGGGACTATGGTTGTGTGCCACAAACCCCACAAAGATTTTATTTTTTAATTATGTGTATGGGAGGGGGTGTGTGCACAGAAATACAGTGCCCATGTAGACCAGAAGCGATATTGGGTGCCCTGGAGGTGGAGTTACGTTGGTTGTAAGCCACCTGATGTGGGTGCTGAGAACTCAACTCCGCTCCTCTACAAGAGGAGCAAACACTTCTAACCACTGAACCATCTCTCCAGCCACTCAGCCTGTTTTTGAGCTGAGTCAAACCATAGGAAATTTTTTTCTAGTGTGCTATTTCATTTCAAGATGAAAAGGTACACCCCTCACAAGTATCTCCCCAGTGCTGGGAACTGAACTCTGGGTCAGGCGCTCTAACAATGAGTTATAGTGACAGATAAGTTGGCTGTTTATTTTAGAAGTCCCACTTTCCAGTTGTGGAGTAATTATGTCTATCTCTGTAAAAATGACCTTTTTGTGTATCTTCTTCTCTTAGGAGAAAAGCCATATGTCTGTACAGTTCCTGGTTGTGACAAAAGGTTTACAGAATATTCCAGTTTGTATAAACACCATGTCGTTCATACTCACTCGAAACCATACAACTGTAACCACTGTGGGAAGACATACAAACAGATCTCCACGCTGGCTATGCACAAACGGACAGCTCACAACGACACAGAGCCCATTGAGGAGGAGCAGGAAGCCTTCTTCGAGCCTCCCCCAGGTGAGAGCTTTGACAGTTGTATTTGTTTTGAGTTTGAGAATTAGTTATGAGCATTTGAGCCATGCTTCTGTTTGATTTGTATGATCACACACACTGGACTTAGAGCCGTGGTGAGTGCTGCGGGAGGACATGGGGGCTCCAGGTTGTGGAAGGAGGGCTTGATGTCATTGTGTGCCAATAGCTTGCTGTCAGTCACGTGTGTAAAAGACTGAGCAAGATATAGATTGTGTGTACAAGCCATTCTGGTTTTGTGGTTAATGTTTACAGAGACCTTTTATTACCTTCATGACTCTTAAGTGACTTCAGGAATTGGTATAGACTTGCCCTTCTGGGAGGGGCAAGTGTGTCTTTGTGTATAATTCCTCCCTTTGTGTCCCAGCATGCTGTGCGCAGTGGCACATAATCATTCCATCTAAATGTAAAGGAGCGGCCTCCTCAAATCAGAACACTTAAAAGTTCGTGGATAGGGTTCCCTTTGACTTGGCTTGGCAGAAGTGAAGACAGAAGATAAGAAGAGGTCTTGAAAACTATTTTCATGGTTTAAAATATAAAAATAGGCTTTGTTTTGGTTTTTTTGTTTTGTTTTGTTTTGAGACAAGGTTTTATACGACCCAGATTGGCCTTGAACTCTCTGTATAGCCAACTATCTTGAACTGCTTCCACTTCCTAAGTGCTAGAATGACAGGCAGGCACTACCACACCTGGCTCTATTTGGTTTTTTTTTTGTTTCATAGTTACATAGTTAGAATCTCTAATGTTGTCTAAATTGATTTGTTGTTCAAATAAATTATTCATTTATTTTCAACAGGTCAAGGTGATGATGTTCTTAAAGGGTCCCAGATTACATATGTTACAGGTGTAGAAGGAGAGGACATTGTATCTACACAGGTAGCCACAGTAACCCAGTCTGGGTTGAGTCAGCAAGTTACACTTATATCCCAGGATGGGACTCAACATGTAAGTATCTACTAAAAGCCAAGAAAGTTAAGTATTTCTCTGCACCTGGGATTGAAAGGCAGACTGAGTCCCAATGGAAGAAATCCTTGAGTAGCAAAGTATGAAGTTTGGACTTCTGCCTAAAGGCCAGTGGTTCTCAACCTTCTTAATGCTACGACCCTTTACTACAACTCCTCGTGTTGTAGTGACCCCCAACTACACTTGTTTTTATTGCTACTTCATAACTGTAATTTTGCTGTTGTTTTGAATCATAATGTAAGTATCTATGTTTTCTGGTGGTGTTAGGAGATCCCTGTAAAATGCTTATTTGATTGCCCAAGGAGTCAAGAACCACGACTCTAGGCATGGTAGATCTCCATAGTCTGCTGAAAAAGGTAGTACGAAGTAATAATAGTATCTGTAGAATCCATATAGTGTTGGCTGGTGTGGCTCAAAGTGAAATAGCAAAGATCAGAATCACAAGGAGACTGTGAGCTTCAAAACTAGTGGGTCTGAGCTGGAGAGATGGTTCAGCAGTTAAGAGCACTAGCTTCTCTTCCAGGGGTCCTAAATTCAGTTCCCAGAACTCACATGCTGACTCACAACTGCCTATAGTGGAATCTGATGCTGTCTTCTGATGTGCAGACAAAGTACTCAAATATACAAAATACATAAGTAAATAAATCCTTTTCTTTTAAAAAAATGAAAAAAGAAAAAAAAGTTCTGGGTGGATACAGTGCATGCCTTTAATCCCAACACCTAGGAACCTAGTGCTAGTTCCAAGACAGCCGGGGGAAAAGAGTAATGAAATGGGTATGCTCTGAGAGCCAAACCTGCCATGGTTTTGTGGGCACCAGTAGACTAAAAGAATTCTGCTTTGATGTGATTGGGAGCCTTTTTTTGAGGGGGGGGGGTGTCAAGACAGGGTTTCTCTGTAGCTTTGGAGCCTGGCTGTCCTGGAACTCGCTCTGTAGACCAGGCTGGCCTCGACAGAGATCCGCCTACCTCTGGGATTAGAGGTATGTGCCACCACCGCCTGGCTTGATGTGATTTTTAAGCTCCTGCTAGAGTTGTCTTAGTTTGGTGAAACAAAACAAAACACAAGCAGATGGACTATAGAGGCTCTTTATTCTCCTGTGTTCTGTCTTCCATGGAGAGCTCTCTTCCTACACTTCTGTATTAGAATTTGCCTCCTGCAGTCTGTATACCCTTTGCTTTTTGTTTTGTTTTGCTTGTTTGTTTTGGGGATTGGTTTGGTTTGGTGGCTTGACACAGGGTTTCACTATGCAGCCCTCACTGGCTTAGAACTCTATGTAGATCAGGACTTGAATTTACAGAAATCCCTGTCTCACCCCCTGACCCAAGGTCTGAGGTTATAGTTGTGTGCCACCTTTCTTTGTTTTTGATAGCTTTTGTTTTTATTTATTTATTTTTTATAACTTTTGTTTTTAAAACAAGGTTTCATGTAACTCAGGTTGGCCTGGAATTCTCTATGTAGGCTGACCTGGATCTCCTAGTCTTTCTGCTTTTCATCTTCCAAGTGTTGAGATTACAATTGTGCAGACCATTCCTGTCTTGGTTTTATAACTGTTAACTTGTTGATACTAGCTAGGAGGCAGAACATTCAGGACTGAGAAATGCCAAAGCATTCATACTGTCACATGCTCCCATGTCCCCTACCTTTGTCATGTGGTTCCACAAAGGACTCTGTCCACTGACTAACAGGCACGATTGGCCACATTTGCTTGACCCAGTGTTTGGTCATCTTCTGTCATGACACTTTCTAAAACAGGTTAGGGTCTAAGCTGGGCATAGTGGCTCACAAACATAATCCCAGTAAGCAGAAAGCTGAGGCAGGAGGATTACTGCAGTGTTCCAGGCAAGGGAACAAAACCCTGTCTAAAAAAACTAAACAGAAACAAACAAACAAAAGAAAACAGATGTTGATTTGTCTAATGAGTTAAAGAGTTTATTTCATTGTAAAAAGTTTATTTGCTCCCACAGAGTAAACTTATGTAAGGATTAGACTCTGTCCTTAGTTAAGATTGCCAAATGTAACAAGAAATATTGACTGACTTATAAAATGCACTGTTTTGCAGGTTAACATATCTCAAGCTGACATGCAGGCCATTGGCAATACCATCACCATGGTAACACAGGATGGCACACCCATCACGGTCCCTACTCATGATGCAGTCATCTCCTCAGCAGGAACTCACTCTGTTGCTATGGTCACCGCCGAGGGCACAGAAGGGCAGCAGGTAACTACTTTTGTTCACTGTTAGTCAGCACACATCACTGTCAAAACCTGCACAGAAGCTGTGCTGTATGCTCCTGTGTAGGCATATGAACTTCAAGCTATTTCCTAGTTTTATAACATCTTTTAGTCAATTAGTCCTCGAAGCTGATTTTTTTCTCTATCTGTAAAATAGGAGTGATATTTACATCAGCCTCATAAAGTTCACGGTAGGCTGAAAGAAATGAGGGACTGGAGAGACAACTCAGTGATTAAAAAAGAGCACTTACTACTCTTCCAGAGGCCCTAAATTCAGTTCCTACTTCCCATAGTAGACTTTTTTTTTCAAGACAGGGTTTCTCTGTGTAACCCTGGCTGTCTTGGAACTAGCTGTGTAAACCAGGTTGGCCTCTAGCTCACAGATATCTGCCTCCTCTTTCCAAATGCTGGTATTAAAGGTGTGTGCCACCATCCCCAGCCACATTAAGAGTCTTACTACTGCCTGTAACTTCAGCTGGCCTCCAAGGGTACCCTCACACACATGTAGCATATACTTCCATAGACATAAACACATTAAAATTAAAATTTAAAAACACCCATGTTGTGGGCTGGAGAGATGGCTCAGAGGTTAAGAGCATTGTCTGCTCTTCCAGAGGTCCTGAGTTCAATTCCCAGCAGCCAACCACATGGTGGCTCACAACCATCTGTAACGGGGTCTGGTGTCCTCTTCTGGCCTGCAGACATACACACAGACAGAATTGTATACATAAATAAATAAATAAATAAATAAATAAATAAATAAATAAATAAATAAATAACACCCATGTTTTCACAGTGCCAAGCAGTGATGGCGCACACCTTTAATCCCAGCACTTGGAAGGCAGAGGCAGGCAGATCTCTGTGAGTTTAAGGGCAGTCAGGTCTACAGAACGAGTTCTAGGATAGACTCTAAAGCTATGCAGAAAAACCCTTTCTCAAAAAAAAAAAACAACAGAGCCGGGAGGTGGTGGCGCACGCCTTTAATCCCAGCACTCGGGAGGCAGAGGCAGGCGGATCTCAGTGAGTTCGAGGCCAGCCTGGTCTACAAGAGCTAGTTCCAGAACAGGCTCTAAAAAAGCTGCAGAGAAACCCTGTCTCGAAAAAAAAAAAAAAAAGAAAAAAGAAAAAAAAAGAAAAAAAAAAAAAACAACAAAACGACAAAACAAGCAAAAAAACACATACAGCTAGGCATACAAGTACATGCCTTTAGTCCTAGCACTTGGGAGGCAAAAGCAAGCAGAATGAATCTGCCATGTCTAACTTCACTGGCTAGGGGGATGAGGCTGTCCCTAGGTTCTGCTGTCCTAAGGATGCTGAAGCTAGACATGGCAGATTCATTTCTCCAGTACACTCTACCTGTTTGGCCATCAACTTACTTCATGATCATAGGTGAATCCCTTCTGAGGGAGACTTAATTTCCTCAAATGAAAGAGTCCATCCTAGACAGTGCATAAAGTCTGTTCCAGCAGTAAGTGCTTACACATCTTTGGTCCTTCACACAAAGTAGACTTTAACCTATTTGAGTCATGGATAAATTTTTTTTCATGTGTGTTTTATTCATTTTGTTTCACTTAAGGTTGCAATTGTGGCTCAAGATCTGGCAGCATTCCATACAGCCTCTTCAGAAATGGGACACCAACAGCATAGCCACCATTTAGTAACCACAGAAACCAGACCTCTGACCTTAGTGGCAACATCCAATGGCACCCAGATTGCAGTTCAGGTGAGTGCAGGTATAGGTGGAGACTGCTCATTCATTTCCTAGCCGCCCAGACCCAAGTAATCACACAGAAACTATATTAACCATAACACTATTTGGCCAATGGGGTAGATGTATTTCTACCTAGCTCTTATATCTTAAATTAACCCAGTTCTATTAATCTGTATATTGCCATTAGATTGTAGCTTACCAGTAAAGTTCTGGCGTCTTTCTCCTTCATCAGCTATATGGTGTCTCCTTGACTCTGCCTGTTCTCTCTATAGATCTCTTTTTGAATTTCCTGCCTGGCTATATTCTGCCCTAAACTTATTTATTAATCAATGGTAATAAAACATAATCACAGCGTACAGAGGGAAATCCCACATCATCTAGGTTAGGTAGACAGCAGCAGTACATAGTTCTCAGCCTGGGACTCTGGGTCTTATGTGTGACTTTTCTGTTTTTATGCCGTGCACAAAATCATCTGGGTGTCTAACTTGCTTTAAGACAATTAGTATAATGAGGTAATCTGAAAATGACCAGAAACCATGCAATGGAGGCATGTGCATTTAGTCCCAGCACCCAGGAGTTCAAGGCCAGCTTAGTTTACATAGCTCCAGAACAGCCAGGGCTATATAGAGAGATGCTTTCTCAGACACCCTCACCCTCGCCCCCATGTGGCTCAATTGGTGGAGTGCTTGTTTGGAATTCATAAAACCTTGGGGTCTATCCCCAGGACCACATAAACTAGGTCTGGTAGCCCAGGCCTGATCTGAGCACTCAAAAAGTGGAGGCAGGAAGATCAGAAGTTGAATGAAGGCCATTGGCCTAAGCTATATGAGGCCTTAATCAAAACATAACTAACAGTGTTCTTTACTACCTTTGCTTTGAATGTTCTTGGGGAATACATAGCAAGAGAAAAATTGTCAGGCGTGTGTCCTTGTGTGTACCCAGACAGCCATGTTCATTGTTAAGATGGAGTCTAGCAAGGTGGGGTTTTAATAAAACACATTGGAGCTACTCACATTGGAGGTGAACTTGCTGTGAACAGACCCTAGTGATTTCTCCAACAGTGCCCACACAGCCCCAAAGTGAGCATATCACAAGATGTGAAAGGAGCATTCTTTGGGCAAGAGTCCCTGTTCCCAACAGAGAGCACAAACCCTACATGCCAGGTGCGCATACCCTCTGTCTGGGGAGTGCGTTCTCCTTATGTTTACTTGATAAACAGGGAAATGCCAGCCATTGGTTAGTTTTTTTAGCACGTGAATGCAGAAGCTAGCTGCTGAGCAAGCTTTCCATTGGCTGTGTGACTTGGCATTTGAAGAACTTAAAGTAAATAAGAACTAAATAAATAATTGTTCTCATGTGTAGAAGTTTTGATTTTATGCTTTAGTGATCAAATTAACTAAAATTTTAGCAACCCTAAGCATCAGAATTACTGAGAAAAATTACATCTCTACCATTTAACAATTCTCTGGCATTATCCAGATCAGGGCTTTGGATTATTTATGTGTGATGTATGTTCTGGTTTCAGCTTGGAGAACAGCCATCTCTGGAAGAAGCCATCAGGATAGCATCTAGGATCCAACAAGGAGAAACACCAGGGTTGGATGATTAATATCAGAACCACAGAGCAATAAAGCAGGAGGAAGGAGCCTTTCGTCTTCTGGCTGCAGAAATCCCCGAGGCCTGGCTCAGCAGAGCAGAAGTTCCATTCCTGAAGCACTGTACACATTTTTATGCAAGAGTGGAGAACATTTTCTTCTTGACACTTTTGTGTGCATAGCCCCTGGAATAAATTCCCAAAGTGATTGATTGTGTACAAGGAAGTGGGACAGGAGGGCGCTGCAGCAATTCTTCCGTCACTTACCACACAGCAGACGGCTGGGCCCACCCACAAGACCATCCAGGTCTATACAGAGTCGAGATGAGATTTTAACTTACTGTGAAAAAAAAAAAATAAAGGCTGTATCTAATGTGCCGAAGGTTCTACATGTCAAACAATCATAACTTCAAAGCCATCACAGGAAATAAAGGATGCAAGCCTTCAGATGTTCCTCCAGTCAGTGTCTGGATTCTTTGTCCCACTGCACACCCATTTCATTCCGAGAGTCGAAGACCTCATCTATAGTGTCCCACCCTGTTAAATAACACTTCTTCAAACTAAAATACCAATTATTTTGGCATTACATTGGATTGTTTATAAAATTTAAAAGTTTGGTTGTTTTAAAGTAAAGCATTAAGTCCAGTGTTTGAAGCTAGGCATTGTAGCCTGTGCCTATAATCCCAGTGTTGAGGAAGTTGAGTCAGGATTACCGTAAACTTGAGAGTGACCTGGGCTATGTGGTGAATTCCAGGCCGTTCTGGACTACAGAGTAAATATTTCCTCAAAAACAAAGAAATCAGTGCTGGGCTTGTTAAAGTTCTACTCAGGCTCCTCAGTTTTTCTACTGTTTTTTATGATAATCAACATGAGAATTTCCCACCGGTCTGTCATAGGCTTAGAGTCCTACTGCTGAGGATGGATTTACTGAAAGAAACTGGGTTAGTGAGTTGTGTAAAATTATTTATTTTTGCTCTTAAGCTTTTGTTTCAAAGCTTATTTAACCTAAAGTTTATTATTATTGATTTTGAATACAGCAGTTTTTAAAACAATGCTTTTTGTTTGCTTTATTAAATTGGTCTGGTGTTGGGGAATGTTGCACCAGCATCCACAGTGTAACAGCATGACCCTGTATACACAGGCCAAGAGTGTATCCTAGACAGGCAGAGAACAACCACTTCCCTGTGTATTACTGTCTACTCAACAGTCTTGGGAAAACTTAGGATTTATTTCCTCCAAATTACTCAGGCTTGACAGTCCTAAAAGGCAGAACAGGTCAAGATTGGACAGCTCTGGCCTTCTACCCCCTTGTCTGGTGTGGGTTTTATACTGTACTTCTGTAGCCTGGAATGATAAAGCCACTGTAGCAGGGGGCATCCAGATGGCTTCTGTTTGACAATTTCTGCTTGGTTAATAACAAGAGTTGAAAGCCTTTAAAAATATTTGAGGGGCCAGAGAGATGATTCCGCAATTGAGAGCACTGGCTGCTCTTCCAGAGGACCCAGGTTCAATTTCCAACACCCACATGGTAACTCAGAACTGTCTGTAAAGTTCCAGGGCTTCTGACACCTTCACATGGACATACATGCAGACAAAACACCAATGAATAAAAAAAGAAAAATCACAAAAATGTTTATTTTGTATGGGTATTTTATTTACATGTATGTCTGTGTACTGTATGTATGCAGTACCCATGGAGATCTGAAGAGGGCATCAGATCCCTTGAAATTGGAGTTACAGATGATTGTGAACAAATGTGGGTGCTGGGAGCTGAACTCAGATCCTCTGCAAGAGTAGCTAGAGCTCTTTACAGCGAAACCATCTCTCCCCGTGGTTTTTGTTCTGTTCTGTTTTGTCTTTTTGAGACAGGGTCTCACTCGATAGCCCTGCTTGACCTGAAACTTGAAGCCATCTTCCAACTATGCTAGGATTGCAGGCAAAATTCACCATACCATTGTCTAATGTTTAAAAAGTTTAAAAGGAGTTTAAAAGGAGAAGGTGCAGCCGGGTGGTGGTGGTGCACAGCTTTAATCCCAGCACTCAGGAGGCAGAGGCAGGTGGATCTCTGTGAGTTTGAGGCCAGCCTGGTCTACAAGCACTAGTTCCAGGACAGGCTCCAAAAGCTGCAGAGAAACCCAGTCTCGAAAAAATCAAAAATAAATAGATAAATAAATAGAGAAGGCCGAGAGGTGCCCTCCAGCCAATACTTGTAAACTACCTTTCGCCTAGTTTGGGTGTCAGCCCTACTGCGGCTACCATGGCTATTTTTCGTGTAGGGCTGTATACTTTGAAGGGGAAATGCTGTTTGATTTAATGTGTTTCCTTTGATCAAGTTCTCTGATCTTCTGAGTCCAGGGTCTTGACTAGTCATTTAGAGGAGCCCTCTGGGGCTGGTTGATTATCATGTCAGTGTGCTAGTTATCCCCGATCCAGCCTTCATTCACAATGGCGTACACATCCGTAGAGTACCCATCTGAGGCGTGGAGGGCAGACTGGAGAAAATGTGAGGTTTCAGGGTAGCCCAGCATGAAAACCTAAGCTGGGGGGCCTCTCTGAGCCTTTATATCCACCTATGCTCAGACTCTAGGGTGCTTCACACCAGCCCAGGCCCCATACCAGCTGGGTAGGGCAGCACTTACCTAGAGATTTCTGATAAGCCCTATTATCCAGAGGTTTAAAACAAGAAAGAAAAGGCCTTCCTATTGGTACCCGAATAAAATGGGACATAGGATGCCATTCTTTGTCCCCAGCCCATCTAATGTCTAGCAAGCTAGCGTGCTCCCTCAAGGTATAGTCCAGCTGCTGTGGGTCTCAGTGCAAAGAGTCCTCCCAAAAATCAACCTACCAAAGGCACTTGAAAGCAAGTCTGTGTCAGCAAACAGCAGGTTGAATATCAGCCTGTGTGATAAGATCCAGCCAGCTGTTCAGTCCAGGAAAAACAGCCAGCTCTACCCTGAAGTGGCTTGAGCCCCCAATAAGACCTGTTGCAAGCCCAGGAAGACAACAGCCCAGAGGGTAAAAGCACTCACCGTGAAACCTGACCTCAATCACACAAACCCTGGAAGCTGGAAGGAGAGAACTCTGCAAAGTTGTCCTCTGACAGGCACACACACACTTGTGATTCTTTGTTGTTTTATATGAATGGGTTATGTGCACTGCATGTGTGCTTGGTGACTACAGAGGCCAGAGAGGGCATTGGATCCCCTGGAACTGGAGTTACAGACAGACCATTGTGAGCTGTCATGTGGGTCCTGGGAATTGAACCCAGGTCCTCTGGAAGAGCAACCACTGCTCTTAACCACTGAACTGTCTCTCCAGTCCCCATAGTGTTTTTTGTTTGTTTGTTTGTTTGCTTGCTTTCTTTTTCTTTTTTTACTTTGCATTGTTTTAGGATTTGGTTTAGTTTGGTTTGGATTTTTGTTTGTTTGTTTGTTTGGTTGGTTGGTTGGTTGGTTGGTTGGTTTGGTTTCTCAAGACAGGGTTTCTCTGTGTAGCCTTAGCTGTCTGTCCTGGAACTTGCTCTGTAGACCAGGCTGACCTCCAACTCAAAGATCTGCCTGCCTCTGCCTCCAGAGTGCTAGAATTAAAGGCATGCACCACCACTGCCTGGCAAACTTCATACTGTTTTAAATTAATGTGCATGTATGTGTCTGAGTGCAAGTTTGTATTGTTTTAAATTATGTGTATGTGTGTGTCTAAGTGTGAGTTTGTATTACTTTAAATTGTGTGTGTGTGTGTGTGTGTGTGAGAGAGAGAGAGAGAGAGAGAGAGAGAGAGAGAGAGAGAGAGAGAGAGAGAGAGGGAGAGCATGAGTTTGTGCACATGAGTGCATGCCCTAGGATAAAAGAAGACATTGGATCCCCCAGCTGGAATGGGTGCTAGGAACTGAACTTGGGGCCTCTAGAAGACACATCACTGAGCCATCACTCCAGCCCACCTTTGAAGTTCTTACAAACTTACCTATGAAGTTCCATGCAACAATGGGACATGCACTTGGTGCCATGCCTGGGAACACAATGACAGGCTGGTGAAGTACAGGCGGTGAAAGAATTCAATAAGACAAGAACACAAAGCACTAGGTTTATTAGATGTATTGCACGACAGCCCCAGCAGGTAAGACAGTAGAGGGAAATTGCACAAAACTTTCCCCCCTTTGGCTGGGAGGAGTAGTGTCTCTGTGGTCAGCCAGGCAGTATTCGATGTGGTGGAGTTCAGGGTTGTAGTTCTTTGAGATACCTATGTGGTGCTCATGTCCGGATGATCGGGCAGCACCTTGTTATTTGCTGATGAATGGGACCTACAGTATGGATTGTTTCTCCTTGGGGCGGGCATATTGTGCATAGCAAATGTCAGGAGGGTTCAAAGCCTGCTCATCTTCTAGAGTAGTGTCAGGATGCCCGAAGACAGACTGCAGCCAAGCCTTGTTAAAGAGTAATTCCTTTGGATCCTTCTTGGAGGCAGCAGGGGCTTTACTCTTGAGCCCAGCCTGATCTGAGGCCGAAGCAGTCTTGTGGAGAGGTGCATAGCTTAGCACTTAGATTAGTTGCTTCACCACAGAGTGGCATCCACACTCCCCACACAGATTAGTGCAGGGTCAAATCACCTCAGAGGACAAAGGTTATCTTCTAGCTAGTTCAGAGGTAAGTAGGAATATTGGAGGAAAAGGAATACTGCTTAGTGGTGGCATTCTGTCATGTGATAGAGCGTAGTCTGGAGGGGTTCTCCGGAGAAGAGGGGGGGTGTCGGTTGAGGGATCATCTGAAGGTCCTCAGAGGTGGAGGCATAGATGACAATGGTAATGTAGCTAAACCTGAAGCATCGTAGCTTAAGGGCCTCAGTCTAGATAGTTTCAGAAGCCTCTCAGGGGGCTCAGTGGTTGGGAGCACTGACTGTCCTTCCTGAGGACTTGGGTTCAATTCCCAGCACTCACATGGCAGCTCACAGCTGTCTATAAGAGTTCCAGGGGATCCAACACCCTCACACAGACATGCATGCAGACAGAACACTAATGCAAATAAAATGGAAAAAAATGAAATTAAAAAAAAATAAGCCTCTCTGGAGGATCAGGTGTAGAATAAATGTCGCAAAATGGATTGGATCCCTTTTTGGCTGCAGCCAAAGAATACTAAGAGTGGGACTATAGAGATGGCTCAGTGGGCAAGAACACGTATGTGCCTGGAGCCAGAAGACAGTGCATTGGCTGGACCTAGAGTTCCGGGAGTCATGAGGCACCGTGTTATTACTGGGAACTGAAGCAATGGCTCTGAAAACCCAGCCAGAAGAGCACCCTCTCAACCGCTAAGCCATCTAGCCTCACACTTTGCTTCCTTCCTTCCTTCCTTTTTTATTTATTTATTATTTTTTCTTTTTTGAGATGAGTCTCATTATGTAACCCTGGCTGGCTTGCAAGCAAGCTGGCCTCAGACTCACAGAAATCTGCCTGCCTCTGTCTCCTTGGGATTAAAGACGTGAACGTCCATGCCAGGCTCACGTTTTTCTTTCTTACTGGTTCCCTTTTTCTCAAGTCCTAACATAGAGCAACATAACAAACAAATTTACCAATTTCTTAAAAGAGAGTTAAATCGAAGTTATAATCATGGCAGAATGTAACAAGTTCAAACTGCCTGTTTGCATTATTAAGCTATAAAGTCTGATCTGTGGTAGATCTCAGGCGTCCTGGACTGTTCTTGGACCAGCTGAAGGGTCTTTTACACATCTTCTTGTTTGTCCCCTAAGCGTCTAAGAATTACATAGCCTTACAGTTCTACCAGATCTGGGCATGATACCAAATGACCCCGGATAATGAGCAGTCTATTATGGACAAAGGCAGAGGAAACAGTTGAGAGTCTTTATATGTTAACCTTGTAAATTTCAGTTTGGGATACAAAAGGCATGTGTTTCCCTAAAGAGTTAGGGGAGATACTAAAAGGAATCTTGGGCCGGGCGGTGGTGGCGCACGCCTTTAATCCCAGCACTCGGGAGGCAGAGGCAGGCGGATCTCTGTGAGTTCGAGACCAGCCTGGTCTACAAGAGCTAGCTCCAGGACAGGCTCCAAAGCCACAGAGAAACCCTGTCTCGAAAAAAAAAAAAAAAAAACAAAAAAAAAAAAAAATAAAAGGAATCTTGGGTGCTGGAGTGATTAAGAGCACTGACTGTTCTTCCAGAGGACCTAGATTCAATTCCCAGCACCCACATGGTCGGCTCCTAACCATCTGTAACTCCAGTTCCACCGGATCTGATACCCTCTTCCTGCCCTCTCTAGCAGTAGACACATTTGAGGTACACACGGAGATTCATACACATAAAAAAAGTTTTTATAGGCCGGGCAGTGGTGGCGCACGCCTTTATTTTTTTTTTTTTTTTTTTTTTTTAAAGATTTATTTATTATGTATACAACATTCTGCCTCCATGTATGCCCACCCGCCAGAAGAGGGCGCCAGATCTCATTACAGATGGTTGTGAGCCACCATGTGGTTGCTGGGAATTGAACTCAGGACCCTTGGAAGAGCAGGCGGTGCTCTTAACCACTGAGCCATCTCTCCAGCCCGGCGCACGCCTTTAATCCCAGCACTCGGGAGGCAGAGGCAGGCAGATCTCTGTGAGTTCGAGACCAGCCTGGTCTACAAGAGCTAGCTCCAGGACAGGCTCTAAAGCTACAGAGAAACCCTGCCTCGAAAAAAAAAAAATAAATAAATAAATAAATATAAAAAAAATTTAAAAAGTTTTTAAATGTTTGTTTTTATTGAGACAGAATTTCTGCTATGGATTATTCCTTTACACTGTGAGAGTATATGTCACTGTGATTGTTTAATAAAGAAACTGACTGGCAGGCTGGAGAGATGGCTCAGCAGTTAAGAGCATTGCCTGTTCTTCCTGAGTTCAATTCCCAGCAACCACATGGTGGCTCACAACCATCTGTAATGGGGTCTGGTGCCCTCTTCTGGCCTGCAGGCATACACACAGACAAAATATTGTATACATAATAAATAAATAAATAAATAAATAAATAAATAAATATTTTGAAAAAATGTTTTTAGCAGCCAGTTGCTGTGGTGCACACCTTTAATCCCAATCCTCAGGAGATAGAGGTAGGCAGATCTCTGTGAGTCCAAGGCCCACCTCATCTACAAAGTGAGTTCCAGGACAACCAGGGCTACACAGAGAAATACTGTCTCAAAAATAAATAAACAAACAAGTAAATAAAATAATAAAAACGTTCTTTAAAAAAATTGTAAGTGTAGGGTATGTGCACATGAATGTAGGTGCCTTAGGTGACCAGGTGTGTCAGATCCCTGGAGCCACCTGATGTGAGTGCAGGGATTCCAACTCGGGTCCTCTGCGACAGCAGTCTTTCCTCCTAACTCCTGACCCGTCTCTCCAGCCCCAGGATGAAGTATATCTATGTGGGTATGTCACATTCATCAGTCTCTCATCACAAATCACCCCAAACTGAAGCTTAGCACCCTGTTCCTCCCTTCCCTGTTGCTGCTGCTGGCAATCACGTTTTCTGCTTCTGTGAATTCTACTCGTGTAGACAACTCATGCCAGACTTGTTTGCTTTGTCCCCCTTTCTGACAAAGAGGACTCAGGATTTCATCCTGCTTTTCTGGGAGTACGCCTGTCTCAGTCCCTCTCTTCAAGCTGTGAATGTTCAACTTGTGTTTTGGAAATATGTGTTGCTTGTGTTTTATTTCATTTAACATATCTATGTATCTTTGTGGGGTTTTAAAAAACATTTTTGTCATATTCATTGTATGTGTACACGCGCGCGCGCGTGTCCCAGTATATTTATGTGGAAACTGATCCTCTTCCTCTACTTCAGTCCCCAGGATGGAATGCAGATGATCATGTTTGGCAGCAAATCCCTTTACACACCGAGCCATCTCCACAGACTTTCTTAGAGAAGTTGTACAGGTGGCCTCTAGTTGGTCCCCTCTACTCTGAACTCACTTATTAATAAAAACTAACAAAAGGTTTTTGTTTGTTCATTTTGTTTTTCAAGACAGGGTTTCTCTGTGCAGTTCTGACTGTCTTGGAACTCACTCTGTAGACCAGGCTGGCCTCAACTCACAGAGATCTGCCTGCCTCTGCCTCTTGGGAGCTGGGATTAAAGTCATATGTCGTCGCCACCTGGCTAACAAAAGTATTTTTTAACTCTTTTCTGCATTTAAGTGAAGAGAACAAAAATGGACGTAAGATCTATCTTGAAAGTCATCTCAGGGCTGAGATGTAACTCAGTGGCACAGGGCTTGCTCACCACCCTCAAGGCCCTAAATCATTGCTTTGCAGCCTGTGGGTTGTGACCCCTTTGACAAACCTCTGTCTCCAGAAACATTCTGCAAGGGCATTCCAATTGTATTCTAATAAATAAAGCTTGCCTGAAGATCTGAGAGTAAAACAGCCCCACTGGTCAGCCTTACAGACCAGGCAGTGGTAGTCCTTTAGTCCCAGAAGCCACACTAGTTTGCCCTAGAAATTGGGCGGCGCATGCCTTTAATTCCAGTGGTGCACGCCTTTAGTCCCAGCCCTAGAGAGGATTATAAAATGGGAGGAAACAGCTCTCAGCGCACAGTCTCATTCTGAGATTCCTGGAGGCAAAATCGCCATTTTGGACCGAGGTCAAGGTAAGAGCCAGTGACTGGCTGCTTTGTGTTTCAGATCTTCAGGTTGAACCTTAGTTTCTCTCTCTGAGTTTTTATTAATTATGCTTCAATATTTACATTATAATTCATAACAGAGGGAAATCTACAGTTATGAAGCAGCAACAAAAATAATTTTGTGGTTCGGGGTCACCACAACATGAGAAAGTGGATTAAATGGTCACAGCATTAGGAAGGTTGGGAACCACCGCCCTAGTTTCTTTTTCTTTTTTTCTTTTTGGTTTTTCGAGACAGAGCTTCTCTGTAGCTTTGGAGCCTGTCCTGGAACTAGCTCTTGAAGACCAGGCTGGTCTCAAACTCACAGAGATCAGCCTGCCTCTGCCTCCCGAGTGCTGGGATTAAAGGCGTGCGCCACCACCAGGCTCCACCACCCTAGTTTCAATCCTCACATTTGTCCCTGATGGTCTCACCTTTTGTAGGGTTCTCCGATAATCCCAGAACTTGTGGGCACCCATAACTCTGCTCCAAAGCCCCAAGGTGCTAAAGAAGTAAACAGCTCCACTCTGAGCTGCAGACTCAGCCCCCAGATCTTCCACGGAAACCCTGCAGTTTCCTTTTTTAAATAATTTATTTATTGAGTGTGGAGAGGTGGCTCAACAGTTAAGAGCACTGACTGCTCTTCCAGAGGTCCTGAGTTCAATTCCCAGCAACCACAAGGTGGCTCACAACCATCTCTGTAATGAGATCTGGTGCCTTCTTCTGTCCTGCAGGCACACATGCAGGCAGAACACTGTCTACATAATAATAAATCTCTTCTTTAAAAAAAAGGGGGGGGGGGCTTGTGGTGGTGGCACACACCTTTAATCCCAGCACTCAGGAGGCAGAGGCAAGTGAATCTCTGAGTTCAAGGTCAGCCTGGTCTACAGAGCGAGTTCCAGGACAGACTCCAAAGCTACAGAGAAACCCTGTTTCAGGGGGAAAAAAAATCTTTTATTTTTTTAATTTTTATATGCATTGGTGTTTTGCCTGTGTGTGAGTGTCAGATTGAAGTTACAAACAGTTGTGAGCTACTATGTGGATGCTGGGAATTGAACCCTTGTCCTCTAGAAGAGCAGCCAGTGCTCTTTACTGCTGAACCATCTCAGCAGTTTCTAAAGGAAAATGAACAAGTTAAAATCTTGGTGTCCTGGAGGTGTATGTGCCTATCTTATCTTTTAAAACGGGAAACCGTTGCTTCACACCAGTAACTTTTGTGGGCTAGGACCCTTGGAGGACAGAGGTAACAGCTCACCCGGTAAAACTGCTCAGACAGGTTTTCCTCTTCCTCCAGGCTTTTCTAACTGCCACAAACTGCTTCTCTGTTGCTATTTTTAACCAGAAAGCAGTAGCTACAAAAAAAAAAAAAAAAAAAAAAAAAAAAAAAGACTTTCCTCCACTGCCTAAGTGGTCTTTGCTGTTGTGACGCTAGTGGAATCCAGCTTGCTCTTCAAAGTCAAAAAGAAAGGCCAGGCAGGTGCTGCCCCAGACATCAGAAGACACACTATGAGGTGGAGGACGTACTGTGAGCTGCAGGACGCACTGGGAGGTGCAGGACACACTGGGAGCTGCAGGATGCGCTGGGAGCTGCAGGATGCGCTGGGAGGTGCAGGACACACTGGGAGCTTCAGGATGCACTATGAGCTGAAAAAGGCACTGGGAGCTGCAGGACGCACTGGGAGCTGCAGGACGCACTGTGAGGTGCAGGAAGCACTAGGAGCTGCAGGACGTGCTGGGAGATGCAAGATGCGCTGGGAGCTTCAGGATGCACTATGAGCTGAAGAAGGCACTGGGAGCTGCAGATGGCACTTTGAGGTGCAGGGCACACTGGGAGCTGCAGGATGCACTGGGAGCTTCAGAAGGCACTGGGAGTTGCAGGAGGCACTGGGAGGTGCAGGACACACTGGGAGCTGCAGGATGCACTGGGAGCTTCAGAAGGCCCTGAGAGCTGCAGGAGGCACTGAGAGGTACAGGACACACTGGGAGTTGCAGGATGCACTGTGAGCTACAGATGGCACTGGGAGCTGCAGGACGCACTAGGAACTTCAGAAGGAACTGGGAGCTGCTGAACGCACTGGGAGCTGCAGAAGGAACTGGGAGCTGCCGGACGCACTGGGAGCTGCTGGACGCACTGGGAGCTGCAGGAGGCACTGAGAGCTGCAGGAGGCACTGAGAGCTGCAGAACGCACTGTGAGGTGCAGGATGCACTGTGAGCTGCAGGACACGCTGGGAGCTGCAGGATGCACTGGGAACTTCAGAAGGCACTGTGAGCTGCAGGACGCACTGTGAAGTGCAGGATTACTGTGAGGTGCAGGACACACTGGGAGCTGCAGGATGCACTGGGAACTTCAGAAGGCACTGGGAGCTTCAGGACACATTGGGAGCTGGAGAACGCACTATGAGCTTCAGAAGGCACTGTGAGGTGCAGGAGGCACTGGGAGCTGCAGGAGGCACTGGGAGCTGCAGGGTGTACTGTGAGGTGCAGGATGTACTGGGAACTGCAGGACACGCTGGGAGCTGCAGGACGCACTGGGAGCTTCAGAAGGCACTGGAAGCTGCAGGAGACACTGGGAGCTGCAGGGTGTACTGTGAGGTGCAGGATGTACTGGGAGCTGCAGGACACACTGGTAGCTGCAGGACGCACTGGGAGCTTCAGAAAGCACTGGAAGCTGCAGGAGGCACTGGGAGCTACAGGATGCACTGTGATCTTCAGAAGGCACTGAGAGCTGCAGGACGTACTGGGAGCTGCAGAAGACACTGGGAGCTGCAGGACGCACTGGGAGGTGCAGGACGCACTGGGAGGTTCAGGATGCACTGGGAGCTTCAGAAGGCACTGTGATCTTCAGAAGACACTGGGAACTGCAGGACACACTGGGAGCTACAGGATGCACTGGGAGCTGCAGGATGCGCTGGGAGCTGCAGGAGCTGCAGGATGCACTGGGAGCTGCAGGAGGCACTGGGAGGTGCAGGAGGTACAGAATGCCTTGTGAGTTGCAGGACGCTGTGTGAGCTGCAGGACACACTGAGGTGCAGGAGGCACTGTGAGGAGCAGGCAGCCCTCTACAGCCCCACCAGTGCTGGGAAGTGGTTTTTTTTTTTTTTTTTTATTTTGGCTTTGGCATGATAGGAATAGAGTTCATCTAACCTTTCTAAGAGCTAAAGAAACTTCCCTGTGCTCCCTGAAGGTTCAGATACTGAGTCTGGAGACTGGAGGTACTGTTAAGCAATAACGATCACTGGCTTCTCTTCCAGAGGTTCTGAGTTTGGTTCCCAGTGGCTCACAGCTGCCTGTAACTCCAGCTCCACGGGATCTGAGGTCTCTTCCTCAGACTTCTGCACTTTTGTGCACATGAAGACACAGACATGTATACACAATTTTTTAAAATATATATTTATTATGTATAGTGTTCTGCCTGCATGTATGCTTGCAGGCCAGAAGAGGGCACCAGATCTTATTACAGATGGTTGTGAGCCACCATGTGGTTGCTGGGAATTGAACTCAAAACTTCTGGAAGAGCAGTCAGTGCTCTTACCCTCTGAGCCATCTCTCCAGCCCCATGTATACACAATTTAAAATAATAAAAAAAATCTTTTTTTGGAAAAATTTAGTCTGAGGAAATAAAAGGATATATGGGTATGACAACTAATTCCTGTAGCCCCAGCACTCAGGAAACTGAGGCAGGAAGGGCTACAGAAGCTATGCTTTTTTGTTTGTTGTTTTTAAAAGAGATTAGATCTTTAGCATAAAATTGGGCATCCCAGTATCTAGAACTATGAGATTTTTTTAAACTTTATTTAACTTTATTTCATGTGCATTGGTATAATGATGTCAGATTCTCTTGAACTGGAGCTATAGACAGCTGACAGCTGCCATGTGGGTGCTGGGAATTGAACCCGGGTCCTCTGGAGGAGCAGTCAGTGCTCTTAACCACTGAGCCATCTCACCAGCCCCGAGATTTTTTTCTTTAACAGTGCCTCACTATGTAGTCCTGGCTGGCCTGAAACTAATTATGCAAATTAGGCTGTGGCTCAATGGTTTGCTCTTTCTTTCTTTTTTTCTTCCTTCCTTCCTTCTTTCCTTCCTTCCTGTCTGTCTGTCTGTCTTTCTTTCTTTCTTTCTTTCTTTCTTTCTTTCTTTCTTTCTTTCTTTCTTTCTTTCTTTCTTTCTTTCTTTCGAGGGGAGAGTTCATGAAAGGGTTTCTCTGTGTTGTCCTGGCTGTCCTGAAACCTACTCAGTAGACCAGGTTGGTCTCGAAATCAGAGATCTGCAAGCTTTTGTCTCCCAAATGCTACCTTTTGAGACACACACACACACACACACACACGTTGTTGTTTTGTTTTTTGTTTTTGTTTTTTGATACAAGGTTTCTCTGTAGAACAACCTTGATTGTCCCGGAACTCACAGAGATCTGCCTTGCTTCTGCCTCCTGAGTGCTGGGATTAAAGGCATGTGCCACCATTTCCCGGCATATGTGTGTGTGTGTGTGTGTGTGTGTGTGTGTATTTTTAAACAGCCTAATGTAGCTAAGGCTGGCTTTTATCCTCCTGTCTTGCCTTCAAGAGCCGAGATTACAGGTATACGTTGCAATACCTTACTCTATAAATGGCCTAGTCTGTGTTATTCTCTTACAGAGACAGAAAAGGAACTGAACAACCAAGTCAGGAGTCAATAGTTCTTTTTGTGTTTGTTTGTTGTGTTTTTGCATGTGTTCCTAATTATATGTTCTCACGATATACCCTCACTCATGGAAGAATCGTGTCAAGGATAATGGTGACAGTTTGGAACTAGCTTAAAAGAAAATTCTGCACAGAAGCTGTGGGATTCATGCTGCCTGATGCTCCTGTAGGCCTGTGTGGTATGGTCCTGTGGTGTAGGAGGTTCTTCTGTTCACATGTTGCTCTCATTCGTTAATGAATAAAGAAACTGCTTTGGGCCTGATAGGGCAGAACTTAGGTTGGTGGAGAAGACAGAATTGAATGCTGGGAAGAAGGGCAGAGTGGGAGATGCCATGGATCTCCTGTCTGAGATGGACGCTGGTTAGAATCTTGCCGGTAAGCCACAGTCACGTGGCAATACACAGATTAATAGATGGGTTAATTTAAGATGTAAGAGTTAGCCAATAAGAAGTTGGAGCTAATGGCCAAGCAGTGTTTTAATGAATACAGTTTCTGTGTGGTTACTTCGGGGACTAAGCTAGCCGGGTAGCCGGGAAGAACCCTCCTCATGCCACAGTCCTGGATTGTAGTGTGAAATATATATATATTTAAGATTTACTTATTTATTTATTATGTATACAGTGTTGGCATCAGATCTCATTATAGATGGCCATGAGCCACCATGTGGTTAATGGGAATTGAACTCAGGACCTCTGGAAGAAGAGTCAGTGCTCTGAGCCATCTCTCCATCCCTGTAGTATGAATTCTAACTAGTCTTTTTTTTTTGGGGGGGGGGTTGGTTTTTTGGTTTTTTTGAGATAGGGTTTTACTGTAGTTTTAGAGCCTGTCCTGGAACTAGCTCTTGTAGACCAGGCTGGCCATGAACTTACAGAGATCTGCCTGCCTCTGCCTCCTGAGTGCTGGGATTAAAAGTGTGCACCACCATTGCCTGGGCTTTATGGCTAACTAGTGTGGCTAGCTCCCCACTCTGATCTTCAGGCAGCTTTATTTGTTAAAGCATAAACCAAGTATCACCACACTGGCTGGTGGCTCTGGAGAGGCAGGATCCACGGCTTGTGAAGTAGCTGACTAGTAGTACTCTCTCGATGCAGTCAGGGCATAATTTACTGAAGCTTTTATTCTTCTTTTCATTGGCAAAAGGGACTGCAGATGTAAGGAGACAGAGAGGCAGTGCTGGACTACCCGCGTGGTGCCTGCTGTCTGACACGCTCCTTAGGAGAGCAGCGGTGATGTGGGAAGGGACGCTGCAGACGGAGTCACGTGCCTCGAGCCTCACACCTGTAATCCCAGCCTCGGAAGGCTGTGGTCAACCTTTCTCTCAACAAAGGTCGTGAAAGGACTTTGTAGGGTATCACTTCTGTGTTCCCAACACCCAAAGGGTGTCTGGTCTGCAAATCTTATTATGGATTTACTAAAAGAACTAATAATGCGATAGACTTTCTTTTGTATGTCCCTTGTGTTTCGCAAATCTGTAGAGCTGTTTCAATAAGTCCTCCAGGCAAACTAAGATGAATAGTTACATTATTTCAGAAATTACTAAAACAGTCTTTAAAAACATTTTTAACAGCTGGGTGATGGTGGCACACGCCTTTAATCCCAACACTCGGGAGGCAGAGGCAGGCGGATCTCGGTGAGTTCGAAGCCAGCCTGTCTACAGAGAGAGATCTAGGAGAGGCTCCAAAGCTACAGAGAAACCCGTCTTGGAAAACCAACAACAACAAAATTTTTCAATAAAAAATATTTTTAATACTAAATTTATTTCTATTTATTTTCTGTGTGGGTGGGGACTGCATGCCACAGCACACACATGGAGGTGAGAGGACAGCCTTTCCTTAGCTGCCCCTTGAATGTTCTCTGCCCTCATAGCTCCTCCAAAGCACTTCCTGTAGCGTGTGGGATGAGTCCCTGTTCTGGCCTCTATTAAGACAGTGTGTAGTTGGTAGGCTGGTGTTTAAACACGACAGAAGGGGATTTGCTTGCTGTGCTTGGAAAGTGACATTTTTTCCTCTGTGTGCGCATCTATGCTCCCAGTTTGATTGATCGTGTCACACAGCTGGGTGTCCTTCAGCTTGCTCCTGGTGAGTTTGTTTTGATCCTATCTGAGGTGAAGCAAGGCCTTTACAGAGCTTTAAAACTGACTCTCCACTGAGTCATCAGCACCCAAACACTGTTCAGTTGCTGACTAAAAACCGGCACAGGAGGCGGGGAGGCTGCCTCCTCTCCCCTCCCCCTCCCCACAACGTCTCTGAGTCACTGGAGAATTCACCACATCTTTTGTACCTCCCTGATTCCAACAAAACCTGCTTAACTCATCACAGTGTGACCAGCCAACAAGGAGTTGTCCTTGTTGAGCCTGGTGGTCACCTGGATCATTTCCTGTATGTGTCACAAACCCCCGGGGACAAGCAATCACTCAATTACCTGCTTTCCCAGTGGTTTAACCTTCTGTTCTGGACTGGGATTCTTTGTTTCGGAAGTGAAGTGCCTTTTTACTTAAAAACCAAAAAGCAGCTCTTTAGGCCTCTGTAAAGAGTGAAGTTCCGAGGACTGAACCCTAAGCTTTGCATCTCAGCCACACGCTTTTTCCTGCACTGTATCATCAGTCGGAGAAGGGGGTTACAAGATTCCAACTAACAGGTTGGAAGCACAGACACAGAGACAGAGCACTTGCCTAGCAAGGCTCAGTCTCATCCCCAGGACTGCAATAAAAAATGAAAATTAACACAGTTGATGGTAGTGCATGCCTCTAATTCCAGCACTCAGAAGACAGAAGCAGAAGGATCTCCGTGAGTCTACAGAGCGAGTTCCTGAACAGCCAAGACTACACAGAGGAACTCTGTCTTGAAATGTACCTCCCGACCCCCAAAAGAGAAAAACTAAAAGCAGAAAGCAAGTAGGAAACACTACGTGTTGCTTTGGTTGGATGCTTCAGAGTTGCGAGTCTGAAATATGCTACTTGAGACTACTCTTATGTTGCAATGATGTGATAAAAGTTCATTATCTAAAGGATATACTGGCATCTGCCCTTGACCTATCTTATTCAAATATTAGAAAGGTAAGTAGACATCAGTGTCTAATAGCCCCTAGAGACTAACTAGACATGACAAGAAAAACAAATTCGTATTAAACTACAAGCTCTCCCCTTGCTCATTAGACTCTTCCCGTTCATATTTTATGCATACTTTGTTTGTTCTCATTATCTCAACTGGTTGTGCACAGCTCAACTCTTGTAAGTATTAAATATCTTTTGGTGGGGGGGCATCAGAAATCACATGTTGTATTTAAGTGACTTTAAGACAGACATTGTTCTCAGCCAGTAGTGGTGGGACGTGCCTTTAATCCCAGCACTCAGGAGGCAGAGGTGGGCAGATCTCTGTGAGTTCGAGGTCAGCCTGGTTTACAAGAGCTAGTTCCAGGACAGGCTCCAAAGCTATAGAGAAACCCTGTCTCGAAAACAAACAAACAAACAAACAAACAAAGACATTGTTCTCAAACAATTGCTATAGTCAAGGCGCACATAATGTTTCTGGAATGTTCCATGCAGAGAAGAACTGCTGGTGTCACATTTCACATGCTGAATAACTTCAGAAGAATTAATTTGATTACACTCTGAGCTGTTCCCACATTCAGCAGAGGGTATTGAGGGGGGTGAGAAGTGAAGAAATCTCATATTACCTGGGGAGTCGACCCAGAACAGCTCTAGGGTTGGCCTCACTCTAGCCTGGGATCTGGATTCCTGGGGCTGAGTGGCAGTTGGTAGCAGTTAGAGCTGAGGTGATGAAAGTTTTGTTAAGGGATGGAGGAATGGCAGAAGACAAAAGATACAGATGATAAGGAAGAGAGTTGAACTACTTAATATATTTTTTAAAAAAATATTATCTTACTCTATGCGTGCAGGCATTTGGTCTGCATGTATATGTCTGTGAACCACATGGAGGCAAGGAACTGGGGTTACAGATGGTTGTGAGCTGCCATGGGGGTGCTAGGAAATGAACCTAGGTCCTCTGGAAGAGCAGTCAGTGTTTAATTACTGAGCCCTCTCTCTAAGAAAAATTTATATTAGTTAATTTTTTTCCTCATTTGTTTGTATATGTGTGTGGCACAAGCCAAGGTGCATGTGTGAAAGCCAGATGTTCTGTCCTGGCCCTTTAAGAGACAAGCCACACCCACTACCCCCCCAAGCTGATTTTTCAGCTTTCAGCTGAGTCTTTTCCTTTTTTCCTTTTCTGTCTCTGTCTCTCAGAGGCAGCTTTTGTCTCTCTCCCTTCTCCCCACTTCTCCCCCTTCGTCCCCCCTTTCTCTTTTTTACTCTCTCTCTGCCTCTCTCTGCTCTTCTCCCTTCTCCCCCCTTTCCTTCCCTTCCATAACCCACTAAATAAATACCCACTTTCACTGCATGGCGTGCCTATCTGTCTTGGTCTCTCACCCACCCCGGGCAGCTTCCTGCCTGGGACCCAGCTGCCTTCGTGGCCTGCCGTGGTCTCAGGGTGAGCTGCCCACTGCCACGGCTCAGGGACCTGCAGCATTTTACTTAAACCATCACAAGACAAGCTGCGGAGTTAGTTCTCTCCATCAAGCAGGCACTGGAGATGGAGTTCGGGTCGTTGGGTTGGGAAGTACGCCCCTGTGCCAGCTGAGCGGCTTGCAGGCCCTACACTGCTGTGTTGTGTTGAGTGTGCACTCGGCTGGGCACAGTGGCCCTGTGGAGCCAGAGGGCAGCTTTTGGGAGTTGCCTCTTTTCTTTCTCTGAGTCCTGGGCCTTGAACTCAGACCAGAGAGCACTTTAATCTGCTGAGCCATCTCCCCAGGCCCTAAGGAAGAGTTAAAAACCAAACCAAACTAAACCAAACCAAAATCCAGAAATCTACCAGAGGTGAACTTCAGGGTTCTAAACACAAACTAGAAAAGACTCTGCTTTGGGAAAGCCCCAGTCGCCTCGTGAACCTTTCCTCTGAGGAAAAAATAGTTCTTGGTTCTGAAGAACTTTGCCTAGAGCAGAGTTGATGTTAATGAGAACGCTGGCACCCTTGGCTGTCTTAGGAGTCTCAACTAAAATCCTGTTTTGCTGGTAAGGAAGGCGAATGATCCAGTAGCAGGTACTCAGGGCTTTCATTTGCTGAGTCACTGGACTAAGGAGGATAAATAGGTTGTTCTCCCTACTGCTAGAGACAAGATTTCCGTCCCCCCCCCCCCCTCGGCTAACAGTACGTACGCCAGAGTGTGATTTTACAGAAGTTGCCAAGCAACATTACAATTAGGAACAACACTGGGTGAGGAAAGAACTAGAAATTTTTCTTCTTCAGCTCCAAGGCAAGTGGGTGGAACCCTTCTGTCTAGGTCAGCACGTACCGTACTTAGAGCGTGAAATTAAAAAAAAGGAAAAACCAGAATAGTCACCAAAAATTTCAGTTAGGACGTTGCAGTAATTAAACCGTAACACTGTGCCTTGTGCTTTGCCGGAGGGGGTGGAGCCTGGGTGTCTTAGTCATTTGGGGACTTCTGTCACAAAGATTACTACTGTGTTTTCCTTCAATAACATCCAAGGATTAGAGGCAGGGCGGTGGTCAGTGGAACTGCAGAAACAAAACTTGGTTTAGCCCCAGGAAGGAGAGAAGAGAGACGAGTGAACAAAATACATGCTTGCAGTATATGTAGACAAAAGGGAAAGACCCCTGGTCTCATATTCTCTTTTTTTATTTTTTTGTTTTTGTTTTTGTTTTTTCGAGACAGGGTTTCTCTGTAGCTTTGGATCCTGTCCTGGAACTAGCTCTTGTAGACCAGGCTGGCCTTGAACTCACAGAGATCCGCCTGCCTCTGTCTCAACATTTATTTTTTTTTAAGACAGACCCTCATATAACCCATGCTGGTCTCATATTCTCTCTCTCTCTCTCTCTCTCTCTCTCTCTCTCTCTCTCTCTCTCTCTCTCTCTTGCTTTTCGAGACAGGGTTTCTCTGTGTAAGAACCCTAGCCCTAGCTGTCTGGGAACTCGCTCTCTAGACCAGGCTGGCCTTGAACTCACAGAGATCCACCCCCTGCCTCTGCCTCCTGAGTGCTGGGGTTAAAGGTACACACACCACTACTGTCTCATGTTCTTTATGTTCGCTTTTGAACTTCTCTGATTCTCTTGCCTCCACCTCCAGGTGCGGGGAATACAGGTAGATGGCACCACATTCAGGTTACGGGGTACCAGGGAGTAGATCCAAAGCGTCATACATGTTAAGCAAGCATTCCCGTAACTGAGCTACATCCCCAGTCTGTGGTTCTGGCTTTTTTAGACAGGGTCTCACTCTTGGCCCAGGATGGCCTTGCGGTTTCGAGGATCCTCTCCTCCCATTCTAGACTCTCAAGTGCTAGGATTACAGATAGATACGAGCCACTGAGTCTTGTTTATTTTGCCTGAGAGCCAATGTGTGAAGTTAGAGGACAACTTCTGTGAGCTGGTTCTTTTCTTCCACCATGTAGGCTCTGGGTATAGAACCCAAATGGTTAGGTTTGGCTGCCAGCCCCTGTAACTGCTGAACCATCTCACTGCCAGGCAGGCAGGTATTTTTAACTTTCTTACTCTCATGCCATACAATGTTTGGGAACTGACCTCTTCTGTTCTTCCTGAGGACCGGAATCCAAATCCTAGGTCTATGGACCAAGAGTTCTTTCTATTTGAAATCAATGTTCTTTGGGCCATCAAGCCTTCCTTTGCGGGTCTCCCAGCCTAGGGAACTAAGCAGGTGGCAAAGTATGAAATAAAATCAAAGCAAACACTCTTAACAGTATTAGCTTCAGGAAGGGAAATTGGGCTGGGAATGAAAGGGAGAGCTTGGAGATTTCTGAACCATTTAAAATACTATTATTTGAAAGAAGGGGTGGGGGCCTATGGAGGAAGATAAATGGTATAATTGTAAGGAAAAAAATCCTAACATGGGTGGCTCCACCAGCACAAAGAAATCCAATTAGGTTAGGTCAAACTGAATTAAAATGCCCATCGTTTTATTAAATACGGCGCTCTTGGGTGGCTGAGTGCATGGCGGAGAGGCAGGAAAGGGGGGAGCAAATGCAAATCTGGGAGCCCACTTAAATACCCTGTGGGAGTGGTCCTGACCCCTCCTTGGCATGCTGGGATTTGGAGTCCAGAGCAAGGCAACCCCCCAGGCCAGGGGACTGGGATGGATGCCAGGAGCTGGGGCTGCTCTCTAGACTTAACAATAATGCCTGTTATAGTAATCTTCTGTTCAAAATCCTAACTAGGCAAGTTTACTTGAAACAAACCATCAAACATTTTAATTAAGGACTCTTCTATCAGTTAAAAGATAATGAACACCAAAGCCACAAGAGAACATTGCAGTAAACTAGATAGAGACCATTTATTCCCTGATGGTAGGGATAGTAACACGCAGAGGCTATAAAACAGTGTGCTACAAGCTGGGTGGCTTAAAACAACAGAAACTTCCCAGCTCACAGTTCTGAGCCTGGACATGGAAAAGGAACAAGTCGGCAGGTTGGTTGCTTTGTAGCTTTCTGAGGGGGACTTTGTTCCCTGCTCTTTCCTGGTGCTGGGGGAGGCTGGCAGACCCTGTGTCCTGTGTCCTGTAGATCTATAGTTCCAGTCCCTGTTTCTACCTGGATTCTGTGCATGTCCCTGTGCCTTTGCATGGTGTGAGTCATCTCTCTGTAACTGTAAACAAAATAAAACAGAAACAGAAAACAAACAAACAAAAAACAGTGTGCTAAAGTAGAAGGTGGGGCCTGTGAGTTTGCACAGTCAGCACAGCAGAGTTCTGTTCTTTCTTTTTTCTTTTTGTTATTTTGTTCCCCTCCCCAACTGAGGATGGAACCCAGGGCCTTGAGCTTGCTAGGCAAGTAAGTGCTCTAGTATCACCAGAGTTAAATCCCCAACCCCTGGTTTTTTTAAAGACAGGGTTTCCAGAAGGTTTATTATCCATATATTTAAAATACATGTACCAGAGTGTACATGTGGAAGTCAAAGGACAACTTGTGGAACTTGGTTCTCTCCTTCCAGCACATGGGTCCTGGGGACCAAACTCAGGTTCAGGGTGTCAGGTTGGTGGCAGGTGCCTCTGTTTACCAGTTGAGCCATTGCTGCCTGGGCACAAAATTCTTATACAGAAGGGGTTCAGAAGCATCTGCTTAATTGCAAACAGGAAGTTAAGGAGCTTTAATGTTTCCCTTTACCTAAAAAGCGCTATTTAAGATATAGCTCAAAGCTCAGATAAAAGCAGTTTCCTTTTTTTGGTTTTTTGAGACAGGGTTTCTCTGTAACTTTGGAGCTTGTCCTAGAACTAGTTCTATTTATTTACTTATTTATTATAATAAAGTGTTCCTTATTAAGAGGTAGATTCACAGATCACAGGGGAACAGGAACTGAATTCAGCAGCAGAGAATGCGGCTTGCTTTACCAGACCACACCCAGGTGGGCTGGTATCTATAAGGCTATTGGCTGAAGGAGTTCCCACGGCACACTTCTAAGCAGGATTTGACTCCAACTCACTGAACAAATATTAGCATGTTTTTTAATCAGAGGAAAAATGATATCACTGTTTCAAGCATCAGTAGTCTAAATGACATACTCTTAGCAGGGCGGTGGTGGCTCACACCTTTAATCCCAGCACTTGGGAGGCAGAGGCAGGCAGATCTCTGTGAGTTCGAGGCCAGCCTGGTCTACAAGAGCTAGTTCCAGGACAGGCACCAAAGCTACAGAGAAACCTGTCAAAAAAAAAAAAAAAAAAAAAACTCTTATAAGCAAAAAAAGCAAGAAACTAAAACAGATTTCTCTAAAGTGTCTACAATTTGAAATTTCTTTCTACACAGCTTTATTATTGAAATAGTAAGATTTTTTATTGTTTTTATTGAGCTATATATTTTTCTCCACTTCCCTCCTACCCTCTCCCATGCTTCCCATGCTCCCAATTTACTCAGGAGATCTTGTCTTTTTCTACTTCCCATGTAGGTTAGATCTATGAATGTCTCTCTTAAGGGCCTCTTTGTTGTCTAGGTTCTCTGGAATTATGAATTATAGGTTGTTTTTTCCTTTGTTTTATGTCTGAAAGTCACTTATGAGTGAGTACATATGATATTTGTCTTTCTGTGTCTGGGTTACCTCACTCAATATGATGTTTTATAGATCCATCCATGTGCTCACAAATTTCAAGAATACGTTGTTTTTTTCTGCTGTGTAGTAATCCATTGTGTAAATGTACCACATTTTCCTTATCCATTCTTTGGTCAAGGGGCATTGAGGTTGTTTCCAGATTCTGGCTATGACAAACAATGCTGCTATGAACATAATTGAGCACATGTCCTTGTGGCAGAATTGAGCATCCTTTGGGTATATACCCAAAAGTGGTATTGCTGGGTCTTGAGGAAGGTTGTTTCCTAATTTTCAGAGAAATCACCACACTGATAGCCAGAGGGGTTGTACATGTTTGCAATCCCACCAGCAATGGAGGCGTATTCCCTTTACCCCCACATCCTCTCCAGCATAAGTTGTCATCGGTGTTTTTGATCTTGGCCATTCATACAGAAGTAAGATGGAATCTCAGAGTTGTTTGATTTGCATCTCTCTGATGACTAAGGATGTTGAACATTTCCTTAAATGTCTTTCAGCCATTTTAGATTCCTCTGTTGAGAGTTCTCTGTTTAGGTCTGTACCCCATTTTTTTTAATTGGATTATTTGTTCCTTTAATGACCAATTTCTTGAGTTCTTTGTATATTTTGGATATCAGCCCTCTGTCTGATGTGGGGTTGGTGAAGAAATTTTCCCATTCCGTAGGCTGTGGTTTTGTCTTGACCGTGTCTTTTGCTTTACAGAAGCTTTTCAGTTTCAGGAGGTCCCATTTGTTAATTGTTTCTTGCAGCGTCTGTGCTGCTGGGATTATATTTAGGAAGTGGTCTCCCGTGCCATGCATGGAACTAGTTCATGTAGACCATGCTGGTCTTGAACTCACAGAGATCTGCCTACATCTGCCTCCTGAAGTGCTGTGATTAAAGGCGTTTGCCACCATTGTCCGGTTTAAAAGTAGTTTTCTAAAGTTACTTTTATTTGTACACCACATATTGAGAAAATGTTAGCTTCCATTGTGGTGATGTTTTTTTTGTGCTGTAACAGATAAAGCCGCCTGGAGATCAGAGTGTGGAGTGAGCCACACTAGTCAGCCCTAGAGGCCAGGCAGTGGTGGCGCACACCTTTAACCCCAGCACTAGGGAGACAGAGGCAGGTGAGTTCAAGACCATCCTGGGCTACGCGAAATTGAATCAGTCTAAAAGAAACAGCTCACACAAAGGTGATCCCAGTACTTGGGATCCCACACCTTTAATCCCAGCTCCTGGAGACAGGAGAGATAAGGCTGGGTGGAGAGAGGAATAAAAGGTGGAGACAGGAGCTCAGAGCATTCAGTCTGAGAATTCAAAGGGGAAGGATCGCCCTACTTTCCCCTCCTTGGTCTGAGGATTCAATAGAGGTAAGAACTAGTGACTGACTGCTCTGCTTCTCTGATCTTTCAGCTTTAACCCCTACATCTGACTCAAATTTTTTATTATTAAGTCAAATTAGAATTCATGCTACAATCCATAACAAAGAGTAGAGGAAGGGTGATGGAAATCACCTCCGGGGTTCTCACTGAAACAGACCAGTGTAAAGTTCTTATCCTACGCAGAATTAAAGGCGTGTGATCCAGGTGTGGTGTACCCCATAATCCCAATACTCCCTAGGCAGAGGCAGAAGGGCGGAGACCACCCTTCACTGTCCCACACTGAGCAACCAGCTCAGCATAATGACAGTTTGGGTTAGCATATGAAAAGACACATCAGACAGCTGTGCTTCACAGCATCAGCTGGGATCTCAGGAAATCCTCCATGCTAGGTATTAGTTAAAATGGGCTGCTATTAAAAATGCGGCTTATCAGGGCTTGAGAGATGGCTCAGATGGTGAAGGTTTGCAGTGTAAGCCTGACAAACCCGAATTTGTTCCCTGGAATTCATGCAAAGGTTGATGACCCCCATGCCCACACCACAGCACGCTTGCATGTGCACATACACACTGATAATTCATTTTTGAGATGGACTCTTACTGCATAGGTCTGGCTGGACTGGAATTCACAGGGATCTGCCTGCCTCTACCTCCTAAGTGCTGGAATTAAAAGTGTTTGCCACCCGACCTGCCAATAATAATAATTTAAAAATTTAGCTTGGAAGCTGGGCCTGGTGCCTCACACTTGTAATTGAAGGATTACAAAATACCCCAAAAGCTTCACGTGAGCTGAGATACTGCAGCAGAGGAGTTGACAAGATGATAAATTTTGCCCATGAGGTCAACATTACCAACAACCTCCTTTGGTATTTACAACCTTGAGACAATTTAAGCGGAACAGATGTGCAGATGGAAATTTCCACCCAGAAGTTCCCTTTTCTGTCCTAAGAAACCCCCAAATCCCTGTACCACGGAGCAGTCTCCACTCCTGAGGAGACTCAGCTGGCCTTTGTTGTTCTGAAGACAAGACAATCTCCTTCTATTGAGGTCGGTCTTTATTATTTTCAGGTCACTTGATCAATCCTTATCTAACAGTACCTGATCTAGCCAGCACTTGGGAGTCAGATGGATTCCTGTGAGTTAGAGGCCAGGGCTACACAATGAAACTTTTATCTTGTAAAAAATGGTCAGTCAACCAATCAAAGAATCACCCTGGCCTGGCAGGTTGTGCTAGAATCCCAGCACTCTGGAGGTGGAGGTAGGGAGACTTGCCAGGAGTTCAATTAATTTGGGCTACATGGCAGAGTCTGGCTTAAAAAAAAAATTTAAATCAGTTGGAGTTTTCAGTCCCTGAAGTGTTAAAACAGCATACACAATATCATAAAAGTTAATTCTCATAACTGCAATAAAAGACAATAGAAATAAGTATGAACAGCTATTATCTAGACAGTGTAAATCTACAGCAGGAAACATTAAATTTTCTACAGATAGCCTCAATTTTACTAGCTCTAATCACTAGTAAAAAAGAAAATTACTTTTCTGTAGGACAGTCCGGTCTTGATTCCCACTCCAGCAATGAATGGTAAAACAAAACAAAATAACAAAAGCCTTAAAATAAGTCATAATAAGGATAGCGTACAAAATAAGTACACACGTGTGTATGTGTATATATATTAAGAAACAGATTAATTATGATTTGACAAGATAGTGGGAAATTTTATTTTCCCTGAATTTTTGTTTTGTTTTTAGAGATAGGGTTTTTTGTGTAACAGCCACAGTTTTCCTGGAACTTGCTCTGTAGACAAGGCTGCCCTCCCACTCGCAGAGATCCGCCTGTCTCTGCCTGCCCGGCGCTGGGATTAAAGGGGTGCGCCATCACCGCCCCGGTATTTCCGGCAATTTTTTTTTTTTTTGTGACAGCACCGTTACACAGCACAATGGCTTTGAACTCTGATCCTCCTGCCTCAGCTTCCAAACTGCAGAAATTACAGGTGTGTGCGTTCGAGCACTGCACCGCTAGTTCCCTTAGGTTTTGTTTGTTTTTTTCTCCCGGGGCCAATCAGTTAGGCCAGCACGTTCTCACGTGCTAGCGAACAAATATAAACACTAGGGCAGCACGGTGGGCCCTGGGTCTGTGGCGGGACCAATCACCACCGACGTGTCTGGCTGTGCGGGACTCAGGGCTGGACAGGCCGCCTTAGAGGACGTCCAGAGCACGGTCACCGTTTCCGGCTCAGACCGCCACTCCGGAACGCCTAGAACGCCCAGGGGTCGGGTCTCGGAACACGGGCTTTGGCCAGGCTTCTGGCCGTCCCTAAGGGCTGCACGGTGCCCGGATGCTTCGGAACCCGGGGACACAGGCTGAGCCACGCCGACCACGCCCGGGTCGGAGACACGCTCCCACGGCCCTCAGCCCAGACCGCCTCCCGGCAGGCTCCGTTCCCCCGGGCGGAGAACGCGGACGGGCGTCTGTGCAGTCCGGGCTCGCTGATTGGTCCGCGACGCCGCGACCCGCCCAGGACTGGCGGCGCGCCGCAGCTGCGGGGCGGGGTCAGCGATTTCGCGCCAAAATCGCGTAGTTGGGCCCGCCCCCGCGGGCTACGTCGCGCCTCCCCTGTTTTTTCAAACCCCGGGCTGGGCGGGGATTGGTGGGCTGGGCCGTCACGTGGTTAACGGTCGCGGGAAGCCGCGGAACGCGAACTTGCGGCCGAACTTGCGGAGACCTTCGCCAGCTACCTGGACCGGTCAGTGGCCACTGGGCAGTCCGCGCCGCAGCCGCTGCCGTCGCGGCGTCGGGAGCTTGGAGCGCCTCGGAGCCGCTGCCCCGGGTACCGCCGCGGCCGCCTCCACGCCGCGCAGGCCTGCTGCAGCCTGAGCCCGGCGCGCCGGATCGCACGTGGCGGACCCGCCCCCTGTGCCAGCCGAGACCTGGACACCGCCGGCCTGTGCTCGCCCGTCCTCCGCTCTCCCGTGCTTCGCCGTGACTGCAGCCGGGAGATGAGCTTCCTGAGCAGACAGCAGCCGCCGCCCACCCGCCGCGCCGCGGCCGCCTGCAGCCTGCGGCAGAAGCTCATCTTCGCACCGGGCAGCGACTGTGAGGAGGAAGAGGAGGAGGAGGAGGAGGAGGAAGGCAGCGGCCACAGCACCGGGGAGGACTCGGCCTTCCAGGAACCCGATTCGCCGCTGCCCTCCGCGCGCAGCCCCGCCGAGGCCGAGGCCGAGCGCCGCCGCTCGCCCGGCGCCGAGCCCAGCAGCCCCGGGGAGCTGGAGGACGATCTGCTGCTGGGGGGCGGCGGCGGGGGCGCGGAGGCGGCGGGCGCCGGCGCCGAGGGCGACTCCTGGGAGGAGGAGGGGTTCGGCTCGTCGTCCCCCGTCAAGTCACCGGCCACCGCCTACTTTCTGGGCCCGTCGTTTTCGCCGGTGCACTGCGGCGGCCCGGGGGATGCGTCCCCGCGGGGCTGTGGGTCGCCGCGGGCCGTGGATGGCCGCTGCTCGCCGCTGCCCGGCTATCCCAGCACCCCGCCGCACAAGACGTTCCGCAAACTGCGACTGTTCGACACGCCGCACACGCCCAAGGTACGTGGGGACCCGGGACACCCGGTTGCAGGGCCTTTAAAAAAACAAAAAACAAAACAAAACAAAAAAAACCGCGGCGCTGCAGCCGAGCGCGCCGCTGTCGGGGTTCGGTTACATAACCGCCTCGCCGCACCCCTCTCGTTGTCCTGCGCCGCCACCAAAAAAAAAAAAAAAAAAAAAAAAAAGTTGGCAGCCCCTCTTTTTGGCTCTGCCCAGAGGTTGTCGGTTAAGATTATGTAACTGAACAATAGGCCTGGGTTGGAACTTCTTCATCTTACGGAGGGGCTGGTCCCCGCCGTCCAGGTGGCTGGGGATGTGGCCCCGGTGGCGCGGTGTGCTAGACTGCCGGTTTGGTGCGGGCCACCTGACACTACGAGCCATATGGTGCCATTTAAACCCGGTGGTCGGGCCTGTAATTTGGGGAGCCCGGGTAGAAGGAGTTAGGCTTATTAAAGGGGTTTTTCTCCTCCTGTACTTCTGGTTTCGTGTTGCCCTCTGGGAGTTCTCTGCGTTTACAGCCACAGTCATGAACACCCCAGGTAGCTTTTGATTGTCTTTCTCGGGACTTAGTAATAGCGAAGCTTTGTGTTTACCCTGGGGTTTGCTCTGAGGGTGTGTTGGCCTATGTGTTAAAATGAATGTGTGTGGTCAGCACCTGTCCGGAATAGCCTGTGTACGTATACACTGTCACTAGTAACACTCGAGAAGACACACAGACACACACACACACAGAAATTAAGACATTTCCCCAAATTAAGACAAGCACGCCACCTTAAGTTTAACACGGAAAGAAGTGTTAACACGGAAAGGGAGTCGCGCATTTACAGATTTCCACGCACCCTTAGTCATAACCCTCGAGACTACGTGTGTTTTGGAGCGTTGCTATTTTATTAGCCGACTTGCCTAAGGCATGGTTCTTCTAGTAGTGGGAGGAGTCCAGTGAGGCCGCCTTCCAAAGCCCTCTTGAGGTGGATGTGGGGACTTTTTGAGACCGATCGCTTTTATTTTTAGAATGTTGAAAGAGCTTGTTAATTTTTAGCCACTGATATGAAGTTAGTTTTATTCGCTGTAAAGGTTCCTTTTAAGGACTTGGTTCCGGTTTTTACTTTGCTATCTTTTACAGATAAATAGTGTGCAACCTGACCCCTAAGTCAGCCACTGTTTATTTTACTTGAAATGTACGGAAGGCTCGTATATTGCCCCTTCTTTGTTCTTTCTTTTCTTTCCCCAAGTCGGGCAGTTGAACCTGTCCTTCACTATGTGATACTTTCGGCTACACATCAGCCACCTAGAAAGGCCAGTTGAAGCTTGTGTCCTGAAGATTGTTTTTCCTTTCATAGAGTTTGCTTTCCAAAGCTCGAGTAATTGATTCCAGCTCTGTTAAACTCCGGGGTAGTTCTCTATTCATGAACACAGAAAAATCAGGAAAAAGAGAATTCGACACCCGGCAAACTCCTCAAGTGAATATTAATCCTTTTACTCCGGATCCTGTATTGCTCCATTCCTCAGGACAGTGTCGTGGGAGAAAGAGAGCATATTTTAATGAGTAAGTCTTTACAGTTTGAGTCTTCTGTACACCTAAGCGGGGGTTCCATGTACTATTCAGTTTGTACTGAGTGCGTGAGTGTCTGCTCTGAAAGGCTTCACTAATGAACATTAGCACCTAGCTCTCAGGAGAGGGATGGATGCAGGGAAGAAGTGGAGTAAGAAAGGAAAAGAATAGGAAACCTCGATTTCTGGAGAGATGGCTTAGCTGTTGAGAGCTCTTGCTGTTCTTGGGGTTCAGTTCTTAGCACCCAAGTGGTGGCTTACAAATGGCTGTAACTCTGCCTCCAGGGGGTCCATTGCCCCTTCTGACCTCTTTAGGCCCTGGGAGTGCATGCAATGCTCATACCTGCAAAAACTCTTTTACACAAAAGGCCTAGACCAGGCAATGGTGGTGCATGCCTTTAGTCCAAGCTTTCCTGTAGAGGCAGGTGGATCTCTTTTAGTTCAAGGCCAGTCTGATCCACAAAACTATTTCCAAGACATCCACGACACAGAGCAACCTTGCCTTGGAAAAAAAAAAAGACTAGAGTGTTAATTCATTAATTATTTTAATGTGCATTGGTGTTTTGCCTGTATGTATGTGTGAGGATGTTGGGTCCCCTGTAACTGGAGTTACAGACAAGTGGGTGCTGGAAATTGAATCTGGGTCCTCTGGAAGAACAGCCAGTGCTCTTAATGGATGAGCTATCTCCAACCCCAAGCCTAGATTTCTTGTCAGACATCTAATTTCAACTAATTTGAGAGAGTTGTTATTATTACACGTATTTATTTTTTGTGTGTGGAGGTTGACTTTAGGGACTTGGTTCTCCTTCCACTGTGTGGGTGCCCAGGCTTGAACTTGGGTGTCAAGCTAGAACCTTTACCCTCTGAGCCAGTGGTTCTCAACCTTACTAATGCTGCCATAAAATTATTTTCATTGCTTCGTCATAACTAATTTTGCTACTATTATGAATCTAATGTAAATATAAGTATCTAATGTGTATTTTACATTACCCTAAAGGGATCTCAAACCACAGGTTGAGAACTGCTGCTCTGAGCTATCTTGATGGCAGGGATTTGATTTCAGAAATGCTTTAATTTTGGTCTCTGTAGCAGTAGTCTAGTTAGTGAGCATATCTCAGTAGGGATTTTTTGTTTTTGTTTCTGTTTTTTGAGGCAGGGTTTCTCTGTGTAACAGCTCTAACTGTTCCTGGAACTAGCTCTTGTAGACCAGACTGGCCTTGAACTCACAGAGATCCACTTGCCTCTGCCTCCTGAGTGCTGGGATTAATGGCATGTATCACTACTGCCCGGCTGGGTGTTTTTTGTTTTTTTTTTTTTTTTTTTTTTTCATCAAATGAGCCGGATTTTAGGGTTACAAAATTAACTATATGCTTTTTTTTTTTTTGTTGTTTTTTCGAGACAGGGTTTCTCTGTAGCTTTAGAGCCTGTCCTGGAACTAGCTCTTGTAGACCAGGCTGGTCTCGAACTCACAGAGATTCGCCTGCCTCTGACTCCCGAGTGCTGGGATTAAAGGCGTGCGCCACTGCCGCCCGGCTATGCTTTCTTTTTTGTAGTGATATATCATTTGTGTTTTAACAAATAAAGCTTGTCTGAAGATCAGAGAGTAAAACTGCTGCACTGATCAGCCTTCCAGACCAGGCAGTGGTAGCACACTTTTAATCCCAGTAGCCACTGTAGTTTGCTGTAGAAACTGGGCATACCTTTAATCCCAGCATTAGAGAGGATAAATATAAGATGGGAGGACACAAGTTTCAGGCTCAGTCTCATTCTGAGCATTTCTGGAAGCAGGGTTGTCATTTTTAGACTAAGGTAGAGGTAAGAGCCAGTGGCTGACTGCTTTGCTTTTCTGGTCTTCAAGTTGAACCCCAATATCTGTCTCTGGGTTTTTATTAATCATGCTACATTTTTTTCTATCCATTAAAAAAATCTATTTCACTCTATAGTTATGTAAAGTTAATCTTAAATTGATGTATCTTCTGATAACATTTAATTCTTTTTTTCAGTTCCTCTGAAGACATGGAAGCCAGTGATTATGAATTTGAAGATGAAACAAGACCTGCTAAAGTAAATAGCTTTTTATAATTTAGTTAATATATGTCTGCATGTCATGTAAACAGTAGAACCTTGGGTAGAATAATTTTTTAATTTTATATCTTTGTATTATAAATGGATATCCTTCTATATTACAGAGAATTACAATTACTGAAAGCAATATGAAGTCGCGGTATGAAACTGAATTTCATGAGGTCGAGAAAATTGGTTCTGGAGAATTTGGTTCTGTGTTTAAATGTGTGAAGAGGCTAGATGGATGCATTTATGCCATTAAGCGATCAAAAAAACCATTGGCTGGCTCTGTTGATGAGTATGTATTAAATGTTTCTGTCTTTTGTATTTTGTCTCCTTTGTTATTGGTAAACAAAGTTCTAGGTAACCAAACACTTAATGCTTTTATTAAGACTAGATCTTACGTAGCTTAGGCTAGCCTTGGTGATCTCACTGTATGCTGATGATTTTAACTCCCCTTCTCCTGCCTCAATTTCCCTGATGGTTACAGTGTGTACTATTATGCCAGTTTGCATAATTCTTAGTTCTGTTAAATAAGACACTTTTTAGCATAATGATAATTTAAAAGGTCATATTTACTTTATGGTGCTTCAGGTGATTTGATTTAATCCTGAGCAGAAATGGTTTAACATTCTGTTAATATTTTTCTTCTAGGCAGAATGCTTTGAGAGAAGTATATGCTCATGCTGTGCTTGGGCAGCATTTCCATGTGGTTCGCTATTTCTCTGCATGGGCAGAAGATGACCATATGCTTATACAAAATGAATATTGTAATGGTAAGTTATGTCATGTTCATTCATAAACTTTTTTTATATTTATTTATTTATTATGTACACAATATTCTGTCTGTGTGCATGTCTGCAGGCCAGAAGAGGGCACCAGACCTCTTTACAGATGGTTGTGAGCTACCATGTGGTTGCCGGGAATTGAACTCAGGACCTTTGGAAGAGCAGGCAATGCTCTTAACCACTGAGCCATCTCTCCGGCCCCCTTTCATAAACTTTTGAGTTTAAAAAATAAACACTGCCAGGCAATAGTGGCACACACCTTTTATCAATCTCAGCACTCCAGGGAGGCAGAGACAGGCAGATCTCTGAATTCGAAGCCAGCCTGGCCTACGGAGCGAGTTCCAGGACAGGGTCCACAGCTAAAGAGAAAACCTGTCTTGAAAACCAAAAAGAAAGAAAGAAGCACCATGGGAAGATTTATTACGATCTTTCTGGTTGCCTTTCTCTTGTGTCTGTGTGAAATTTTTAAGATAGGGTCTTACTATGTAACCCTAGCTGGCTTGGAACTCAGATTCACATGCTTCTGCATACCCTATGTGGAGATTAAAGACATGCACTACCTTACCTGACTCCCTTTCTCATCTTTCATCCATGAATGATATAACATAAATTTCAAGTTGGAAGTCTTAGCCCCTCTGTGACATCTTTAACATACTTCAGTGGGAGAACTTGTTCTATTTATATGCTTGTCACTCAGTGCTGAGCTTCATGAGAAGACAGCATACTGGTATGCCTTGCCATGTTGTACATTTTGTTATTTCTGAGCACACAGCACACAGGAAAGATTATCTTAGTCTATTCCCTTCGGCTGTACAAGAATAATACAGTGAGATGAGGCGATTATAATAAATTTGTTTCTCTGTTTTGGAGGAAGGGAAGTCTAAGAACATGACAGCATCCGAGGTGGTCCTTCATGCTGCATCTTTGCATGTAGAATGTAGGGTTTCACTGTATATTCTTGGATGAAGCTCTATATATGCAGACTAATCTGGCCTTCCTGGGTGCTGGGATTAAATGCATGTGCTACCACCCCTGGCCCTTTTTATTTTTCAATGGCAAATTTCATGACAGTCCTTTCCTTTGTGGTGCTGGGGATTGACTGAGAGCTCCTCGACTGCTCTCAGTGCCCTGCCTCTGAGCTGTGTAGGCAGTTCTTTGTGTGCGTTGTGCTGTGACTGCTATCACTAAGCAGCTACCTAGGACTCTAGCCAAGGCAGACCTTGATCTTAAGATATTCCAGGAGGCTAGTACCACGAGGCCAGACTCAATTTCACATTAATCCCTTCTGGAAGGTACAGCTCTCTGACCTATTTACTGTTTACTAGGGCCCAGATTTCAATACTTTAACACGTTCAAATAATAAAGTTGTTTTCAATGAATTTTCACTGCATTTAGCTTTTGCATTTTGTGAGCTTCTAACAGTGATGTTGGTTTCTCATAAAAGGACAATGATTCCATTCATCTAAATTTAGCCATTTCTTGAAGCCATTCTGAAATCCTGCTTTATCCACCGTCTGTCCAGTCTAGTTTACAGCTAGAATTCATTAATACAACTGTATTAAGTAAGTTATGTTTTGTTTTTGTTTTTGTTTTGAGGCAGGGTTTCTCTGTGTAGCCCAAGATGTCCTTGAACTCACAGAGGACAGTGGGTTGTTTCCATTTTTAAGTTGTTTCCATAAAGATTAAAGAATGTATTGTTAGGGAGCCCCTCCCCCCAGGGGCTCAGTGGGTAGGAGTGCTTGCTGTGCAATTACGAGCACTGGAGTACAAAGTCCAGTGTCTATGTAAAAGTTAGAACTGCTGGGGGCTGGAGAGATGGCTCAGTGGTTAAGAGTACTGACTGCTCTTCCGGGACCTGGGTTCAATTCCCAGCACCCACATGGCAGCACACAACTGTCTGAGGATCCAGTTGCAGGGGATCTGACACCTTCACACCAATGCACATTAAATAAACCATAAAAAATTTAAAAAAAAGTTAGAACTGCTGGATTTGCCTCGGACCCCCCCAGCTCTCAGGGAGGCAAAAACAGAAGCATCACTGGGACTTACTGGTTTGTAGTGTAGCTGAGACAGTGAATCAGGGAGAGACTTGCTCAGATGTGTGGGAAGACACCAAAACCCTTTTCTACCTTCCAGATGTACATACATAAGAGCATTGACTTATACTTACATACATACACACATATATATGTATATATGTGTGTGGTGTGTGTGTATATATAAATCTTTGTTTAAAAGACAAATGTAGCTGGGTGTGGTAGTGCACACTTTTAATCCTGGCATTCAGGAGGCAGGAAGATCTGAGTTCAAGGCTAGCTTAGTCTATAAAGCAAGTACCAGGACAGCTAAGGCTGTTGCACACATAAATCTTGTCTCAAAAAAACCAAAAAGAAAAAAGGAGATGTAGCTGAGTGTGGTGGTGGTATTCTAGTACTTGAGAGTCAGAGGCAGATGGATCTTTGAGTTTGTGGCCAACCAGGAGGGCTACATAGAGACCCGTCTTTAAAAAAAAACAAACCAAAAAACAGAGAAATAGAAGTTTTAGGAATACTTGATGGTAAGGTTTATTCTTGTTCATCTTCATAAATAACTAGCAGTCTAGTAGTTTATGAATCACTAAGTGATATAGGTAGTAAAGACCTTTCCTGATTTAATCAGTTTCTTAGTTTATTTAGAGATAGGTTCTCGCTATCTATCTGCCTATGTAACCTGCTGTGTAGACCAGGCTGGTCTCAAACTCATAGATATCCATCTGCCTGCCCCTACCTCCAGAATGCTAAGATTAAAGGTGTGCGCCACCATCCCCTGCTCTTGTTCCACTCCAGAGGTTTCCCCTCAGAAGGAGAAAGAAACTGCTGGTTTACTCTGAGAAAGTGAACTGAATTGGTTGTTGAAGTTAATAAGCTAAAAGAAAGTTTAAATCTTTTTTTCCCCTCGGCGCTGAGGATTTAACCTAGGACCTATCCATGTTCATTAGGCATTGAATCCTGCCCTTTTTACATTTTGAGACTGTCTTACTAAGTTGCCAAGGCTGCCCTTAAAACTCATTTTGTAGGGCTGGAGAGATGGCTCAGAGGTTAAGAGCACTGGCTAATCTTCTGGAGGTTCTGAGTTCAATTTCCAGCAACCACATGGTGGCTTACAACCATCTGTAATGAGATCTGGTGCCCTCTTCTGGCCTGTAAGCATACAAGGAGGCTGATCACTGTGTATACAACAAATAAATAAATTAAAAAAAAAAAAACAAACTCATTTTGTAGCCACAGCTGGCCTCAAACTCATGATTCTCCTGCCTCAGATTCCCAAATAGCTGGTATTATGTAACTACATCACCAGGCCTGGTGTTCTATTTTCTATATTTGTTAGTATATTTTATACTAAAACAATAAATAAAAGTTGATATCCCAAGCAAGTTGTCGAGGGGGACTCTATAAAATGTAATTTTCTTGGTGGAGAATTGCAGTTGTTCCATATAGAGAGAAGGGAAAAAAGGGTTTTTTGTAAATAAGGGGAAAATGAAAAAAATGTTAATTTTTGCTGTCTTTGTTAGGTGGGAGTTTAGCTGATGCTATAAGTGAGAACTACAGAATCATGAGATACTTTACTGAAGGAGAGCTGAAGGATCTGCTTTTACAAGTTGGCCGGGGCTTGAGATACATACACTCAATGTCTTTGGTTCACATGGATATAAAACCTAGTAAGTATTCCAGATATTTGGCTGTGCTGTTTGGAACCTGGGTATTGGAAATAAATTACTTCATTGTAGCAATATGAAAACATCTTTCTGCTTTTCATTGATTACTTACTAGTATTGATTTATGATGGGAAGACTAGACCACCCTCACCTCCAGCCCCCAACAGGCCCAAATATTTCATAGTTAAATCATTTAAACTGTGCGTCTGATTATCATTTTCCCTTTTCAGGTTTTACTCTTCTACTTTTTTTTCCTTTTTAATATATAATTTATTTTTATTTGCTGTTCATTGGTGTTTTGCCTGCGTGTATGCCTGTGAGGGTCTCAGAAGCCCTGAACTGGATTTACAGACAGATGTAAGCTGCCATGTGGATGCTAGGAATTGGACCTGGTTCTCTGGAAGAACTAACTGCCAGTGCTCTTAACCACTGATCATTTCTCCAGCCCCTCTACTTCAAAATGATAGGCTTAACCCTACAGATAAACTTGTCTGTTTAACCAATTGCTTTCTTGCATTTTTAGTTTCTCTTTCTTATAGTTCCTATAAATTGGAAGTTAGAAAGGCTGATGAATTCAAACTAATTATTGCAGGCAAGGTGCTTTTCTTAAACAGCAACAACAAGAACAAACTAGTTAGCTGGTATGTTACACACACCTTTAATCCCAGCACTCAAGAAGCAGAGGCAGGTGGATCTCTCTGAGTTTGAAGCCAGCCTGGTCTACATAAGTTGCAGGACTGTCAGGGCTGTTACACAAACCCTGTCTGGGCAGAGTGGGCAACTAATTTTTAATTTAGTTTAAATTTAAATTAGTCTTGGAGGCTAGACAAGCATGTTGGATACCCTGGAACTGAGGCATTTGTGAGCCACTATATAGGTGCTAGCACCGAATCCCAGTTATCTACAATATAGCAGTAAAAACTCTTGGTTTTTCAAACAAGGTTTCTCTCTGTAATTGCCCTAGCTGTCCTGGAACTATCTCTGTAGACCAGGCTGGCCTCGAACTCAATGAAATCTGTCTACCTCTGCTTCGCGAGTCCAGAATTAAAGGCAAGCACAACCACTGCCTGGCACAGTAAGGACACTTAACCATTGATCCATCTCTATATCCTGACAAGTTTATTTAAATTGGATTTTACAGATTAAAAAATTTGTTTTTATTAAACATGTTGGTTTGATAAAATTTAAGTAGCTTTATACAACTTGTGAGTTACAGTTAAATTATTTTCACCTGACCAAAGTTATTTTTTAAAGGAGTTAAAAAACAAGTATAGTGTACACACCTTTTGTACCAGCACTTTAGAGGCAGAGGCAGGAGAATCTCTGGTATTTGGAAGCCAAGCTTGGTATATATAGTCCAGGCTAGCCACGACTGAATAAGTAAACCCCTATCTCAAAAAAAAAAAAAAAAAAGAAAGAAATAAAAAAGAAAAGAAAAAGAAAAAAAGGAAGGAAGGGGAAAATGTTTGGATATAGGTATGAGAGCAGACTATAAGGTTAGGCAGTACTGCTGTATCTTATATTAAGCAGCAAACACAATGAATCTTTGTATAACAAGGTTCAAAGGCTAGAAATACTAAGGGACATAAAGGATTTTTGTTGGGGTGGTTTGTGGTACTGAGATTGAAAAAATTAAAATTTACAAATATCACCATGAATATATTGTCCTATAAAGTGAAACTTCACAGATGAGTAATTATGATATACTAGAATCAGTGTAATATTGATAAGTCTATTAAAATGAAATACTCTGGTCTGGGGAAATGGTTCGGTGGTGAGAAGTGCTGGCTGTGCGACCGTGAGGACAAACTGCAGACCTCTAACCCTGTGTCAGCCGGGTGCAGGGTGTGCGTCTGCGACCCACACGAGGGGGGGGGGGAGGGATGAGCACAGATGGGGGCCAGCCAGTACAGCCAAAACTAGAGGTTCAGGTTCATAAAGTAAGATGAAAAGGATGGAAGAAGACTTGACATTATTCTCTAGCCTACATACCCATATGTCATACACCCACATACTGAGAAACAAATATGCCACTCAGACTTAAGTCAGTTATGAGGTGATTTTTAAGAAAAAGAAGTATTGTTTGTAGTAGGAAATAGGCCATAAACAGTAGTATTGGGGTGTAGGTACTGCATGGTAGCTAAATGACCTGTTCTTCTTTTCCAGCCTGATAGCATCAGATTAAAATTAAGTTGTGGCAGGAGAGAGATCCTTTGGTAGTTTAAAAGCTCTTGTTCTTGGAAAGAACCCAGCACCCACCTGGTGGTTCACAACCGTCTATAACTCCATTTGCACAGGAAGCAATGCCTTGTTCTGACCTCCATGGTCAATGACCATACACATGGTATATATACATATATGCTGGCAAAAACAATCATGCATAAAATAAAATGAGTAAATCTAAAATATAACATTAGTGGGTCTTTTTTTCAGCATTGAATTACTGTTTTTATATTATTTCTAAGTTAATAGAATACTGAAGATTAATATATAAGCAAAAAGGGTCTTGGCAGTGACTCCCAAATGTTTAGAGGTCATTGCTAAATTAAAAAATTGTATTCCCTACTCAGGAATGTGAGGCTGGCAGATCTCTGAGTTCATAGCCAGCCCCATCTACAGAGTGAGTTCTAGGATAGGCTTCAAAGTTACACAGGAAACCCTGTCTCTATAAACCAAAACCTACATATATATAATATATATAACATATGCATATTACATATGCATATGTTATATATTATATATAATACATATATACATAATATATGCATAATATATGTGCACATATACATTTATATATACACATATATGTATGTATATAATATATACATATATATTATATATATGTAGATGAGGCATAGAGCCTCATCTTTATCCCTTGAGGTTGTTATTCTCACTAAGATTGGGTTGGAAAAAAATATACATTTTTAACATTGTCTGGATGATTTTTTTGTGTTTTTTTTTTTTTTCTCCTTGCACCATGCGGTTTCTGAGGATTGAACTCAGGTTGTCAGGCTTGGTAGCAAGTGACTTTACCCACTGAGCCATCTCACCAACTTTATGGATTTTTATTTTATTTTTTTAAATCTTGTGTTTGTGGTGTGTAGGATTTCCTCTGTGTAACAGCCCTGTCTGACCTGGGACTTGATTTGTAGACTAGGCTTGGCCTTGAACTCACTGAGATCCACTGCCTCTGCCTCCTGAGTTCTGGGATTAAAGATGTGTACCACCATGCCTGGCTTTATTGGTAGTTTTTATATTTGGCCTTGTTTGTTAATATTGTTATTCAACAGGTAATATTTTCATATCTCGAACCTCAATCCCGAATGCTGTCTCTGAGGAAGGAGATGAAGATGACTGGATATCCAACAAAGTTATGTTTAAAATAGGTAAAACTTTTGTTAACTGTTGTGATAACTGTTATGTTAAAGTTAAAAGGGGTTGGTGGGGGGTTGGTTATGTGTGTAAGTGTAGTATGGACATGGTGGGCATGCATGTGCAACAGAGCACGTATGATGTTAGAGGACAGGCTTAGGTGTTAGTCCGCATGTTCCATCTTGTTTTATGTTGGGGACTTTTGTTTGTTGTACCCTGTTTTGGATTCCGGACTAACTGGCCCGTGAGTTCCTGGGATTTTCTTGTCTCCGCTTCCCATCTCAAGGTAGTTCTGGGTTTGCAGACATGTGCTCCTGTGTTGGCTTTTACCTGGGTTCTGGGAATCTGAACTCTGCTCCTTACTCTTGATAAATACCTTCTCCACTGAGCCATCTCCATAATCCTCTTTTTGAGTGTTTGCCTTAATATAAATGCATCATGTATATGCTTAGTGCCCAAGGAGGCCAGAAGAAGCATTCCCAGAAACTCAGTAACAAGTAGTTTTGAGCTACTATGTGCATGCTGGGAACTGAATGTTGGTCCTTGACAAGAGCAAGAAGTGCTCTTATCTGGTGAGCTATCATCTCTCCAGTCCATATTTATATACTTTGAGACAGCATTACATGCATCTCAGTATGCTTTGAACTTGCTGTGTAGCCTGGATAGACTCTACCCTGAGTCCTAGGATTACAGGCATGTGTTACCATGCCTGGTTTATGTGGTTATAGATACTAAGTCAGGGCCTTGTGCATGCTGGGTGAGCTATTGTACTTTTCTAATTCGTCTAGGTGATCTTGGGCATGTGACAAGAATCTCTAGTCCACAAGTTGAAGAAGGTGATAGTCGTTTTCTAGCAAATGAAGTTTTACAAGAGGTAATTATTTTTCCTTGGTTTACAGTACTTGATTTGTCCCACTTAAGCAGTTGTCAGAAGAATGATTATGTTGTATTTACTGAGGAAATGAAAGGTAGATTATGACATTGTGTCACATGACATCTAATTGTTTAGTCTCCTTGCTCTTCTCTCCATACACATTGTCTTCATATGCATCTCCAGCGGGCAGGATACTTGCTTCGGAGCATGTCATTGGGCACCTGATAAAGCAGCATCTATTTTTAGATATGTACTTAACCGCTACCCCAGTTTATTTATTTATTTTTTTTTAAATTTTTTTTTTCCAAGACAGGGTTTCCCTGTAGTTTCTAGAGCCTGTCCTGGATCTAGCTCTTGTAGACCAGGCTGGCCTCGAACTCAGAGATCCGCCTGCCTCTGCCTCCCGAGTGCTGGGATTAAAGGTGTGCGCCACCACCGCCCGGCTACCCCAGTTTATTATTTGTAATTTAAAAAAAAAAAAGTCAACATCCTCCTAAATTTAGCAGCTTATTTTCTGAATAGATGCTTAAATGTGGCATTGAAAGGTTTTTAATGTGATTTTACCTAGACTATCATTGTGTACAATATTTTATTTTGACCACTAATTTTTTTTTTCTTTTAAATTTTACAGAACTATAGCCATCTACCGAAAGCAGATATTTTTGCTCTTGCTCTCACGGTTGTATGTGCAGCTGGTGCTGAACCCCTACCCCGAAATGGAGACCAGTGGCATGAAATCAGGCAGGGTCGATTACCCAGGATTCCACAAGTGCTTTCCCAGGAGTTGACAGAGTTGCTAAAAGTGAGTGTTGTAGCCAGACGTTTCCTGTCCCTACCACCAGGGACTCAGAGGCTTAATATTTCTCAAATTCTCTACCAGTAGCTCAGGCTTGTTACTAGCTAACTCTTCCATTTAAATTAACCCATTTCTATTAATCTGTGTATTGCCATGTGACTCATGACTTTACCTGTCCTCTAACGTGTCTTGCTTCCTGGACTGCCACTAGCATCTCTCTTGACTCCACCCTCCTTTCCATCTTTCTCAGTTTAGCTTTCCCGCCTAACTTCCTGCCCAGCTACCAGTCTGTTAGCTTTTTACTAACCAATGAGAGTAATACATGTTCATAGTATAGAAAAGGATTGTTCTACGTAGTAGTCTTTCTTGTTTGGTTGGGTTTTTTAGAGACAGGGTGTCTGTATCTCGTCCTGGAACCTTGAACTATATGGACCAGGCTAGCCTCAACTAAGGTCTGTCTGCCTCTGCTTGCTGAGTGCTAGGACCTAAGGGCATGCACCTGGCCATAAGTAGTAGATTTATTTTTTTGTTTTGTTTTCCAAGACAGAGTTTCTCATTTCTCTGTGTTGCCATGGCTGTGCTGCAACTCTGTAGACTAGGCTGGCCTTGAACTCAGAGATACACCTGCCTCTGCCTCCCAGTGCTAGGATTAAAGGCATGTGCCTCCATGCTTAGCCGTAAGTAGTAATTTTTAACCACAATTTTTGCTTTTGTTTCTCAGGTTATGATTCATCCTGATCCAGAGAAAAGGCCTTCAGCGATGGTGCTGGTGAAGCATTCAGCATTGCTGTCTGCATCTAGAAAGAGCGCAGAGCAATTACGAATAGAATTGAATGCTGAGAAATTCAAAAATTCTCTTTTGCAGAAGTAAGCAGATTTTTTGTTATTTTTTTTTTAATTTTTTAAATTTTATTTTCATTGATTCTCAAATTCTGAGAGATCCTTTATGGTTTTTGTCAAACTTTGCAATTATGTACTTTAAGTGGGGTTTGGGCAGTGGCTCAGTTGGTAAAGTTTTCCCACATAAACATGAGAACCTGAGATTGTAAAAAGTTGGTTACCAACCCATTTGTAAAAAGCTGGGCACAGAGGCTTGTGTCTGTAATCTCAGCACTGAAGAGGCAGAAACAGGTTTGTCCTTACCAGCCCAGCTGAACCATCAAACTCTAGATTCAGTGAAAGAGGGCTAGAGAGATAGATGACTCAGCAATTAAGAGTACTGACTGCCCTTCCAGAGGACTAAGGTTCAATTCCCAGCACCACATTGGAGACTCACAGGTGTTTGTGATTTCAGTCCCAGGGGACCCATTGCCCTCTCCTGGTCTCCTTGGCACACACATGAGTCATGGACATACATGCATATGAAACAATCACCCATACACTATAATTTTTTAAAAAAGCTTTATGTTGCAAACATTAAAGATTTTGGATGTCAATTGAGGAAAACATCTGATGTTGACCTCTGGCCTCTGTATGCGCTTGCACAAGTGTGTACCTGTATAACTAGACACATGATAAATATTAAGGCTAAGTCAGATGTGGTGACATACACATAGACATGTGATCCCAGCTGTGTGGAGACAGAGGCAGCAGGATCTCAAGTTCAAATTTTTCAACAGTGTTGAGCCTCAGCCTGGGCAAGTTGGTGAGAACCTGTCTCAAAAAGTAAAGGATCAGTGAGTGGTGGTGCACACTTTAATCCCAGCACTTAGGAGGCATCGGCAGAGGCTGGAAGAGCTCTGTGAGTTAGCGGCCAGCCTGATCTACAGAGGGATTTGACAGTCAGCAAGGATTGCAAAATGAGACCCTGTCTGAAAAGGTGGGGACTTAGCCAGCCAGTGGAGCATGACTTTAATCCCAGCACTTGGGAGGCAGAGGCAGGCGAATCTTTGAGTTCGAGGCCAGCCTGATCTACAAAGTGAGTTCCAGAACAGCCAGAGTTGTCACATAGAGAAACCCTGTCTCAACACCCCCCCTCAAAAGGTGGGTACTTAGTGTTAAGAGTACTTAGCCCAGTGAGCACAAGGTCCTGGATTCATCCCCAGCACAGAGGCCTGGGGAGAATGCTATGGGATGTAAAGAAAGAGTAAAGAGAAGGCTCAGTGGTAGAGCTTTTGTTTCCTAAGTTTTGTGATATTCTGTGTTCAGTTTTCATGCTTTTGTGTAAGTGGTCATTTTCTCAAAGCTCTAAATCATGGTACAAGCTGAATCAACCTGTAAGATATTTCTCCCAGACTCTTACCAACATTAAATGTTTCCCTACAGCATTTTCTTCAGCCTGTTGATGAAACTGAAATTAATGTCAATTATGTTGCTACATTTTTTTTTTTAAATTGAGTTGAGGCCAGCCTGGTCTACACAGTTCCAGGACAGCCAGGGCTACACAGAGAATCCCTGTCTTGATGAAGAGTAAGGTCTGGCCTCCACTTGGAGATCTACCTGCTTCTGCGTCTCTCTGCCTCTGCAATTAAATGCATGCATGCATCACTATAAAAGACTTAATTTTTGAAATAGGGTTTCTCATGAACCTGGAGCATGGCAGCTCATATAGACTTCTAGGCTGTCTAAAAGGATTCTCCTGTCAGCCTCACAGCTCTGAGATTACAGGCATGTGCAATCACACCTATACTGCTTCTCACCCCCATAGCTGAGGCTCTACCACCGAGCTAAATCTTCAGTCTTACCCTGCTTTCTGTGTGGGTGCTGAGGGTCCTCATGCTTATTTTTAAATTACATTTCATTATTTTGTGTATGTGCAAACATATGACATGTATTGATCTTTCTACCATGTTGATTCTGGTGATCAAAACTCCAAGAGTGTCATATACGTGACATACATGTCATACACATGTCATGTATTGATCTTTCTACCATGTGGATTCTGGTGATTAAAACTCAGGGTGTCAGACTTGGTGGCAGGTGTCCTCACCAATGAGCCTTATCATCAGCCCAGATGTGTCATACCATATAATGACATCTCCTGCACATCAGGGCTAGGGATTGAACACAAGCCTTTTCCTATGTTAGGCAAATTCTGTAGCATTAAGCTATACCCCTTGTCCTCTTTATTTTTTGAGGTAGTAATTCATCATATAGTCCTATAGTCCAGGCTAGTCTCAAACTCAGTATATAGCCAAGGCTAGCCTTGAACTCCTCATCCTCTTCCCTCTATACTCCCAACCTCACCCCTTAGTGCTGGGATTGTAGGCATGTGCCACCATGCTCAGCTTGTTTCTTTTTTGAAATGGAACTCATGCATCCCAAAATTACCTCAAAGTTACTATAGAAGAGGTTGACCTTGAACACTTTCTAATTCAACTTGCTATCATTTTGACTTTTAACTTGAAGGGGTTTTATGTTAAATAAGAATTTTATAGATTTTAAAATTAAATTTTGTCCTTTGATATAAATTGAAGTGCAATTTGAAAATTTAAGACCCCAAATTCTTGCTAATGTCTTTATAGTTTAATCCTAAAAGCACAAGTCATAAATTTGAGTATATAAGCTAAAGCTCTGTTATATTTTTGTTTCTCAATTGCATCTCAGAATAATTGATAGTATTTGAATGTTTCTCAATGACAGTTGTCCTAGTTAGCATTATTATTACTATGATGAAGCACAATGACCAAAACAACTTGGGAAGGAAAGGGTTTGTTTGACTTACATATCTCTGTTCATTGAGGGAAGCCAAACAGGAACTCAAAATGGCAGGAGTATTGTTTTTTGGTTTGTTTCTCATGGCTTACTAAGTCAGCTTTTTTTGTTTGTTTTATTTTTTCCAAGTCAGGGTTTCTCTGTCTAACAGTCCTGGCTGTCCTGGAAATTGTTTTTTAGACCAGGCTGGCTTTGAACTCACACATAGACACTTGCTTCTGCCTCTGAAGTGCTAGGATTAAGGGTGTGTGCTGCCACCCCACTAGCCCAAGGAAGCATCACTTACAACAGGCTGGGTCCTCCCACACCAATCACTAATTAAGAAGCAGGCTTGCCTACAGCCTGATTTTGTAGAAGCATTTTCTCACTTGAGGCTCCCTTCTGTCTGACCCTAGCTTATGTCAGGTTGTCATAAAACTAGCCAGCACAACAATTCAGTTTGTATTTGGCCTCTTAGACTCTTTCTATAAGATTAATACAATAGGTAAATTAAATGTCTTGCTTCCTTTTTTATTTTTGTAGAGAACTCAAGAAAGCCCAGATGGCTGCCAAAGTTGCAGCTGAGGAACGAGCACTCTTCACGGATCGGATGACCACTAGGTCCACCACCCAGAGTAATAGAGCTTCTCGACTTATTGGAAAGAAAATGAACCGCTCTGTCAGCCTTACTATATACTGAACTGCTCACATTCTCCACTGCCCCCTCCAAAAAAAAAACTGTGACAAGAGGAAGCTAGGTTAAATCACTGCTAGAATCCGCTTTGCAATTTACTTTGTCCATTGGTATCAGTAATTTTCCTGAAATGCCTTTTAGGACTTACGTGAATTACAGTTGAGAGCTATATTCTGACTTGGCTATGTCAGGCTTTTGTCTCATCTTCCCGTCTGTTTCATGTAGGATTTCAGTCACTGTTGGATGTTCCACCAGCCTTTGCAGGGTTAACCACTGTGGTGTGGGCTGCGTGTCAGTCACTACTGCAGCGTGAGGAAAGGATCTTTCCTTGCTGGGACCCTTAGGAAGGACTCAAGGCCCTTACTACGAACATCCTCTCCCTTCAAAAAGGGAGCTGCTCAGAGACTCAGTACTACTACTCAGCCTCCGATGTACCTGTGTCAGTCTTACGTTTCTTTTTTCTATTGTGAATTATACTTGTATATCCAACTGGGAGCACTTTAGGCATCGTGTGTACATGGGATGGTCATTCTGTGGAAGCCTTGCCTTGTGAATTTGCTGCTATTTTAGTTTCCTCTTGTTGTAAGACTAGCATTAAACAATCATTGTTGTTAATAGGCTCTCTTTCAAAACAATTATGTGAAATGTGGAGCTGCTCTTCCTGGAGAGCAGCTTGCCTTTTGTTCTTTGGACTTTCAAGCTAGTGCATTGAAAAAATGCACCTATCCCTCTATGTTTGAACGCTGTATTAATGTAGTATAATTGTTACTGGTTTTGTAATTTTTTTCTTATAATGTCCTTCTCTTTAAAACATGTTTCCTTCTGTCAAGTCTTGTACTTGGTTGTATAGGTAGCCTATTTTTAAATGTTTCGCCCAGCTTCTCTTCAATGTTTATGTATATAAACTGATCTTGGTAATACTGTACATAGCTGTTTGAAATGCCAGAATGACTTCTGATTATTCCGAGTTTTACACAAAATACGTTTTACATGTGGTTAGCCATTTGACTAACAAGGTTTGGCTAATATTAGATGTTGCCCTCCAAAAGGAAAAAAAAATGTCTCATTTGTTTTCCTATTAACTTTGGTCTGAAAAACATTTGCACTTGTCTGTTTGACTTGTGTTTTATTAACATTGACTGGTGTATTAAAAGTCACTCTGTGCTTACCTTACTTGTCTAAATCTTCTGGTGCCTGTTTTCTATTTTATATCCCCTCACTGCTGCATTGCAAAATATAGGATATAATGTATAAAGTGCTAAGAACAGAGTATGCTTTGCTCCTAGTTGCTGGCTCTTGGAAGTAGATTCTCACCTTGTAACCCACGGTGGCCTGAAACTTAACTCTCTCTCACCTCCATCCCAGTGCTGAACTTTAAACTCGTAATTCTTAATTTGATAGGATGTGGAGCTTACTGACTCTTTAATGTGTGCTTTAGTGCATAGTTATATCTTGAGATTTCATGAAAGTTTTGAGTGTTATCAGTATAATACATATTTAAGCATATTGTATGTCTTTGCATGTGACACTAGAAATGAGGTATAATTTAGAAAGGTTAAGTGGATAAAATACATATAGTTCATAGCTTTTTAACTAGATTGAGGAAAGCTTATAGTTTTAAGAGGCTGGCTTGTGTGTGTGTTTGCACGCAAGACAACCCAGGGCCACCTTTCCCTTGCTAATCACTCCTAAACACCCAATACCATTATTTTAAAGATTTTGTTTGTATGCACGTTTTGTCTGTGTGTATGTATACCAGATCAGAAGAGGGCATCAGATCCAACAGGTAACTAAGCTACCTAATGTTGGTCCTGGGATTAGAACATGGTCCCGTGCAAGTGCAGCAAATGCTCTCAACTGCTCAGCCATCTCTCCAGCTGTTCTTGATATTTTTACAAATACTTATTGTGGCTGGGTGGTGGTGGTGCACACCTTTAATCCCAGCATTTGGGAGTCAGAGGCAGGTGAATCTCTGAGCTCAAGGTTAGTCTGGTCTACAGAGTAAGATCCAGGATAGCCAGGATTGTACAGAGAAACCTGGCTGGGGGAAAAAAGCCAAAACCTTATTTTGTGTGAGAGTGTTGAGGTCAATGCATGTTATGGCACATGTGAATGCATGCTATGGCACATGTGAAGCGCAGAGGACAACTGGTGCAGTCTCTTCTTCCGCTGATTCGCCAAGCCACCTCCCTATCCATAATGATGTGATTTGTTTGGTTTTGATTCTTTTAGACAGGGCCTTGTTTTGTCATTCAGACTGTCCTTAAACTCAAGACTTTTCTTAGCCTCAGTGCTGAGTTAGCAGTGTTTGTTACTGTGTCTGGCCTTATGGCAACCTAACTAAATTCAGAGCTGGATGTGGTAGTTTAGGCATGAGTTCCTCTCAGGAGGATAAGGGAGGAAGATTGCCTTTAGTTCAAGCTCTGCTTGGGTTCCACAGTGAGCTCCATGCTAATCTGCAAGAAAGTAAGCAAGCAGCTGTGAGATAGATGGCCTGGAAAGACTGAGGAAGCAGAGGAGATGGCTCAGCCTGGAACAGAAGCCCTGGGAAGGCTGAAGCAATAGGATTGCTACAAGTTGCGAGACAGACTCGCTATTTATTTAGCAAGACTTTGTCTCAACAGAAGAAAGGTATAAAAAACGGATAGGCCAGGCATAGCGTCCCAACTCCTTTAAACCCAACACATAGGCAGAGGCAGGTGGGTCTTGGTGAGTTTGATACCAGCCTGTCTATATAGTGACTTCTATGCCAGCCAGGACTACACAGAGACTGTCTCAGAGCAAAGAAAAGTGGATATTTGGTATCTGTTTTGGTTGTTTTTAAGTATCTAAGATACATTTTTCTAGTGCACTAGCTTTAAAGAAACATTTGAGTTTTTCATTAAGATTTCTGGTAATATTTCACATTCTTTTAACAGTGTTAGCTTAAGAATTAAACAATCTGATATTTGCTGCACAAAGGGAAATCTTTTTTTTTCCAGTTTATTTATTTTTTATTAAAAATTGCCATCTCCTCCCCTCCTCCTCCCCCTTCCCTCCACTCCCCTCCACCCACACCCCCACTCCCTCCCTCTTGAGGCCAAACAGCCATCAGGGTTCTCTACACTATGTTGAGTCCAAGGTCCTCCCAACTCCCCCCAGGTCCAGGAAGTCAGGACCGTGAGGAGTGCGTTTACCCATTGAGACGGTGGGACAGATCTAACGGGAGACTACCAAGTCCAGTTGGAACAAAGGGAAATCTTAAACCATCTGAAAGTTGCCAAAAGTGCTTAGATTCAGCATAAGGTTTTTGTGTTTTTTGTTTTTGTTTTTTGTTTTTTTTTTTTGCTTAAAAGATAGACCTACAACCAGTAAAAAAAAAAAAAAAAATAGTTTGGGAGCTGGCAGGATGGTTTACCCTGAGCTTGGTAATATTAATAATCCCTCAGGTCTATATGGTAGAAGAGAATCCACTCAGTTGTCCTGTAACCACCTGCATGGCCTGTCACATGTGTATGGGCACATACATCAATAGATGAGTATAATTTTTTTTAATTTAAATATGTGGTTAGAGATGGCTCAACAGTTAAGTGCACTTATTGCTCTTACAGAGGACTAGAGTTCATTTCTTAGCACTCACATGGCAGCTCACAACTTAACCTATAATTCCAGATCCAGGGCATCCAATGCCCTCTTCAGATCTGGCCACCAAGTGCACATACACTCATTAATAAAGTTATTTTATGTGATTATTTTTCCTGCATGTATGTATGTGCACCAAATGCATGCTTGAAGCCTGTGGAAATCAAAAGAGGATATCAGATCCCTGGAATCCAAGTTATAGATGGTTGTGAACTGCCATGTGGGTTCTGAGAATTAAACCTGGTCCTCTACAAGAGCAATAAATGCTCTTGATCACTGAGCCATGTCTCCAACCCCCTAAAAAGAAATAGTGTTTGCATACTAGGGACTCAGGAAAAGTTAAAGGAGAGTCTTAGATATGCATAATAGCAATAAAATGTGCTGTCTAAGAGTTGGGTAAGGTATCTTAAGTAATGATTCAAAAAATGTAGATTATCCAAAAATAGTAAGATGCAAAGTTGTGTTGCTGTTTGAGGAAGATATTTTCCATTGATAAACTTCTGAAGACTGACTTTAATAAAAATCAAAAGTTGGGAGGAGAAATCAATATAATTCACTGCAGCTGGGCGGTGGTGGCACACGCCTTTAATCCCAGCACTCAGGAAGCAGAGGCAGGCAGATCTCTGAGTTCGAGGCCAGCCTGGTTTACAAAAGCTAGTTCCAGGACAGGCTCAAACTAGAGTGAAACCCTGTCTCAAAAAACCTATATATATTTCACTGCAATATTAAAACTTGCTTTATCAGAGAAAAGAATGTTATGCTAAAATATGAGCAGTTCCCCTTTAATTAATGAGCTAATGTCTTTATTTTGTGTTTGATACTTGTTTGCGGGATGGGTAGTGCTCATGTACTTCAATGTGCCTGTGGAGGTCAGAGGACATCTTGCAGGATTCGGCGTGTTTTCTCTGTCATGTGGGTCATGGGGACTGCTCTCAGGTCTCCATGTTTGGCAGTGAGCACCTTTACCAGCCCAGGAAGGACGATTTTCAAGCTTTGATTTTTTTTTTTTCTAGCTGTATACCAGAGGTCAAGAAATCACAGAATTAACAAAGTTCCCAGGTTGTATAGAGGACCTGAGTTCAATCACAGAACTCATATAAAAAAGCCAAGCATGGTGGTATGAGCTTGGGTCTTGCTCGTCAGCTACCCTAAGCTACTTGAAAAGCTTCAGACCAGTGAAAAATATCATCTCCAAAATTATGGTGACTGTGTGTGCACACATGAAACACACCCTAAACTAAGGGGCTCAAGAAATGTCCCAGTGGCTAAGGTCATGTGCTGGACTTGCAGAGGACCTGGGTTCAATTCCAGCACCCATATCAGGTGGTTCACCACTGCCTGTAACTCCAGTGCTTAGGGATCTGACCCCCTCTTCTGCCCTCTGGGTAACAGGAATACGTGTATATAAACATATATGTATATATGTGTATATATATGTGTATATATATATATATATATATATATATAAACATAGGTAAAACAAAAAATGTAAAAAAAAAAACCAATCACACCCTAAACTAAATCTACAGTTCCTAACATGATCTTATGTGTTTGTTTCTGCATGAATATGTGAGGGATCCTGCACACTGGTGGGAGGTGGGAGGGGGTGTCCACACCTGCACACTGGAGTTGGAAGCGGTTGTGAGCCACCTGATGTGGGTGCACTGTTGGGAGCTGAACTCCTCCACAAGAACAAGATGTGTTTTGTTTTGAGGTTTGTTTGTTTGTTTATGTACACTGGGGTTTTATGCCTGTGTGAGGATGTCAGATCCCTTGGAACTGGAGCTAAGGACAGTGGATTACTGCCATGTGGTTGCTGGGAATTGAACCCAGGTCCTTTGGAAGAGCAACCAGTGCTCTTAACCGCTGAGCTATCTCTCTAATCTCCAGGATGTGTTCTTAATCTTTTAAGCATCTCCCTGGTCCATTTTTGGACTTCAAAAGCAATTTCTGAACTATTTAAAGCAATTTATGAAGAGGATGATGCATGAAAAGGGTTGGGTTTGGAAGGGTTTTGGATATTGTGAAAATATTTGTTTATTTATTGAGGCACAGTTTCTCTGTCACACAGTCCTGGGTGTCCTGGAACTTGCTCTATAGCCCTGGCTGGCCTCAAATTCACAGAGATGCACCTGCCTCTGCTCCCCGAGTGCTAGGATTAAAGGTGTGTGCCACCACCGCCTGGCTGGATATTGTGCATGAGAATAGCATCACTGAAACTGATTTGCAGAATGTGTGGGTCTTTCCCCCTCAAACTTGGTTGTTAGAAGTTTCTCTGAAACAGTCTATTTTTTATAAAAGTGGAAGAATAAGATATTGAAACTGTTCCTCTCCCAACATTTAGCATTCAGAAACTTTTGAGACGCACTCATCTGAACATCTTTGAACTTCTTTTTCTTTGTGGCAGATGTCCCTAATTTTCAGTGCAGCTCAAATGTCTGTGGAGTAAAGAGAAATATCTGTGTATGCTCTAGGAAGATTTACCAGGAAAAGATGACATGTTCTGTCAAAACTTCATTAAGCTAAAAGTCTGGGAAACCTCAGCCATTCCAGCCTTTCAAGAAAAATGCCTTGAAGAAACAGAACTCATATTGTTTAGTTTTGTACAGCTAATAAATATTTTGAAGAGCATATATTTGTTTTGAGTGCTGACATCCTTATGGCATGAAATGGGTTCATGGTACAATAAATTTGGATGATTTCCAGGAGGGGGTCACCTCTGTGAAGGTAAAAGTTTAGTCTGGAGAGATGGCTCATCAGTTAAGAGGACTCAGCATAGGACAGCTGATGACCTCCTGTTAATTCTTGTTCCAGGGGATTTATTGGCCTCTTCCGGCACCTATGCACATGTGGTACATATAGACAAGCAGAGAAAGATACACATAAATAAAAATTAAATATATGGAGATTTGTTGTGGAATGTTAGTTTAAGAGGTGTTTGTTACATTTGTTTATGCTGTGGAATATTAATGATGCAAAGATGTGTTGTATTCTTTTATGTTGCATTTGTTTAACTCTAAAGCTGTGTAACTTTGCCTGTCTAAAACATCTGATTGGTCCAACAAAGAGCTGACCGGCCAGTAACTAGGCAGGAGAGAGGGATAGGTGAGGCTGCCAGGCAGAGAGAATAAACAGGAGAAGAAATCTAGACTAAGAAGAGAGAGGGAAGAGAGAAGAGAAGAGGAGGATGCTAGGGGTCAGCCACCCAGCCAAAAAACTAGACATGGAGTAAGAAGTAAAAAAGGTATATAGAATAAACGGTAAAAGCCCAGAGGCAAAAGGTAGATGGGATAATTTAAGAAAAGCTGGCTAGAAACAGGCCAAGCGAAGCTTGAGTATTCATAAGGAAGAATAAGACTCTATTTATTTGGGAGCTGGGTAGCAGGACCCCAAAGAGTAAAAAACAAAACTACAGAGATTCAAACAGGAATAGGAACTAAGTAAGAATAGAGAATTCCAGCTCTGACCTCATTGCAAAGTATTGTGCTTTCTCTGGATGTGTGAATGTGAAAATGAAGAATTAGGAAAATCAGGAGCCTTTAGTGTTGAAGACAATAAAAGTTGGAAGGAGAAATTAATACAAAGAGGATTCAGAAATGACTCAAAAGACCAAGAAATTATCTAAAGTTCATTTAGATCTTTGATGGGCCAGCACTGCTGGCAGTGGGCTGGGTCTAAGGGAAGATAATGGCATAGGGATAGGCCCGCATCATTTTCAAGAAGGAGAAGGCAGGAGGGCCATGGGCTAGGGGCAATCTATATTGATGGTCTTACCACCTACCACAAGGTGTTTGACAAGCATGCTTCATCCTTTTAAGAACTCAGTGACAAATTATAGTGATATTTTGTTTGTGTTTTAACAAATAAAGCTTGCCTGAAGATCAGAGTGCAGAGCTAAGCCATTGGAGGCCAGGGAATGATGGCTCACACCGTTAATCCCAGGACTCGGGAGACAGAGGCAGAGGAGTATCTTTTAGTTCAAGGGTATTCTGGGCTACACAAGATTGACTCTGTCTAAAAGAGAAACAGCTCACACAAAGGTGATCCCAGTTGTAGGGATCACATTGTGCCTTTAACTCTAGCACTAGGGAGGTTTTGGAGACAGGATGATGCGGCTGGACGGAGAGAGGAATATAAAGCGGAAGGAAACGAGCTCTGCGGTCTGGACATGCAGTCCGAGGAGGCTTAGTGGAGACAGTTGCGGTCTGAGGTGCAGTCTGAGGCAGCAGTCCGAAGCCGTCAGTCTGAGGATGGAATCAGTCTGAGATGCAGTCTGAGGATTGGTAGAGACAGGATCGGCCCTTCAGTCTGAGGATTTGGTAGAGGTGAAAGGTCTCTAGTGGCTGGCTACACTGCTTCTCTGATCGCTCAGCTTTCATCCTCTAGTATCGGACTCTGGGTTTTTACTATTAAGACCAATTAGAATTCGTGCTACAACAAAGGTTACACAGCTGTCGTGTCAGGATTCAGACCTAAAATGTTAGGTTGACCACTCAGCATAATTTAGAGCAAACCCTGTGAGCAGGGATTCCTGCGGAAAACAATCTTGGAAGTGTTCTGTGGAATGTAGGAAGTCAGAGAGGTCTCTCTGAAGATGGAATTGAGTCTCATCAACCGGAGGAGCCACCACAGGGACTGAGGATGACGCTTGTGGAGGTAATGCTGCGTGCACACAATGCTGTAAACCAGCGGTGGTGGCGCATGCATTTCGACCCAGCACTCAGGAGGCAGAGGCAGGCTGATCTCTGTGAGTTCAAGGCCAGCCTGGTCTACAGAGCGAGTTGCAGGACAGCCAGGGCTACACAGAACAAATGAAACAATATGGGCTAAATAATGGCCTTTAATAGAAGACACACTGCAGGCTTTAGATCAGCTGGCTCAAGAGCAAGTTGATGCTTGACATATTGAAGAATCAACCAGCCCTTGAAATTCTCCTGCATTTGTTGTTAAAAAGAAATCTGGAAAATGGAGAATGGTGACAGATCTAAGAGCTTTCAACAAGGTTAGCCAACCTATGGGCCCTCTACAATCTGGAATTCCTCTGCCTTCTCTGTTACCAAAGGGATGGCCTCTCATAATTATTGATTTAACAGATTGTTTCTACACTACACCTTTACAAGAAAGGGATCATGAAAAATTTGCTTTCACAGTGCTTACTTACAATAATTCTCAGCCTAGTAGGAAATACCAGTGGACCGTCTGCCCACAGGGAATGCTCAATAGCCTCACCCTGTGCCAATACTTTGAACGGAAGCCATTGGAAAATAATATACAAGCAATTTCCTAAGTCTATAATTTACCATTACATGGATGACATTTTGTTATTTGTCTCAAATGCAGATACTTTAGAAAGAATGTTTGAAGAAGTAAAAAAAGTTTTGCCAGCCAAGTGGTGGTGGCGCACGCCTTTAATCCCAGCACTTGGAAGGCAGAGGCAGGCAGATGTCTCTGAGTTTGAGGCCAGCCTGGTCTATAAGAGCTAGTTCCAGGACAGGTTCCAAAGCCACAGAGAAACCCTGTCTCAAAAAGAATCCAAAAAACCCCCCCAAAAACAAAAAACAAACAAACAAAAAACAAAAAAGGAAGAAAAAAGAAAAAGAAAGAAAGAAAGAAAAAGTTTTGCCTAAATGAGGATTACAAATTGCTACTGAAAAAGTACACAGAGGAGATTCTGTCAGTTGCCTAGGTTACAAAATAGGTTTACAGAAAATTAGAACACAAAAGTCACAAATTAAGAGAGACTGATTGTGGACTCTTAATGACTTTCAAAGATTACTAGGAGATATTTCCAGTCTATGGCCAGCTGTTGGGATAACACCTGACCTAATAGTTTACTTAAACAAAACCTTAGATAATGACAAAGACTTAAATAGTTCCAGAGAATTAACAGCTGAAGCGGAAAAATAATTGATGGTCATTGAAGAGAAATTACAGGAGGCACATATAGATAGAATAAGTCCAAATCTTAATTGTATTCTAGTCATATTGCCTTCCAGAATTTCCCCTACAGGAATTTTAATGTAGAGGGAAGACATTATCTTAGAATGGATCTTTTTACCACATAAACTAAGTACAAAATTAAAAACTTACGTGGAAAAAGTCTCTGAATTAATTATAAAAGGAAAATTGAGACTTTGTCAATTAGCAGGTACAGACCCAGCAGAAATTATAATACCTTTTACTGCTGATGAAATTAAAAAATTATGGGAAGATAATAAACCATGGCAAAGAGCTTGTGCTAATTTTTTGGGAGAAATTAATAGCAATTATCCAAAAATTGATAGAATTAACCTTATAAAGATAATGACCTGGATTCTTCCCTGAATTGTACATGATGCACCAATAACTGGAGCCTATACATTTTATACTGATGCAAATAAATCAGGAAAGGTAGGTTACAAATCAGAAGAATTAAGATGGAACAAAGCCCTTATAATTTTGTCCAAAAGGCAGAATTATATGCTATTCTCAAGGTACTAAGGAATTTTTTAAATAATCTCTTAATATAGTTACTGATTTGCAATATGCAGAAAGAGTTGTCTTGCATATTGAAACTGCTGAATTTATACCAAATGATACAGAATTGACTTCACTATTCATACAGGTTCAAGATATAATCAAGAATAGGCTATGTTCTATATACATAACACACATACAATTCCATATGGGTCTGTCAGGTCCTCTAGCACAAGGTAATGCAAAAATTGATTGATTATTGATTGGAAGTGTGTCACAGGCCTCAGAATTTCATAGGAACCATCATGTCAATAGCAAGGTTTAAAGAAAGAGTTTTCTATTACACGGCAACAAGCTAAGGAGATTATAAAGAGATGTCCTACTTGTTTCTTCTATAACCAAACACCATTACCAGCAAGGAGTAACCCAAAGGGTACTCAAAGGAATCAGATATGGTAGATGGATGTGTTCCACTTTATAGAATTTGGAAAAAATTAAAATATGTACACCACACCATTAACACTAATTCAGGTTTTCAATGGGCAACTGCCTTGAGCTCAGAAAAGGCTGATTCCATAATCATGCATTTATTAGATGTTATGGCCATCACAGGTATACCTGCACAAATAAAGACATACAATGGTCCAGCATATGTGTCTAAGAAAATGAAACAGTTTTTTTGCTTATTATCATATAAAGCATATTACAGGTATACCAAACAATCCTAAGGGTCAGGCAGTTATAGAAAGATCAAATTGAACTATAAAGGATATGCATGGTAAAATTTGGTTATTTGGGCACATATACATCTCTACTTAAAAATAAGAACTGGCTTTGGAGTTGGACAATGGCTATCCTTCTCTAAATCCAAGCATGTTGTTAAAAGAAAAATTCAGAATTTCTGTCTCATGTGAGGAGCCATCTGGTATGGGACAGAAAGAAGACAGATTTTAAGGAAATATTTTACTTTTCTCCATGCCCATTTTGTTTATATTGTATCTTTAGTTAAATATGTCTATATGAATAATGCTTAAGTTTTCCACAATGAACAATAGATTTTCCTACAGTAATCTTTGAAGCTTCCAGGAAGAAGATGGGGATCCACAACAACGACTCCACCTGGTTGATATGACATCATGATGCTGATAGTGCTACTGTGAGACTGATTTTTTTGGGTATCAGCTGTGGAAAAGGTGTACCTTCTTACAACGTTCTGGCTAGAACTCCAAATAAGAACTTCAAAAAACAAACAGACAGGCAAACAAACAGAAACCCTATTGTCTACTCAGAGACTATTTGTAATTATACAAAACAGCAGTCTTGAAGCTTAACCATCATTTTACTTTTACAGAATTCCATAGAAAAAATATCGTTTCCATGACAGCAGGAAGCAATTCTAGAAAGCAATGTTCCCTCTCCCAACAAAGTTTATCCTCACTGTTAGAGACAATATTTAGGGGTTATTACTCTCATAGGGTTAGGGGTTGGGGTGAAAATTATGTAGGCCTAGAGATCTGAAAAAAAAGGGAAAATTGAATGGGATAATAGGTAATTTAGTGTGAACTTATTCACACTAATAATAATAGTGAGTAATAGAGTGAATACTTGTGAGCTATTATTTATGGATAATTTATACTGGCATAGTTTCTTGTATATTGATACAAGTTCAAGTTATATTTGTTATTTCTGTTTACAATATTTGTACAACTATACAAAGTTATTTTGTCATATTGGATGCATGCATGTTTCTACCTCTGTTTAAGACATTTTGTATATTGATACAATTTTAGGATATATTTATCATATTCCATTATATATTTCTATCTCTGATTAAGATACTTATACATTGTTTACATTTTGATGTTGTTGTCCTCCTTTACTGCACAGCTTTTTAAAGATTGTTTAATATTCTGATATAAAGTCTTAATCTTTTTTTTTTTTTTTTGGTTTTTCGAGACAGGGTTTCTCTGTGGCTTTGGAGCCTGTCCTGGAACTAGCTCTTGTAGACCAGGCTGGTCTCGAACTCACAGAGATCCACCTGCCTCTGCCTCCCGAGTGCTGGGATTAAAGGCGTGCGCCACCACCGCCCGGCTAAAGTCTTAATCTTTAAGTTATATAGGGATTCAGTATTATAGGTTAGTAGTCATTCATGTTTCTTATACTTTTAGTCAGACTAATTAGGTTCTTTAGATGCATAGAGGTTGTATTCTGCATAGTTAGGTAACCTTCAATCATTTCAAAGATCTGCAGAACATGGCATTTAAATAACTTAGGGTTCTGTTGACATGAGACATGATTGCTCCTGGCAGCACCAACCTATTCCTGAAAGAGTGTTGAGCACCAAAGACTTCCACTTGGAGTTTGTCTTGCACAACTGGCCTTTGGGCAAGAAACTGCCCATGCCTTGACCACTGACAAAATGCACGATGTCCAGACTGGATAAGCAGGGTACAAGAAAAAAGACTGTCAAATCTTGCCAAGACCGAGTAAGATGGTTTTGAAACATTTCCTGCCTCTGAAAATGGTCTGTCAGTTACTTCTAGGCCTTAGTCAAAGTGGGTTGCTTCAACATTGCAAATAAGACTTTGGGTGATTGCTCAGGCAGCTAGTTGTCTCTGTCATCTACTACACATTTCGGAAACTGCTTGATTGTACTTTCTGCCTACTCAAGCAATATTATCTCCCTTCTCAGGCCTTCAATGGGGTTGAAGATTAGATAGTCATAGTTACTGTCCTCTTATGATCTAGCCAAACCATTTCCAATATAAGACTTAAACTCCCTAGGATAGAATGTTAATTAAACATTTAGTATACTTTCCTTGCTTGATATTTTTTATGCTGGTTGTAATCCTAACCTTATACTTGATATCTGTTCCTAGTGTATATAGTTTTATATTGGGTTTGGAACTCTCTTATTTAAACAAAAGGGAGAGGTGCTGTGGGAGCTCTTTGTTTTGTTTTTAGATAGGGTTTCTCTGTGTAGCCCTAGATGTCCAGAAATTCCCTCTGTAGACCAGGCTGACTTCAAACTCATACAGATCCTCCTGGCTCTGCCTCCTGAGTGCTGGGATTAAAGGTGTATGCCAACTCCACCCAACTATTATTATTATTTTAGAGCTACTATTATTTATTTTATTTTATTTTTTCTTTTCTTTTCTCTTCTTTTCCTATTTTTCCGAGAAAGGGTTTCTCTGTAGCTTTGGAGCCTGTCCTGGAACTCACTCTGTAGACCAGGTTGACCTCAAACTCACAGAGATCCACCTGCCTCTGCCTCCCAAGTGCTGGGATTAAAGACATGCTATCACACCAAACTCTATATTACTTTTAATTGCGTGTGTGTGTGTATGTCTTCATGTGGGTATCTGCACTTGAGCGTGTGAAATGCCCTCCATGGGGGCTGGGAAATGAACTCAAACCCTCTGCAAGATCAGTATGTGCTCTTAACTGCTGAGCCTTCTCTCCAACCCCACCCTTAAAAGAGTTTTTAAGACTTAGGGAAAACATACTGCTGTAGGGTGTTCACTAGAGAAGACCGCTCAGACATGGGTTTAAGCCAATAGAAAAGTCTTCATTAACTGGCTGCAGGCCAGCATTGGGTGTTCAGGATCCCATTGTTGCAATGAGCCTTTCTCAGGATGAGCTTTTAAGCACAAAACCATGTCCTGGGTTTACATACTTGAGTTAACAAGAACAGTTAGTCAGAAGCAGAACTACAGAAGCCAAAAAGCAAGGTTAGTACATGTAGAGACTTTCCCAGAGCTCTGTGCTTTGATGGATTAGGTCTTTGTTTTAGTTTTGGCAGGTGGTGCTGTCTGCGTACTGAGTTTTACAGCCTGGACGGTACTTCCATTATGGCATCGGTCATGCTAAGGTCTGAGGGCCTACTAAGGGGAGGGGCCCTGTTACACATTATATAACCCAGTAAAAAAAATCAGTAAGCAAAATGACATATGTTGTTGAGCACCTAATTCCAATTCCTGGAGATTGTCAGGGGAATGGATTCAAGGCCAGCCTAGAATACATGAAGCCCAGTTGCCAAAACTCTCCAAGATAAAAATAATACAAGCAAAATAATCCCTCCACTTCCCCTTTGTGCACAGTTATGTACCAGGCTTTTCATCTGGGCCACCAACCAGCTCCCAAGTCATTCTAGGGAGATTCTCATTCGTTGTGAATGCTCAGTCTTAGCTTAGGCTCGTTTCCCACTACCTCTTATAACTTAACCTGTTTCTCTTCCTCGACGTTTTGCCTAGTGGCTTTTTACCTTTCTTTCCTTCTGTACATCTTATTACCACTGCTTCTCTTGACTGGCAGCTGCCTAGCTTCTGGCCCCCGTCATGTTCCTCTTTTTCACCTTGTTTTCTCCTCCTCCTTCTCTTCAATTTAGATTTCTTCCATTTATTCTCTCTGCCTGCCAGCCCCGCCTATTCCTCTCCCTCCTAGCTATCGATTGACATTCAGTTTGTTATTAGACCAATCGGATGCCTTAGGCAGCAAGGTGAAACAGCAACCCATCTTTTCATAAGTGAACAAACAAATGTAGCACACCTTTCCTCAGTTAAAATAACATTCCACAGCACAATAGAGTGCACACATTGGCTAGTACCTGTGAGGAATTTTTCCTAACGAGAGCTCTGTGCCGACGCAAATTCCCAATCAAGCCAAATCAAAACAAGTCAAATTAAAAAAAATATCCAGGTTTAATGTGATTCCTGCACTCTCGGGTGGCCCTGAGGGGGAACCGGGAGGCCGCAACCCGCGACCACCAGGAGGAAGGAAAAGGGACCACGTGATCCTCTTTTGGGCGCTCACATAAATACCCTGTGGGAGTGGTCCTGACCCCTGAGGATGCTAGGATTTGGAGTCCAGACCAATACAGCTCTCAGGCCTGGGGGCTGGGGGCTACGCTTTCAACTTAACAGTACCTATTGTTAATGTCAGAATAAAGAGAAATAACTGAATGATGCTTAATTAATCCACAGGTTACAGAGGTGAGTGTGGCTGACATTTCTTGGTTTTGAAAGATCAAGAAGGGCCTTGCCCAGTGGATGTGCTTTCTAGGTACGAGTGTCAGGTGAGCAAGGGACATTAGGGATGAGAGTTCAGCACGCCTGTGTGACAGGCATACAGGCATTCTGGCTTGGCGCAAAGTCAGCATAGTCCTAGGGCAGTTTCCCTCGCCTGCCGGGCTCATGCTTTCTATTTCTGGGTTTCAGTTCTGTAATAAACCAGCTGCTGAGAAGTAGAAAGTTCTTGTTTTCGTTCAGGCCAGAGCGGGAAATAGTAACAAGTGAGCAATCAAAGCAGGGTACATAGGAAGCCCCAGGCCACAGCAATCAGAAGTCCCAGGGCCTTGACAGGGTGGTCTACACCATTTTGTTGTTGACATCACTTGTTTGTTTGTCTTTTTCAAGACAGGGTTTCTCTGTATAGCCATGGCTGGCCGCAGACTACCAGAGATCCTCTGGGGTTCTCTGTCTCTGCCTCCTGAGTGCTGGGATTAAAGGCGTGAGCTGCCACTGCCCCACTAGTGGTGCAGTGCCTGTAATTCTAGCACTCTGGAGGCAGAGTCAGGTGGATCTCTGGGAGCTCAAGACCAGTCTGGTGAGTTTGAGGACAGCCAGAGCTACATCATGGAAAGATTTTGTTTCTAAAAAAAAAAAAAAAAAAAAAAAAAGTCACAGGGAGGAAAGGGGAGAGGGGTGTCATTTGGTTTTGGCCTCTGATCCCCAGTTCTAGAAAGGACCTGGGGTAGTTGCTCTTGCTCAGTTTTTGGCCCTGCTGTTTTCTTTCTCCTTAGCAAATGAGTTCAGCACTCTGTGCCTAGGTCTCTGTACATTGCCATCCCCATACCTGCCCCTGTCTCTGAATCCCTGAATGCTGAGTGGCTCAGCAGACAGGCCCAGGGAGCTGGTGATGGAGGGCAGGGCTGTATTAGGAGCTCGGTACCCAGAGGTGACAAGGAAGAACCTAGCTCCCTTCCTCCTTCCCTGGAGAAGTACACACTTTTTTTTTTTTTTTTTTTTTTTTTTTTTTTTTTGGTTTTTCGAGACAGGGTTTCTCTGCAGCTTTAGAGCCTGTCCTGGAGCTAGCTCTTGTAGACCAGACTGGTCTCGAAAGAAGTACACACTTTTGTGTATCTCCAAAGCTTTGCTGGTGTGAGCCTGGCGGGAGGGCCCCAGGGCAGAATGGGTTCAGGGTTTAAAGTAAGAGCTGAAACCAGAAGGGACCCAACCTCAAGCGGTAAGGGGATGCACAAGGGCTGAAGGAAGTGATGGCCAGTGCAGGAAAGTTACTTCTCAAGCAGCAGTGGCCGGCTTGGATCCTGGCTGGCACCGGAGTGAGCCTGGGGTGGTTCAGGTGCCAGCTGCCCCCAGCTGCCCCAATGTTTGTGCAGTCGGTGTATTATCCTGACATATCCAAGAGCTCTCACATACCTTGGCTCCTAGTCTCGCACAGAGAGGCCCAGACCTGTGCAGCAAGTCAGCAGCACGCGTGTTATGACCTTTTAACTGTTCCTCTGCACCCGGTCTGCATGGAATCCTTCCTCGAGCACAGACTCTGGCCCATGCATAGATCCACACCTGCCTAAGTTTCCCTTTGCCAGAAGACCTTAGAGATCTCCCTCAGGTATAGTTAAAAAAAATAAAGCAGCTGGTCTCATGATAGGAGGAAGGGAACACAGAGAGCAAGGCTGAGCAGACATCAGGTGGTATTGGGAGAAATGGGGGAGACTAAGGTTCAAGAAGTCAAAAGAAGGACCAGGTATGGTGATTCTAACTGTGGTCCCAGGACTTGGGAAACTGAGGCAGGAGGACTGCTACAAGTTCAAGCCAGCTTGGACTACAGAGTAACAGCATTAGAACTTATCTAAAGAAGAGAAGAGAGGAGAGGAGAGGAGAGGAGAGGAGAGGAGAGGTCAGGTGTGATGACACACACTTGTAAACCCAGCAGCACTTGAGAGGTCTAGAGGCAGGAGGATCAGAAGTTCAAGGTCATCTACACCTATCTAGTGAGTGAGAGGCCTGGCCTCTGACGTGTGAGACCCTATCTCAAAAAGGAAGCAGGGTGGGGAGGGGAGTGAGAGAGACTGAGGGAATAAAGACAGAACAACAGACAGAAAGAAGAAAGAGAGTTAAGAAGAAAAAGAACTTAGGGGTGCACCACGTGCCTTAGCACATGAACTTGGCATAGGTGACATTCTAGTCTATTAAAAAAAAGAATGAAGTGGAACATTTACAAAGCCTTTGACAAAGTGTCCACACATTGCTAGTGTTAGGTGAGAAGTCAATCTCTCCTCCCCTGTAGAACCCAGACAAATCATTAGCACCAGACTTTGCAAGTCCCTACGGTGGCTCCTTCACCAACTGTTAGGAAAGAGGCAAGAAGCTTGTTTTTCAGAGTTTATGTTGCTCTTGGCATTTATTTCAGTTCATTGGCTTCCACTCAGACCCTCTCGCAAGCCATGGCATTTGCAGTGGAAAACAAAGGTAGCCCAGAAGTCAACCTGTCAATCTCACGTTCATCTCCAAGGAGCTCAGAACACTGCAGCTAATTCAATGCACACCAGCCTCAGGCCCGAAGAGTCACTTAAGACAAGATCACTATGACGTCCTCAGAGCTCCAGAGAAAGGCTCATGCCTCCAAATCAACACTGAATGTCTTTGTTTTTATTCTCCCTCTTCCCCTCCCTCCCTCCCTCCCTCCCTCCCTCCCTCCCTCCCTCCTTCCCTCTCTCCCCCTTCCCCCTCTCTGTGTGTGTGTGATGTATGTGTGTGTGTGTGTGTGTGTGTGTGAGCACATGCTGCAGTGCATATGTGGGGCTCAGAGGTCAACTTGCAGAAGTTAGTTTTCCCATTGATGGACTTGTAGGTCTGTAAAACATTCCCCATTCATGTAGTGGTCAGGATTGAACACGGGGTCTCATGTATGCTAGGCAAGCACTCTACCAACTGAGTTATAAACCCAGTCCTTAAATTAAGACAGCTTTAAAGTACATTGGTGGAGGGGCTGGAGAGGTTCCTTGGCAGTTAAGAATACTGGCTAAAGCTGGGCGGATCTCTGTGAGTTCGAGGCCAGTCAGGTCTACAACACTGGCAGATTCTCCAGAGGGATCTGATGTCCTCTGTCCTCCACAGATGTACACGCAGGTGAAATACCTATGCACACTCAAAACCAGAGAGGTGCTGAGGTACGGCGACTGGAGAGATTTCTGCCATGGCCTCATGCTGTCTGGTGGCATTCCTAGCTTTCAGATTGGTGGAAGCTAGTGGTTTGCTGAGAATACTTTATTAAGGTTTGCATAGTCACAAGATGAGGTCAGACATCGGGGTAGACAATGAATGTCTTTCAAAGGGACTGAAAATAGCCCAAGATAATTTGGCTCTTGTCTACAACATTTTAACTCTCCATAAGCAGGAAGTTCAATCATTTGACCTTGTATTAATAGCCCATCTGTCTCTCTGGCTCTCTGTTTTTCTCCCTCCCTCCCTCCCTCCCTCCCTCCCTCTCCCTCCCTCTCCCCCCCCCCTCCCTCTCTCTCGCTCCCTCCCTCCCTCCCTCCCCCCCTCCCTCCCTCCCCCCCTCCCTCTCTCTCTCCCCCTCCCTCCTTCCCCTCCTCTCTCATTTCTCCACTTCCCTCCCTCCCCCCTCCCTGACTCTGTCTCTCTCTCTTGGAAACTTCAGTATGGCAACAGTAATATGTGATCATGTCGCTTGAACCAAGAAGGTTCCTCAGATCTCATGATAGGTAGCATGGAATCTCTGCCCTGGAGCCAGACCTTTCTGCAAACACAGGTGGCATTCACGAGGCCCAGGGAGCTGCTTCTCTTGGTAACACTGAGGTGAGCTGCTGGCTCTTGGCAGCACTGAGGGTCCTGGCTGCCGCCTGCAGAAAGAAGCACACTCTGCACCCCTGAATCTGTCCACAGTTCACACTCAGGGGTTCCCTTTCAGTCCTTCAGTACAAATTACTTGTCCTGCGGTTTCCGTTAAGTTTCCCAAAACTTCGATCATTCCAAGAACCAGATTGCTCGCTATCCCTTCATGTCAACAGATCCATGAGGAGTTGTGGCACTGGGGACGACTGTCCCAACACTCAGTTTTGAATTTTCCTTTGTCAGAACCACAGTTCTGTGAACCAGTGCCTGCCCGAGACAGTCACAGTAGGAAGGAAACCCAGGCATTTTCCTGGAGTGTCTTCAGAGAACACCCATCTGTCTTGAGCATCACACGTGACTCAGACCCTTGTTAGCAGCAAGCCTCCCGGGGCGGCGAAGCAATACCCACTTCTGACCACACAGCCGACTCCGCTGGCCTCGGTGACCCCGTCAGCCCCAGGCGGGCAGCTGGAGAGGCTCGGCATCCTGCCGAAGTCATCCGCAGTCCAGTGGGCCATTAATCCACAGATGAGCAGCTCAGGGCTTTAACCGGGAAACAGGAAAGTATTCTGACTTTCGGCCCCTTGCAGCCTAAACGGACATTCAGGACAGCGCACCACACCTTCAGCTGGTAAGAATGGAAGTTGTTCACGTTTCCTCTTCTACCCAGGAGAGGAAGCACCTGTAGGTCTTAATTCTACCCTGCTATGTGACAAGGGACAACATGTCTGAGTGAAGACAGGGGAGAATTTAGGCTAGAGAACAGAAAGTTCAGTTTTGCTAATCTCTCTGTTTCTGTCTTGCTTTAATAATTTTGGTTGTGAGCCTAGCCTTTAACAGCTAAGCCATCTCTCCAGCCTGTGTCTCTTTCTGAAGACAAGAACTCAGGTAGCTAGGGCTGGGTTTGTACTTGACCTTGAGTTTCATTTTTTAAACGATTTATTAAAACACCATCTATGTGTATGTGCATATGTCTCTCTCGGTGTGTATACCACATGCATGCACATGTCTCCAGGATCCAGAAGAGGGATCAGATCCTCTAGAGCTAGAGATATAGGCAGTGTGAGCCACTGGACATGGGTGCTGGGAACCAAGCTCAAGCCCTCTGGAAGAGCAAGAAGTACCCGCTGACCACTGAGCCATCCCTGCAGCCCTAACCTTGAATTTATGACCTGTCCACATTCACCTCAGAAGTCATCACTTCCATTACAGGCATGGGCCATCACGTCCATTTCTGCAGTGCTGGGGATCGAACCCAGGGCTGCGCACACACTGGGCTAGCACTCTACCCACTAAACTACCCACCCCAAGCCCCTAGTTTCGTCTTTTCCTTGATGCTACAGATCGATTTCATGGTTGTGGGTAATCCCAAATACCCACAAAGGGCTAGCTCTCTGCCACTGAGCTACACCCCCATCTCAGAAAATTCAGTTTTAACCATGTCAAGTTTAAGTTCACTAGGAATTTTGAGAAATTAGCTATATAAGGCCCGGGGTTCAATTTTCATATGGACCACTGGCATTGAGGAAATTGTCGAGTGCAGGATAGTCTGAGGATTTGTAACATGACAAATATATCCAGGAGAGAGCCCTAAAAAGCCATTGTTTAGAACATTGATGGGGAAAAGGGATGGGTAGTAGAGGTGGAGAAAGAGGATTCAAGAATCTAGAAGAAACCAAACCCGCTGGGCAGTGGTGGCGCACGCCTTTAATCTCAGCACCTAGGAGGCAGAGGCAGGAAGATCTCTGTGAGTTTGAGGCCATCCTGGTCTACAAGAGCTAGTTCCAGGACAGGCTCCAAAGCTACAGAGAAACCCTGTCTTGAAAAGAAAGAAAGAAAGAAAGAAGGAAAGAAAGAAAGAAAGAAAGAAAGAAAGAAAGAAAGAAAGAAAGATCAAACCCACTTCTGCCCCAGGAGGCGACACAGCCTACATTAATGTTCCCCAGAGAAACAGAACATATAGCAGACACAGTTCATCTAGACATCTGTGTGTGTGTGTGTGTGTGTGTGTGTGTGTGTGTGTGTGATATGCATGTGCCTGTGAGCGCTCCTGCCTTGTGGTTGTGGTGGAGGTCAAGGACAACTTACAGGAATCAGTTTTCCCCTTCCCCCACATGGAACACAGGACACTAAAGAGGCCCAGAAGGGTGCTAAAGGGGAGATGTCAAAGAGAAGTCAAAGAGCCGATGGGCCAGGTGACCTGGGGCCCTTAGGGCCTAGGAACACAGTAGCTTTTAGATCTGATAAATGGGAAACCTCAAAGGTCTTAAGTACAGGACTTCCAAGAACTGATTTCCTACTTATCTATTTATTGTTTGTTTGGTTTTTTTTTCGAGGTGGGGAGGGGTATGTGGGTATTAAGATAGGCTCTTATGTTGCCTAAGCTGGACTTGAACTTGTTATATACTTGTAAAGACCTAAAATTCTGGATCTTCCTGCTTCCACCTGAGATTGCAGGCATATGCCACCATGTCTGGCTTTATTTATTGTTTTTTATTTGTCTGTTTTTCAAGACATGTTTTCTCTGTATAGCCTTGGCTGTCCTGGAACTCACTCTGTAGTCCAGGCTGGCCTTAAACTCACAGAGATCTTCCTGCCTCTGCCTCCTAGGTGCTGAGATTAAAGGTGTGTGCCATCACTGCCTAGGTTATTTATTGGTTTTTAATTTTAAATAAATTGTGCCAGGTGGTGGTAGCACAGACTTTTAATCCCAGCACTTGAGAGCAGAAGCAGGGGAATCTCTGAGTTCTAGGCTAGCCTGGTCTACAGAGTGAGTTTTAGGACAGTCAGAGTTATACAGTGAAACCCTGTCTTGAAAAAAAATTAAATATATGTGTATATGTGAGTGTTCACATTTGCATTAGCTCATGCATTCAGATCATCCTTGAAGAACCCAGAAGAGGGCATCAGATCCCCTGGAGCTGGAGTTAAAGAGATGTTAGCTGCCTGACGTGGGATTGGGAACTGAAACCTGAGAGCAAAAAGTGCTCTCAACCACTGAGCTATCTCTCTGTTTGGGTCAAGGCTTCACCCCAGCCCCTGGCACCCCTATACCCAAAGAGTCTGGAATGTTTGGGTGGAAAGTTCCATCCCAAGCCCCCTCCCCTGGGAGTTGCCCCAGTCCAGACTCCCAGTCCAGACTCCACCTCTGAGGAAGCCCACCAAACGGCGACCCCTCCCTGAGAGATGCCCATAACCACGGGGTATTAAAACAGCAACCCAGAGAACAAACATGTGGTTTCCTGGTTTCCCCATCTCCTCTCTGAGGGCCTGGAAGGCCACCTGGATGCGTTAGTATCCATTAATCCTGGGCTTTCTTTAATTTGGTTTGATTTGGTTTGGTTTTGATTATTGTGTAGGCAGAGGAGTTTTCAGGCTGTAAAAACTTTTCACTCTCCAGTCATTTTATTGATTTTTATTTGTTTGTTTCTTTGTTTCTGCTCTTTTTTTTAAAGATTTATTTATTTATTACATATACAGTGTTCTGCTTGCATGTATCCCCGCAGGCCAGAAGAGGGCACCAGACCTCATTACAGATGGTTGTGAGCCACCATGTGGTTGCTGGGAATCGAACTCAGGACCTCTGGAAGAGCAGTCAGTGCTCTTCACCGCTGAGCCATCTCTCCAGCTACCAGGCACTCTACTCTTATTGAGGAGCAGGTGGCAGGTATAGAGGTCAGAGGACAACTTTCCAGAGTAGAGCTTCTTTACTATAAGGTGGGTCCTGGGTTAAATTCTAGTTATCTGGGGACTGGAGAGATGGCTCAGAGGTGAAGAGCACTGGCTGCTCTTCCAGAGGTCCCAAGTTCAATTCCTAGCACCCACATGGTGGCTCACACCCATCTATAATGAGATCTGGTGCTCTCTTCTGTTGTATAGGCATACATGCAGGCAGAACACTGTATATATTAAAACAAACAAACAAAAGATTTATAAAGCTGGACAGTTGTGGTACACACCTTTAATCCCAGTACTCAGGAGGCAGAGGCAGGCGGATCTCTGTGAGTTTGAGGCTAACTTGGTCTACAGAGCGAGTTTCAGGACAGGCTCTAAAGCTACAGAGAAACCCTGTCTCAAAAAACAAACAAACAAAAACAAAACAAGAACAGAAAATCCAGGTTTTCAGGCTGGCAGCAAGCATCATTACCCACTGAGCCATCTTGTCAGTCCCCTTTAGTGTGTGCGTGCGTGCGTGTGTGTGTGTGCGTGCGTGTGTGCGTGCATGCGTGCGTGTGTGTGTGTGTGTGTGTGTGTGTGTGTTGAGACAGGGTCTCATTGTAGCTCAGGCTGTCCCCAAAGCCAGCCTTAAACTCCTAATCCCTCTGCCTCTCTTTTTAAAAGAGAAGAGTTAAGATGAGAAATGGTTGATTTGCTATTAACTGTTAGAAGCCCCAGCCCCACTCATATACATGTTACCTGGGCAGTGGTGGCACTTGGGAGGCAAAGGCAGGCAGATCTCTGTGAGTTTGAGGGTAACCTGGTCTACAGTGTGAGTTCTAGTACAGCCAAAGCTACACAGAGAAGCCCTGTTTAAAAAAAAACCAAAATAACAAATTTATTTATTACACACGGCTCCCACATGTATAATATGTATGTATGTGTCTCTGTGTGTGTCTGTGTATGTGTTTAAGAAGAGTGAATGGAGAACAGTGGTTTTAGACATTCAAATGTTTAAAATTCGTCCCATGTATTTATTTGTTTTGTGGGGGAAGTGGAGAGGAGTGAGGGGTGTATGTGTATCATGGCATGTGTGCAGAGGTCAGAGGACAGCTGGCTGGAGACAGTTTTCTCCTTTTGTCATGTAGGTCCTGGGGAATGGACTTAGGCTGTTGGGTTTGGCATCTGAGCCATCTCACTGGCCCTTAGACTTTCAAATTTGAGTGGATGTTAGGTATCTAGGCAGAAGTCAAGCATACAGACGGATCTTGGATCTGAGTGTGGAGTTCAGAACAGAGTGGATCAAGGATTTTATTTGAAGATTGGTAGAGTATCCGTGGCATTTAAATCCACAAAACGAAAGACTGGAGAGACAGGCGATCCAGAAGTTTGGAGCGTGTACTGCTCTTACAGAGGACCAGAGTTTGGTTCCTAGCACTTATGCTAGGCAGCTCAGAATACTTGTAACTCCAGCTCCAGGATATGATGCCCTCTTCTGACCTCTTTGGGCATTGCACTTACATGCACGTATACAAACATATACAAATAATTAAACTCACTCAAAACTTTTTTCTTTTGCTTTAATGACCCGTTCTTTCTCTGAACTGTGTGAGCATTTTAATTCCTATGTAGAAAAGGATTGCTCATATTAAAGGTGAAGCCTTAATACTTTGTGTCCAGCTGACTATCCTTTGGAAGAGGATTGGGTGAAGCGATATTTTTGCAATGTCACCTCCCTCTGAGGTTGTTTATATTATGTAATTCAGATACAACACATTTGACTTTAACACCTCAGTCTAATGAATTTATCATTGTTCTTCAAAGTATTATGCACAGTCCAGACAGAATCAGTGGGTTTTCTTCTGGTCACACACTCTTGCCTCAGGGATATTATTATACTTTCTATTCCTTCTGCCTGCAGCACTCTTCCCTCGGGTTGAAGTAGACCTCTTGCTCGGTTCCTCCATCTTTTAGCTCAGGTTTCATCTTATCTGAATGAACCTTCTACGCTGACTAACCAGATTCTAGGAGCAAGTTTCCTCGCTGTTCTGGGTTTGCTCTTAGCTCTCCAATACAGACAGTGGGCCCTGTGAGTGCTAGGTCTGGTCTATATAGTGAGTTCCAGGCCAGCCAGGGCTACTTAGTGAAACTTAGTATTCAGACATCTGTACTGGCCTGCCCTTGGAGTCCTGACAGGATACATCCTCAGATGCAGCCACTAAGAGCACCCCCTACGTTTATTCCCTTTTAAAAGGTGGGCCTGTCCACTTCCTGTATCTCTCACTCCCTCCTGTTCCCTCTCCCTTTTCTTCCCTTTCTCTCTCTCTTTCTCTTCTGCCACTCTCGTCCCCAGGGACCAGTCTCTGCCCCTTCTCTCTCCTCTTCAAATTAACCTCCTATGTGAGCCTTGTTGCACGGCATGACTTCACTTCACAGTGTTTTAAATAAATTACAACAGAAACCCTGTTTCAAACAAAGAAAATGCTCCACAGTCATGCAATCCCAGGCGACTCTAATCAGCACAGCTACGTGGTAGCAGGTTTTTTGTTTGTGTGTTTTTCCCACTTTGTTTTGTTTGCTAGCCTTGCTGAAAACCTACACCAGACTCTCAAGCATCTCCCCATCTCAGGATGGATGGCTGGGAACCCACTGTGTAGCTGAGTCTCATCTTAAACCCCTGATCTTCCTGCCTCCACCTTCCAATTAAGCTAAACGGTTAAGAGGACTGGCTGCTTTTCCAGGGGACCTGGGTTCAAGTTCCAGCATCCACATGGTGGTTTGTAGCTATCTGTAACTCCAGTTCCTGGGACTCCAATGTCCTACCCTGGCCACTCTGTGCTGTAGGAATCTAGCAAATCACTATGCGGGGTGGACATTAGAATAAACAATCTTTTTTTTTTTTTTTAAAGTACTTTGGCCTTGAAGAGTCCTTGTGACTTGTGGGAAACAGTGACTGTTTTGCTGAAGAGGCATTGTAGCCATTCCATGACTTTGTTCATAAGACACCTCAGGCACACCCAAGGCTCTTGTGTTATTGTGTAATCAAACGATACATAATAAAGGGCTAAAGACATGAAGGCGTGTGATGCTCTCCTTTCATAAGACAGGTAAATTAGATTTGAAACCTTGATATGAGAAAATGTTTTGTGTAATTTTCAACAAATATGTCTTTGTACAGCTTTCTGGGGTTCAGAACATCAGAAGAGGCTGGACCTCCTGGCTGCCACATAGGCCTTGATCTTGGGAGTGCCATTTTTCAATCAACCCATACCATATGGTGCATCCCAGCATCCTTGAGTCCCAGGCACTTATATAATGCACAGACATACATGCAGGCAAAGCATCCATACAAATAATGTATTTTAAAAAGAGGACTTGTGCAAGAGCTAGAGGAGCATCTCAGTGATAGTCCACTTGTCTAGCTTGCATAAGGCCCTGGTTTGATTGTTTTAGCATCATATACACAAAAAATTTTGCCACTGTTGTAGATATAAGGTACTGTTGACAGAGATTTCTGTCCTGCCTGGTCCCGCAGTCATTCAGCCCCAAAGAAACACACAGAGGTCTACATTAGTTATAAACTGATTGGCCTATTAGCTCAGGCTTCTTATTAACTCTAATAACTTATATTAGCCCATAATTCTTGTCTGTATTAGCCATGTGGATTGGTACCTTTTATCAATGAGGCGTTCTCATCTTGCTTCCTCTGTGTCTGACTTCCTCTTTGACGACTGCATACTGACTCTTTCCTCTTCTCAGAATTCTCTTGTTCTGGTCTACTTTCTGCCTGGTCACCCCACCTATACTTCCTGCCTGGCTACTGGCCAATCAGTGCTTTATTAAAGCAATACAACTGATAAATCTTTACAGGGTACAAGATCATTGTCCCACAAAAGTACTATGCCAGAATTGTTTTGAAGTGAAAATTTCTAATTATCAAAGATAATAAACATTTCCCTTTCTATTTAGCCTTCCATATATAGCAGTTGGTTATATATAGATGTATTTGCTGTTGTTTGAGATGGTCTCACTCAATAGCTCTTGTTAGCCTGGAACTCACTGTGTAACCTGCCCTGGCTTGAATTCTGGGCTATTCTCCTGCCTCACCTCCTGAGTGCTTAGATTATAGACACTGGCCTGCAGATCCTTTTTTTGTGTCTGTTGTTTTACTAGTGAACATGTAGATTCCTTACAAGTCAGAGTAAAAAGTCTAGCACACAATCGACATAATGGGAGAGAGTTTTAGCTAATGTAGCTCATTAGCTGCTCCTCTCTAGGACTCTGGCTCAATTCTCAGCACTCACTTGGTAGCTCCTGTCTCAGGAGACTCTAACACCATCTTCTGCCCTCCGTGGGCACTGCATGCATACGATGCACACACACATGGTGCACACACAGGCAGGCTAAATACCAATACACATAAAATAAAAACAAGGAGGCGGGTAAGGGTAGACAGTTTTGAACTTCTGATCCTCCTGTCCCTACTCCTCGGGGCGCTGGGACTATAGGTGTGATCTACCCATTTGTCTTATTGGATTTTGTTAGTGTTTTTGAGATAGGGTCTTACTGTGTAGCTCAGGCTAACCTTAACACGAACCCTATCTCTGCCTCAGAACTGCTAGATTACAGGCTTCCAGCACCATCTCTGGTATTTTTATGTATAAATCTTTACTCATTTGAGATATTCTTTGCTTGAATTTTGGTGGAGACATTTCTCTCAAGCAATTACTACTGTTTTTTAGAAGTCCTGGTCAGTGTTCATAGTTTTGAATTCCCTTGTAATTTTTTGTTATATTGAGAATTCAAATGTTTATCCACAAATGTAACTTTTACTCTTTTTGATATTGAGTGCCTATATGTCTTTAAAATGTTTACCATTTTAATCCCTGTGAGTTTATTTAATGTATGATGAGGAACTCAGCATTTTTTTTTTCCCTCGAAGTCTTCATTTTCTAGGGCATTCCTGCGAGAGTTAACCCTCCCTACGGCCATATTTGGAAATACTGCTTTACACGGGCCTGATGAAGTTTGTGTACATTTGCTCCGTCTCGTGCTTTTTGGTTGATCTCAGCTTCTATTTTTGGCTAGAGTCTCAGATCCTGCTGAGCAGGTTCAAAAGGAACGTCTCGCCCCCTGCTGGCAGGCGCCTGTGGTCCTAGGAAGAAGTGACAAAAGCCTCCACGTGGCTCACATCCTGGTCGGTGGCTCACATCCTGGTCGATCTAGGTGCTCCTGGGAACCTCAGGCTTGCTAGGCAAGGGCCCCACCCCTAATTAATCTTTTAACAGGCTTTTTTTTCTGCTCAGGTCTAGTGCGCCTCCGGTGCCAAGTCTCCAGTACCAGGTAAAACCGGCTTTGCTCTGCTGTAGGGTGCGCTGTCCCTGCTAGATCAAGGGTACGAGGTTCTGAACGCTGATGCATGGTCGCTGTGAGGAGTTAGGCTCTGAGCGTTGCCCCTCTTCCCACTTCCCAGGCCCCTATTTTCTCTTTGCACGAACTTGACTGCATCCTTTGCGGTCGAGGAATTATAATTGAAACACTCGTCCGTCAGAGAGGGGAGAAACATGTCTTTCATATATTCAATATATGAAACATGTCTTTCATATATTCTGAAATTCTGAGAGTCGTATAAGGAGCTAGCCTTGGGAGCCTATAGTAAGGTTTGGTGGCTAAAGTCACAGTAAGATGCAGAGGATAGAGGGAAGACACGATGGACAGAATTGAGGAGCTCGGTTCAGCAGATGCTGAGGCTGGGTTATACACCACTTTTCAGCAGCCCGCCCAGAGGTGCGTGTGCGCAGCCGCAGTCCCATAGCGGGACCGAGCGTTCCCAGCAGACGGCACTCACGGGCAGGACATTCCACAGGTGACCTAGGGGCTGCACCTTTGGCTTAGGTTTTGCTGGCTACTGTTTGATCATGTCCTGACAGCCCAGTTCTGGAAAACTAAGTCATAATCTATCCAAAAATACAATTTAGAGACAGGTTAGCTATCCAGTGGCTACAGCATTCGGTAAACAAAACAAGTAATCAAGGCCAGACTCTGCTACATAGTGAATTTGAGGCCAGCCAGAGTTAAGGAGGATTCTGTCTCAGAACAAACCCCTTAAAGTCCCATTGTCTATCGGGCCCTGAAGTGCTAGAGCCCTGGGCCCTAGGATCATGCTTGTTGGGCTAAAGGACTCACTAATCGCCTTTCCTAAACCTGTGGGAGTACCCTGCCTCTCTGGTGAACACATGTAACTAGTCTTTGAAGGTAGTATTTCTTTTAAATGAATTCCTATTTGTTTATTACCGCCCTGTAAACAGCTTGGAAAATAACATTCATTGTAAGATGTATTTAATTCAAGCATACCAGGGGTCCTTCACCTGGGGCTTGACTCAAGTAGAATAATTAGGATCCAGGGTGGCTCATGAAACATTGGGAACTGTTTCAACTTCTTAGGCAGATGTGCAATATTTTTGGAAAGAAGTCCAGTAGTTTTTCTGATTACCAAGGAGTTCATAAGTTTAGTTTGTAGGTCTAGGGTCAGAATAAGTGGATCAGACATTAAGAGCACTTATTGCTCTTCCAGAGGACCTGCTTCAGGCGGCTTGTAATTGTCTGTAAGGTCAGCTCTGGGGAACTCGACGCTCTTTTCTGGCCTCAGTGCAGACACACAAAGTTAAAAATAAAAATAAATCTCCGTTTTCGTTCGTTTGTTTTCAAGACAGGGTTTCTCTGTGTAACAGCCTTGGATGTCCTGGCACTTGCTCTGTAGACCAGGCTGGCCTTGCACTCAAACAGATCTGCCTGCCTCTGCCTCTGCCCCTGACTCCCGAGAGCTGGGATTAAAAGTGTGTGCCACCACTGCTTGGCAAAAATAAATCTTATTTATTTATTTATTTATTTATTTTTTGAGACAGGGTTTCCTTGTAGCTTTGGAGCTTGTCCTGGAACTAGCTCTTGTAGGCCAGGTTGGCCTTGAACTCACAGAGATCCGCCTGCCTCTGCCTCCCGAGTGCTGGGGTTAAAGGTGTGCGCCACCATCTCCCGACGTCAGAAATAAATCTTACAAGGAGGAAATGCAGGCTGAACATAGCTGTGCGCTATGGTGGTGAAGGCAGACAGACATTCCAGGCCAGCCAGGGCTACCTAGTAAGACTCTGAAAAAACAATGCAGGCCTCAGATCAGTGCTGGGCTAGGGATGTGTGACCGTAACACACAACCCAGTGGGGCACATGTCCATGGGAGAGACGGGTACCTGAGGATCCAGAATTCAAGGCTTTCTTTGGCTCCACAGCCACTTTGAGAACTTGCTTCTAAATAAATAGATTGCAAATGAAAGGCAGTAAGAATCAATGTTATAAATTCAGAACCCTTCAGGGAAGGAGCCCCTGATCCAGGCCTGGCCTCTCAAAGCAGAGTTCTACAAAGTTGCTCTAGCCTGGGCTTCACTCTCTTCCTTACAGAGGGGCTCAGCTCCACCCAGGAAAACTCCGAGGCCCAGTTTTTTTCCTTTTAAAGCCAGGTTAGGCTCAAGTAAATATACTTCTGCATTTTTGGCATTTAAATAGAAATCCTTCTCTGGTGGGTTTTTCCCCTGAGTTAGTCATGCGAATGCTCCATGCCTCACTTACCACTAAGTTTCAGGTGCCTGGGCTGTTCTTTTGCACGCATCCTGCTCACGACCCTTCTTCACCTCCTCGCATTGGAGTCCCTGGGGAAACTTGGGTGCTGACTTCAATGGGTTGGGATTTTCCTCAGAGTGTGTGTGTGTGTGTGTGTGGGGGGGGTTTAAACACGTGTGTGTGGGGGATTAAAACGTGTATTTTTATAGTATAAAAGAAAAAGAGAGAATACAGGTTGTTCTAATTGTGAAAAAAGGGCATGTAATCCTTTTAATAGACTTAATACAATAACTTTGTCTCTTATTTTAAGATTTTTTTTTGAGACAGGGTTTCTCTGCAGCTTTGGAGCCTGTCCTGGAACTAGCTCTTGTAGACCAGGCTGGCTTTGAACTCACAGAGATCTGCCTGCCTCTGCCTCCTGTGTGCTGGGATTAAAGCTGTGCACCACCACTGTCTGGTTTATTTCAAGATTTATTTAAAATTTTATTTTTTTATTTTATTTTATGCATGTGAGTGCTTTGCCTGCATGTATGTAAGTACACCATGTGTGTGCACAGTGCCTATGGAGGCAAGAAGAAAGTGTTGTTTCCTCTGGAACTGGAGTTAGAGAGGAATGTGAGCGGCCATGTGGCTGCTAGGAATGGAGCCTGGGTTCTCTGCAAGATCAGCAAATGCTCTTGATCGCTGACCCGTGTCTCTAGCCCCAACAACGTTGTTTCTAACATAGGTTTTCCTAAGAATTCATATTTTGCATTGCTAAAATTATATCGGATTTAACTCTATGTTAGAAACAGACCTGTTTTATAGTCTCTACCTTTCCATAACATGTTGCAAGCATTTGTCCATGTGTGTGTTTGTGTGTATTCATGCGTGTGTATGCAACGTTCATGCATGGGATTATAAGAGCCTGATATTAAGGTCCTGCTCCACTTTATTTACTTATTTATTTAAAACCAAAATCTCTTACTGAATCTGTAGCTTGCAGTTTTGGCAAATTGCCTGGCCAGGAGCCCCAGGCCCTACCCTTCTCTGCCCTCCCCTAGCCCTGGGGTTCTAAGCCTGTGGTGCCACACCCAGCCTTTTACACTGGTCCCTGGGGATCTGAACTCGATTCTAATGCTTGCACACAAGCATTACTTGCTGAGCCATCATCTCCATAGTCCCCACTAGCAATGTTCTGTCTTTTTTTTTTACTTGGGTTTTACTAGGCTAGCCTGGAACTCACAGAGATCCACCTGCCTCTGCCTCCCAAGTGCTGGGAGGATTAAAAGTGTGTGCCACCACTACCCAGCTTGTTTACTTGTTTTTGAAACAAGATCTCACTGACTGGACTAGGACTGCCTATGTAGACAGGCTGGCTTCAAGTTTACAGAGATCCATCTGCCCCTGCTTCTGTAGTACTGGGACTGAAGGCGTGTGCCACCATGCCTGGCTGCTTATTTATCTTAAGATTGGGTCTCATCCCCAGATGATCTCAAACTCTATATAGACAAATGACCCTGAGTTTCTTTGGATCCTTCTGCCTCCACACCCTCAGTGCCGGGATGCAGGAGTGTACCATTGCACTCAGTGTATATGGGGCTGGCACTGGGACCTCACCCATGGGACTCCACCCACTGCCTCATAATTAGTGCATGCAGCACACTTCATTTTCCCTTGGTTGTACATTTTTGCCTGGGTTTCAGGTGTGTGTGGTGTCATCTTCTCTTCCTGGCGATGAATTCTCTGCAGAAGTCTCAATCTGTTGCTTTCATCCATTTGGCAGCTATGGGTGAATAGCAACTGCCTGCCAGTTTTTTTGAGACAAGGTTTCTCTATGTAGCCTCGGATGTCCTGGAACTCTCTCTGTAAACCAGGCTGGCCGCGAACTCACAGAGATCCGCTTGCCTCTGCCTCCTGAGTGCTGGGATTAAAGGTGTGCGCTACCACTGCCCAGCGCTGGGAATTAGAACTCAGGTCTCTGCTTGCATGGTGAGAACTTACTTCCTGAGCTGTCCAGCAGCCCTCATCTGACTTTTTTGGCGAGACTGCCCCTGACCACCCTATTTAGTACAATGCTTTCTTAGTGTGAGCTTTTCTTTGTGATGTATATTTCTGCTTAATAACACACATATGATGTACAATCTGATTATGAGTTCTTCAGCAGCAGCCTCCGGCCAAATCTTGTTTTGTCTTTTTCCTTTACTTATATCCCTGACTACAGCAAACAGTGCGGGAACATGGCAGGTAACTGGTAAACGTTGAGTTCAGGTCATAATGCACCAGTCTGATGGCCGCTGAGGCCGACTGCGGGGTTCACTCATTCACTGTTCACTCAGCTGTCGCCAAGTGAGTTTTCTTCATCCACTGTATAAAGTCCTGGTCTAGCAATGCCGTGTCCAGGGTCCTCTTGTGTTAAGGAGGGAAGCGCATGAAAGAGGTGGTTTTAGTGTGTTTCGGGAGCAGCCTGGGGTTTCCGGAGCAGCCTGGTGTTTCAGGAGCAGCCTGGAGTTTCAGAGGTCGCCTGAGTAAAGGAAGTTACCATAAAGCAGACAGTTTTCATCCGCTGCCTAGGTGCTCTAGGCCTGTGCCCAGGGCATAGAGTACCATAGTAGGGCCAGGGCTCCAGTGCCACCACGTAAGATGTGGCGGCTGAGACCTACCTGGATCCACCATCCCTTCCTTTAGTAATCCCTTGTTAACTGGGGCCAACCAAGCTCTTGAGCAGGTTATGTCCATCACTGGAGGGGGACGGAGAAGACCTGCCAGTTAGACAGATAGAGATCAAGAGATACATGTGGTTAACTAGTGTTTTCCCATTGGTTTGTTTATGTAGAGGTGAGAGGACAGATTTCAGGAGTCAGTTCATGCCTTCCAGGTTGCTGAGGTAAGATGTTCCTTTTTCTTTTTCTTCTTCCTCTTCTTCTTCCTCTTCCTCTTCTCCTTCTCTTTCTTCTTTCTTTTTTGTTTTTTGAAACAGGGCTTCGCTATGTAACAGCTCTGGCTGTCCTGGAACTCACTCTGTAGAACCAGACTGGCCTCAGAAATCTACCTGCCTCTGCCTCCCAAGGGCCGGGATTAAAGTTGTGCGCCACCACCACCACTACCCGGCTGGTAAAATGTTTCTTGTTTCTACAGCCTTGCTGTATTCTAGGTTGATGGGCCTGCAGTCTTCTAGGCATTTCTTGTCTCCATTTCCCCTCTTGCTATAGGTATGTTGGAATTACAGGCATGAGCCCCTGTGCTCAGCTTGGCTTTTTTTTTTTAAAACAATTATTTATTTTCTTATTTCTCTGTGTTGTTGGTGCACATGCCCTAGTGCACATACAGAGATTAGAGGACAATCTACACAGGGAGCTGACTCTCCATCCACCCTATGGGTTCTGGACATTGAACTCAGGTCATCAGCTTGGTGCTAGCCCCTCCCCCAGCCCCCATCTTCCTCACTGCTTCCCTCCTAGGTTCTGGGAATCAAATCTGGATTGTCAGGCTGCACAGCTAGCACCGAGCCACCCAGGTTTCTCTCTTTCTCTGTCTCTATCTCTCTGGTACTGGAGATTGAACCCAGAACTCAGACACGCTAGGCAAAAGCTCTATCACTAAACTACATCTCCAGCCAACCAGTGGGCTTTTCAACATGAAAGTTTCCAAAGGACCAACATGCATGATACTGTGGTTTGATTCTATTTCCCAGAAGTCTATATGTTGAGCCAGATGGGTGGGACACATCTGTAATTCCAGACAGAGTTCCAGGACAGTCAGGGCTACGTAGTCGGATCCTGTCTTAAGAGAAAAAAAGAGGTTTTTACGTTGGAAACAGAGTCCCTCAACTGATATGATAATGGTATTTGGAGTTTTCTGTAGTTTTTGGAGCCTGTCCTGGAACTAGCTCTTGTAGACCAGGCTGGCCTCGAACTCACAGAGATTTACCTGCCTCTGCCTCCCGAGTGCTGGGATTAAAGGCGTGGGCCACCACTGCCTGGCTGGATCCTGTCTTAAAAGAAAAAAAAGTTTCCACTTTGGAAACAGACTCCCTCAATTGATATGATAGAGGTATTTGGAGTGGGCCTTTGAGAGGTAATTAGGATTAGATAATCTCGTGAGAGTGGGATCCTGAAGTGGCCTCCGTGGGCATGTCATACAATGCCTTCCATCATGTTGGTTCAGTAAGAAGGCCCTCACCAGAGGCCAATTAGATGTTGGCCCTGTGCTCAGGAACTTCCCAACCTCTAAAATTGTGTACCAAATAATTCTCTGATCTACAAATTACTACCAATGGACTAAAACAGCAAATAAACTAAGGCAAGAGAGCCAGGAGGGGAATTTGCCTGCTCTGCCTGCACAGAGAATTCACTGGCCCCAGGCCTTAGAGGCCACTGGAAACCTTAGGCTGGGTCTGTCTGAGTGTGGGCAGAACCCCTCAAGTAGTTTGGTTTGAGTCCGAGTCTAGACAGAGGCCTGTGTAACCCATGACCTTTCCTCCCCCCCCCCCCCCCCACCCCTCACTCCCACCCTCTGGCTACTCCAGACTGATTTTGGAGACCAGGTCTTAATACGTTTTACAGGCTAGGCATGGCCTTACTGTGTAGCTCAGGCCAGCATGAAACTCTTCATCTTCCTGCTTCAGTTTACTGAGTGGGATTACAGGTGTCTGCAGACTGAGATTTTCTGTGAAGCCCAAACTGGCCTCAGATTAGACGCGTAGCTCAGGCTGGCCTTGAATTTGTGGTTTTCTGTCTTGGTCAAGCGCTAGGGTGATAGGCACAACCACCATGCCTGGTCACGGCCCTGGATTTGATTCCCAGTACAGCAAACAAACAAACAACAACAAAGCACTATATATTTTTTATTTATTAATTTTTTTAAATAATTTATCAGCTTGCTGAGCATGGTGACATTCGCCTTTGATCTCAGCACTCAAGAGGAAGAGGCAGGCAGTTTGTTTGAGGTCAGCCTGGTCTACATATCAAGTTCCAGGCCAATTGACACTACCTAGTGAGACCTGGTCTCAAAACAACAAAAAAAATGTATCAGGTGACAATTCAATTTTGAGTTTTTGGGAAAACAAAATATATTTTACTCACTTATGCTCCTTCATTTGGCTAACACCAAAGTGGGCTTGCCAAGACTGATTTACAGTTTATATATTTTCTCTAGTCCAATATACTCGAGAAGAATTGGGAACTTAAAAGCAGTATTATTGTTTCTTTAGACAGGGTTTCCCAATGTAGCCCCGGCTGGCCTGAAACTCACAAAGATCTGCATTGATCTGTCTCTTGAGTTCTGGCATTGAGACATGAGCCACCAGGCCCAGCTCCGTTTTAATATTTCGAGGCAGGGTCTCTTACTGAATTCAGGATGTGCAGGTTTGGTTACTCTGGCCAGCTCGCACCAGAGTGACAAGATCGCACGCTCAGCCAGACTTTAACATGAGGGCTGGTTGGGGTTCTGAACTCTGGTCCTCATGTCTGTGCTGCGAATATGCTTTACCCACTCGGCCATATCTTCAGCTTCCTCCAGCATAATTTTTTGAAAATCAAACACTAAGATGGGTGCAATGGTACAGGCCTGTAATCCCAGGATGGGGAATTATATGAGACTTGTCTGGGGGTGGGGTGGCTAGAAAGAAAGAAAAGTAAGAAAAAGAAGTTAAAATCACTTCAGTTCAGCCGGGCGGTGGTGGCGCACGCCTTTAATCCCAGCACTCGGGAGGCAGAGGCAGGCGGATCTCTGTGAGTCCAGCCTGGTCTACAAGAGCTAGTTCCAGGACAGGAAAAAAAAGCTGCAGAGAAACCCTGTCTTGAAAAACCAAAAAAAAAAAAAAAAATCACTTCAGTTCTCAGGCACCTTCAACTGTGGCGCATATATATATATATATATATATACACACACACACACACACACACACATACATATATACATATATATACACATACATACATATATACATACATATATACACACACATATATATATACATACACACACACACACACATATATATACATACATATATATATTCCCTAAGGGAAGAAGGGGGCCTGGAATCCACTTGTCACTTCTGGGTGTATTTGTATTTAACTTTATTTTGTGTGCATGGTGTGAAGGTGTCAGATGCCCTGGGGCTGGAGTTCCAGGCACTTGTGAGTCACCCGATGTGTGCTGCAGGGAACTGAATTCAGGTCCTCTGGGTTAGCAGCTCAATCATCTCCTTAGCCCCCTCACCCCTTTCTCTTGTTTTCATGTTTTTATGCGTGTGAGTGTTTTGTTTGCATGTATCGAGTGTACTATTAGCAGTGCCTGGGGACGGTAGAAAAGGGCAGCGGGCATCAGATCCCCTGGAACTAGAGTTATAGCCGGTTGTGAGACACTGTTCCCTGCAAGAGCAGCCAGAGATCTTAACTTCGGAGCCATCTCTCTAGCCTCTGTTTTATTTTATTTTTTGAGACAGGATTTCTCTGTGTAATTCTGGCTTTCCTGGAACTTGCTCTGTAGACGAGGCTGGCCTTGAACTCAGATCCCCTGCCTCCCAAGTATGGGGATTAAAGACATTAAAGAGTGCTACCACCATCTAACTTTTTTTTTTTTTGAATGGGTAGGGTCTCATACATCCAGGTCTAGCCTTGAGCTCTCTATGCCTCTACTTCCCCAGTGCTGGGGCTACAAGGTACCCACACACTATGCCCCCCAAAAGAAAATCCCTCTTAAATATGACAAGAATACGTGTTGTACAGCAAATATGGTTTGGGGATCCATAAGGACATTGAAGAAAGACATATCCAACACCCACAATGTACTGGGAACAGTTGGACTTTGGGGAATGTAGGAGTCGGGTGTGGTGGCTCAGACATGGTATCAGTAGGATCAGGACTTCAAGGCCAGCCTTGACTACCTGAGACCTAAATCCAAAAGCAAACAAACTACCCCCCAGTAATAGAAATTATGATTGCCGTGTGGGGTAGAGATTCATGCTGCAAAGCCGAGCAGAGAGCTGGGAGTGTAGTGAGGACTGGTGTGGACCGAGCAGACGCCCCAGCGAAGATGGGAGGAGAAGCCAGGCCTGTGAATACCTGGGGAAACTTGAGGAGTGAAGCCAGCCTGGCTAGTTTTCATACCTGGAGACCTGGGGACGGAGCACGGTGAGGGCAGCTGGCCTGGAGCTACCGGAAGAGAAGAAAGGGCAAGGCAGGCTAGCCCAGGATCGAGAGGCCGGCTCTGGTTTCAGTCTGCGTGGAGAACTGGAAGATTTTGAGCCACGATTGTTTTGTTGTTGTTGTTGTTTTTTTTTTTTTTTTTTTTTCCGAGACAGGGTTTCTCTGCAGCTTTTTTAGAGCCTGTCCTGGAACTAGCTCTTGTAGACCGGGCTGGCCTCGAACTCACAGAGATCCGCCTGCCTCTGCCTCCCGAGTGCTGGGATTAAAGGCGTGCGCCACCACCGCCCGGCTGTTTTGTTGGTTTTTGAGAGGGTTTCATGTATTCCAGGCTGGCCTAGAACTCTGTGTAGCCAGACACTGACTTTCTAATCTTCCTGTCTCCACCCCAAGTGCAGTGACAGGCATGTGCCCATTATGTTTACGACCCTAAAACAGCTGGAGCGCTTGGGAATCCCACTAGCCTGGGGATGAAAGCTCCTTACTTATGGCCCTTTAAGGCGAGGAGGAAAATAACTTGGTTTTATTTATTTTTATTGCTCTCTTCACTGTTTCTTCTCACTCTCCCCCAATTGTTATTATTTCATAAATACCTGGATCTGGGCTGGGTGGTGGTGGCACATGCTGTTGATCCCAGCACACTCAGGAGGCAGAGATAGGCAGATCTCTGTGAGTTCAAGGCCAGCCTGGTCTACAAGAGCTATTCCAGAACAGCTAGGACTATCACATGGAGAAACCCTGCCTTGAAAACCATAAATCGTGAATAAATAAATAATAAATACCCAGCTCTTTGCAGTGGTCCTGCATCCTGTTACCAACTGTATTTGTTTCCCTACGCTGTACTCTGAATGTGTTCCACCGTTCTGTCTTTTTCTTCTCTACCTTACCCTGTTGCCTTAGTCCCTTTGGTAATCTTTCCAGGGCAAAGCATCCATTGTGTGACAATGGATGTCTAAGGCTCCTCCTAAGATGCTGGCACTGCTGTGGGCCTGATCTTCCTCTTTTCTGGAACTTGGGAGTCATATATATATATTTGCTGATTCTGTGGTTCTGGGGATCGAGCATCAGCCTTGAAAAGCTAAGTAAGGACTATGCCATTTATTCACGTTCTCAGCCCAGAATTAAAAATGTTAAATTGATTAAGAGCACATTTTGCTCTTGTAGAGGACCCAGGTTCTATTCTCAGTGCCAACATGATGGCTCCCAGTCACCTATGACTCCACTCTACCCTCTTCTGGCTGCTGCAGTCACCAGGCACATGCGATACACATATGTATGCAGAATTAAATAAATAAACCCTACAAAATGAAAATGTCACTGGGAGGTGGTGGCGCACACCTTTTTTATAGTCCTTGGGAGACAGAGGCATGTGGATCTCTGCAGATTGTGCCTGGTCTGCAAATAAGTTCTTGACTATCAAGAATATCATAGAGAGACCCTATCTTTTAAAAAAAGTAGTATTTTTGTTGTTTTTTATAATTTAATAGACACATAAAAATGCATTCTGATCACATTCATTCCCCCACTGCTGCTCCAACTCTTCCCAGACCCACCCTCCATCCCACCCAAATTAAAGTTTTATTTTGTGTTTGTGTGTGTGCATGTGGTTTTTGCATGTGTGCATGTTCATATGTACATGTATACTTGTGTGTGAAAATCAGAGGTCAATGTCAGGTGTCTTCCTCCACGGCTAGCCAACTGAAAATATGTTTTACATTATTTAATTAACAAATTAATTAATTTGCGTGTGTGCCATGGCACAGATGTGGATGCCAGGAGATTATATGAGTCATTTTCTCCTGCTGCTTTGTGGGTTCTGAGGACAGAACTCTAGTGACCAGGCTTGGAAGCAAGCTCCTGGATCTGCTGAGCCTTCTCACCTACCCACCACCTTAATTTTTCTAAAAGCCAGTCTGTGGTGGCACAAGTCTTTGATCTTGATCCCAGCACTCAGGAAGAAGAGGCAGGTTGATATCTGTGAGTCTGAGGCCAGCCTGGTCTACAGAGTGAGTTCTAGGATAGCCAGGGCTACACAGAAAACTAATTTTTAGAGAGGTGGTCAGGGGACAACTTTTGGGAGTGGTTCTAATCTTCTACTATGTTGAAGCAGGATCTGTTTATTTATTTTTTTCGAGACAGGGTTTTGCTGTAGCTTTGGAGCCTGTCCTGGAACTAGCTCTTGTAGACCAGGCTGGCCTCGAACTCAGAGATCTGCCTGTCTCTGCCTCTGGAGTGTGCTGGGATTAACAGTGTGTGCCACCACTGCTGGGCGTGCAGGATCTCTCTGTAGGGTCTGTTTCCTTTTCACTGCGCGCTCCAGGTGAGGTGGCCCCACATCTTCTGCCTGGTTTTCCTGTCTGTGCCTCCCATCTCTCTCTAGGAGTCCTGGGATCACAGATAGATGCCACCACACCCAGACTTTTACATGTGGGTTCGAACTCAGGTTGTTAGGCTTTTTTGGCAAGTACTTTTGCCTGCTGCGCCATCTCCCCAGCCCTCCACCGTGCTTTTTGAGAGAGGGCTTCTTATCACCCTGTTCAGCAAGACTGGCTGGCCACCAAGCCCGAGGATGCTCTCGTCTCTATCTAACAGTGGGTTTATAAACAGGAGTTGTGCCCAGCTTTCTACATGAGTGCTAGGGCTCCAAACTCAGATGCTCACACGAGAAGCCCTTGACTCATTGGAACTCGGATGCTCACGCGACAAGCCCTTGATCCATTGGTCTGTCTCCCCAAAGCAGTTTTCCACTTTTTATTGTTGGAATCCAGCCCCCACGGGTTTCACCCGAGAGCCTGGTTTACTGTGTTCACTCTAGAGTGTGTCCGCGTATGGCCTTGTGAGTTTCAGCTGGGCTGTTTTTCTACTTCAAGGATTTCTAACTGGTTCTTCCTCATCTTGTTTCATTTCTGCCTATTTTTTGCTTAATAATTTCACTTCGAAATGGAAAGTATGTTTTCATTTCTGAGTATTTGCTATATTACTAGTTTTAAAGTTTTTAATACTTTTTTACAAACTTCCCAAGGAAATTTGAGAAAATTTCTGATCTGATGTGAAGGTCAAAGGCTATCTTTCTCACGGGGAAGAACCTTTCTGTGTTGTCAGGTGCTCTTCACTGTTGTTCTGTTTTATTTTCCTTTTGATGTTTTCAGGATTTCATGAAGCCCAAGCTTGTTTCAAGTAAACTATGTAGCACCTTGAACTCCTGATGCTCCTGCCTCTACCTCCCAAGGGCTAGGATTCTGGGTATGAGTTACACAACCTGACTCAAGGCTCTATTTGTGTGAAAAAGTATTTCCTTAGGGCTTCTTGCTTTTTCCTCATTTCTTCCCAAGGCCCTTCTGTTGGGTCATTTGGGCCTCAACCTGGAGTCAGGGCTCCTCATCAGGGGTGTGTGAGATGGTGAAGTGAGTTGTGGGAACAAATAGCAGACAGTTCAACTATGCTGGTTTCATCTCACCTTAGTGCTGAGAGTCTACAGCCTGACAGCCATTACTTGCCTCCCCCCATCCCCCACACTCACCTAAAAATATTTATTTTGCCAGCTGGTGGTGCAAGCTTCTAATCCAGCACTCAGGAGGCAGAGGCAGAGGCAGGCAAAGCTCTATGTCTTCTGGTCAATAGAGTGAGTTCTAGGACAGCCAGGTCTACACAGAGAAGCCCTATCTCAAAAAGCCAACCTCTACCAAACTGTCTGTCTACCTATCTATAATTTTTATGTTTATTTTATCACTCATTTTTAGGTATATGTGTGGGTGTGTGCACATGTGAGTGTAAGTGTCTGCTAAGTCTAGAAAAGGACATCGATCCCTGAAGCTGGAGTTACAGGCAAGTAGCTGTGAGCGAGCTAATATGGATGCTGGGATTGGGTCCTCTGAAAGAGCTATACCTACTCTAAACCATTGAGCCAGCTTCCCAGCTCCCCCTCCCCACTTCTACACCCCCCACACTCAGACAGACTTCCTCTGTATAACCCTGACTGTCCTGGAACTCAGCTGGCCTCAGACTCAGAGATCTGCTTGCCTCTGCCTCCAGAGAGCTCGGTGGGATTAAAGGCGTGCGCTACCACTAACCAGCACCCCTGTTTTATTCATGAGTATGTTTGTGTGTGGGTACCTGAGGAGACCAGAAGAGTGTTGGATGCCCTGGAGCTGGAGTTACAGGTAGCTATGAGCTCCTGATGTGAGCATTAGGGTCTGGGTCTTCTCCTGGAAGAACAGAAAGCTCTGTTAACCATGAAACCATTTCATTTCATTTCTCCAGCCTGCCTGCCTGCCTGCCTGCCTGCCTGTCTGTCTGTCTGTCTCTGTCTCTGTCTGCTTGTCTATCTCTGCCTGCCTGCCATCCTTTCTGCCTTCTTTCTTTCTCAAGATGGTTTCTTGTAGCATAGGCTGGACTCAGACTATGTCTGTGTGTAAGCTGTGTAGTCAGGAGTGAGTTTGAACTCCTGACCCCCCGGTCTCCACCTTCCGCTTGTTCCCACCCACCTGCAAGTGTCCACATTCCACCCTTAGAGACGTCAAGTTTGAGACTTTAGTTCTACCATCTCCCCAGGCATCTGTCTATTTCTGATTCCTGGTGATTTGTCAGAACCTGTATGGCTTTTAAAGTCACCTTTATATTTTAAATGTCATAGCTAGGTGTACAAGTAGGGGTTTTTGGAGGCTTAAGCTCACATCCTTGTACAGAGTTCAACCCCCTCACACCTGGTTTCTTTCTCCACTCGCCCTCGAAACCACCAAAGACAAGGTAAGGTCATCGATGATCTGATTATTGCCAACCTGAGGGAGAGTTTTCTGTCCTAATCTTACTTGATTCTTCCTTGACTTTTGACATACCTGATCTCCCTGCTGTTATTTTTCAATTTATTAATCTTTTGCTTTTTGAAGAGGGTGTCCTGTTGCCTAGACTAGCCTTGACCTCATGTCAAGCTGAGGGTGACTTCCAACTTCTGATAACCACCTTCGTTTCTCAGATTCCAGGATCACAGGCGTGCTCGACGGTGTCTCTCTACTGATTTCACATTTTATGTGTACGTATATGCAGTATACAAAAGCTCTACTGCTGAGCCACACCCCATCCCCCACTCTGTTCTTGAAACAACAGACTACTTGGTCACTTAGAACCCTTATGAATCTTACCCCCTTGTCCTGCTGAAGCCCCCATATGCAGCTGGGAGCTAGGAAAGACTCTGGACCCAGGGCTTTGCTCTTCAGTGTGCTCAGCCCCTGTACATGCCCCTGTCAAAGGAGGAAACACATGTCTGGACTCTATGTTCTTTTCTCAACACCCTCACTGGAAAGACAATCTCAGGCTTAGGGAGTTTTGTGTTGTTAATGTTTGTTTATTTTGACAGGGTCTCATTACGTAGCCCTCTTCTGGTCTGGAATTCACTGTGTAGACCATACAGGTCTTGAACTCACAGAGATCCACCTGCCTCTGCCTCCTGAGTGCTAATTACCAGTGGCTATAAGATCACAGATGATGTCTTTCTGTCCCCCAGCATAAATAAGCTTTTACTTCTTAAAAAGATGTTTTACATTTATTTATCTTTATTTATTATACTTCTGCCATGTGTATCATCAGGTTTGACAGCAGGTACCTTTATCTGCTAAGCCATCTTTCTTTTTCTTTTTTAAACTTAATTTAATTTATTTATTTTTATTTTTCGAGATAGGGTTTCTCTGTGTAGCCAGAGTTTCATGCTGGAACTCACTCTGCAGAGCAGGTTGGCCTCTGCCTCAAGTGCTGGGGTGGCACAGGCCTTTAATCCCAGCTCTTGGGAGGCAGAGGCAGGCTAATCTTTGAGTTTGAGACCAGCCTGGTCTAAAGTGTGAGTTCCAGAATAGTTAAAGATACAGAGATTTCCCTGCCTTTGAAAAAAAAAAAAGAGATTTTCATATGTGGTTTTTTTTCCTAGACTCTATTTTTTGGCCGTTTGTTTATGAATGAATTGTGTGGGAGTGTAAGTGTGCCCATGCCAAGAACAGAGTGTAGAGGTCACAGGACAACTCTGTGGAGTCAGTTATTTCCTCCACCTTTACAGGGTTCCAGGATTGAACTCAGGTCACCAGGCTTGTGGGCCAAGCCCTTTACCAGCTGAGCTATCTGGCTGGCCCGATTTGTTTGAGGCGGGGTTTCATATGCCATGGGCTGGCCTTAAAGCTGCCTTGTAGCTGAGGCTGGATCACAGGTGTGCCCTGCCACACCTGGCTGCACTCTTAGTTTTATTTCTCTGTTTATTTTTTTATCCACTTTCCATGATCTAATTAGTACAGACTCTGCTATTCAGTAGGTAAAACATGTTCATCACTGTCTTGCTTTGCCAGAAATTTCCTAATTTTTAACGTAAACTTTAGAATCAGCTTCTCTCTATCAAAAAATGACTAGTGTTTTTTATAAAAGTAATATTTAGGGCTGGAGGGGAGCCTGGCATGGCCCTGGGTTTGGTCCCCAGTAGCTGATCAAAACAAAAACAAAACAACAAACAAACAACAAAATCCCCAAAAAACAAAAGATGGAAACTAAATAAAACAAACAAAAACCAAGTTCATTCTCAAACAAATATGGTTCTTCCTGGGAATTTGTATTGCAAGAATGGGTATGTGTGCTTCCGATTTCTTTAGTTATTCCGTTATGTTCCCTAGGAGGGACGGAACATTTCTTTCCACATTTCCTGCTAGGTTTGTTCTCAGGCATGTCATTGTATTGTCATGTAAGCCTCCTTCCATTTTTTATGTATGTGTGTGTATGTATGTATGTATGTATGTATGTATGTATGTATGTATGTATAGGTAGGGTCTTACTAGGTAGTGCTGGCTGTCCTGGAAGTCTTTCTGTAGATCAGGCTGGCCTCGAACTCACAGAGATCTCCCTGCCTCTTCCTCTCTTGTTCTGGGATTAAAGACATGTGCTACTGAGCCTGCCACAAAATAATAGTTTGTGTTGTTTTTTGTTTTTGTTTTTTTTTTTTTTTTTTGAGACAGGGCTTTCTGTCCTGGAACTCACTCGGTAGACCAGGCTGGCCTCAAACTCACAGAGATCCACCTGCCTCTGCCTCTCAAGAGGCATTGGCATTAAAGGTATTGGGATTAAAGGTATGTGCTCAACCTAACAATTTTTAAATAGAATTTAAGGTATAGATTCTAAGCGCAAAGGAAAGAGGTGCTCGGGAAAGATGAGAATACCCAGGTGTGGGGGTACAGACATCTTCCCAGCGGCTGCATGAGTGACCAGGCTCTGTCACTCAGAGAGTATAATTTACAACGTGGTGTAAAGGTTAGGTTTTCCGTTTGTAAACAAAGTTGTAAAGTGGGCCCTGTTTAGATTTAGGAATGAGAGACGAGTCATTAAAAACAACCCAATTTCTAGATCATTTGGAGCCTAAGTGAGCAGTCTCTTTGACTTCTCCATTTGTGGTTTCTTTAGCAAAAAGCACATGGTCTTTCTAGACCTTTGTCCCTGGTGTCAAGGTTTCCTGACTTCCAGAAGGAAAGGTGGCTTCTCTGCTTCCTGGACTTTCCTTGACTCTCTTTATTTCCTGCCGCGGGTGGAGGTCTTCAGTGAGAGTTGGAACCGTGAAATAATCTGTGAACAAGGCAGCCTAGATGCCCCCTGCCAACGAGCTGAGGCTCACATGGCAAAGTCAGGAAGTCCCCTTCAGGGACCGGTGAGATGGCTTTGCTGGTAACATTCAGCGTGAGGATCTGACGGGGGCTCCCTAGTACCACTGGTGGTGGTAGAGAGAGGAGGATCTCAAGAACTCCCTGATCAGCCAGTTAGCTGAGCTGGGGAAGTTCAAGCTCAGTGGAGACCCTAACTCATGAAATAAGGGGGAGTGGGTTGAGAAAGAACACCAACCTCCCTACATACATGTGTACCTGTGTGTGCTTCTCCCAAAGGAATGCGCATGCACACACACACACACACACACACACACACACACACACACACACACACACACGTCCCATTCAAATATAAATAATACTATCTCTTTATAGGTCTTGGTGGCACTTAGAAATTTCTTCTTTTTTTCCCAATGAGCTAACTCATTGATTATTTTGAAACAGGTTCTTATGTGCTCCAGACTGTCCTAGAACTGGCCGTGACCATGAACCCTTCTGCATTCACCTCCTGATTGCTGGGATTAGTTATGAGGCACCATGCCCAGTTTTATAGGGCGCTTGTAATGATTTCAGCCACAATATGGCTGACATTTCCGGGTTCTAGGGCCACGCATGTTGTGGGCAAGCCCTCAGGCGTGACCCACATGCAGCATGGTTGCATCATCTACTTATGACACAACTGTGTGAGCCCTTGTGTGCATGAGTGAGCTCCGTTATCTGTGTATGACATAACCACGTCTTCCCCCTGTGCGCATGTGCTAGGCAGCCCTTAAAAGCTGCACACGCCATCTTCAGCTCTCTCTCTCTCTCTCTCTCTCTCTCTCTCTCTCTCTCTCTCTCCACTGACCTCACCAGGCCTGTACCTACCCCCCCAATAAACTTGTTGCATGTTCCGTGCGACCTTCTCAATCGTGCAAGGTAATTTCATTGGTGCCATGAGACTTGGGAGGCTCTCCTGCCCCTCTCCCAGAGTCAGAATCCAAAACCGGGTATTTTTTCCACAACAACCACGTGTTCCATCTGCCTGAGCGTGGCCTGTATGCACACCACTGGCTTCAATTGGTGAGTTTTCCCATTCTGGTCAGCTTAACTGTTTCTCCAAACCCAAGGAATTGACCGTTGAGCTCCCGGCAATCTTCTGGTGTTCCCAGAAATGGCGGGACAGCCCCCAACAACGACCTTCATGGCTATGGTTGAGCCCTTCGCTGACTTTCATCTCTGGATTGCTTCCCTTAGCTAAAAACGTGATTGGATGACCCAGGGTTGCCTGCCTCCCTCAGATTTTTCTTTTTCTTTTCTTTTCTTTTCTTTTCTTTTCTTTTCTTTTCTTTTCGACCACCCATCAGTGGTCCCCGCTGTGAGAGATGGCTTGGTTTCTAGCCTCTCTGGCTTCCCAGTCACCCAGACTGGAGCCAGTCAGGCTTTAACCCCCTGCCTGTAGATAGAGGACGCTCTTCTACAAGCCCTGTGGTGTTTGCTGCTGTTTCACACCCCGCCTATAGAGGGGAGACGTCCCCCTATAAGCCTGTGGTGTTGCCGTTTTTGTGGGTTTTCATGGTTTCAGCTATGGGTAGCAAGTCATCCAAGACCATCAATCCAGCCTCCCCCCTGGGATGCCTTTCAGAGGCCCTGAAACCCAGGCCTTAAAGCCCTACTTCAGATTCCCACACTTGTCCATTTTTGTTTTAAAAAAAATGGTGGGCTGGAGAGATGGCTCAGAGGTTAAGATCACTGACTGTATTCCAAAGGTCCTGAGTTCAATTCCCGGTAACCACATGGTGGCTCACAAACTATCTATAATAAGATCTAATGCCTTCTTCTGGCCTGCAGGCATACATGCAGGCAGAACACTGTACACACAAATAATAAATAAAACTTAAAAAAACAAAAAACTTTAAAAAATGGCCTCATTACAATTTAGATAACAATTTAAAGTGGCTGCCTGATGGCACCTTTGATCTCGATATTCTACGGGAGCTTTCTAACTAATGTCAGCACACAGGCAAATGGAAAGAATTTCCTTATATCCAAGCCTTTTACTATCTAAGCTCTAAGCCTAAGCCCTCTGTCCTTGCAAGTTGTTCGCCTGCTCACATGTTCCTGGCTGTGTCATCTGTTTTGGAAGAACCCACTTCCACTCTGGACCCGACTAATGAACCCTCGCCTTTTCGACCTCAGCGGGCAGCTACTGTTGCTCCTTCTTATAATCTCACCTTTCATGATATCTATATGATCCTATCTAATAACCTACTTCCTGAAGAGCGCAGGCGAGTTTGGGAGCAGGCCAGACTGCATGCAGATGAGGTTCACCAAACACATGCAATCCCCACCCCCTGCCCCATGCACAGGCATAGGTGGTCCCTGAGCAAGAACCACACTGGGATTATAACATCCCAGGTGGAATTTTAACTAGAGACCAGTTTTTGACTTGCCAAAACTAGTAAACTATAATAAATTCTCAAAGGTCATTCAAGATATGAAGGACTAGCTGGGCAGTGGTAATGCATGCCTTTAATCCCAGTGCTCCAAAGCTACAGAAAAAAAAAGATGGGAAGGAAAATCCTTCTGCATTTTTGGAATGCCTCACTAAAGCTCTGTTACAATATACTAACTTGGATCCAGAAACCACAGAAGGCAGACAGTTACTCATGTCTCATTTTTTTTCTCAGTGCTACCCTGGCACTAAGGCTAAACTAAGACGTTTGGAGAAAGGCTCCTTGACCCCACAGGCGGAAGTCTTAGAGTTGGCTTTTAAGGTGTACCATGCAGGGAATGATAAAGCCCGCAATCATGACTGTCACATGCTAGCCATGGCCCCCTGACTGGCCAAGGTGACAGACCACCCGATCCATGCTGTCCATGCTGCTCCCTCACCCCCTGGGACTCGAGACCAACAGACCCATGTTTCAAATGTGGCAGAACTGGTCACTGGGCCCGAGCATGCCCTAATCCTCATATTGGTCCTGTGAGACATTGTCCAAGATACCATAGGGAAGGACATTGGACAGTTGATTGTCCTTGTGCACATCATGACATGGACACATCAAACCCAGAAAATTCCCAAGTTGACCTTCTAGGTCTGGCTATGGACGAGTGGGGCCGCCTGGGCTCCTTTTACCCAATCACAACCATCATCTGTAACAGGGAGCCACGGGTAAACATCACAGTATCAGGACGGCCCATCTCCTTTCTCTTGGACACTGGAGCCACATACTCGGTACTGAGGGAATTCTGGGGGCCTACCTCTCCTTCTAGTTTCCCTATTGTCAGGGTAGGGGGACAGCCTTATCTACGTCAGCAGACCCCACCACTTAACTGTGTTTTAGGGGTATTTATCTCATTCATTTTTAGTCATGCCAACCTGCCTGGTACCTCTCATGGGAAGGGCTTTTTTTTTTTTTTTTTTTTTTAAGCAAAAGTTAGGAGCTTCCATTTCATTTGCTCCTCCCATTCACCTTACTCCACACTCACCAGCAGCTCCCCTCCTCCTCCCCCTTCTAGCCTCCCAACCTCCCAGCTCCAATGTGTCTCTTCCTCTACCAGCCTTTCAGGTGAACCCCCAAGTCAGGGACACCCAAAACCTCTCTGTTGCTAAACACCATTTCCCCATCATTATCTAACTACAAGATCCTACTAAGTATATTACTCAAGCTCAGTACCCCCCTCTCTCCAGAGCTTTAGGGGACTTAAGTCTATTATCTCTGACCTTCTAAGAAAAAAGCTCCTTCGCCCCACCTCTTCTCCCTTTAACATCCCTATACTTGCTGTTTAAAAAAACCTAAGGGTTTTCCGGAGGTCCTGAGTTCAATTCCCAGCAACCACATGGTGGCTCACAACCATCTGTAATGGGGTATGGTGCCCTCTTCTTGCCTGCAGACATACACACATATTCAGAATATTGTATACATAATAAATAAATAAATATTAAAAAAAAAAGCCGGGCGGTGGTGGCGCACGCCTTTAATCCCAGCACTCGGGAGGCAGAGGCAGGCGGATCTCTGTGAGTTCGAGGCCAGCCTGGTCTACAAGAGCTAGTTCCAGGACAGGCTCTAAAAAAGCTGCAGAGAAACCCTGTCTCGAAAAAAAAAAAAAAAAAAAAAAAAACAAAAAAAACAAAAAAAACCTAAGGGAACCTATTGCCTGGTTCAAGACCTCCAGCTCATTAACTCCACAGTGGTCCCTCTTCATCCTGTAGTGCCTAATCCTTACACACTTCTTTCCACTGTACCCCCAGGAACCTCCCACTTCTCAGTTCTAGATTTTAAGGATGCTTTTTTCTCTATTCCTCTCAGCTCTCAATCTCAAAATATCTTTGCCTTCACCTGGACTGACCCTGACACTCACCTCTCCACAGAGCTCACCTGGACCATCCTTCCCCAGGGATTCCGGGACAGCCCACACCTGTCTGGCCAGGCTTTAGCTTCTGATCTACTCTCACTGTCTCTCCCTAAGTCTAAACTCATACAGTATATGGATGATATTTTACTCTGCAGTCCATCCTTAGAGATCTGCAAAACTGATACCTCCCCCCCCGCTCTTTTAAATTTCCTGTCCAAAAAGGGATATAGAATCTCACCTTCCAAGGTCCAACTGTTTACCTCTCAGGTAATTTACTTGGGATTAACTATTACCCCAACCCAAAAAGCTATTATCCTAGACAGAAAAAAAAGCGAAATCAGTCCCTTGCAGTTCCTTCTACAAAAGAAGGGGTTTTATTCCTAGGAAAAGCTGACTTTCTGTGTTCCTGGATCCCCTCTTTTTTTCTCCTCACCTGCCCCTTATAGAGGCAGCTCTCAGCTCTCTGCATGAGCCCCTTCTCCACACCATTACTAAACCCTTTGAGAGACTCCAGCAGGCCCTTATCCAGGCTCCAGCTCTTCATCTCTCAGATTTAACTCATCCCTTCTCCCTCTATGTAATAGAGGAGGGATATGCCCTTGGGGTCCTAGGACATCAGCTGGGACCTTCCTTTGCACCTGTAGTGTACCTGTCAAAGAAGCTGGACCTCATCACTCAGGGTTGGGCACCCTGCATATGTGCTTTAGCAGACACTAAGCTTCTTATTCGTGAGTCAAAGAAACTAACCTTTGGGTCACTCACCACTGTCTTCTCCCACCACAATTTGTCCCATCTCTTAACTTACTAAGGCTTACAAACCTGACCCCTTTTCTGAGTTCTTTCCCTCCAGATGGCACTAGTAGAAGATGCCACACTCACTTTCCAATCCTGCCCACCCCTTAATATCTCAAATCTCCGACCTCAACCTAACATTAATTATTCCCCATCTCATTCTTGCATAGAAACCTTACTGCCCTACCCCTCACGTATACAGGAGGGAAAACTGTCCCAGGCCACTTATACTTGGTACACAGATGGCAGCTCCTTTTTATGTGAAGACCCATAGAGTAGGCTATGCCATAGTGTCAGATACTGGGGTGGTGGAGGCACAGGCACTCCTTGCCCATACCACTAATTAGCAGGCTGAGTTAATAGCCCTTACCCATGTCTTCCAGTTAGCAAAGGGACAATCTTTAAATGTTTACCCAGACTCCAAATATGCCTTTCATATCCTCCTGTCATATCCTTCGCAGCTATCTGGAAGGAGTGTGGGCATCTTATGATGAAAGGAGGATCCATAAATAACTCAGGTTATATTATGGACTTGTTAAAAGCCTCCCATCTCCCCAAAGCTATAGGAATTATTCACTGTTGGTTTCACCAGACCAACAGTTCTATTATTTTAAAGGGAAATAACCGGGCTGACCAAGCAGCTAGAACAGCAGCATTCCAGAGCCCAGACCTACCTCAGTCACCTCAGGGGGTTCATACAGTACAGCCCACATTCTCACAGACACCCCCTGACACCCAGCAAATTCTGTCCTCTTTCATCCTAATAGCAAATCTCTGTTTCATTTTGTCAAAGCTCACCTCCAATCTACCCCTGAGGACTTAGAATTCTTTTTTTTTTTAAATCAGGCTTTTTTAAAAAAATGATTTATTTATTATGTATATAGTATTCTGCCTACATATATCCTATAAGCCAGTAGAGGGCATCAGATCTCATTACAGATGGTTGTGAGCCACCATGTAGTTGCTGGGGATTGAACTCAGGACCGCTGGTAGAGCAGTCAGTGCTCTTAACCTCTGAGCCACCTCTCCAGCCCCAGGACTTAGAATTCTTAAAAGCTATCACTACCTCTTGTAAAATCTGTCAAAAGTCAGATCCCAAGACCAAATATCGTAGCTTCCCTTTTCCCACCCACCAGGCCAGGGGCTCCCTCCAGGAACTGACTGGCAGCTGGATTTTACTCATATGCCCTCAGTCAGAAGAGTTAAATATCTCCTGGTCTTGGTTGACACAATGTCTGGGTGGATTGAAGCATTCTCCACCACTAACAAGAGGGCCCAGACAGTTTCTGATGTTCTTCTCAGAGAAATCATCCCCTGTTTGGAATTCCAACCTTTCTTCAGTTGGATAATGGCCCAGAGTTTACCTCCCAGATCTCTCAAATTTTATCTAAAGCTCTTAACATCCGCTGGCATTTTCATATCCCATACCATCCTCAGTCTTCAGGGAAAGCAGAACGAACTAACCAATCCTTTAAAAATGTTCTTGTTAAGATGTTACAGGAGCTTCACCTTGTCTCGGTAAAACTTTTGCCTCTGGCCCTTCTTAGGCTTAGGGCTCTCCCCAAAAGCCCCCTTTCCATCTTGCCCTTTGGACTCATGTATGGGCGGCAGGTTTTAACCCCCGGCCTCTCACCCAAACCTCTCCCCTTCCTGATTACCTGCTTACTCCACTGCTATTCCATCTATGCTCCTTATTATGGGATTTTACCGACCACTCATTATCTCAATCATGTGACAATTCATACCCTCTGCCCATTAAAATAGGAGACCAGGTACTATTCTCTCTCCCAGACCAATACCCCTCACCCCTAAATGGCAGGGCCCCTTTAAAGTAATTCTTGTAACTCCCACAGCTTCCAAGCTCGAGGTACTCTCTCATCGGATCCACCTGTCTCACCTTAAACCTTTTACTCTTCCAGCTCAAGATAATCCCTCCTATACAGTAACTCAAACAGGGCCCTGCTCCCTTTAGTTCCAGAGGACACCAAGATCAGTCACTTTTTCTCCCGTTCCAGAAAAATAAAAGTCTCATCTTTACTCAACTCTCCTATGCCAAAAACTCCATATACTCTCCCTCTTCCTCTTTCTCCTATCTGCTTTACCAACTTCTCTATATCTCCAACGTCATGCTTAAATTTCTAGTTAACCACTCAGCTGTTATTACAGGGACCATCATTAAACATAGAGCCAGAAGTACAAGGATTTTGCCAAAAGCCCAGGTGGTAAGAAACAATAACGAGTTTGAGGACATTCACAGACTCCAAAAACTCACAAAACAGACTTTAACATAACAGGTTTTGCCAGGTGGTGGTGGCGCATGCCTTTAATCCCAGTACTCGGGAGGCAGAAGGAGGTGCATATCTGTGAGTTTGAGGCCAGCCTGGTCTACAAGAGCTAGTTCCAGGACAGGCTCTAAAACTACAGCAAAACCCTGTCTCGAAAAACCAAAAAACAAACAAAAAAACACAACAGGTTTATCACTGACTGCAGCAGTGTCTCCTGGATGTTAAGGTAAGACCATGATGCTAAAGAGAACAGGTGCCTTAAGATTTGCTTCAGGTAAATCATTGAGGGGTCTAGTAATTCCCCTTTCTAATAATTACCCCTTAATTTCCCTCCCCATTGTCTTCTATTCCAACACTATACCATCACAATCATAAGCTTTTAATATGTCTAAAATTTAATTTTTCCAAACATTTTTTTTGATAAGCTCCAGAGAGCCAATTGGACCTATCTAAACAGATCAGACTCACCCAGAGTAAGTATCATTTAATTCTTCTCTTATCATTCCTGGTCTTGGGAACCCCTGGAAAATTCCCTCCTCTACCTCCCAAAACCCCCCTGCTATCTTCTGTCTTGGGACTCTCCTCTCTTAATCAGCAGGATCTAAAATTTTTTCCAGACATAATTTTCTGCCTTTCCAGCCTCTTGCGAGGTCCAAGCTGCCAGCCAGCTAGTTCCACAGAGCCTGGAAAAAACACAAAAGTAATCAGCCACCCCAGGACGTGGTCAAGCATCTCAATTCTCTGACGCCCACAAAATCAGCAAAAATCAGTCTCGAGAGACCTGACGATGCCCACAAAATCAGCAGGAAGCAGTCACGAGAGACCTGACAATGCCCCATTCCCACCCATTAAAGACCCCAAACTCCCCAAATTTTTATAATAAACCAAAGGGTGTAATATTATAATTTCAGCTACAATATGGCTAACTCTTCTGGGTTCCAGGGCCACGCATGTACGGACAAGCCCTCAGGCATGACCCACTTGTGGCATGGTTTATCACCTCTGTATGATGCAGCTGTGTGAGCCCTTGCACGCATGTGTGAGCTCTGTCATCTTGTATGATGTAACCACATCATCCCCCTGTGCATATGTGCTAGGTAGCCCTTAAAAGCTGGACGAGCCATCTTCAGCTCTCTCTCTCTCTCTCTTTGCACACTGACCTCACCAAGCCTGTACACCACACCACAATAAACTCCTAAGCAGGTTTGTTGCGTGTTCCACGTTTCCTTCTCATTTGCACCAGGTAATTTTGGCGCTGAAGATCCACTACAGGGCTTGGCGCTTGTGCTCTAGCAACTGAGCCATGTCCCTCAACACAGCTCTTTTTGGGTTGTTTTTATTTTTATTTTTTCCACATTCATTTATTTTATGTATATGAGTGTCCATGGGAATGTGTATCTGTACCACGTGTGTGTCTGGTGCTTGTGGAGGTCAGAAGAGGGTGCTGGAGCCCATGGCATTGGAGTTCTAGACAGTTGCGAGTTGCTTTGTGGGAGCTGGGAGTCAAACCTGGGTCTTCTACAAGAACAAGTGCTCTTAGCTACTGAGCCAGCCCTGCAGTCCCTCAGCCCTTCACTTTCCCGCCTATGTAGAGTCACGTAGTTCGTGTGCCGTCTTCCTCTGATTCAAGGAAGACTGGGTCATTCCTTAGAGTTCTTAATCTCATTAATAAAACACTCAGGGACAGACCCTAACAGAAGCTCAAGGACGTTTTTATCAGAGGCTAAAGAAAGATTACAGGTTTGGCAGATGACTGGAGGAGGAAGATGGAGCAGAGAGAAAAAGCTATGCTATTTGAGTCAAGCTGCTATGGAGGACAGACAGACAGTCGGTGTACAAATTGAGTGTCTGGACAGCCACTCTGTCCAGAGAGAAACTCTGTCTCAAAAAACAAACAACACAAATAAAAATAAAAGAATATGAAGATTCGAGGCCAGCCTGGTCTACAAGAGCTAGTTCCAGGACAGGCTCTAGAAACTACAGGGAAACCCTGTCTCGAAAAAACAAAACAAAACAAAAAACAAAACAAAACAAAAAAGAATATGAAGAAAAGGGACAGAAAGACAAAAAGTAAAAGCTGTGTTTTGTCTTAAGAAGCATAACTGAGCTCTTAAAGTTACTGGAAAAGGTAAGGATGGGGGATTCCGGGGAAGAAAAGGACATTATCTCCATAGAGGGCTAATTATTCAGTTCCTTTCTTTTAAATGTTTTATTCATTTTACATACCAACCACAGTTCCCTCTCCCCCCCCCCCACCCCTTCCACCTCTCTAACACGGTTTAAGGTGAGCTTGCCTTTCTGAGGGGTGTTTTTTTTTTTTTTTTTTTTTTTTTTTTTGGCCAGGTGATTGACCGGCCCAACTGGATTACAGCTGGATTACAGTTCAGGTGCGTCTCCACCCAGCTGTAGATAACATTCTCTTGGTTAGGAAGCAACAACTTTCCCAGAACGGTTTTACAATTTGCTACTGATACAGCCCCAGCTCTCTCTCTCTATGGTGTAGAGCCTTGTGTCCCTACATCACCTCACGCCACTAGAGAGCCGACTGTATACCAAGTTGTCTTTGGTAAGGCAAAGCCTCAGAAAACAGAGGGTGTTTAATAAATGGTTACAAAGTAACTCACCACATTTAAAACTGAAAGCGTTTCTCCAGAGTTCTGTTAATCCTGAAGCCAATGTCTCAGAAAGCCTAGTTGAACTTTAAGCTTTCCTGAGAGTACTAGATAAAAGTCAGCTCTGGTTCCTCCTGCCCCCAAGGGTGGAGCAAATTAACAATTTCAGACTTGTATGCGTGTATTGATTTCTTGACTGGAGTAGGCTATGGCCATTTACAAATTGAAAAGCCCTCTGGTTGCTTGTTTATTTGCTCTCTGGTTTATTCTGCTCTTCTGTCCCACTTTAAGCTCAGCCTAAATGACATAACTTCCCTTAGTTACTCCCCCACAGCGCAGGCCTGTGGCTTCCCTCCAAGGTCAACTTTACCGAAAGTTTTGAGTTTAATTAAGGCAATCAGATCTGTCTCAATCAAACTCTTCAAACCCAGCCTCGTGTTTCTGTTGCTTTTAAAAAGAAAGATTCTTGTCTGGTAGCTCAGGTTGGTGTGAAACTTACCATCCTCCTGCCTCAGCCTCCCAGTGCTGGGGATAACAGGCATGCCTGGCTCCAGCCTCAGGTTCCTGTTGGCCCTCATCTCTAACTGAACATGGAGGATGTGATATTGAGTAACTGTAGTGTAGAGTAAGTTTTTTGAGGGAATAAAAGAATTCTGTTTTGAAACAGTACTCCTGTAGCCCTGATGCCAGAGGGCCGGACCACCTTTGGCTGATTTGGCAATATGGAAGCTTATCTTTTCAATCATAGCTGTTAAGAAGAAAGGCCATGGGCTGGGGGTGTGGCTTTGTGGCAGGGCTCCTTCCTGAAAAGGAAAGAGAGAGGCACAGGGAGGAAGGGAGCTAGACAGAGCGGGAGGGAGAGGGAAGGAGGAAGGCAGGTCTCGTGATTTGGTTTATAATATACCAACCCACCAGTTTTCACTTACTCTTTCTTTTGCATGCATGGGCACGCAAGTTTTTGAGTTCACGTGGAAGTCAGAGGGCTATGTGGGTCTTTCTCAATGTTCTCTAACTTGTGTGTGTGTGTGTGTGTGTGATATGTATGTCTGTGTGCTTGTGTGTGTTTATACGTGTGGGACAGAGAGGGGATACAGCTGAGTGTAGAGATCAGAGGACAATTTCAAGTGTTGGTTCTGTTTTGTTTGAGACAGTGTTTCTTGTTCATTATTGCAGCCACCAAGCCAGCTGGTCCGCCAGCTCTTTGGAATTCAGTCTCCACCACCTATCTCCTGGTAGGGCATGCTGGCTTATGCAACTGCTTCACCTGTATCTATCTATCTATCTATCTATCTATCTATCTATCTATCTATCTATCTATCTATCCATCCATGTATTTATTTTTTATTTACTTACTTATTTTATGTGTATCGGTGTGCCTGCATGTGTATCTGTGTGAAGGTGTCAGAACTCCTAGAACTGGAGTTATAGACAGTTGTTAGCTGCCATGTGGGTGCTGGGATTTGAACCTGGCTCTGCTGGAAGAACAGCTAATAATCTCTGAGCCATCTCTACAGCCCCAGCTTTTCTCTTTCTTTCTTCCTTCCTTCATTTTCCTCCCCCCTCTTTCCTTCTTTCTTTCTTTCTTCCTTCCTTTCTTTCTTTCTTTCTTTCTTTCTTTCTTTCTTTCTTTCTTTCTTTCTTTCTTTCTTTCTTTCTTTCTTTCTGTTTTTCAAGACAGGGTTTCTCTGAGCAGCTTTGGAGCCTGTCCTGAAACATGCCTTTAATCCTAGCACTCGGGAGGCAGAGACAGGCAAATCTCTGTGAGTTCGAGGCCAGCCTGGTCTATAAGAGCTAGTTCCAGGACAGGCTCCAAAGCCACAGAGAAACCCTGTCTCAAAAAACCAAAAAAATAAAAAAAAAATAAAAAAAAATAAAAATGACATCTGTCTGTCTCTCATCTTTCGATCTTATTTACTTACTTATGTATGTGAGCACAGGATGTCACAGTGCATGCACACTGTTGTTCTTTTTTAAAAAAATGCTATAAACTCCCAAGTGGCAGCTGTAGGCAGGCAGCGGACTCTGGGAGCAGCCAGTCCCAAGGCAGAGACGATTGTGAGTCCCTGCAAGATACCTGGGGGCCATGTGAGCAGGTGGCGAGCTCACAGAGCAGCGGGAGCCCAAGGCAGAGACTCGAGATGCAGCTAGCAGCGGAAGTGCTGGCAAGTCCCCGGGCAGGCAGAAGACAGAGACATGGACAGACACAACAGGTTGAATATTTATTCAGGGCATTTTGGAGGGGAAAGGGAGAAGGGGAGCAGAGAGAGAGAGAGAGAGAGAGAGAGAGAGACAGAGAGAGAGAGAGAGAGAGAGAGACAGAGAGAGAGAGACAGAGAGAGAGAGACAGAGAGAGAGAGACAGAGAGACACTAATGCACACGCGTGCACACACCAAGGGACAGGAAGAGAGAGATTCAAGATGGCAGCGAGAGGGGTGGGGGGGTGGGGGGGTCGCTGGGAGTCTGCATGGCTTGCCCCTTAAAGAGCCAAAAGAATAACACACACAGTCAGAGGACAATTTGTGGGGAGCTAGTTCTCTCTTTGTACCAAGTGGATCCCGGAAATTGAAGTCGGGTTGTCAGGTTTGGTGGCAAGTGCCTTTACCTGCTGAGCCTTCTTTCTTTCTTCTTCTTCTTCTTTTTTTTTAAAAGATTTATTTATTTATTATGTATACAACATTTGCCTCCATGTATGCCCGAATGCCAGAAGAGGGCACCAGATCTCATTACAGACGGTTGTGAGCCACCATGTGGTTGCTGGGAATTGAACTCAGGACCTCTGGATGAGCAGCTGGTGCTCTTAACCTCTGAGCCATCTCTCCAGCCCTGAGCCTTCTTTCTTGCCCCATTTTTTTTCTTTAAGTAGAGGAAAGTTTCAAGTTTTTTGGTATCCCGAGGAAGGACATAAGCATCTAATTAAACTGCAGAGTGTTGTGGAATGTTACTTTAACTATGGAAGTAAAGATATGCTCTATTTGTTTATGCTGTGGAACATTACTTTACTATGTAAAGGTGTGTTACAATTGTGCTGCATTTGTTTAAATATATTAAAGATGTGTTGCTGTTTAACCTTGCCTCCCTAAGGTACCTGATTGGTCTAATATTAAGTTGAATGGCCAATAGCCAGGTAGTAGAGGGGTAGGCAGGACTGGTGGGCAGAGAGAATAAATAGGAGGAATCTAGGCTAGAGAGAGGAGGACAGAACAAGGGAGAAAGAGAGGGGATGCCTGGGCTAGGCAGGCAGCTGCCAGCCAGGCAGCTTGCCATGGAGTAGGACATAGAGAATGAGAAAAGGTACCCCCTGCCCCGGCAAAACGTAGATGAAGAGAAACAGGTTTAATTAAGTTATAAGAGCTAGTGGGACACACATACAGTAGGGCCGAGCATTCATAACTAATACTAAGTCTCCGTGTCATGATTTGGGGTGGGGGGGGGCTGAGGTCCAGCAGCAGAGTATGTTAGGAGCAATGCTGTGGCTCCTTTACAACAGACTGTTGCTGGGGTGGGGGAGAGAAATGAGAGTAGCCCAGGGCATTGTGGGTGGGCCCTGGGCCATCGGAGGAAAATCTGAGCTGGGCAGTGCAGCAGCGCAGGTTTGACTCTTGGCAGCTCCGAGTCTTTCTTTAGAGGACTTCCTGTTCCTCACCCTCTCAGCCTGGACAGGGCAAATCATTTCACACTCATTTCTGGAAGGCTCTGCCCAGCTTGCGTTTCCCCGGTGGGCATTGCATTCATTTACGGGCTTCTCAGAGTCTTCAGTATCCTCTCAAGCTCTCAGTCATGCTTCTCAGGACTACGGGGCCCTTGGGTCTCTTCCCATAGGTAGACACAGGCTCTCTGCTTTGAAGCCTTCTCAGGAGCCCAGGCCGTGGAGGGATTAGACAGGGGTTCTAATCCTAGCTCTGCTGTGAACAATGTATACTTCAAGCTGAGCTTGAATTGAGTGGAATTTAATCCCTTTAAATGGCACATGTTTAATGTCAACACTTGGGAGGCAGAGGCAGGGATCTCAGTGAATTTGAGGCCAGCCTGGTCTACAGAGCTACTTCCAGGACAACCAGAGCTGTGTGTTACACATAGAAACCCTGCCAGGAAAAACAAAAAACAAAACCAAAAATGAAAACAAAACAAAAAAGCAAGAAATTTGATCTTAAAATGTAAAGATTTGTTTGTCTTTGTTTTCGTCTCTGTTTTGAGACAGGGTTTCACTATGTAGCCCTGGCTCTGGAACTCACTACGCAGACCAGGTTGGTTTTGAACTCACAGAGATCCTCTTGAGTCTCCTGAGTCTCCTGAGCCCTGGGATTAAAGGTGTGCCACCACTGTGTCTGGAATGTAGCGGTCTGTCGTTTGGGGTTTCAACAGTTCAGCTGATGGTGTTCAGGGCGTCCCTGTTGAGTTTATAAGTGTTATGACACGGGGGATGGACGTCGGGGAGCAGCTTGGTGGTTTGTAAGTGGAGGTGGTGGACAGACCGAAGCACACACATCACATGTGTGTTCCCCTTTCCTGCCTCGCAGTGATAGCATCTGACCAGCACATCAGACGCCTTTCCCTCATGCCCAAGTCCTGCCTGAACGTGGCCTTCACTTCCTCACTGTAGCCGACTCGAGAGTTTCGCAATCTGCAAGCTGAGGTAAGACTTCTGAATATTGAGTAGAAGTCCTTGCTGCCTCACCACACAGCCCATTTATTTTTAACATGACATTTAGACCTATGAAAATGAGCCACGTTCTCTGAGTCAGAGGCCTTCACTGGCCTTGGCTTCATTCCTGTCTTTGTTGGGCAACCATTGAGGCCAGCACTGTGCTGGGGTGGGCTGGGAAGCTGCGGAGAGCTGTAACAAGACCCCCCACTTCTCTTGATGCTCATGGTCCTTTGGGACCAGTCTTCTTGGTTCTCACTCTGCTATCTCCTTTCTGAGCTGCAGGTGAATGACTCTGCCAATTTGTGATGGCAAGGATGGTAGTACCGTAGTACAGAAGGACCAGTCACATTGGTGGCTCATGGGTGACCATATATACCACTAGGCTGCGGCAAAGACTGAAGTGAAAATTCAGCAGATGACACCAAATAGTCCCATGTAGACTGGAGAGAGATCTCAGTGGTTAAGAGCATTTGCTGAGCCAGGCGGTGGTGGCGCCCGTCTTTAATCCCAGTTCTCAGGAGGAAGAGAAAGGAGGATCTCTATGAATTCGAAGCCAGCCTGGTCTACAGAGCGAGTTCCAGGATAGCTAGGGTTCTTACACAGAGAAACCCTGTCTTGAAAAACAAAGAAACAAGACAAAGCAAGCAAGCAAGCAAGCAAGCAAGCAAACAAACAAACAAACAGAAAACAGAGTGTGGGGCCTTGGCCAGAGGCCCCCTTTTCCCTCCATGGTTTCCCTCGCTCCCGTGAGTAACTTGGCTCCTGGGGCTCCGCTCGCCCACCGCACCGCTGTGGACCAAGTTGCCTCCATCCAAAGGCCCTCGTGGCGCAGGCCAGGTCGCCTCTCCCCACTCTGCCCCCGCCGCAGAAAGTTAAGTTTGAAGAGGAGGGGACGAGGGAAGCATGCACATGAAGAGGACCAATCCACCTGGAGCTGAGGAGCCGGACCCCGGCAGCAGTTTGAGAACTTATCCTGGATAATTGCGAAGCAAATGATGGGAAAATTGGGGGGTTAACGGATGAATTCGTGAGCCTAGAGTTCTTCGGTTTAATAAGTGTAGGCTTGTTTTCAGTTTCAAGTCTCCCTGCACTACCTATATTGAAAAAGCTTGAGCTCAGCAATAATAGAATCTCTGGAGGTCAGGACAGACTAGCAGAAGAACTTCCAAGTCGCACACATCTGAACCTAAGTGGAAATAAGCTGAAAGATATCAGTACCTTGGAACCTTTGAAAAAATTGGATTGTCTGAAAAGCCTGGATCTCTTTGGCTGTGAGGTCATTAACCTGAACGATTACCAAGAGAGTGTCTTTAGGCGCCTGCCCCAGCCATCCTATCTGAATGGCTGTGACCCAGAGGACCAGGAAGCCCCTGACTCAGATGCGGAGATGGATGGTGTGGACAAAGAAGAAGCGGGTGAGAAGAGGAAGAGGAGGATGGTGAAGAGGAGGAGGAGGATGAAGAAGAGAATGAAAATGAAGATGTAGAAGGAGAAGACGATGAAGTCAGTGGGGAGGAAGAAGAATTTGGACATGATGGAGAAGTTGATGAAGATGAAGAAGAGGAGGATGAAGAGGAAGAAAGTGGGAAAGGTGAAAAGAGAAAGAGGGAAACAGACGATGAAGGAGAAGATGATCGAGGCCCAAAACAATCTGCAAGAACCAGAACTGTTGAGTGTTGGTTGGGCTGTCATGGATTTGGTAGCTGTTTTACAAAGGTATAGCTGTGCTACAAGCCCCAGGACACCCAACCCAAAGAGCCAAAGAGTAGTTCTGAAGACATTCCACCTTCTTCCCTTTCCCCTTGGTAATCTGCCACCAAGCCTGGGGACTTCTGCCCCAACAAAAGTGTAAACGTCGTTAGGTTTTCGTGTAAGACTCTTGCTGTATCATGACAGCTGTGATGGGTGACGTGACCGTCCTGGCTGCCGGTTACACTGCGACTGTAACATTTTTACTTTCTGCACAACAAGGAAAAGCTTTGTGAGAAAAATCTTAACATTTTGAAAAGAAAAAGAAAAACCAAAAAACCCCCCAAACAAAACAGAAACAAACAAACAAACAAAAAAACATTTGCTGATCTTCCAGAAGATGTGGGTTCAATTCTCAGCACCCACATGGTGACTTACAACCAGTGTGACTCCAGCTGCAGGGGACCCAACACCTTCTTTTTGTTCTTCAGTCACCAGGCACGTATGTGGTACATGCAGACAAAATACACATACACAGCCGGGCGGTGGTGGCGCACGCCTTTAATCCCAGCACTCGGGAGGCAGAGGCAGGCGGATCTCTGTGAGTTCGAGACCAGCCTGGTCTACAAGAGCTAGTTCCAGGACAGGCTCCAAAGCCACAGAGAAACCCTGTCTCGAAAAAAAAAAAAAAAAAAAAAAAAAAAAAAAAAAATACACATACACAGAAAAATAAATCAGTAGCTTCAGGTAACAGGTCATTTATTTCCTTTCCTTGTGTGTACATTTGTATTTCGTGTTTCTTGTAGCCATGTTTATATAAATACATCTTTTGCAGCTGTAGAAATGGTTCAGAAATCAAGAGTACTTTCTGCTCTTATAGAGGACCTGCGCTCAGATCCTAACACCCATGTGAGATTACCAAAAGCACCTGGAAATCCACTTTCGGGGGCTCTGAGGCCCTCTTTTGACCTCCACAGGCATTTGCACACTTGTGGTATGTGCACACACAGATATATCCACACATAATACGAACAAAAATAAATCTTTAAAAAACAAAAACCAGCCAGGCAGTGGTGGTACACGCCTTTAATCCCAGCATTCAGAAGGCAGAGGCAGGTGGATCTCTGTGAGTTCGAGACCAGCCTGGTCTACAAGAGCTAGTTCCAGGACAAGCTCTAAAGCTACAGAGAAACCCTGTCTTGAAAAACTGAAAACAAAACAAAACAAAAAACCCACACCATGTCAGGTGTGACGGCATATGCCTTTAATTCTAGCACTCGGGAAGCAGAGGCAAGCAGGATCTCTGTGAGTTCTAGGCTATTCTGGTCTGCAAACCAAGTTCCAGGACAGCCAGAGTTGTTACAGAGAGAAACCCTGTCTTGGAAAACCAAACCAAACCAAAACAACAATGACAAAAATTTAGAAGAAAAAAAACCTCACCAAAACAAAACGAAACCTATATAAACAAAACCAATAAACAAAATCAACAATAAGAAAACCACACAGTCATTTGGCTTGGTTTCCAGTGTCCACAAAGCTTCTGCAGGAAGGGACTGCTCTGCCAGGCTGCGCAGGACAGACCTTTGGCGTTCGCACGTCTGCTTTGAAGTTTTCCTGCTGTAAACCTGAGGCTAAATGGAGGCCACAGATAGCCTTGCTGCATTTTGCTTGATTCTACAGCATTATGCTTTTATTTTTAAAGCTTAATTGATGGGCTGAGGGTGTGGCTCAGTTGGTCGAGTGTTTGCCTAGTGTGTACAGAGCCTCTAACTCCCAGCGCTGTGTAAACCAGGCCTGGTGGCCCACATCTGCAATCCCAACCCTCAGGATTACATATCCAATTTTGTTTCCAGGTTCTTTAAACTCCACGGTGCTTCTGTGTGGGCAGAGACATGCTCATGTTCCAGTTGGATTAATGCTCAACTCATCAAATTCACACGGTTCGTAAACAGAGTTTAGAAAATAAAATGCTTAAATCATGATTCTGGGCTGGGAATATAGTTCAACTGATAAGTGCTTGGTTAGTCTGCACAAGGCTCAGGGTGAGGCTCCTGGCACCACACACACCATGAAGACACAGCCCTGGGATTCTGGCTCTTGGGAGGTTGTGGATCAGAAATTCAAGGGCATGCTCTATGCTTATTGAATTAGAGGTTAGTGGAGGCTACATGAGCCCGTCTTTGAAAACAAACCACCCCCTCACTTCTTCATTTAAGTTCCTATTATAAGCTATAAACTTGGATAAAGTAAAAGATCCTCATCAGGAACGACACAAAACAATTCGGGGAGCATATCATCTCGCACACCCAAAGTCCAAGGGTGGAGGAACTCCCGCAGAGGGCTCAGCTCAGGCAGCTATCTCCTGCCTCTGCCCTTCTAAGAGTGTCACGTTCAGGCCACGAGATATGGCTGCTTCAGTGCCACCACCATATCAGATACAACAATTCAGAGGACAAAGTGTGAGTCTTGTTCCCTTCCCAGGGGAGCCTATAGAAAAGTCGTTGGAAAGCTCCAGACCTTTGCTCCCCCCTCATTAGCTAGGACTGTCCTACCCATCCTACACCAGCCGCTGGTAAGGAGCACAAGCGAGCATTGAGAGAATCATAAATGTCCTGTACAAACTCAACTGAACTTGATTCTCTTTTTCTCTTCGTGCTGGGGTTATCGGTGTGCCCCACCACACCTGACCTTCTGCCTTTTTTTTCCCTCATCATTTTTTTTTAATGGAGGTGAAATTCGTGTATTATAAAACACATCCTTTTACAAACAAAGGCACCTTTCCAGACGTGGCAGCACAGGCCTGGGATCCCAGCACCTCAAAGAGGGTCTGAGGTTTAAGGTCAGGGCTCTTGAAGTGATTCACGGGATAAAAGTAGAGGCTTGCTGAACAGGCTGGCCACCTGAGTACAATCCCCAGAGCCCATGCAAAGGGCGAGGGAGAGAGAAAGGACTCCATCAAGTTGTTCTCTAAGCTTCACACATTGCCCTGGTACCTACACTCACACACTCACTCATGCACACATACAACAACAACAACAACCACCACCACCATCATCATCATCATCATCATCATCTAGCCAGGTGGCACACTCCTTTAATTCCAGCACTTAGGAGGCAGAGGCAGGCAGATCTCTGAGTTTGAGGCCAGCCTGGTCTACAGAATGAGTTCCAGGACAGCCAAGACTACACAGAGAAACCCAATTTCAAAAAACCAAAAAACAAACAAGCAAGCAAACAAAAACAAACAAAATAATAAACAAAAAATTTTGAGGTAGGAAAGTTCAAAGTCACCCTCAGCCACTTAGTAAGTTTGAGATCAGCCAGGGCTACATAGTGAGAGTCCATCTAAAACAAAACAAAGGTTAGAGTGTACCTTAAGCCTCGTGTACACTGATCATAATGTAACTGTCACCACGGTTAGTTTTTTTTTAAAGTTTCATATATATATATATATATATATATAGTTTCATATATATATATATAGTTTCATATATATATATATAAGGTTTTAAAGATATTTTAAAAATTTATTCAATTTTATTTTATAAGCGTTAGTGTGAGGGTGTCAGATCCCCTGGAACTGGAGTTACAGACAACTGTGAGGTGCCATGTGGGTGCTGGGAATTGAACCTGGGTCCTCTGGAAGAGCAGCCATTTCTCCATTTCTCCAGCCCCCTATTTTTTTTTTTATTTTTAAGTGGCAATTTGTCTTTTAAATCTTTTTCTACATTTTGAAAAATTATTTTTGAGATTATAGTTTAATTACAACACTTCTCTTTTCCTTCCTCCAGACCCTCCCATATGTCTCTTCTCGCTCTTTTTCAAATTCATAGTCTCTTTTCTCATTGTTACTGAATGCGTGGATGTATGTATACATACACATATTTCTAACTATAACCCGTTCAGTCTGTGTAGTGTTATTTGTACGTCTGTTTTCAAGGTCGACCATGTGACACCAGACAACCATTTGAGTGCTTTCTCTGGGAGAGGACGGCTCCTCCGGCCCCCAGCTTTATTCCTCTGCATGTAGTTCTTCATGGACGGCTGAGGTCTCATGGGACTTTTCCCTATCTATGTTGGCATGTCCGTTGATGTCCCTGTTCAGCTCACGTTTGGCAGTCCTGTTGGTGAGACTTTACTGGTGTGGCTTCTAATTTTACTAGAAGACACAAACTCACAGCAAACTCTTGGATCCTCTGACTTTTTACAATCTTTCTTCTCCCTCATCCAAGATGATGCCTGAGCCCTAGGTGTGGGAATGTTTTGTAGAAGTATCCATTGGGATCGGCTCCACAGTTCTGCATTTTGATTGGTTGTGATTTTCTGTAGTGATCTCTGCTTTAAAGAAGAGTTTCCTTGATGCCGGTGTAAGGACAAATGTTTATAGATTGTTATTAGGGATTATGCCAGTTTAGTAAATTAGAGGTTGTAGATTCCCCTCCACTAAGCTTGACTTCACTAGCACAGAGTAGTTAGCAAGGCTTCCAGCACCCTCTTGTTGAGTTGGTTCTCAATTTCACTCTGCACACCAGGCTGGCCTCGAACACAGGGAGATCCACCTGCCTCTGCCTCCTGAGCGCTGGGATTAAACGTGTGTGCCACCACCTCCTGACTATGATTACTGTCTTTAAATTAAAATGCTAACATTATGTGTGTTTGTGTGAGCCACAACATGCATGTAGAGGTCACAGGACAAGTTGCAGGAGCTCTCTCTCCTTCTACCGTGTGCATCTTGGGGGTTGAACTTAGGTTGTCAGGTTTAGCAGCAAGTACCTTTACCTGCTGAGCCATCTTGCCAACCTATGACAGACTTCAAAAATATTTTCAAAAGGCCTATTTATTTTATTCATATAAATGTTTTGCCTACACGTATGTAGGTGTACTGTGTATTGCCTGGTGTCTGAGGAGGTCAGAAGAGGGCATTGTAACTCCTGGAACTGAAGTATTGAGTGGTCACGAGCTACCATATGGGGGCTGGGAGTCTAACACAGGTCCGTCTGCAAGAGCAGCAACAGTTATTTGCCACTGAGTTATTTCCCCAGCTCCCTATGATTAAATTTTCTATTCTTTTGCCTCAGTCTCCCAAATCCTGGGACTGCCAGTGTGAACCACCATGCTTGGGTTTTATGTAACACTGAGGTTCAAATTCAGTTCAAATCAAAGCCGCTGATTTATATTAAAACTTCATTTTTTATTCAACTCTGGTATTTCAATTTCAATATAAAATTGTTAAGTAATTTTACTGAAAGTTTTAACCTTTCCTCAAATCTATTACTGTGACCTCATCTTGGTTGGTAAAAGCAACTTTACTGAGATGCACCCAGCCACCAAGCAGACTCATATATCCACGCTTAGGGCTGGAGAGATGGCTCAGCCGTTAAAGGCTGGGCTCACAGCCAAAAATATACGTCCATGCTTAAATGTCTCGACATAGTAGCAGCTCATGATATCAGTGTGTACTTTATCAGTTTCCTAATCAAGTTTGATTTTATTATAATATTAAACTATTCACTAATTTCATACTTAGAGACTTCCAGAAAAGGCTTAGCATTGATGCAGAACACAGATCACAAATAGCCAGGTAGACACATGTGCAGCTAACTGGAAAATCTGTCTTACAGTTGAAGACTAAATTGGACCAGAAATGAAAGCAAACAAATTTGCATCGATGAGGTGAGCTCTAAATGATGCTAGATGACTCAAATAAGAACCCAGAAGAAGAGGTTATAGTAATAGACTTGAGGAAGGCTTAGCACTAAGCATTCAACAGAAATTACTTACAATTTTATATTATAACTGAAATAACAGACCTGGATAAAAATGAAGTTTTCATGCAAATCAGTGGCTTAAAAGAAAAAGTAAGGGCAGGAGAGATGGCTCAGCGGCTAAGAGCACACACAGCAATTTCAGAGATCCAACCCGTTCCCAGCACCCACACTGGGCACCCACACTGGGAGGATCACAACCTCTTGTGCCACGAGCCCCAGGGAAATCCAACACCTCTGGCTGCTGCAAACGCCTGTACTTGTGTGCACATACCCACACAGACACATACCTGCAAGTGAAAACAGCAACAAAAGAAATCTTTAAAAGAAGAAACAGTCATCAACAGTGTGTATTTGCTCTTGCTCTTGAATTGACTTGCTCATCCACCAGCTAGATTTTGTGTTTCCCTACACCTCAGAACAAGCAAGCAAACAGCAGTAGGATGCCAAGGCTTTTGAAGCCAGCTGTGGTGGGACATCCCAACATCTGGAGGGCAGAGGCAGGAGGAGCGCAAGCCTGAGACTGGGAAGGCTTTTACCTCAACAGAAGCAAAACCTACGAACAACCCACAACAGCACCAAACATCATGGAGTGAGAGGGAAAGAAAAACGAGGCTGGCTGAAGCACAGCCCGGAGGAAGAGAAAGTCAGGAGGGCTTGTAAGCTGTCAAGAAAAGGGGGCTGAGGAATGTCTGAGTGGGTGCGGCGGGTCACACCCGACTGTAGCTTTACACGTGGTAGAGCAAGAGGGTTGCTGTAAGTCTGAGGCTATCCTGGTCCATCACGAGTCTAGACCAGCCAGAGCTACATACCAAGACCCTGTCTAAAAATAAAATAAATCAAAATGAGGTACCGTGGCACGTTGTAATCTGTACTTGGAAGGCGGACACAGGAGGATGGCTGTGAGTTTGAGATAAGCGCCTGGGCTGAATTCAGCCTGGGCTAAGTTCAAGGCTGGTGCCTGGGTTACACAGTACTTAGGGAGACCCTGTCTCAACAACAACAACACAAAACGAATTGGAGCTGACAATTGCCTTTACTCAGTTGCTGAACTTCCCCAGCAATAGCCAGTATCTTCCAACCCCCCACACTCCTGGCAGGGACTGGACAGAGAGCAAAGATCTGCTGCTTTGGCAAAGAGACCGGTCCAGTTTCCATGACCTTTACCAGGGGTCCTCTTGGTCCCCTTTCTTTGATACACTGAATACTACAGATCAAATGATACATAAAGACGGGAGATTTATTTGCCTTGAGGTTCTGAAGGTTGGGAAGTTCAAGAGTTGGAGGCCACCTCTTTGAGAGGTCCTTCCTGCTGGTAGGGACTCTGTAAACTTTCTAGGGTTGCAGGGATGATATGAGGAGACAGAACCTGCCAGTTCGTGTCTCTTCTTTAAAACATCCCAATGGCTGAGGGTCCCACCCTTAGGCCTCATCTAACTTTCCTCAGCCTGTGAAGGGCCATCTCCAGGTGACATAACAGAGCTAGGATTCCCTCTCGCCACCTCACCTCACGATATTTCAATGTGGGGTGGTTTTGTTTTGTTTTGGGGACAGGTTCTCATGCAGCTCAAACTGGCCTCAAACTTGTTGCTGATTATTTTTTGCTCTTTGTTCTTTTGGGACCCTCCACTCAGCTCGCAAATAAGTCACACACGGAGTCTTTTTCTTACTTAAGAATGCCAGGCCTTAGCTTGGCTTGCTTCTAGCCAGCTTTTCTTTTTCTTTCCTTTCCTTTCCTTTCTTTTCTTTTTTTTTTGATTTTGTGTTATTTTGGAATAGTTGAATAACTGAGGCCATTTTTATTTATACTTCAAAAGTAAACATTTCTTTCCCACCTTTCAGCATTAACTTCTGGTAAAAACAAATATGTCAAATACTTTGTTCCCAACTTTTACATCAAAACAATTTTTTTTTTTGAGACAGGGTTTCTCTGTAGTTTTGGGGCCTGTCCTGGAACTCACTATTGTAGACCAGGTTGGCCTCGAACTCACAGAGATGGACCTGTCTCTGCCTCCCGAGTGTTGGCATTAAAGGCGTGCGCCACCGCCACCCAGCCTAGGCAGCTTTTCTTAATTTAAATTATCCCATCTATCTTTTGCCTCCGGGCTTTTATCTTTCTCTATTTCTGTATACCTTTCTTCTTTCTCTGTGGCTTGCTGTATAGCTGGGTGGCTAGCCCCTGGAATCTCCCTTTTCCTCCCTTTCTTTCTCTCTCTCTCTCTCTCTCTCTCTCTCTCTCTCTCTCTCTCTCTCTCTCTCTCTCTCTTTTTTAAGCAGGCCTTAAGTCCAACCCCCCTCTTTCTCCTCAATCTCTTTTTTTACCTCTTTTTAATTAATTCTCTCTGCCTGCCAGCCTTGCCTATCCTTTGTCCTGTTTTGCAATTGGCCATTCAGTTCTTTATTAGACCAATCAGGTGTTTTAGACAGGCAAAGAAACACAGCTTCTCAGAGTTAAACAAATGCAGCATAAAAGAATACAACACATCTTTGCATCATTAAACAAATGTTACACAGCACAAACAAATGTAACACATCTTAAAATAATATTCCACAACACAAACTTACTGTGCCGAGTGGTCTTCCTACCTTCACCTCCCGAGTACTGGATGACAGGCATGTGCCACCATGCCTGGTGTACATGGCATTGGGGACCAAACCCAGGCTTTTTTGAACCCCAGGTGTAACAGCCAAGTGACTCCCTCGGCTCTTCAAAATGAGTTCTGAAGGGAGTATTCAGCTCCATGAGAAGAGAATGTAACAGAAGCCTTCCATGAAGTCAAAGTGCTATTTCAGACAGCAGGAGCTGAACCAAGGACAGGAAACTGAGTAATCCTGATGACCCCACAAAGACCAGGGGAAGAGAGGGTGTGGTAGCCAGTGGTCTGTCGGTCTGATGCCACACGGAAAGGCTGATGGCATAGACCCCAGTCTGTGTTTCCTGCTGTGGCTCTCCAACAGATTAGGGACCAGATGATAAAAGGGTTTCAGAGCAAGATGAAACAAAACAAGAAAACAAGCCAACAACAAAAGCAAGCAAACAACCCAACAGTGTGACAGGAGTGTGGGCCTTCAGGGTGCTAGGAAGACATCGGACCTTTCTGGCTACACTTTCTTAGCCTCTTACATGGCTTCTTATTCCTTCTTTCAAAAACTGTTGAGACTAAATTTTTAAATTTGGGGAGAGGGGGTCACTATGTAGACCAGGCTGGGCTCCAACTCCCAGAGATCTGCCAGGGTTCTTTCTTTAAGCCATGCCTTACGTTCTGATGTTCCCTGGGATTTTCCCCTGTGACTTTTGTCGAATCTGTCTGATTTCTCTGGTGATCTCATCCACACATTGTCCTACGTGTCACACCTGAGCGGGGCCTTACCCATAAACCCTCATGCCACACCCTTGCCTCTGACCACAGGCCCTTCCTCAGGCTCTGCCTCCGCCCTCTGTGGTATGTGGTCTGGTCTCCTGATTTCTGTACCTCTGGTTTATACCAGTTCCCTTCCACTATGTCTTGTACTCCATTTGAGGGCCTTCATGGCTTTCCTTTGCTCCCAGTACTGTTTGCTGTTGTAAAATGCATACAACATTTGCCGTCTTCACGTGACAGCTGACTAAATAGTAGTACTCTATAGTGTATAGATCAGATGTCACTTCTCCATTCACAAACCAATGGACACTCAGGTTGCTTCTATTTTTTGTTTTGTTTTGTTTCAGGGCCAAGTTTCTCTGTGTAGCTTTGGCAGTCCTGGAACTCTGTAGCCCAGGCTGGCCTTGAACTCACAGAGATCCACCTTCCTCTGCCTTTTCTGAGAGCTGTGGTTAAAGGCTTGAGCCATCACTATCCAATGCTTCCATCTTTTGGTTACTATGGATAACAAGGATGGGCATGATGGCGTATGCCTGTCATCCCAGGAATCCAAAGGTTGAGGCAGAAGGATTGCTATGAGTTCAAGGCCAACCTGGGTCACATAGTGAGTTCAAGGACGGTCTTGGATGCGTAATGAAAGATTCTGTTTCTAGTATGCAAAGAAAGGACTAGAAAGATGTCTCAGTAGTTGGAAATATATACTACTCTTGCAGAGGGTCCAAGGTCAATTTCCAGCGTTTGTATTGAGCAGCTTGCAGCCACTAGAGTTCTAGGGGATCTGGATACCTCTCACCACCGCAGGCACCTGCACTCACGTGAATGTGCCAACATGATTGAAAGAGAATAAAAAATGAGTTTACAAAAATATATCTTGAGCCGGGCGGTGGTGGCGCACGCCTTTAATCCCAGCACTCGGGAGGCAGAGGCAGGCGGATCTCTGTGAGTTCGAGACTAGCCTGGTCTACAAGAGCTAGTTCCAGGACAGGCTCCAAAGCCACAGAGAAACCCTGTCTCGAAAAACCAAAATATATATATATATATATATATCTTGTTTTCAATTCATTTAATTCTTTTCTAGTGTGTGTGTGTGTGTGTGTGTGTGTGTGTGTGTGTAGAGGTCATACAACAGCTTTTGGGAGTTGGTTTTCTCCTTCCATTGTGGTTGATGGACTTGGGATCAAACTCAGGATCAATAGCGGTGGGCACCTTTCCCCACAGAGCCATCCCCCTGGCTCTGTTTTCACTTCTCTTGGGCATGCATACAGAAGTGGAGTTGCTGGACTATGGAAACCTATTTTTAACTTTTTGGGGAACCACCACACGGTTCTCCAAAGTGTCTGCACCATTCTCCCTCCCAACAACACCGCGTCTTTATCTCCTGGTTTTCTCTCTCCTGATTGTCGACAACCTAAAGGTATGAGGGGTTGCACCCAGTTTCCAAATGGATTTCCTAAGGATTCGTGCTAATTTCCCTGTGGTTGGAGAAATGCCTGCTTGAGCCTTTGGATCTTTGAATTGAGCGGCTCAGTTTTTCTGTTGTTGAGATTTAGGAATTTAAAAACATATTCTGAATATTAAATCTTTATCAGAGACATGAAACTTACAAACTTACTTTGTTGCTGCTGACTTTCTGTTTGTTTTTGAGACAAGCTCTCATTATGTGGCCCGAGCAGCCCCGAACTTGCTGTGTAGATCACACCCAACTGATGCTAATTTAAAGTTGAATACATTTTATTTCTATGTGTGTGTTTGTGTGTGCATGTGGTGTGTATCTGGGCGAGAGAACCTGTGGAGGCATTGGATCCTCTGGGTCTGGAGTCACAGTGCTGTGAGCCACCTGACGTGGGTGCTGGCTACCCAAGAAGAGCAGGAAGCACTCTTAGACCCTGAGACAATGTCCCAGGCCTTATGCTGACTTTAAAAAAATATTTATTTATTTGCCAAGTGGTGGCGCACGTCTTTAATCCCAGCACTCGGGAGGCAGAAGCAGGGGGATCTCTGTAAATTCGAGGCCAGCCTGGTCTATAAGAGCTAGCTCCAGGACAGCCAGAGCTACACAGAGAAGCCCTGTGTCGGAAACTAAAAAGAAAAAAAAATGTTTCTGTGTGTGTAGGGCATGCATGCCACAGTGTGAGTGTGGGTGTCCAAGCACAATTTGTAAGAGCCAGTTCTCTCCCTCACTATGTCCATGTTAGCCATGGAACTTGGGTCTCCAGGCTTTGTGGGAAGTGCCCTTATATCTTACTGGCCATGATGCTATGTTTTGATACACAGTTTTAAAAAATGAAATTAAATTTCTATAATTTGTTATTATCATGTGTATTGTGTGTATGCAGGTTTGAGCTTCCTGCCTCTATCTCCTGATACCACTGGGATTACAGGCATGTGCCACCAAACAGATTTCTAAATTAGTTTCCTTCTTCCTTCCTTCCTTTCTTCTTTTTTCTTTCTTCTTTCTTTCTTTCTTTCTTTCTTTCTTTCTTTCCTTTCTTTCTTTCTTTCCTCCTTCCTTCCTTCCTTCCTTCCTTCCTTCCTTCCTTCCTTCCTTCCTTTTTATTTTTTTTAGACAGGGTTTTCTGTATCCCAGATAACTCACTGGGTAGCTCAAACTTTGGATCTTCCTGCTTCCCCTGTATGAAGATGCTGGGGTTATAGGCATGCAGATAGCCATGCCAGGTTCAGACAGTGCTGGGGATGGGACCCAGGGCTTCCTCTATGCTAGGCGATCACGCTACCAACTGAGGTACACTCCCAGCCTCTCTAAGGTAGTCTTTTTTAATTTTTAGATTTTTATGTGTATAAATGCTTTGTGTGATTATGTGTTATGAATACCACATCCATTCCTAGTGCCATGGATGTCAGAAGAGAGTATCAAATCCCTTGAAACTGAAGTTACTTATCATTGTGAGCCACTATGTGGGTGCTGGAACTGAACCTGGGTCCCCTGCAAGAACAAGTGTTCCTAACCCCTGAGTCATTTCTTTAGTCCTTCCAAGTTCGTTTAGACTGCATTGTCTTTGTCTAGCACCATGCTGAATAAAAGTGGCAATGGCAAGCGACCTTGCTTTGGTTCTGACCTTAAAGGAAAAGTTTTCATTTTTACACTATGAGGAAAGATGTTTGTTGTAGGTTTGCCTGGTTGTAGATTGAGCTTCTGCTGAAAATAAGTAATTTCATCTGCAAAAGCCAATAACCAAACCAAACCATAGTGCATTATTCTGTATCCTCCTTTCCTCCCTCACATTTCCATTGTCTCTCTTTTCTCCTTCTATACATCTGTGCACACATCCCTTCTCCCCTGTGCACACATCCCTTCTCCCCTGTGCACACATCCCTTCTCCCTTGTGGTCATCTGTGCACACCACACCGCTGGCTTCCTCGTACAGAATGCCTTTCTTCTCTCCTGCGGCCATTTGTGACCTCTTACAAACCCTCAAAGCTCAGCCTTCACCTTTGATAAGTTTCTGCTGACTGCCCTTGTTTCTGTCTTCAGTGGGCTGAGCTGGCGTTCAGCGTGGCAGTACACCTGGCCTTGGTTGGTCTCAGGGGAGATCATTATGTTGAAACTTTGCATAGAATGCCAGGCAATGTTAAAGACGTAAACAAGTATTTGATGGTCAACCCTGCTGCATGCTCTCAGTATTTCAAAACACGATCTAGACACTTCTACAACTTGACTGAAGGAGCTGGTCCCAAGGCCTTAGAGAGGCCTCTCTCTCTCTCTCTCTCTCTCTCTCTCTCTCTCTCTCTCTCTCTCTCTCTCTCTGTGTGTGTGTGTGTGTGTGTAGTATATAAGTTACAAAAGCTTGTGTATTTGTTATGTTTGTTATGTTATCAGAACTGTTGTGCCAGACTTGGGAGGCTGAGGCAGGTGAATCTCTGAGTTCGAGGCCAGCCTGGTCTCCAGAACCAGTTCCAGGACAGCCAGGCTACACAGAGAAACCCTGCTGTGAAAAACAAAAAACAAAAAAAAAGAAAAAAAACCCTGTTTCAAAATATCAAACAAGCAAAAATAACAGCAGCAACAACAAAAATCTACAACCTATAAACCAAAGAAAACAACCCCTCTATTATTTTAGCCCCTCATTTTTCTCCTCTGCCATTCTTGCCCCTTCCTCTTAGACGGTGTCTTGCCTTCACAGCTGCCTGTTTTCAGGAAAGAACCATCTCTATCTAGATAGCTCAGTATCTAGACTTTTAAACCTCTTGCCTTGGCTTCCTGACTGCTGGGATTACAGATATGCCTCACTAGTTTCATAATAACTTTAAAATTATATTTTAAATGTGTGTGGGCTCACTTGTACTATGGCTGTATTTGAAGGTCTGAGAACAACTTTGAGAGTTGGTTGTCTTTGTTTCTACCATGTGGGATCCAGGGATTGAACTCAGGTCATCAGGCTTGATGGCAGGCTCTGTTGCCCACTGAGTCATCTCGATGGCCCAACTGTCTATTTATTCCTCACCAGGAATAATCCTGTGGGGCAGAGGGGGCATTATTTTCACCAGTTGGGTGGCCTAGTGCTTCACTTGGCTCAGCCCTGCCCCGTTCCCTGAGGCTTATCTTAAATCCTAAGTCTGGCTTGTAAACCTTCCTCTAGAGCCAGAAGTTTCCTTGCTTCCCCAGGAAAGTTGTGGGTTAATGGCAGGATGAAGATGTTATCAACTGAGGATGAGGATCCCAGTGTCAGGGGCAGGATGTCACTCCACATCTGCCAACTTCTGTCATAGACATTCAGCATTTCTATTTCCGGCTGCCAGATTGTGCCCACTGATTACATGGTATTTCAGGCCTTTGGGGGGAAGAAAAGCATTCCACAGAGCTAACCAACAGACCTGGGGCTCTGGCTTTGGTGTCAATCCTCCGCTTTCCCTTCTCATCTGTGCTCTGTTCTTTATCTGCCCTGCTCTGATGGTGCTGGCTCTCACTAAATCATCCTCTTTTCAATGGCAGGTGTTTGTGGACTCCATTACTACAGACTGAGGGAGAAGGGTCACTTGAGCCTACAAGTTTGGGGTCAGCCTGGATGGCAGAATGATACTTTATCTCAAAAATAAAGATGGGGCTTGGTGCTGGAAGGGTAGCTCAGTGGTTAAGAGCACTGGCTGCTCTTCAGAGGATCCAAGTTCTCTTCCTAGCTAGCACCCATGTAAGGTGGCTCACAACTGCCTGAGGGGATTCAAGACACTCATGTCTCCATGAGTACCCGCACACATGTGTCAGACTCGCACATAGACACATACATACACATTAATGTGGAGGATCTGGAAAAGACAAGGATGAAACCCTGATCAGCTGATTTTTTTGACCCCAGTGCTGGGCCAAGACTTTAAGAGTCTGACATCAGCTTGTATGTTTTTGTCATATTTAAGCACAATTTTGAAAAAAAAGCTTTCAGATAACAATTGACTCTGTCCTGTGGATACAACAAAGCTCAAGATACATTTACATTGAAGCTCTTTACAAAGTCCATATGGCTTCATCCCTCAGATGGGTTCTTGTTGACTTAGAAACAATGGTGAAGATAAGGGTCTTGGGAAAGACTGAGGTAAACAAATTGCCCATTGGAATCAGGATTGGCCTGGCCCTTTGATAACAAGGAATCACTGAGGCTGTGGTAAAGTACAAATGACATATCTCACAAGGACGAGTTTTTTTTTTTTTTGTTTGTTTGTTTTGTTTTTCTTTTTTGGTTTTTTGAGACAGGGTTTTCCTGTGTAGCTTTGGAGCCTGTTCTGGAACTCTCTCTGTAGACCAGCCTGGTCTCAAACTCATAGAGACCAGACCCGCCTGCCTCTCTCTGCCTCCTGAGTGCTGGGATTAAAGGCGTGTACCCCCAGCCTGTATTGCAGTCTTTTATGTTACATTAGTTAACTCTGTGAAACTGTGTTCATTTGTCTTTCTAAAACACCTAAGTGAGCTAATAAAGAGCTGAAGGGCCAATAGCTAGGCAGGAGAGGGATAGGCGGGGCTGCCATGCAGTGAGGATAAATAGGAGAGAGGGAGGAATGAGGAGAGGAGACTGCCAGGGACCAGCCATCCAGCCAGCAGTGGAGTAAGAAGTAAAGAAAGACATACAGAATAGAGAAAGGTAAAAACCCAGAGGCAAAAGGTAGACAGGATTTTTTTCCCCCGAGGTAGGGTTTCTCTATAGCTTTGGAGCCTGTCCTGGAACTAGTTCTTGTAGACTAGGCTGATCTCGAACTCACAGAGATTTGCCTGCCTCTGCCTCCCGAGTGCTGGGAATAAAGACGTGCGCCACCACTGCCCAGCTAGACAGAATAATTTAAGAAAGTTGGTTAGAAACAAGCCACATTAAGTCTGGGTATTTGTAAGAATAAGTCTCTGTGGATTTATTTGGGAGCTGGGTGGCAGGCCCCCAAAGAGTAAAAGTTAACCAACTACAGTAAAGCTCAAGGTTTTAAGGGGGAAAAGTCTGGGATAAACAAACAATTTTCTGGGTGATATGGGCGGACCCTGGCTCATCAGGTAGCAAAGGATTACCAGGTTGTAAGCTACATTTCCCCCCAGTATTCCAGCTAAGGTATCAGCTGTGTGTTTAACTTACCTGGCTTCTCCGGTGCTTATCTGTCCTCAACTAATAAAAACCTTAAAAACAAAAACATAAACACTCCCCCAAAGTTTCCCCCTCCCAGTTCAAAATTCTCTGAAGCTCTGGTCACTATGGAGACACACAGTCCTTTGAAAGCCCTTGAATGAAATTTTCAACCCTTCGCATGTCACTGCTGTCAAGGGACAGCTGCTCTTTTTTTTTTTTCTCGAAAACATCCCCCTGCACTGTCCCCTCAAATACACAAAACCCAACTCTGCCAGGTGATCGCTCCCTGCTCTTGTAATTCTCTATTACAAAAAGCAGGTTAAGCACTGATCGGAGCAGGGAAGGGAGGGGGAGGATCTGAGTGAGCCAGGACATCGTCTTCTCTTGGGGGCAGGAGAAGGAAGCATCATTTTGGAAACATCTTGTCACCACTGCTGAGTTATCTAATGTAATTTAATCACCCAACCCCAAACTGTGCGGCAAAACCCAGTCATGATCCTGCGGCTCAGAAGACCGGCCAGGGTGGAGGGCAGAGGCTGCTCCTTGCACAGCGTCGGAGGATTCGGCTGGGGTGGCTCAGAGGGTTGGAGATGACAGCTTGCCTGTAGTTGCGTCCAGAGCTTCCTCAGCTTCTCTCCTCACACGTGTAATGTCTGGGCTGGTGTGGCTGGAATACCTGGGTCCTGGACTGTATCTCCCCATCCCCATGTAGCCTTTCCATGTGACTTAGCTTCTTACAGCAACGGCAACATGGTTCTGAGTGGAACAGCCCAGAGTGAATGCTGGGACTTATGGATGTGTTGGTTGCCGTAACCAAATAACCGACAAGAGCCACTTAATGCAGGAAGGACTTATTTTGTGGTTTATTGTCCACGATGGCAGGAAGGAGAAGGTGCATCAGCTGGAGGGAGCATGGATGGGCCTACTCATTTTCTTGTCTTGGTGGGCGAGAAAGCAAAGAGAGGCCAGGAGTGGAAGAAGCAAGGAGGAAGGTAACTGATACAGTCTACAAAGTTCCCAGTTGCTAGCCAAAGGCCAGCATAGTAAATAGATCTCGCATCACAGTTACTTAGTGTGGGCATGCGCGCATGTGACTGTGGGCACCGGCAGGCCACAGCACTGTGTGGAGGTCAGAGGACAACCTACAGGGGTTGGTTCTCTTTGTCATCCAGAGGGTCCTGGATTCAAGCTCCAGTTGTCAGGCTTGGCAGCAAGTGCCTTTACCTGTTTTGACATCTTACTAGCCCCATTATTAAATAGATCTTCCTAGAGGCTGGAGAGGTGGTTTAATTGTTGTGGCTGGAGAGGTGGTTTAACTGTAAAGAGCCTGTGCTGCTCTTACAGAGGATTAGAGTCTGGTTCCCAGCACTCACGCTGGGAGGATCACAACTGCCTGTAACTCCAGCTCCAGGGAACCCACACTTCTGGCTTCCGTGGCTTTACTTGTACATACATGCATATATACATTGTACATACATACTGCCTTCCCACATAACATAAATAAAAATATTTAAAAATACATCATTCTAAGGATAAGCAGTAAAGTCTATATGTTGATTCTTTTTTGAACACTGGCTGACATGTAATGATACGAGAATAAAACAACATTAAACGATTCCATTCAAAACAGGAAGGAGAGAAGGACACAAGACATACAGTAGTCATTCATCTGTAGACATTCTGAAACCACCCGGACTCATTTCTAGTTCTCCGATTAATGTCCAGTCTTGCTGCTGGGGATTCTCAGCTCTGTTCTTTGTCTTGCCGACATTCAGATATTTTTCCTTTTCCAAGGAGATAGTCTGTGTTGGAAAATCTGTTGTTTTCTCAGCCTCCCTCACCCCCCATATATATTGGGTGCCCTGGGGCGCCTTTATACTTTGAACCATCTCTGTCATTTTCAGCCTAAATTGATAGGGCGTCTATCAATAAAACTACCTTAAAAGCACAATGAAAGGGGACTGGAGAGGTAGCTCAGTAGTTAAAGGATTTGCTGCTTTGGGAGTTAGAGAACCCAGGTTCAGTTCCTAGCACCCACATGGTGGTTCACAGCTACCTATAACTCCAGTTCCAGGGCATTCAACACCTGTTCTGACATCCACATGCATATAAAACATCTGTACACACAAAATGAGATAAACTTTAGAGCAAACACAAACCAAAAATACCATGATGAGTTCTTTTCTTCTTCTTCTTCCTCCCTCTCTCTTTCTCTCTCTCTCTCTCTCTCTCTCTCTCTCTCTCTCTCTCTCTCTCTCTCTTTGATTTTTTTGAGACAGGGTTTCTCTGTCTCAAAACTTGAACTCACCGTTTCTCCTTGAACTCACAGAGATCTGCCTGCCTCTGCCTCCCAAGTGCTGCTTAAGATTAAAGACATGCACTACCACCTTCTGGCCCATGATGAGTTTTCAAGCAATGGTGTTGAGGGCCAGTCTATGAGACAAAAAGACACACCCGAAAGAGAGGAAACTATCCCTTCTCTTTCTGGATTGGAGCTCAGCTCTGAGACAAGGCTCTCAGGATCGCTAACTAGAGGAGTACTCTCTAAGTCTTAGCACTATTGCCTGTGCCGAGAAAAGCCAGGACTATTTTTACCCGGAGGCTGTACTTTTCTTGAAATGTGCTGGATCCAGCTTCACTGACTGTTTCCTGCTTGGAGAGTCTTTTGTCTTTTGTTGGCAAAGACAGAGGATTAGAGACAGCTTCATTTCCGAACCTGGCAATTCTTGGCTTCTTCTTCTTCTTCTTCTTCTTCATGTGTATGTGGTGAGTATGAGTGCCTGCATGTCTGTGTGTGTATGTGTACATGTATGTATGTCTGTGTATGGATGTCTGTGTGTCTGTGTGTGTAGGCTAGAGGTTGATAACAGGTGTCTTTCTTGATTACTCCCCACCTTATTTACTCCTCTCGATTTTGTCCACTGGGCCATCTCTCCAGCTTGTTATTAGCGTCTCTACATAGTTTCTCAGTTCTGCTTGAAAACTTCCTTCACTTTTATTTTTGAAGATAGGGAATCACTGTTTATAGAGGGATGACGAGTACATGCCAATATGCTTGGCTGAACAATTCTTTGTGTAATTTAACTTTTATTTTATATTTTTATATTTATTTATTTATTTTTGGTTTTTTGAGACAGGGTTTCTCTGTGTAGCTTTGGAGCCTGTCCTGGAAACTCGCTCTGTAGACCAGGCTGTCCTCAAACTCACAAAGATCCACCTGCCTTTGTCTCCCAAGTGCTGGGATTTAAAGGTATGTGCCACCACCACCCGGCTAAAGGCGATTTTTAAAAGTTTAAGAAATAGGAAGGATAAGTTAATTCAAAAATATTTAAGGGGAAAAATATTTAAGGGGTTTTGAGTACAAACAAGTACCCTGCATAAATGGACAAAGCCAAACATAGAATATCTCCCTATGAGTGCTGGGATTAAAGGAGTGGACCACCCTCCATCTGGCCTTTTTTTCTCTGTTTGGTAGATGATCTCAGGTAGCCCAGAATGATTTTGCGCTCGCTATGTTGTTGAGGATGGCTTTAAACTTCTGATTCTCCTTCCTTCTCTACATCCTGAGTTGCTGGTGTTACAGGATGGACCATATACCTGCCTTAAGATTTTTTGTAGCTGGACAGAGAAACCCTGTCTCAAAAAACAAGCAAACAAACACATAAAAAAACCAAAAACACCAAACCCAAGCCCCACTATTTATTTGTATGCATGTGTGTGCACATGTATGTATGTGTGTGGGCATGCATATGCCATGCTGAGTATGCGGATCAACAGAGGACGGTTTCTGGAGTTGATCCTTTCCTTCCAGCATGTGGGTCCCAGGATTCAGACTCTGGTTGTTCATCTTGGTGGCTAATGCTTTTACCCACCGAGCTGCCTGACCAGCCTCTCTTTCTAATTTTTGTAGCTTCAGGTCAAACAGTGTTGCCAAGCTTTCTGTCATTATGTAACAGGTGTCACCTTTAATAGAGCTGTATTAGTTTGCTAGAGGTGTTGTAACAAAATAGCCCAGACAGAGCACCTTAAACTACAGAACTGGATGCCTTAAACAGAGATATTCATTGTGGGGTGGTGGTGGATTGAGCTGGGGCTGGGTGGTTGGGGGAGTTAGAGAGGTGGGGACTGTCTAAGACCAAGTTGTTGGCAGGCTTGGTTCTAAGGACTATGAGGAAGAATATATTCCATGTCTCTCAGCTGCTGGCTGTTTGCTCATAATCCTTAGTGTCCCTTAGCTTGTAGATCTACATTATTGTAATCTCTGCTTTTCTATTGCATGGAGTTCTTCTCTGTACATGTTTAGGGTCAAGTTTCTCCTTTTTCTGAGAACACCAACCATACTGGACCAGAATGGGTTCTAAAAGACCGGTCTCCAAATATGATGCTCGTCCAAAGTACTGGGGTTAGACTTCAACATACGAACTTTGGGGAGGACACTAATACCAACTTCACCCTTTCTTTTCCTTACCCCCCCCCACGATGTTTTGAGACAGGGTCTCTCTCTATATAGCTCAGACAGGCCTTGAACTCACTATGTAGCTCAAGTTACCCCTGAATTTGGTGATTTTCTTGCCTCAGTCTCCTGACTGCTAGAATTCACAATGTGTTCCATATGGGGCCTGGCCGGATGGCTCAGTGGTTAAGAGTGTGGTGGCAGACGATCTGAGTTTGGTTTCCAATACCACATTGGGCAGCTTACAGCTTCAGAAGATATGATACCCTCTTTGGCCTCCTCAGACCTGCACACATAAAGCAGACTCACATGTAAATATAAAGAAAAAATTATTTTTTTCAGGAGGAGGCCAGGTGCGGTGCTGTATGCTTTTAATCTTACCACGTTAGAGGCAGAGGTAGGCAAAAGGGCTACGAGTTAGAGGCCAGTCAGGTCCTCGTGTGCATAGGTTCCCTCCTAGCTAAAGCTACAGAGTGAAATGCTGTCTCAAAAGAGGGGGAGGCGGAGGGGGAGGAAATTTAGGGAACTAAATTCCCCTATATTGAACCTTCAGAATTAGGATTTCTTTTTCTTCTCTTCCTCCTTCTTCTTCCTCCTCCTCCTCCCTTTTCTCCCCCCGCCAGTCACCTCCCCTCCCTGAGTACAGGTGCACACTGCCACGCCTGGTTTAGGATTTCTTTTTAGCCACTACTTAGGGCAAGCTGAGTCGGCAGTAGATAAATTAGAGGTTGTACCTTGTGTTATTTACTGACTGATGATTTGGGCTGGAATTGGAGAAGATAAACAATAGAAATCAGATTATGGGAGGTCAAGAAAAGTCCTGACCGTGGGAATGAAATGGGCTGGCACTGCTAAGGCTGACAAAGTGAGGAAGAGGTGACATCATGGTCCCTTTGTTTTTGTCCCTACCTTCAGCCCTGTGAAATTCCCTTTGACTTTAAACTCATTGATTCAGCTTATTCTTTTTTCTGCTCTTTCCAGATCTGCTCGTCTCCTGGCCCCCTTTAAAATAAGACATATGTGGACATTAGGAAGTTTATTAACTTGTTTATAGGCAGAGTTTCATTTAGTCCTGGTTGGCTCCCAGCTCCAGATGTAGCAAGAATGATCTTGAACTTCTGAATTCCAAGTGTTGGGGTTATAGGCATGAACCACCATGCTTGGCTTGTCACCATGAGGTGTTAGGGATCAAAGCCAAGATTCCGTGAGTGCTGCAAGTTCTCAACACCTCAGGAACACCCACATATGCCTAAAGGAACTTTAAAGAGGAAAAATAAACTACACTTTTAACCTGAGAAACCCTGCTTTTGACTTTTGATAGTTATCCTTTCCAGAGCGTCTTAACTGGGTTCAGAATTAACAGAAGTGGACTGTGAGTGTGATGATTCCAGTCATCTAGTCACAGTCACTACCCCAGGCAGTGGAAGAGCCTTCTGGAACATCTGCTATGCCATGCTCATTTTATTCGTGGAGAATTGAAAACCAGGCAGAGTTCAAATGACCAGTGGTAAGAGATGTAAGTTGTGCAATTACAGTCGTGGGGACACTTCTCTAGGTCTGAATAGATTTTTATTTTAGTGGGTTCACCATTCTCATTAGTAAAATAGGTGGAGTGATTTGCTGGGGTTGACCGAGATTTCCATCCATGCAAGCACAGCCCACCAGCGACAGCAGCATCACCTTGACAAAGCCCCTCCTAAGATGTGAACTGATGATCTCCAGCTGCCGGGGTTAGAAAGAAAAGTTTGGGTGTATCAACTTCGTTTTACACATTTGTTTAGTATTATGCGAGTGGGCATACGGTGGAAGTCAGGAAATAACTTGCGGTACTTAGTTCTCATGCCACCAGGTGGGTTCATGAGATGGAACTCAAAGTCATCAGGTTTGGCAGGAAAAGCCTTTACTCACCGAGCTATCTTATCAGCCCATCATGAACTTTCTAACTCTCTTTGTAACTTGTTGCCTTCCCAGAGGCCACTACAGAGGCACCAATGCACGAAGCAATTTTCCCCAGAGGCTCCTTTTTTGTTTCTATCCCCTTCCTCATTCTTCCTGGTCCAGGCTCGTTCTGGGCATTCCCCACCCCCCCGCACCCCCGCCGTCTTGTCTGACCTCTCAGGACTCTATCTCGGGACTGAACCAAAGCTCCTGTAGTAACTATGGGACTCCCACAGAGGCCGCAGAGACTGATCACTCCAGTCTCGCGCGTTCCCAGGGATGGGGAAAATTTCTTTGCAGGCATAGGCGAGCTCTGAAAATGGCCTGAGTTGGTGTGGAAAAACCCACCAGAGGGACTTCGCGTGGTGTTTACAAACCCACACTGGACAGAGGCCGGCGTCTGGGAGGACTGCTGGCGGGACGGAGGGGCGGGACCGACAGGGGGCGGAGACAGAGGGGGCGGGGCCTGCCGCGGTCAGGTGACCGCACGGCGGGCAGCGTCGTCTGTGGAGCTCCTGCTGGTGGCAGAGGCGCCGAGGGGCCGACTGGGCGGGTCAGGTCCGTCGGGGCAGCGCGGCCGCAGCCATGGGGGGCCTGAAGGACGAGCTGCTCAAAGCCATCTGGCACGCCTTCACCGCGCTCGACCTGGACCGCAGCGGCAAGGTCTCCAAGTCGCAGCTCAAGGTGGGGTCCCGGTTGCCTGCGCTTCCCGGGGGGAACGGGACCCGCGGCGGGGTCCGCAGGGAGGGGTGGCTGGGAAGCTGCGGGGCGGCCGTCCACGCGCCTCCTTCTGGCCTCGGGGCGGTGCGCGGGGGCGGACGCGCTCCTCCGGCTCCCGCGACGGCTGCAGTGTGCTCAAAGGGGCGCCGCCGGACCTGCAGGGCGTCCCCCTCTGAGGGGTGGCGGGGAGCCCGGGAGCCTCCGCCTCGCCTCGGGGACGCGGAGCAGAGCCTGCCAGCCCGGCGGCCGTAGAGCTTGGGGCTAGTGAGAGCGCGTGCGGAGCAGCTCGGATCTTGCTGGCTCTCTACAAAGGCCATTGCTTTTACAGAGTCCTCGTCAGGGCTGCCCAAGGACCCCAGAGGTACGCATAAAGGGACACTTGTAAGTTGAGTAAACCCCAAAGTGGCCCTCAGCCAGGAGAAATTGGCAGCCTCTTGAAGAGTCTGAGATATAGAAACAGACAAGAAGAGCCATTCACAGGCATTTTTCAAATATACACATTTTGGATCTGAATGACTGTTGTTTTTTAAGCTTCTTCTGGGAAGAAGTTTCCGAAGATTGGGTTTGCTTTGTATTTTTTGTGCAGTAAATGAGGAAGTTCTTTTCAGTAGTGGCTTTTATGCCAGTAGGATTTGGCGTTCTCACTTGTTTTCCTTTTGATCTTATTCATTAAATCATAGTCTGGAAGGGCCGGTGGAAATTAGCCACATACTTTTACTTTACAAATTAATAGATGGGGGCTCGGAGAGATGGATGACTCAGTGGTTAAGAGCCACTGCTTTTCCAGAGGACCGGGATTCCGTTCCCAGCACCCACGTGGGGTGGCTCACAACTGCCCGTAACTTCAGCTCCAGGGGCCTCTGATGCCTCTTGCCTCTGTGGGCAGCAGTACACACGTTTTCACACGCATACACATAATTTAAAGATAATATTTTAAAAAGTCAATACGCGTTTCTGGTGTACAGTTCAGTGAGTTTTAGCACATGTAGGAAGTCACTGTCACTAACCAGGATTTCCTCAGTTCCGTCCCACAAAGTTTTGTCATACTACCTTATCTCCAACAGGTGGTAACCATTGATCTGCTAGTTTTTCTTTGTCTACAGTCTGATATGAATGGGATCTTCTGAAACTGGCTTCCTTTACTCAGATAAATGCCTTAGGAATTAGCCTATCTTGTGTATATTGTTACCTTTAGGTTATTACATCGTATATTAGGTGTGCCATAGCTACCCACTCTCCCTTGAAGATTTATGTTATCTCTAGTTTACTTGTGATTCTGAATAGAGCTGTATGACTTTGTTTTTACTTGCTATTATAACTTTTGTGTAGTGTGCAGCTGGGTCTTCTTTAAACCATTCTGATACCTGTCTTTTTTGGGGGTGGGGGGAGACAGGGTTTCTCTGTGGAGCCTTGACTGTCCTATGACATCTGTCTCAATCAGAATATTTAGACCATTTACATTTAATGTAATGATTGATATGTTAGATTTAGTGCTGCCATTTTATGATTTGGCTTTCTCTCTCTCTCTCTCTCTCTCTCTCTCTCTCTCTCTTTCTCTTTTGTTTTATGTACTCAGAATTACTATTTTGTCACTTCAAGGGGAATGTAGAAAGCTTATGCCATGTAAAATCCATTACCCTTTCTGCTTTGTGTGTAACTCATATTTATTGCTCTGTATACATTGGAAAACATCAATATTACTATTTTTAAACTTTCAGTTATAACTTTTAAAGAACCTAAGAAAATAGTTCATCTTTTTTCCATATAGTCCCAGGTTACCCCTCAGTTTGTCAGTATGGTAGTTGAAGATTCTGAGGTGCGATTTGTCCTAAGTTACAGTGTAAACAGTAGCTAGGTTAGATCCAGAATTTTCACTTTTTTTCCCACCAGCCTCTGCCTCCTAGTGCTGGGATTAAAGATGTGCACTAACGTGCCCAGCAAGATTTTCACATTGTAAAGCCAGTGCTCCTTAATCCCCCCCTTTTCCCAACTGAAGATATAGATGAAATGAAATTCTGTTACTTTCTTTGTACTCCATTAAAAATTTGAGGAAAAGAACCTAGGGGATTTTTTTTTTTAAATTCAATGAAAGTTCTGCTTGCCCTAGAGAACTTCCATTTGTTTAATGTCCTTGTGTGTGTATGTGTGTGGGTGCTTACCTCTGCGGATCTGGAGATCACAGGACAGCTTCCAGGAGTCAGTTCTGTCCTTCCATCGGGTGGATTCCCAGGGCTAGGCTCAAGTCATCAGGCTTGGCAACAAGCACCTTTTATCCACTGAGGCTTTGCTGTCCCCTTATGGGGTTATTGACAGCCACCTAGGCAGGAAGTGTAAAATCTCAGTTCATAGTTTCAGTCCCATGTTACTAGCACATCTGTGAAGCTGTATTTGGGCTCTCCTGTGTCTGCATAAGAGACTTTGGATTAATTCAGTGTGCACATCTTGCCAGTGTTTTGGAACTGAAATATTTAAATTTAAACTTTTTCTTGGTGTTTGAGTCTCTTTCATTGGTGAACAGTAGTGTTTTGGAGTTAATGTATTGATTTACTTATGTAAATTTTTTTTTTGTCTTCTTTAGTGTTTGTAAAGTACCATGCTAATTTAATGAAAGGTTAGTAGTTTTAGGGCTTTTGGATTTTTTTTTTTAAAATTGGGGATCGAACCCCCCTTGCTAGGCTAACACTCTACCCTGAGTTTTCCCTCTAGCCCCATTTTTACTTAAAAACGGTATGTGTATCTGTGTATGCATGTGTTCTTGTATGTGTGGGTGCACATGGGTACATGGTGCTTGTAGAGGGCAGAGGGTAACCTCTGGTGCCACCCTCAGGAATGCCATGCACCTCCTGCAGAAGGTGTCGCATTGGCCTGAGCTCACCAGTCAGACTAGGCTGGTTGGCTCCTCCTGTCTCCACCTCCTCAGTGCCGGGATTACAAGTGCCCACCTCCGTGCTGCATATTTTCACAGAGGTGCTATGGATGGCATCCAGGTCCCCACACAGCCTCTGCTTACATACTTATTTTTCCATTGTGTAGTGCTGGAGATTGAACCCACGGCCTGCTGCTCTGTATCACTGAGCTATACTGCCATCTCTATTCTTATATCTATTTATTTATTTATTTTAATTTAACTTTTTTTTTTTTTGGTAATCATTCTATGTAGTCCTGAATGGGCTGGAACTTGCCGTGCAGACCAGGCAGACTTCAGACTTAGAGCAGTCTTCCCGCTTTTCCCTCTCAGGTGCTGAGATGGCGTGGAAACCATGCCTGGTTTGTCTTATTTGTTTATTAATTAATTTATTTTAGGTTTATTTATAGTGTATATCTGTGTGTGCACGTGCACACGAGTGTGCATGTGTGTGTGTGTGTGTGTGTGTGTGGAGATGAGCGGACAGTGCAGAAGAGTGGTTCTCTCCTTCCACCATGTGGGCTCTGGAGATAACTCGGGTCAGACCTGGTGGCCACGCACCTTTACCCACTGAGCCATTTTGCTGGTCTACTTTTGTTTTTTTTCTTTTTTTATAATTAAAAATTTCGTGTTAAAAGATTTATTTTTATTACTTTTAAATTATGTGTCTATGTCCTTGTGTGGTATGAGTGCATGGACCTAAGGAGGCAGAGACATCAAGTCCCTGGGGCTGGAGTTCCCGGTAGTTGTGAGTGGGTGCTAGGATCTGGACTCTGGTCCTCCACAAGATCAATACATGGTCATAACTGAGCCATCTGGCTAGCCCTACTTTTTAGTTTTTGAGACAGGTTTATTTTTATGTTTTATGTGTATGGGTGTTTTGCCTGCATGTATAGTTGTGTACCACATGTATGTAGTGCCCTCAGTGACCAGAAGAGGGCATAGGACCCCCCCTGGGACTTGAATTATAAAGGATGGTGAGCCATTATGTGGATACTGGGAATCAAACCTGGGTCCTCTGGAAGAACAGCCAGTGCTTTTAGCTGCTGCGCTGTCTCTCCAGCCCCACTTTTTTTTTTTTAAAAAAAAAATTATTTATTTATTTTATTTATTATGTATACAATATTCTGTCTGCGTGTATGCCTGCAGGCCAGAAGAGGGCACCAGACCTCATTACAGATGGTTGTGAGCCACCATGTGGTTGCTAGGAATTGAACTCAGGACCTTTGGAAGAGCAGGCAATGCTCTTAACCTCTGAGCCATCTCTCCAGCCCGCAAGCCCCACTTTTATAACTTAAAAAAAAGTTTGCTTATTATTATTATTTTGTGTGTGTGTGTGTGTGTGTGTGTGTGTGTGTGTGAAATCAGAAGCACGAGTGCAGTGGTGTGTCTTTGGTGTTCAGAGAACCATTGTGAGTCTTATATCTCCCTCTGCAGTGGGTTCTGGGGATTGAACTCATGTCTTCAGGCTTACATTTCCGAGCCCTCTTGCTGGCTTACCTTCGTCACTTTTGGCACAGATGGATGCACTCATGAATATAGAATGGCTGCTTCTTGTGTTGGGCATTGTGCAGCATGCAGGTGATATGGTTGCGAGACAGGGAGAAGAAGAAATAGATAGGAGTCTTTGCTTTCAGAGAGTTTAAATATTGGCATGCAAATTAAGAGGGTGTGAAACCATTAGAAAATGACTATTAGAGCTAGCTGTGGTGGCACATGCCTTCATTCCCAGCACTCTGGAGGCAGAGATAGGAGGGTCTCTGAACTTTAGGCTAGCCTGGTCTACAAAGGAGTTTCAGGACAGCCAGGGCTGTTACATAGAGAAACCCCATCTCGAAAAACAAAACAAAACAATGGAAAAAAGAAAAAAGAGGGGGCTGAGATGGCTCAGCAGTTAGGAGCATTGATGGCTCTTCCAGAGTTCAATTCCCAGCAGCCACATGGTGGCTCACAACCATCTCTAGTGGGATTTGATGTCCTCTCCTGGGATAAAGGTGTTCATGCAAATAGAACACTCATATACAGAAAGTAAATAAATAATAAATCTTTAAAAAATGTCTATTTACTCAATTCTCTCTACCCCCTGACCACATAAACTATATTGCTTAGATAATTGCCTTATCCTTAAAAGACAAGAAGTCTTTCTAAGAATGGTGGCTCACGCTTGTAATCCCACACTTAAGAATCTGAGGAAGGAGGATCACTGCAGGTTCGAGATAGTCTTGGCTGTACAGTGAGCTCCATGATAGCCAGAGGTATATAACAAGACTGTTTAAAGCAGAAGGGCTGTGGAGATTGCTCAGCTGGTAAAGATGCTTGCTCCCAAGCCTGCCTACCTGCGTTTTCTCGCTGGGACCCCACGGTGGAAGGAGAGGAGTGGCTCCTGCCCGTTGTCCACTGACCTTCACATGCTTGCAGTGGATTGGCGTATGTGATATGCAGTGTAGCGTAAAGATGGGGAACACAGACAGTAGGAATATCATTGGATGGAAGCTGCTCAGTGTGAAACATAAATCCAAAGAAAAATTTAATAATATAATGACATTATTTTGGTGTTGCAAATACAGACTTTCATTAAACTTGTCAGTAAAATAAAAATATATGGGGGCTGGAGAGATGTCTGAATGGTTAAAGAACCCTTTTGGCTCTTGTAGAGAAGCCGGGTTCAGTTCCTAACATTTACAAACATGGTGGCTCAACCATTTTCAGTTCCAGCTCCGGGGATCCAGTGTTCTCTTCTGACCTCTGTGGGCTTCTGCATGCACACAGTGCACATGTATGCATCCAAACACACACATCAACACATAAAAACAAGTAAATAAATATTACAGCATAGAACATGTGATTAGGAACCTTGTGTGTTAATAGCAGCCGCTCAGCTTTTCACAGGGATGCTTCCTTGTTAAAACAAGTGTGTGTGAGGTCACTGCGGGCCAGTGGTCTTCCCGCAAGTTTCCAGAAGTCCCCTCCTCCCCACAGGGAAGGGAACTACTTCTGCCCACTTTAGAAACCATCAGCTCCATTAGCCCAGTTCATAATTATATTGTTAAAAGGCAGTTCATTTTATTCTAATATTTAGTTGGTGTTGCTCTGTTTCACAAGTTAGAATATAGAGAGATATTTAAGGGGTTAAGTTCAGTTTCTTTTCTTTTCTTTTTTTTTTTTTTTTTTTGGTTTTTTGAGACAGGGTTTCTCTGCAGCTTTAGAGCCTGTCCTGGAGCTAGCTCTTGTAGACCAGGCTGGTCTCGAACTCACAGAGATCCGCCTGCCTCTGCCTCCTGAGTGCTGGGATTAAAGGCGTGCGCCACCACCACCCGGCCAGTTTCTTTTTTTAAAACTTTAATCATGGTGCTGGAGAGTGCTCGTTGCTGTAATTCCCCTGCAACCCTCCAGCCCCACCTCCCCATCAGGGTCTTACTATAGATAGCCCTGGCTGTCCTGGGACTCACTCTGTAGACCAGGCTGGCCTCGACCTCACAGAGATTTGCCTGCCTCTGCCTTCCCCGTGCCTTATTTTTAAATGTGAGACAATTTCCATACTTTAGGAGATCTTAGTAATCTGTCCTTTGAAATAGACATTGCTTTTAGGTCAGGGTATAAGTTCTCAGAAGTCTTAATTGAAATAGGTTTGGGTGTTGGAGGCGGCTTGCTGGTTACCCGGCCACCCGGGCTCCCCAAATAATCACACAGAAACTATATTATTTAAATCACTGCTTGGCCAGTGATTTAAATCTCTTTTTTTTTTTTTTTTTTGGTTTTTCGAGACAGGGTGATTTAAATCTCTTAAGCATATTTCTAACTTGCTCTTACATCCTAAACTAACCCATCTCCATTAATCTGTGCATCACCACAAGGTCGTGGGTTCCAGCGGAGGTGTCTGTCCCCAGAGGCAGCTACTGGCTTCTCATTGACTCCGCCTACTCTCTCCTCTCTCTGCTTGGAACTCCTGCCTTGCCCTATTCTGCTAAGCCACTGGCTGAAACAGATTTATACATGAACCAATAAAAGCAAAACATAGACAGAAGGACTTCCCACACCAGGGCGTATTGTTTGAAATAGAGGGAATACTTATTCTTCTATTACATTTTATTTGTATATTTCTTTAGGTGAATGTGTGAGCAGGTCACAGTGTATACATAGAGGTCAGGGGACAACTTGGGAGAGTTGGCTCTCCCCTTCTAGATGTGAGTCCCAGGAATCAAGCTCAGCTTGTCAGGCAGGCCTCGTGGCAAATGCCTTTCCCCACTGAACCATCTCGCTGGCCTCTGATTAGTCGTTATTCTGTGGTTATTTAAAAACTGTCATCACATTATTTAGCGTTTCATTGGTCGTTCCTTGCTAAGAATTATATGTAATGCCAGCACACAATAATAAAGGTTATCACTTAACTACTTAAGAGGAGGTGTCATAGTTCATATGTACAAATGGTCTAAAATTCTTAAGACAAAAAAATGGCATTTACGAAACGAAAAGTCTCTCTTGGCTCACACTAGTTCTCTGCCCTTCTCCTTCCAGAGTTCACAATGTACCTTAAATTAATACTGTTACTGTTATGTAGTGATTATATAATTACATATGTAGTGTTATAGAGTGTTTTTCCCTTAAATATAGCAAACTCAAGTGATATTTTTGCATCCTCTATTATAAAGTTTAGTTTGCAATTATGGCTTCAGTGTGAATTACATGTTAGTGCTGGGAATGTCTTAAAATAAGGGTACTGGCTCCACTTCCTGTCTGTTGTTTTTAGAAACAACCCCAGTGAGGATCTAAATAAAATCACTGTCAGAGGGGAGTGTGGGTAGTTTGCATCTTATTTTCTCATTCATATTCTCCCCCAGTAGGGTCTCTTCTGTAGCCCAGGTTGGCCTCAAACTCACAAATACATCTGTGTTAGCCTCCCAAGAGGTGGGATTACAGGACAACCATTAGGCTTGAAAGATCTTGAATCAGTTGGTTTTTATTCTTTAACTTGGTGTTGGTTGGCATAGCTTTTGAATAATATCTCGTATTTTTTCCTATGCAGGCATCTAGTTTCAAAAGTTTTAACCTGGATTGTTAAAGTAATTGACCATGCAAGAGTAGTAAGCTGAAAACACAGGGAAGCAAACTGCAGGGAAGGCCTTGCTCTGTGTGTAGCTCAGACACAAAGCCCAGGTTAATTCTCATGTTCTTGGCACGAGTAGCATTGCGTTCCTAATCCTGCCGACTGCATTTCCTGCTAACCACTGTGCTAGAAGCTCTTTATGTTGGGAAACCAAAACGCAAGGTTAGGGGATTCAAATCCTAAGCGAGCCTACTTGGAGGTGTTGGAAGGCAGCCCGGTGGGGGTCTGTGTCTGTTGTGTCTGTCGTCCTGCGCTTAGCTGAGACCGGAGGACTGAGAGTGAGAAGGCGGGTTTGGAAACCTAGCGAGACCCTACCTCAAAGAAGACAGCGTGTATAAATAGTTTTGACATTGCCCAAACAGAAGAGTAAAGCTAGCTTTCTAAATAAAAAGAACACCAGATATGTCCAGATCTTAAAGTGGCTAAGAGTGAGGTGTGGCTTATTTCTGGTGCCTGTTTTTTGCTACAAAATGTTCAGTGTGATGACCTGGGAATTTTGTGATTAAAAAAAATACATGTGGGGGGGCTCAAGAAGGGGGACCTGATACTGCTTTTGACCTCTGTGGATCCCAGGCACACACATGGTGTACACACACACACACACACACACACACAGACACAGACACATACACACAGACACAGACACATGCACACACGCACGTGTGTGACCTTAAAACTCAGAGCCTACAACCTTCCTGAGCCCCACTTCCTTTGGGTCTCGCTACCACAGGCACACAGTAACGAAGCTACAGGTACCTGCTTTCTAAGCCTGCCAGCAGGTATTTCTCATCCTGACCAGCTGAGGGGTGTCCAGAACCTTCCTCCTGTCGGTGAACAGGAGATCAGAGCTTCTGGGTTCTCTTTCGCTCTCCTATCTCACAACAGAAACCGAAGTGTAACCTGTGTCTCAGTGCCCGTTATTTCTTCTCATCCCACTCTTTCTTTTTGTTTGAGACAAAATCTCACACACTAGTCCACTGTGGCCTAGAACTTTCTGTATAGTCCACCCTGGCCTAAAACTCAGGATGATCCTCTTCCTCAGCATCCTAGGGCTGGCAGGTTATGGTACTGAGCTGAAATGGGGTTCTCACTGTTTTGCTCAGGCTGGCCTAGAACCCATGGTTCACAGGATCTTCCCCTCTGTCCCCTGGGTAGCTGGGGCTAGACTATTCTGTCACTATGCACAGTCCTTATTTCACTCAAGACTGCCTGACTCTGCCGTTCTCAGCAGTTGAGAGGAAAAACATTTACGAGGAAAAATGCATATATTAACTTTGTGTGGGAAGAAGAATGGTGGCTTAGGAGGAGACTTCAAAAATTGAGAGTATGTGACTTCATGGCAGAGTTCTTGTCTATGGAAGGCTTTTACTTCCAGACCTCCATGTCAAGAACAAAAGTAGTAGTTCTGAGTGTAGAGACAGCACTGGGAAGTGTTGCCTGTTCACTGAGCTGTGGGGAGAGGGGCACAGTCTGCCCTCAAGGAGCAGAGCCCAGCAGTTCTTTCCAGTCTTGGGATGATGCACGTGAGTCCAGGTGGCTGTTGCCCTGGAGTTGAGAGAGCTGTGGGCAGCTGACCCGGTCTCAGTGGCAGAGTGACAGGTGTTTGATACAGACTTTGATAGGTTGGACTGGATTAAAATCTTGAGGTCCTTTACTTAGGTGACTTTTCTGTTAATCTTTTTTATTTAATTACTTTGCGGGTGGAGGGGTATGTGCATGTTTTAGCATGTGTGTGGAGATTGGAGGGTAACCTTCAGGAGGTCCTTCTCTCTTTCCACCATGTGGGTTCTGGGGATGGAGCTCGGGTTGTGAAGCTTGGCATCAAGTGCCTTACTTAGCTAGGAGCCATTGCTCCAGCCCTCTACTGCTGTATTTTATCTCTTAAATGGGAGGATTAAGACGTAGGGTACTTCTCCCTCTCTCCTGCCCCTTATCCTTGGATTTTTACTTTCTGTGGCTTCTGTTACTCGTGATCAGTTATAGCCTAAAATATCAAATGGAAAATTCCAGAAATAAATAGTTCACAAGTTTTAAATAACTTAGAGTATATTGATTTAATTGTTCATTTATTATTATTATTGTTATTATTATTCAGGCTATTGTCAATCTTTTGCTGGGCTGAATTTGTAAATTAAATTTTATTATTGGTACATGAGGAAAATACGGTATATATGGGGTTTGGTACTATCTGGGGTTTCCTGCATTTTGAGGAGCCCTTGGATGTGTCTCCCCTAATATTAGCGAGAGGGCTGGTTAGGATAGAAGCCGTATTGTAGGCACCACATGTAGCCAGGATGTCCGTAGAGAAGGCAGCAGAGGTAAACCTCAGGTTTGAGGGCTTGCTCATTATTATACGCTGGCATCAGATTTTTCTCTTGGAGAAGAGGGCACTACATTGAGCTCCCTAATTTCTCTCTCCTACTCTAGAGCCCTCCACCATATGCTTTATCCTTATTTTGTTCTTTCCTTAGACATCTGTACCTGCGGTCTCTCCCACCCCATGTGGCAGGTCCTGTACTTGAGTCAAGGAACGAGACTGCCTCGCTAGCTCTCAAGCCTGATGAATTGTGCTTGAGTAGTTCCAACAACGCTAATAACTAATACTTCTGAAAGTTATCTGAAGCAGAAGTTGCAGTTAAAAGTTCTCTCTGGAGGCATACCAGAATAAATGAAAAGTGCCCATATGCGTAAGGAGACTCAGAGAAAAGGATCTAGAAAGATTTCAAGTGTCCTCGTCTTAGCAGTGTTTGTTGGCTAGTTTCTGTGAAGTACTTTATTAGTTTTTCTGGGTTTGCACAGATGGATGAAGGACCCTGTCATTAAGGAATGTGGACAGTGGTGCAAGTCACAGATGAGAAACGTAGAATTTTCTTCTACGGATGGCTTTTTTTTTGGGGGGGGGCAGGGTGTCACTGCAACCTGGAGCTCATTATGGGGTCCAGATTGACGTCAAACTCTTGTCCTCCTGCCTCAGCTCTCCCTCAGTGTACACTGCCACATCTGGTGATAGTCTTTTTAAATAGTCCTTTCCCAGTATCTGTGCATGCACACATGTGTGCAGATACCCAGGCATATGTATGTATGCATGTACGTATGTGTGCATGTATATATATATATATTATATAAAATGAGACAGACATACATGCTGTTATGTAAGTAAGTATGCTTCTCTTCTGTGCTTTTGTGAATCCCTTCTTTAGCATTGTGCTGGGAGCACCTTTCAGTATCATACCACACAGATATAAACCCCATCCCTCTGAACACTTGGGAGCTGTTCCATAGTGCCAGTGTATTTTGTTTTATTTTACTGGTTTTTATTCATAGGTTTTTGAGATGTTTTTGTTTTCCTCCAGCCATGCTGCTAAACATGCCCCAAGGCATAAATCACGTCTCTGTCATCTCTGTCCCCGCCTGTCCGTTGTGTGGTAGGCAGAACAGTGGCTCTGCGTTTTCCAGCACCAGACATTGGCAGGGCAAAGATGGAGTCTGTGAGCAATCGATGCCGTGTAGTTGCTTCATTATCTGATGTTACTCAGCAAAAGGGAAGCTTATTTTAATCCACATTAGTAAGACTAAGTATCCTATCATTTATGTGTTCACTGATTCATTTATCTTTGAAGAAAGGGTAGAAATTGATCTTTTTGTAGTACACCCCAAGGTATAAGATCACGGAGATGGGCACGGTGGCTGGCACACTCTTGTAGTTAAGTCACAGTACTTGAAGGTAGAGGGTCAGGAGTTTACAGTCAGCCTTGGTCAGCCTGGGCTTCAAAGACTGAGTCTCAGAAACAGAACAACCAATATCCGGCCATCCAAAGAAATCCAACACGAAGAAGAAGAGCAACAACAACCATTCCAAAACCAACAAGCAAAAGAACAAGAAGCAATTCAGAGGACAATCTCCATGTAGTATACATAGTTTAGGGCTTCTTTTTGAGACAGGGTCTTACTGGGTAGCCCTGGCTGGCCATGAACTCAGAGATCTGCCTGCCTCTGCCTCCTGAGTGCTGGGATTAAAGGCGAGTGCCACACACATAGCTGTAATTCCTTAAGTGTAGTTTCCTTGTAAAAACTACACTACCTTAGAAAACGTTTAAAAGTTCCTTTATAGACAGATGAGATGGCTCAGTGGGTGAAGGTGCCTGCTGCCAACCCTGACGACCTCAGTTTCGTCTCTAGAATCCGCATGATGGAAAGAAGAGAACTTAGCCCCCTCTGACATCCATACTTCCACTGTGCATGCATGTGCCTTCCTTCCTCCCAGGAAATAATCAAATGTTGGGAGCCAGTGAGGTGGGACAGTGAAGGGGTTTGCTCTCAAGCCCAACAGTCTGTTTGGTCTCCGGGAGCGACATGCTAAAAGAAGAGAGACAACTCCTACAGGTCATCGTCCTTGGACTGCTGTGTGTGCCGTGACATGCACACCCTTTGCCCCATCCCCACTCCCAACACGTGCACAATTAATAAAAAATTAAAGATGTAAAGACATAAGCAAGACCAAAAATCACACACAGCAGCCAGCTTTGGGCTTCAGTTGTCCAGTCTTCACCTGAACTTGGAAAATAGCTTACAGTGTTTAGTTTTCAGTTTGCTTTGTGAGTTTTCTATCTATGTCCATTACTCATTTTGCTATTATATGTTCCTTTTATTTTTTTTTAAATCTCTAAGAGTGGCCAGGCGGTGGCGCACGCCTTTAATCCCAGCACTCTGGAGGCAGAGGCAGGCGGATCTCTGTGAGTTCGAGACCAGCTTGGTCTACAAGAGCTAGTTCCAGGACAGGCTCCAAAGCCACAGAGAAACCCTGTCTCGAAAAACAAAAAAAAAAAAAAAAAAAATCTGTAAGAGTGGCAGTAAGTAATTGTGGCATTAGCCTTTTTGTTTGCTTGGGTATCTTTTTTCTGAAAGAGAACGTTTAAAGCGCATGAGATGAAATTTACCAGTGTTTTCTAGTAAGTTGCTGATGAAGTTGATGAATTCACCCCAAATAATTTATCAAAGACTTTTCATTTAGAATGTGACCCAGTGGCACATCACATGCATAGCGCAGTGATGTATTTTCCCTGCAAGGCACTGAGATGCGGTTGGGGTTAGAGACGCTCCCTGTCTTACTCTCTCTCTTAGGGCTGTGCTTCCCTGTCTTACTCCCTCTTTTAGGGCTGCGCTTCCGTTGCAGCCACACTTGGCCCCACGCTAGTCCTTTTGAACTGGCTTGTGGGAAGACAGGCGTGGAGCTCGGATGCTTCTCTGGCTTCTAATTCTGTAGGCCTTTGGTACAAGTAGCACTTGGAGGTTTATTTGGTCAAAGTGTCTAGGATGGTAATTGGTTGTACTTGGACTGAGGGTTTTCTTTTTCCTTTTTTCCTTTTTGAGGCTGAATAGAATGGAAACAATTTAAAAGGAGCAGACGAGACGCAGCAGGGATAAGCAGGAGGCGAAGCTGTTGACAGAAGGGGAACGTGACTCGGTGGGGAAAGGGGCAGGACTTCTGTTAGACAATGCTTCCAGGCAGGGCATCAGCGACGTAGGAAGTTGATCATTCTGCCTTATTGTTAGGGAGAATTTTCTGGTAACTTGCCATTAGCTTGAAATTTTAAAAGTCAGACAGGAATTTTCGTGTTTTGAAAAAGATCACCCGTTATGAATTATGGTTCTGTAATTGTGCGAGTGTTTGGAATAGCGGTCCCCACCCCCCTTTCTCTGTGCTGATCTTGCCCATTGCGCACATCCTGTAGAGGGAAGCGTGTGTGATTGGGGGGTGCGTTTCAAAGAAGCCTTCAGAATCTCTACATTTTTGGGAGGGAAGAGGGTGGACATTGAGCAGTAGTGTGTTTGGTAAAACCCTGTTTAGTCGCCGACCATCCTTGATTTCATTTTTATGATAGCTGGGGCAAAAATGTTTAAAAGCGTGCACAGAGGCCACACGCAGGTCATCTCAGAGCAGAGGCCCTGCGGGGCCGGCAGCAGGCTGCCATCAAGGGCCCAGAGAGATGAGTTTCTGGCATGGATGTGGATATTTTATTGTGTAACAATGATTTATTCTTTAGACCAAGGGACAGAGAGGAAAGTTGCTTAGCAATCATGTGGGTGCTGAAGAATGGCCTTTGAAGGAGAGCGGGCGTCTGAAGTGGGATAGATTCAGTGTTTTCAGGCAGCTCATGGCAATCCTTTTACAAATAGGGGCTTGCAGTCTTTTTTTTTTTTTTTTTTGCTTCTGATTGCTTTTGTTTGATCTGTTTTTCTGCTTTCTCGTGTGGAGAAAGGGCTGATGCTTATGGGAGTGGTTTCCTCAGAGCCTGTGTTGGGAGAAGAGCGTTTCCACACAGAGGTTGGTTGGGTTTGTAGTGGTTTCTTCACCACATGGGGTTGACTCAGCTCTGCTGAGTGCCTGTCACCTTGCTGGGCCCTGGGGACCTGACTGGTGGGGGCCGAGGGGGCACTAGCCCATCCCTGAAGCCTAGACACAGCGTGTGTCTTTGGAGTTCTCTCTTCATGGGCAAGGCAGTCTACTAGGAGAGAAGGTGGCACAAGGAAAGACCAGAATGATCAGTTTCTGTTCTAATTCCAGTACCGGGACATGCAAGATGGATTTGGGGCACATCTTCTACTCCTCAGACTTAATATCTTCATTTGTAAAAATAGCTCTAGTCCTTACTTTCCCTCGCAGTCTCTGAGGTAAACGAGTAGATGATAAGGTCTACTCTAAAAGGCCCAGGCTGCTGTGGAGGTTTATGAAACTTTCTCATCTTTTTACTAGTTTGTGGAGGCCAGAGGAGAACCTCGGATGTCATCTTCGGGAATATGGTTAACTTCTTTGAGACAGGGTCTCTTGTTGTCCTGGTACTCACCAATTAGGCTTGACTGGCTGGCCAGCAAGCCCCGGGGATTTCTCCCTGTCTGCACCCACCTCCCCAGGCTGGGTTTACAAGTGTCATCGTGGAGTAACATTTCTGCGTGGGGCTGGCAAATGGGGCTCAGGTCCTCATGTTGAGAGACAAGGCTGTTTACTGACTGGGTGATTTCCTAAGCCCTAAATTTTGATTTCTTTATATTTTTTTAAGTTAAGAAACCAAGAAACCAAAAACAAGGTATTGTCTAGACTTTAAAAGAACTGTTGATGAAAGACAATGTCCCCTTAGAAAGCTGGTCATCTGTTTTGTGCTAACTTCTGTGGTTAACCTCTTTGAAGACTTCTTTGTCTAAGCCTTACTATATATAAAAAAAGAAACTGTAACAAAGCTGAACCATCACTCCAAATGGTGACTCTTTTTGTGAATTAATTCATGAGATGAATTTGGGATTACAACTAAGCATTGGGGTTTTTCCTTCCAAAGTTTAGACTTAAACCCAGCTCCTCATTTATACTGAGGCTACTGAGACCAAACCAGTCTCACATCATCCTAAGGCCCAGGTCTCGTTCACATGCTTGTTACTATAGCGTGATTAAGTGGTGGGAAGAAAACTGCCTCAGAGGGCTGGGGAAATGGTCAGAGGTTAAGAGTGCTGAGTGCTCTTCCAGAGGACACAGGTTCAATTCCCAGCGCCCACATGGCGGCTCACAACTGTCCGTAACTCCAGCTCCAGGGATCCAACACATTCACATAGACGTGAATGCAGACAAAAACACCAATGCACATAAAATAAAAAAGAAAAGAAAAAGAAAGAAAGAAAACCCCTACCTCAGTTGCTCAGTTGTGGGAGGTAATGCAGCTGCCCTTGTGTTTACAGAGTGTGGTTCAGTCTGTTCAATGCTGAAGTCTAGCATAGTCATCCAAATCTTCAGGACCATGGAGGCAAACAGGGCACCTCCACATACAAACAGCAAGCAACATTTTGTTTTAAAGTAGAACGAGCTGATCTGATTCATTAGGGAAAATGAGAATTCCTGAAGGAGGGAGAGGCGCTGTGGGAAGAACTCCCAGGAACAGCATTCTTTGGAGAACTGAAGAGTCGGGTTTGCTTACTAGACAGTTTCAGGGCAGGGTGGTGAAAACCTGAATTCTGCTCTCAGTTCTGTTAGCTTGACCTTCGTCAAGAAAGTTCTGCTTAATTTCTTTGTGCTAGTACTTCCTGTTTCCATGACGAGAAGGGTGCTAAAGATGGTGCCTAGGGCCCTGGCAGACTTCAGTGGGGCTCTTGAGACCCAAGTGCAGCAACAGGGTAGGCGTAGGAGAGAATGGGCTTTGCTTGGGCTTTGCTTTATGTTTTTAAATTTAATCTTATTTTTAAAAATATTTAAGAAAAATTTATTAGGCTTTTCACTTTATTTTGTGTGTTGCGTTTTGCCTGCATTCATGTCTGTGCACCGTGTGTGCTTGGTGCCAAAGGTGGCCAGAGGAGGGCATCGGATCCCTTGGAATGGAGTTAGGGATGGTTGTGAACGACCATGTGGGTGCTGCAAATCTACCCTGGGTCTGCAAGAGCAACGAGTGCTCTTAATTCCTGAGCCTTTCTCTCCAGCTGGAGAGCTTGGCTTCATTTAGTCAGCTATTTTTCACACCCTATTCCTCCATACGGAATGTTTTCTGTTTGTTTCTTACTACTCAAAAGCCACCCTTATTTACTTATTTAACCCTGCCCCCCTGTTTTTATGAGAGGGGTGAATCTCAAGTCTCAAATGTCCCAGGCTAGGCTTGAACTCATTATTTGGTTGTGGATGACTTTGAACTGATTAACCTGCCTCCATATCCAAATGCTAGGATTATAAGCACACCACTGTGCATGGTGCATGCCGTGCTGGGCATCAAACCAAGGGCCTTGTGCATGTTGGCAAAAGAATTCTGCCAACCAAAACGTATCCCCAGACCCCCCCCCATTTATTCTTTCAAAGTGTGTGTGTGTGTGCACGGTGTGTGTGCGTGTGTGCATGTGTGGTGTGTATGCGCGCGTGGGTGTGCGCGTGGGGTGTGTGCATATGGGTGTGTATGGTGGTTTAGGTACACATGGTACATGCACACAAGTTGAGTGTTTATGTATCTTTCCTTAATTGCTCTGCGCTCGGAACCCCGACCCAATTCCAGCTACTCTATGCAGTCAGCTTGCCCCCTGGATCCTCTTGTCCCTGCCTCCTGAATGCTGGGATTACAGGCAGCCTGCCATCCCTTCTCTAGGTTACAAGCTCATGGGCTCATTCCTTGCTTTTTTTATGTGGGTACTAGGGATCTGAACTCAGGTTAATCCATTATGTCTGTGCAGCAAGCTCTCTGAGCCATCTCCCAGGCCATGATTAGGTAAATTCTTTCTTTTTTTTTGTTTTTCTTTCTTTTCTTTTTTGAACTTAAGCGAAAGGAGAGGTACGGCGTGTGGGGTAGCTCAGTAATGGAGTGCTTGCCTGGCAAGTGTAAAGCCCTTGGTTCTGTTCTAAGAACAGGAAATAAACTAGACAACAAAAACAAAACTTAAAAAAATTTTTTTTAAAGAAGCTGCTGTGAATCCTGTCTTCTGTCCCTGCCTCCCATTTATTAGTTACCTATGTATTCCTTCAGAATTCCATAGTTTTTTCTCCCTTTTCATTTGTCTTGTGACACTTGAATACTATACCCTTAAAAATGTGGCTGGGCTGGAGAGATGGCTCAGTGGTTAAGAGCCCTTGCTGCTCTCGCAGAGAACCTGGGTTCAGTTCCGACATGCACATGGCGATACAGCCGCCTGTAGCTCCGGTTAAGGGTCTGGACTGCAGACGCTGCATAGGAAAAGATGTAGTTCATCTTGGAATTGTTTTCCTATCAGTATACAGTGAGCTTCATTGTGATCATAACATTTTATAGACATACCCTAATTCAATCAGTGGTTGGGGATTTTTACTTGGTAAAGTCCCAAGTGATCTTTATGTCTGGATGGTGTTTGTGCCTGACATGAGAACTTTTCTCTGTGATTTCTAAACACTTTACAGTCTTGAAATCGAATCTTACAAAACCTTGTTAGGGTAATTAGGGTATATTTGATAGATAGAGGAAGAAATTTATTTAGGGTTTGCCGACTAGTGTGTAAGGCTCCACTGTGCTCCTTTTGGAGGCTCTGCTGGGATGTACAGGATCCATGTGAGGAACTCAGCCTGTGTTGTAGGCTTGGTAAAAGTCTGCTTTGTGGGGCTTAGGCCCATTAGTAAATTGACTTCCTTAAAACCGGTAGAGCATGCATGAAAGGATCTCCACACAGACGACGCTTTGAGAAGCAAAACCAGTATAGAGAGAGGATATGCAAATGAATGTCCTTTTATAGATTAGACTTTGTCGAACAGATCCTAGCTGAAAAATAGGTGTATGCAGAAGATGACTTCCTTAGGGTGAAAATTGAAGATGCCTTATACAGATGAATGTGGCTACCACCCCCCTTCTGAGATAGGGTTCTCCGTGTAGTAGTCCTGGGTTGTCTGGCCCTCACTCTGTAGAACCAGGCTGGCCATGAACAGAGCTCCTCCTGCCTCTGCCTCCCGATTGGTGGGGATTAAAGGCGTGTGGTGTCAGCCACCACCGCCCAGTGAACATGGCAAAGAAGAGTAGTTACATGTTAATATTGAAAAAGATAGGAACTATCTTAACCTGGGATGTGACACCTAGGGGAGGTTTACAGTGGTTGAGGAGAGAGTCCAGCCTTGCCTTTGTAAAGTGACCTGTTCAAGTGTGTAAATGAAATGGAAGGTACGGGAGTTTTAATTTAATGTAAAACTTAAGACAACTGAGCTTGCTGATTTCTCTCATGGGTGCTGAGTGTGCACTTAGGTTACCGTACCACAACAATAGCCTGTGCTCTGGGATGGCAGCTCCTCCCCTCCCTTCCCCTCCCCTCCCTTCCTCTCCCCTCTCCCTCCCCTCCCCTCCCGCCCCTCCCCTCCCTTCCCCTCCCCTCCCCTCCTCTCTGTCTCTGCACACCAGGCAAGCACTCTACCATGGAGCAGCATCTCCAGCTCCCAGACTTTTTTTTGTTTTTGGTCTATCTGTGATTATTTTTCCATTTTGGGTTTTGAGATGCAGTAGCCCAGTCTGGCCTGAACTTTGCTGCCCAGGCTGAACTAACTCACAGTCTCCTGTTGAAAACCTGTCAGTGCTAAGCACTGGGATTACAGATGTGTTTTGGCTGACTTACTGTCTTGTGTCTTTTTATACGGGATGCTAAACTTAGCCTAAATCATAAAAACGTAGAGATATTAGTACACTTAGAGATTAATAACTAATACTTGATATATTCATATATTAATATGGTCCTTTCTATATAGTCAAATGAGAAATGAGTCCAGAGCAGTTGTGTCTTGTCCTGGTCAAACATCTTCTCCAGGGGCTGGAGAGATGGCTCAGTGGTTAAGAGCATTGCCTGCTCTTCCAAAGGTCCTGAGTTCAATTCCCAGCAACCACATGGTGGCTCACAACCATCTGTAATGGGGTCTGGTGCCCTCTTCTGGCCTGCAGGCATACACACAGATAGAATACTGTATACATAGTAAATTAAAAAAAAAAACACATCTTCTCCAAAATGCTTTATAGTGTTTTTACCAGGTTCTTTCTGTAAACAGGTTCCGACATCCAAGGGGAACTTGACACAGGGAAAAGTTTAATTTTGAACACTTTCTATTGCCACTGCTCCCTTTCCTCCTTAATGTAGACCAGTTAATATGAAACGACCTTGCTAGGAGCCAAGGACCACTGTGTTGTGTTCACACAGTTAGGGCTTGTGTGGTTGTAAGTGGGTGTCTTTACACTGTTTTTTCCCCCCTCTTAGGTCCTTTCGCATAACCTGTGCACGGTGCTGAAGGTCCCACATGATCCCGTTGCCCTTGAAGAGCATTCAGGACGACGATGAAGGGCCTGTCTCCAACCAGGGCTACATGCCATATTTAAACAAGTTCATTTGGAAAAGGTATGATGCTAACTTTTTTTCATGTACAGCTCTGCTTGTTTTGTCTGCATCAAGTGGACCAAGGCAGTCCTTGTTGGTGGGTGCATTAAGAAGCTGGGTACAAAGCTAGGTATGAAGCTGGCTGTGGTGGCACATGCCTTTAGTCCTAGCACTTGGGAGGCAAAGGCAAGTGCATCTCTGAGTTCCAGGACAGCCAGGGCTCCACAAAGAAACCCATCTTGAAACAAACAACAAACAAACAAACAAAGCTGGGTGTGGAGGCCTCAGAAGATAGGAAGGAGTGAGGCTGAACTTCTGATCCTCGCTTCCTCTTCTCTCCTCCGACTGACACTTCCAGGTTGGTTCCCTCTTTGAAATAAAAAATGTGTTTGTGTTCTACTCCGTGTCTGTTTCTTTTGGGATGCTTTACTTTTCCCTGGAAATAGGGTTTTCCAGGTGCTGGCAGTGGTTTTAGAGAATGAGTGTGATGGAGTTAAATACGAAACCAACGGGGAGGATAATTCAACAATTGCTGTGTAGGTATTACTGTGGTTCACGGTTTGATATGATATAGTCTGTCGTGTGTGGAAGGCTTAGCAGTAGGAGGGGCTAGGGGCTCTGGCAGCAGGAGGATGAGGCTGCTTGCTCACATCTGGGCAGACAAGCAGATTAGAGGGAGGAATGATTGCTAGAGCTCAGCTCATTTTCTCCTCTTTTTCACATTTTTTTTTTTTACTAAGTCTAGGACTAAAGCCCATAGGATGGTGCCATCCACATTGGGATGGGCCATCTCCCTTCAGTTATGGGATGGTGCCATCCACATTGGGATGGGCCATCTCCCTTCAGTTATGGGATGGTGCCATCCACATTGGGATGGGTCATCTCCCTTCAGTTATGGGATGGTGCCATCCACATTGGGATGGGTCATCTCCCTTCAGTTAGTCCTCTCTGGGAATGACATCACAGATACACCCTAAGGCAGCAATTCTCAACCCATGGCATGCATGACCCCTTTAGGGGTAGTATATCAGATACTTGCATCATGATTCATAACAGTAGCAAATTTATAGCTATGAAGTAGCAACAAAATAATTTTGTGGTTGGGGGGTCACCATGGCATGAGGAACTGTATTAAAGGGTTTGCAGCATTAGGAAGGTTGAGAATCATTGCTCTAAGGTATGTTGAACACTCTATACCTTAATTTTTTTTTTTCCTTTGGTTTTTGAGACAAGACCTCTCTATGTAGCCCTTGCTGTGTAGATCAGGCTGGACTCAGACTCATGAGAGATTCCCTCGCCCCTGCCTTTAAAGTGTTGGCATTAAAGGTATACACCACCATGCCCAGCCATAATCTTAAAAGTTTGACAATAGTTTGGTGTGGTGATAAATGCCTATGATTCTAGCATTTGGGAGGTAGATGTAGAAGGATCAAGAGTTCAGGGTCAGGGCTGGAGAGGTCTTGAGTTCAGTTCTCACGTAGTGGCTCACAACCATCTATAATGAGATCTGATGCCCTCTTCTGTTGTGCAAGCATACATGCAGGCAGAACACGCTATACATAATGATAAATCTAAAATAATTTTAAAAAGTTTAAGTTCACACCGCAGCAGTAGAATAAGTTCAAGGCCAGCCTGGACTACAGGAACCCTGTTTCTAAAAAAAAAAAAAAAAACAAAGAAAATATTTTAAAGCATACTGAGGAATTCCAGCATCAGAATTTGTGTGGGCTGAGTCAGTGATGAGGACGTGGTCCACTGGCTTCATATATTCTGAAACCCTGTGCCCTGCTACTGCAATTTGTTCCCCTTGGTGTAGTGTGTTTTCTAGATTTGAATTTTAAGTTTGAAACACTATTATAGTCTGGTAGTTTTAAAAGTCTTGTAACTGGGGAGAAAGATAGAAGCATTGAAAAAGTCCAAATTGAATCACTAATTTAGAGCAAAACTCTGTTTGTGGAGCCAGTGGAGGGTGTGGTTGATTAGTGAGCCCTGTTCCTGGCTTGCTGGCCATCCTATCGTCCAAGGGCTTGGGGTTAGATTCTGAAATTTGGTTTGGGGAGAGAAAAAGCCAAAAGTGTGAACGCTGCTAGCAGAAGATGTAAGGATTGCTGCTCCTTCTGTGGTAAAATATGAACTGTTAATCACACCTTTGCTAGACCTACGTCCGAGTTCATGTGGTTCTGCTGGATCCCAGTGTAGCCCTGTGAGCAGAAAGCATTTAGGCCAATATATGGCAATAGATTAAAATGATTTTTAAAATTATGATTTATGTATTTATTGCCTGTATGGGGGCGGGAGAGGGTGCACTTGTGGAAGTTAGAGGTCAGCTTCGAGAAGTCAGCTCCTCCTACTCTGGGTTTCTGGGGATTGAACTCGGTCTTCAGGCCTGGTGGCAGGCGCCTTTATCCACTGAGCCATTTTGCTGCCTGTAAGCAAAAATTTGAACTTAACCCATTTAGCTTCTCTCAGCAGTGTTCCTTAGCTGCATTCTTAAAGACTAAGTCCTCTTTCTGCGAGTTACTATTATTATTATTTTCTACACAGGGAAGTAATGGTTAAAGGCAGGGGTGGAGTTACTTTGAAAACTTTCTGAGAATCTCAGACTGTCTCTGCTTCATCTGGCTGTCTCAAGTGCTTAAGATTGCCTCTCTTCTTTAGTGTTTCTGTTCATTGCTTGCTTTCTCCAAGTCTTCTGGTTTTTGTCTGAATTATTACTCTGAATAGTCTAAGGCCCTGAAATACATTCATTGTATTGAAACCTGCTTTCCAAAAAGTAGCCTTCATATTTGGCTTCCGCATTTACTTCCTGATAGCCATTCCTGATGTTTGTCACACTGGTAGAATTTACTTCCGGTTTTCCTGAGACCTCAGCAGTCTGTTGTTCTTTATGAAATATTTTGCCTGAGTGTTATTTTGTTAAATTCCTTCTTTAGTGAAAGGATTTGAAATCCCAGTTTTGTGGGCTTTCTTCTTCCTCTCTCCCTCTTTCCTCCTCCCTCTCCCCCTCTTCCTGTTTCTCCTCCCCCTCCCTCCCTCTCCTCTTCCCTCTTTTGAAACAAGATTTTATACTTGGATTACTTGATGGTGAATAATTGAAGACATCGGTCAGTTATTACTTTAAAACAGCTTATTTCTAACTAGCTACACAAAGTAGTTGTTCTGGCTCTCTGCAGGCTTTTGAGACAGTCATTCTTCCGTGAGATCTGTGGCTGATGAGGCTCGCTGGTCCTTGCTGTGGTCAGCTCTTGCCCTTGTGTATTAAAAGTTCGTCTGGGCTATGATTAAAGCTGCTAATCCATTGGCCACGTGCCACGTTCGTGTTGGTGATGTCTGGTGCTTTCGAGCAGCATCCCCTTGTTTTGGTTTCTCATTTGTGTTTTGGAAGCACACGTAGAGGAGCACACGGCACACCAGCTCAGTGTTCCCTCTGAGGCCTCCAGCCCTCTGTGTTCTGCCCTTCCAGCCTCCCATTTCTGCAGTTTTCCTTCTCTATACTTTCTTACCGTGTTTGCTACTCATATACTAGTTGCATTCTTGCTTAAAAAACCTGTTGTTTTTTAAAGTTTTTTTTCTTTTGGTAGAGTTTCTGAAATTAAAAAGATGTATGTGCACGAGCGTTTTGCCTGCATGCATGTCTATGTGCCCCATTCACGCAGTGCCAAAGGATGCCAAAAGAGGTCGTCAGATCCCTAAACCTGGAGTTACAGATGGGGACGGAACTGGGGTCTTGTGGAGGAGCAGCAAGTGCTCTTAACCACTGAGTCATCTTTTGAGCCCCATAAAATCTGTTCCTTGGTTTCTTCCATTAAGTGAATTCTATACACTTGACTCTTAAAATTCCTCAGCTATCACTGAGCATGAATGGTTTGTTAGTTAGGTTTAGCCGAGGCCTTTCATGTTCTTTCTCACATAGATCCACCTTTGTTGTTTTAAAGTTAAGTAGGTTTATAAAATCTTTTATTTTATATGCATGGTGTTTGCCTATATGTCTCTGCACTATGTGTGTCCCTGGTGCCTGCAGAGGCCAAGAAGAGGGTCAAATCTCCTGGAACTGGAATTACAGATGTTGTGAACCACCACATGGGTGCTGGGAATCAAACCCATGTCTTCTGGGAGAACAGCCAGTTCTCTTAACAGCTAAGCCTGAAAGTTCAGTAGGTTTAATTTGCTGCAATGACCAAATTGCCTTCCAGAGAGATTTTCATCATATTTATGCATCATAGAGAACTGTATATGCATTCCTGTCATTTTGGAGGGAAAGGAGGCGGTTTGAGACAGGTTTATGTAGCCCATTTTGAGCTCAGATTTGCTCAGTTGCCAAGGATGACCTTGAACTCCTGATTGTCCTGTCTGTACCTTTGTAGGGCTAGGATCACAGGCATGCATCACTATGCCTTGATGAATGTAGACAGAAGTTTCTGTCCCACCCGGTCCCACAGCCATTCAGTCCCAAAGAAAAACAGAGGCTTATAGTAATTACAAACTGTTTGGCCTATTAGCTCAGGCTTATTATTAACTAGCTCTTACAACTTAAATTAACCCAAAACTCTTGTCCTTGTTTAGCCACATGGCTTGGTACCTTTTCTCAGTGAGGCATTCTCAACTTGCTTCTCTGCATCTGGATGGTGACTCACTCTCTGCCTTTCCTCTTCTCAGAATTCTCTTAGTCTGGTCACCCCACCTATATTTCCTGCCTGGCTACTAGCCAATCAGTGTTTTATTAAACTAATATGAGTGACAAATCTTTACAGTGTACAAGAGCCTTGTCCCACAGCAGCTGGAGGCTGTGGGCTTTTGAGTAAATAAGGGGTTTCATGCTGAGAGCCACCAGGGACCTCATGCTCCTGAAGATCATGACTGGCATAGTAAATACAACAGCAATGTGGTTTAAAGAAATAGCGTGTGTAAAAATAGCAATGTTGGCAGGAAATTCACATTCTGTGCAATTTACCTATTTAACCTTATAGTTTGGTGGGTTTTGGTATGGCTAGTTTTGTATAACCATCCCCACAACCAAGTTTAGGATGTTTTTGTTATTCCCTTCCAAAAAATTTCATTCTATAGCATTCATAATCTTCTCTGCCATAGCTCTAGGCAAGTACTTGCCTACACATTGCCTTCTTTGGCATTCATTAATGATGGAATCCTCCCATGTCCAGCTTTTGTGTCTGGTGTCTGTCACCTCACCTGTTTCCAGGCTTATCCTTGGAACAATCTTCTTTTCTTTTTTCTTTCTTTCTTTTTTATTTTGTTGGATTTTCGAGAAAGTGTTTCCCTGTAGCTTTGGAGCCTGTCCTGGAACTAGCTCTTGTAGACCAGGCTGGCCTCGAACTCACGGAGATCCTCCTGCCTCTGCCTCCTGAGTGCTGGGATTAAAGGCATGCACCATCACTGACCAGCTAGACTCATAGTCTTAAAGATTTTTTTAAGAATTTAGTTTTAATTTTATTTGTGTGTACATTCAAGCATGTGTTGTATGTGTGTATGCATACATGTGCATGCAGTGCCCTCAGAGTCCAGCAGAGAGCATCAGGATGATGAGCCACTTGACACGGGTCCTGGGAACTGAATTTGGGTTTCTCTGCAAAGATGCAAGAGCAGCAAGTGTTCTTAACCAAAGAGGCATCCCTTCAGTATTCCCCTCCCCAAACACTCCCTCACAGACATATCATGTTTTGTTCATGCCTTTATCAATTGAACATTTGGACTGTGCACTTCGGTGTGACGGCTTTGACCTTTTCTCTGTTCCTCTAATTACTGAGGCTCTTCCTGCTTCCTCTGCTGTCCCGCCTTCACTTTAGAACACAGCCAGTTCTTGTTCATCCTCTTGTCATTTCCTCAGGTAGTGCCCCACCCTCTCGGAGTGCTGGAATTCTCCAGCCTTCTGTGCTTCTCCCTTATTATCAGTAGTGTTGGGGGATCTGATTCAGCGTCTGGAGTGTGAGCCCTGTGCCAGCAAGGTCAGCTCACTGCTCTCCAGTCTTAGTACAGTGACTAGTACCCAGTGAATACATACATTGTATTACTCTGTATGTATACTCTGTAGCCCAGGCAGGCCTTCAACTCATGGCAGTCCTCCTGCCTCATTCTTCCAAGGGCTAATATTATAGGCATGAGCCACCATACAGCTCCTTTCCAACTCTGTAAGCAAACGAAACCTGTATAGCAGACAGGGGATGCAGATGTGAATAAAATATGGCCTCATATTGGAAAGGATGATTCGTGGTGTGTGTGTGTATGTGTGTACTAGAGCAATGGTTCTCAGCCCTCCTAATACTGTGACCCTTTAATACAGTTCCCCATGTTGTGGTCACCCCAACCATAAAATTATTTTCATTGTTATTTCATAACTGTAATTTTGCTATTGTTATGAATTGTAATGTTTCCTGATGGGCTTAGGCGACCCCTGTGAAAAGGGGTCATGATGCATGGTTGAGAACCATTGAACTCGAGTAAATATAGAACTTTACCAGAGAATTATGTGTGTGACCACATTAAGAGCCCCCCTTTTTTTCCTTCTGCCTTTTCCTAGCTCCACACTTTTGCTCTGGTTTTATGGTTCATAAAATGATTATGTTTTTCTAGTCATATAGAACTTGTCTTGTTTTCTGTCATACCGGACATCAGCCCAGGGTCTAGTGTAAGGCAGCAAAGTACTCTGCAACTGAGTCACAGCTGCCGCCCAAACTGGTTGTCTTTTATTTTTGCCGTGTGTGTGTATGCGTGTGTGTGTGTGCGCGCGCGCGTGCACGCAGGTGTGCAGGGACTACCTTGGCTGTTGGTTCTTGCCTTCCACTTTTCTTGAGTCAGGACCTCTTTGTTCTTTACCCACTGCTTATGCTAGGCTAACTAGCCTGTGAGGTCTCTGGCCCCATCTCTCTGTATATGGGAGTGCAGTGCTTACAGACACGTGGTACTCGCCCAGCTTTATGTGAAGTCTGGGGATTTGAACTCTGGTCCTCATGCTTTTGCGGCAAACACTCTATCTACTGAACCATCCGCTCCCCAGTGCCTACTCCCTACCTTTTGTTGTTTTTTAAGGCAGTATTTTGCTGGCTATCCTGGACCTTCTGTGTAGACCAGGCTGTCCTTGAACTCACAGAAATCTGCCTGCCACTCCTTCCTGAGTGCCTGATAAAAACACTAACGTGCTACCAACGCCTGGTTTGGTTTGTGTCTTTTTGAGATAATTATGCTCGTGTATCTTTGCCGGGTAGTCCCCGTTGGCCTCTGACTTGAGCAATCCTCTTGCTTTAGCCACGCCGCCCTGCTAGCTCATCCTTACCATTTTAAAGTGTATGATGTAGTAGTTGTCAGGACATTTTCTGCTCCATCGTCCCTCAGGGAAATCCTGTACTCTTCCTGCTCACTCTCAGTTCTCTGTTTCCCCAGTCCCCAGGAAACTGGTAACTCACTTTCTGTTTCATGGGTCAGTGGAACTTATGATCTGAGGTCTTTTGTGTCTTTCATGTTTCACACATGTTATAGGATATATAAATAATTTATATTTTTGTGGCTGAATAATATCCTACTGTATCAATATACCTCATTTTATTTACAAATTCATTGGCAGAAAAATTCCCTTTTCTTCTTCTTTTCTTCCTTATTTTTTAGAACCATATCCAGCCGAGTAGGTGGGAAAGACTTTTTTTTAAGCCTTCAACAATCAACACGGAGCAAGCTGTAAATTGATATTATAAACAATCTCTTACACTTTGTCATCTCCCCGAAGTCCTTTATGAGTCCTTTGACACTCCACCCTACACCTGGGTGTGGAGGCCAGAGCGAGGGTAGCATTTGATGTGTCAGTCTGTCTCACTGTTCCCAGATTCACAGAGACAAGGAAATAAGAGGGTAGCAACTGTGTCTTATTTGAAATGGAACTTCCCACAAGTAATAAACATTTCCATTGTCGGCTCAGTTGAAGCCAGGTGTGATGGCTTAGGCCAAAGCCCTAGAACCTAAGGGCACTTAGGCAGGAGGAGCATAAGTTTGAGGTCAGCCGAGGCTACACAGTGGGACCTTTGTCACAGACAGACACACGGAGGACGTGTGGCGTTTGTGAAGCATGATTGGATGTCTCCAGCCTGCTGCTTGTCTATTGCCTCGTCTATTTCTGAGCTCTTTCCTCATCCTCTTTCTTTCCTCAGGGAAGCCCCCACCTGCATTCTATGTGTATTTCCCTCATATAAGAAAAGGCTCTATGATATGTGCATGTGGATGAGTAATTTTAGGTGAAATTACTTTCAGATGGATTTATTCTTTGACAGTGTCACACAAATATTCTGGTCTCTCTCATCCCTCTACTCCCTCTTAGCTCTACTTCCCCTCTCCTAAGTCCTGATCCCATTTCCATGTCTTTTCTGTTACATATGGGGCTTACTCTACAATCCACTGATCTAACCAGGGTCACATTTATGGGGACAAGTGTGGAGCTTCTGCTGGAGTGTGCCAACACCATTGGCCACCTTACTGAGGACTGAGACTTCCTCTCCCCAAGCAGCCTTCATAGTCATTAGCTCCCTTGATGGCCAGGCCTCACGAGCCCCTCCCAAGTAATTTTTTCTTGGAGATTTGCAGAAGCAGATGAGATTTTCCAGTGTGCTTTTCCCACTGTGAGGTTCCTCTGTACAATTGGAACTGTTGCTTGGTGACCCTTTCACAGAAGGACAGACACTGAGGGTCCCTCTTCTTACCCTGTACATGACCAGAGCCTCCTATAGCCAAATAGTGGGTAGGTTTATTATTCTTTTATTTTATTTTAAAGACAGGCTATCACTATGTAGTCCTGTAACTCACTCTGTAGACTGGGCTGCAGAGATCCACCTGCCTCTGCCTCTCAAGTACTGGGATTAAAGGTGTGCGCCACCACACTTGGCTGTATTTAGCAAGAGCACATGTATTTATTTATTCTTATTTTTAGAACTTCAAAAGTCATATTTTGGCATATCTATAGGAAATTCCTGGGATCCAAGTTGAATTTAGCATATGCCTCATGTAAAAGCTTTTGTCTCTTGTTTTGAATTCTACTTGATTGAGAGGTGATGGATTTTGTACTTTTTTTTTTTTTTTTTTTTTTTTTTTTTGGTTTTTCAAGACAGGGTTTCTCTGTGGCTTTGGAGCCTGTCCTGGAACTAGCTCTTGTAGATTTTGTAGTTTTTACAGATGTGGTAAATGCACAGGCTTCTTTCTCTTGCTGTTGTCTAACAGTGCTGCAGCGGATGTGGGGGTCCAGTATCTCTTCTAGGCCCTGTTTTCTGTTCTTTTGGATATTTACCTAGTAATGAGATTGCTGGGTCGTGTGATGGTTTCATTTTTAATTTCTGAAGAACGTCTATATTGTTTTTCTCAGTAACTGCACCATTTTTCAGTCTGAGCAGCAGCGCACAAAGGGCTCCATTTCCCCAGCACTGAGAAGGCAGAGGCAAGTGGATCTCAGAGTTCAAGGCCAGCCCTGTCTACAGAGTGAGTTTCAGAACAGCCAGAGATACACAGAGAAACCTTGTCTCAAAAAATTTAAAAAAAAATGCGGGGCGGGGGGCTCAGTTTGTTCTCATCTCACGTTTCTTTGGTTGTGGCCGTCTTACTGACAGGTAGGAGCTGATAGCTCATTGTATTTGATTTGCATTTCCCTGTGAGAAGTGATTTTGAACATCTTATAGACATTCTCTGTATGTAGGTATGTATGTGTGTGTGTGTGTGTGTGTGTGTGTGTGTGTGTGTGTGTATATATATATATAGAGAGAGAGAGAGAGAGAGAGAGAGAGAGAGTTGCTCATTTAAATTCTCTCTTTGGGCCCTGGTTAAGTTGGGTGATGTCACTGAGTTATAGGAGTGTGTTCAGATTTCTGTGATTGTCTTCTTTTTTTTTTTTTTTCTTTTTTCTTTTTTTGGTTTTTCGAGACAGGGTTGTGATTGTCTTCTTTTAAATGCATGCTCACTAAGGACAAGATTCCACTGCTGTTAGGATGTCTTGGGATGGGCTGGGGCTGGCTCGGCTGTTAGAGGCCAGGCTCACAACCAAAAATATAGGATGTCTTGAAGTGTTACTTCTGTTTCCCCTGAGAAGTTGCATAGTTTTAGGTCTTTAATTGATTTTGACCTTCTTCTTTTTATTTTTCTTCTTTTGAGATCTCATATAGACCAGGCTGGCCTTGAACCTGCTATGTAGCTACAGTCACACCCAAGTGCTGAAGTGACAGTTATGAGCCACCTTGTCCAGTTATGTGGTGTTGAGGATTGAACTCAGGAACTCAGGGTTTTTTAATTAACTAATTTATTTATTTTTAAAACAATTTTTTCTCATTTTACATACCATTCCCAGTTCCCACTCCCTCCCCTCCACCCTAACCCCTATCCACTCCTTAGAGAGGGTAAGGCTTCCCATTGGGAGTCAACAAAATCTGGTGCATTGCTTTGAGGCAGGACCAAGGTCCTCCCTATTATAGCTAGGCTGAGCAAGGTATCCCTCCAAAGAGAATGGGTTCCAAAAAGCCAGTTCAAGCAGTAGAGATAAATCCTGATCTCACTATCATTGGCCCTACAGTCTGCCCCAGCCATACAACTGTCACCCACATTCAGAGTGCCTAGTTGGGTCCTGTGCTGGTTCCCGTGCTGTCAGTCCGGAGTCAGTGAGCTCCCATTAGCTCAGGTCAGCTGTTTCAGTTTCCCCATCGAGGTCTTGACCCCTTTGTCCATATATTGCTCCTCCCTCTCATCTGTTGGATTTTGGAGGCCAGTGCTTCTCTGTGGATCTCTGGAACTCAGGAACTTGTGGACACTCTGTTCGCTGAGCCATAGCTCCAAACATTTTGAGTTAAATTCTGTATATAGGGTTAGGTAAAGAGCATTCCACTATGTGTTGATATTCAGTCTTTGAAACACTACTTGTTGAAGAGACGGCCCTTTCCTTGTGTATTCTTGGCCCTTTGTTGAAGATCATGTGATTTTATACTTAAGGACTTAATTCTGTTCTGTCTGTCTCCACGTCTGTCTTCATGTTAGTAGTATAATGCTTTGTGATTATTTTTAGGTTAGGAAATGTGAGGCCTCCAGCTTTGGTTTCTCTTTCTTTTGTAAGATTGTTTTGACTATTTAGAGTCCTTTGAGATCCATATGAATGTTAGGATTTTTTTTTTTCTGGGTCTAGCTCTGCAAGAAAACACATTGGCATTTTGGCAGGAATTTCTTAGAATCTGTAGATTACTCTAGGTGTTTTGAACATCTGAGGTTTCTAATCCATGAACATAGGTGAGATGCTGTCCTTCTTGTTCATAGCTTTTATATTTTTTCAGCAGTGAAATAGTTTTCATTGCAAGTCTTCACCTTCTTGAAAGTGAATTCCTAAAAGCCTTACTGTTTGCTGACTATAAGATTTGGTCATCTACATTAGGTCCCGAGTTTTCCTTATTTCCCTTGCCTCACTGCTCTGGCTAGTACTTAAAAGTATTACATCAGGAAGTAACAATGGCGAATGTCTTAGAGGAAAAGCTTTCGGTTTCTCATCGTTGAATGTGATGTGTTATTATTTTTCCAGACAGAATTTCACTGTGCAGTCCATATTGGCCTCAAACTCATTTCCTCTACTTGAGCCTCCCAGCTGCTAGGATTGCAGGTGTAGAAAGAACACCACACTTGGCCAACTTCCAGTTTTTTGGGTTTTAACCCAGGATGGCCTTGATATAGAGGAGAATGACCTTGAATTCCTGTTCCTCCTGCCCCCATCTTCCAAGCGCTGGGATTCCACTTGGATGTGCGTGCTTTCTGTGCCCAGTTTGAAGTCCTTTTTCTAGTACCGTTCATTCTTGCTTTGTTTCTCGCCTGTGGTCATCATCGTGCCATTATTATTAACTGCTGCCTCACAAATCCGCCTCTTGTAGGTTGTGTTTCCCCTTCGTTGTTTTTGGATATCTCTAAATATTCCTAGAACATCAACTTGAAGATGCCCGCAGCTGAACACCTCCCTTCCTTCACAAAGCTAGGGAGTTTTGTGCATGTGTTTGGTACTCATGCATTCTTACCAATATCCCCTTGTTGCTGCCACTGTCTTCTGATCCCCCTACCTTCTGTCTGCTGAATATCCTCTTATGTGGTGATAGTTTGTGCTGTAGCAGATAAAGCTGCCTGAAGATCAGAGTGTGGAGCTAACCACATAGTTTAGTCATAGAGGCCAGGCAGTGGTGGCACACACCTTTAGTCCAGCACTTGGAAGACAGAGGCAGAGGATCTTTGTGAGTTCAAGGCTACTCTGGGCTACATGAGGTTGAATCAGTCTAAAAGAGAAACAGAGTCAAGCGGTGGTGGCTCACACCTTTAATCCCAACATTTTGGAGGTGGAGATGGGAAGGGATATGGCTGGGCAGAGAGAGGAATGTAAGGTGGGAGGAGACAGGAGCTCAGGATTCAGTCTGAGGTTTTGCAGGGACAGGGTCGACCCTTTGATCTGAGGATTCAGTAGAGGTAAGAGCTAGTGGCTGGCTTGTTGCTCTGCTTTTCTGAGCTTTCAACATTAACCCCTATATCTGACTCTGGATTTTTATTATTGAGACCAATTTGCTTTTCACAAACACAGAGCCAGGTTCTACCTTTAAAACCTTTGCTTGTTTTCCCTTGTGTTTAGGCGTAGCATAAATAAATTTTACTTCAGTTTGCCTCTGGCATTTGATCTGCCATCTTCCTGTTGGTCAGCCCAAGTTGGCTACACACTGTCCCGTGCATATGAGTGCATACTGCTGCCACCATGCCTTTGCTCCAGCCATTTCCTCTCCTGCCTTTCCTTGTCTTTGTCAATGCACCTGATTTAAAACAAACAAACAAAAGTGTGTGCACCCATGTAGATGCTGTAACATGCATGTGTTTGTGACAGTCAGAGAACCACTTAACATGGGAGTCAGTTCTCTCTTTCCACGATGTGGGATCTAGGTATCAAACTCAAGTCATCAGACTTAGCAGTAAGTGCCTTTACCTGAGCCATCTAGGTGACCTTCAGCATCCTTGAAGGTCAGCTTTGAATGCCAACTTTTCTGCTAAGTACCAAGCTGGCATCTGCACTTTTTTTAAATTGTAAGTCTTTTATGATTTGACTTCTGTTCATTTAGAAAAGTGGATCCCCAGAATTATGGTGCATGATATGAAACTCCCAAAGAACCAATAAAGAAGTTAAATTAGAAAGAAAGGAAAGAAAGAAATGAAGGAAGGAAGGAAGGAAGGAAGGAAGGAAGGAAGGAAGGAAGGAGAATGCCATATATCAAGGCACAACCAGGAATCTATACTTTTGTGCACATGTTATTTCCCTTATGGTCTATCTTTCACTTAATGTTTTTGTTGTTGTTGTTTTTGTTTTTCATGATGTGGGTAGGCTGGTGGCAGTGTCTGAAACTAGTTCTGCAGAGATAACCTCTGTCACACAGGGACCTCCATTTACTGAGTTTTGCAAGTGGTTTGACATCGTGGAAAGAGTTGGCCTTTTAAGCTTTAGCTTTGATGTGTGCCAGTCATGTGACCTTGAGCTGTTTCCTGGTCTATAAAACAGGGATGATATTTAACTTAGAAAACTAATATGAAGTCTAAGTCAGGGCTAGGAGTGATGTGCAAGTTCAAATGCTTGTCTAGCATTTATGAGACTCTGGGTTCCGTTCCTAGCACCTAAGTGTGTGTGTGTGTGGGGGGGCGGGGGCGTTGAGATAGCTCATCTGGTAAATCTGCTTGCCACCAAGTCTGACAGCTTGAGTTCGGTCCCCAGGATCCACACGTTGGAAGGAAAGAACTGACTCCTGACAGACACCCGCTGACCCTCACATACAAATTAGTCTTCAGTAAATGGGGTTGGGGCTAAATAAATAAGCAAGTAAAGAGGCCCTTGCTGCCTCTTTCCATCCACAGGTCTGCTGCATGTGGTAGAAGTGACACCGGAACGAGATGGGACTAACAACAGAGCACAGAGAGCATTCTCTGCTCCTCGGAGTCTGGTTTGCCAAACACAGGCATCTCCCGAGGCCAGCAGGGGCTTCTTCACATGGCACACAACACAGCTCACTTCTCCAGAGTAAATAAGACATGCTTTGCTCCTTGACTTGCTCACCAGCTCCTCCTCGGTGTCTTCCATATTGTCCCAGAAGTGGCTTTAAAGATGAAGATCACCGAGCTTCCCGTTGTCCCCACTCCTTACCATGAGTGACCAGCCTCTTCCTGATCCAGTCGTCACCTCTGTAGCCTCAGTTTCCCTTGTGTCCTCTGCAGTGGACATTTTCCAATATTGATCTGTTTGGCCTTTGAACCTTTCTGGGAGAAATTTCCCAGGGTCTTGGTGGGGGAACAAAACCTGTCTCACATGTGTTGTATGATGTTTTTACTCTTTTGGCTTTTTATGGGTGGCCCACCACCCCACTCCCAAATAAATCACACACAGAGGCTTAGTCTTAGTTGTGAATAACCAGCCTTAGCTTGGCTTGTTTCTTGCCAGCTTTTCTTAACCTAAATTATGCCATCTACCTTTGGCCTCAGGGCTTTTATCTTTCTCATCCCTGTATACCTTTTCTTTCCTCTTAAACCACATCTGACTGGGTGGCTGGGTGGCTGGCCTCTGAAGTCCTCCTTCTTCCTCTCTCATTTCCAGATCCTTTTTTTCCTCCCAGATTTCTCTTCATATTTATCCTCTCTGCCTGCCAACCCCGCCTGTTTCTCTCTCCTGCTTCGCTATTGGCTGTTCAGCCCTGTATTAGACCATCAGGTGATTTAGACAGGCACAGTAACACAGCTTCACAGAGTTAAGCAAATGCAACATTGTAGTGTGGAGCTGCGGGCTGCGTTCCCGCTGCCCGGCTCCTGGCCACCGGCTAGCTTATGCCCCGAAATAACAACACACAAATTGTATTCTTTTAAATACTGCCTGGCCCATTATTTTCAATCTCTTACTCACATCTTGACTAATCCATATCGAATAATCTGTGTAACACCACAAAGTGTTGTCTTACCAGGAAAGATTCAGCATGTCTGACCTGGCAGCTGGCTTCATCGCATCTGTTTGCAGAGGCAGGGCAATTGTCTGAGCCATCTACCTCACTTCCTTCTTCCTGTTCTGTCTACTCCACCCACCTATGTTCTAACCTATGAGGCCAAGCAGTTTCTTTATTAATTAACCAATAAAATCATCAGATACATAGAAGACACACCTACATCACAACATAAAGTAATACCCCTTAAAATCATATTCCCCAGCATACATGGAGACACAGGAAAGGACAGGCCCCCATTTTCCCTGCTCTCTGACACCTGAACATGAGGCTATGACCCAGGCTCAGTAGAGACCCACTGTAGTGTGTGACCTTATTTCAGACTGGCTCACAAATTTACTTCTTTCCTTCTTAGGTCCAGGACAACTTTGACAAGATTGAATTCAATAGGATGTGTTGGACCCTCTGTGTCAAGAAAAACCTCACAAAGAATCCACTACTCATTACAGAAGAAGATGCATTTAAAGTGTGGGTCATTTTCAACTTTCTGTCTGAGGACAAGTATCCATTACTTATTGTGCCAGAAGAGGTAAGGCGTGGCTTTGGGGAGTCTTTAGATGTCTAGGTACTGGGTAGACCTGGCCAGCAAACATTTGTGTTGATTTAGTGTTGGTATTTGAGATAGTAACTTTTGGATCAGAGACAAAAACAGGTTGAGTTTTTAGGACATATTAAGGATTTGGGGATAGGTCCCACCCTTGGAGATTGCAGGGGCAGTGAGGCTCTCTCTTGTGATTGCCGTGATTGCGGATGAGTCCGTCCTCATGGTCTGAAGACTGCTCAGTGCAAGGGACAACATGATTTTCAGTCCTGGTGGAAGAACCGACTGATGCTCTGTGGGAAATACATAGGATCCAGAATGTTCTCTGTCTGTGTTAGGAGTAGGTACTAGTCCTGTTTCAAAGTCTAGGGTGCTAGCTGTTTCCTGGACCTCCCACGGCAAATGAAGTCACCTCTTGCTGCTCTTCTGTATTATTCCCTCAGGAATTCCAAAGTGCGGGCAGCGGGGAACAGGAATAAGGTCTCTGTGCTGTTTTCTGGGAACCAGGGATGCAGGAGAGGTTTGGCCAGGCAAGGATCTTTATGAATCACGATGACAATTTCCTGTATGAGGCGGCTACATTCATGAAATCGTGATTATGAAGTTGTTGAGTCCCGTGGCTGAACTTTTGGGTCTCAGAGTCCTCTGCAGAGCACAGCTAACTGATCTGTATTAGATAATGTCATAACCAGCAGATCACATTTGTATTCTCTTCTTCCTGTCCTCTCATGTCGCTAGGGCCTGGTTGTACAGGCAGTACAACTGGAAGTACAGGCAGGTTCCACTCCTGGCTCACTAGAGGTAGCATAGTGTTTTAGTTTAAAGCATGCTCTTTGAAACTGATTTTTGAAACCTGACTTTACCACTTATCCACAGAGCAACAAATTAATCTCTTAGTCTGGGTCTCCCTATCCTGTGAGGCTGAACAAGTTGACATATGAAGCATTTGACATAGTGCCGTGATCCGTGCTCACTAAAGAGATGTATTCGTGCGTTTTGGTAGCGAATGAATGTATGACAAGTTGACGAGCAAGTGGGTGCCTGGAGAGGGTGTGGCATGTCTGTTGATTTAGGAAAATACATTGCTGGAGCTTGAGAGGCCAGGGCTGGGGAGAGACTGGAGAAAGCACAGGGGCGGGTTAGGGCAGGGGCAGGGACCATGTTGGAGTTGTGAGAGCCAAGGAACCTTGGGGCTCTTTCTACGGTAGCAGGAGGAAGTAGAATTGGTAAAGGAAATAGAACTGGGCAGACTGTGAGATAAGAGGAGATGCATGAGAATCTTAAATTGCAGAAAAACCAGATAGTGGTAAGAAGTGGCCCCTGGATTTAATAATAGGTAGTCTTGCTAACAAAGGAAAGGCAGTTTCTATGGTAGTGTGAACAATTCTTAGTGTTAACTATGATAATGCTGTAGTATCAAGTATGAATGACTGTTGAAGGGGAAGTAGAAAGCACATCTTAGAACAGTGCCCAGCACAACCCAGAGAGCAAGTGGAATAATGGTGGCCTAAAAAGGCACTCAACAGCCGGGCGGCGGTGGTGGCGCACGCCTTTAATCCCAGCATTCGGGAGGCAGAGGCAGGCGGATCTCTGTGAGTTCGAGACCAGCCTCATCTACAAGAGCTAGTTCCAGGACAGGCTCCAAAGCCACAGAGAAACCCTGTCTCGAAAAACAAAAAAAAAAAAAAAAAAAAAAGGCACTCAACAGACATGGCCGCTGCTCAGATCTATGCGCATGCTAGTTCCTTTTTTTTAAAAAAAGAATTTTATTATTATTGTTACTACTGCTATTACTACTTTATGTGTATGAGTATTTTGCTTGTATGTTTGGCTGTGTACCACATGTGTGCCCTTGGAGGTCAGAAAAGTGTATTGGATTTCCCAGACCTGGAGTTATGGAAGGTTGTTTACCATATAGACAACGGTCTTAGCTGCTGAACCATTTTCCTGCCCCACATAAGATTTCCAACATGTTTTTGTTTTTGTTTTTTTTGAGACAGAGTCTTTCTACAGAGCCATGGCTATCATGGAACTCAATTTGTAGACCAGGCTGGTCTCAGAGATCTGTCCACCTTTTCCTCCTGAGTACGGGGATTAAAGGCATGTGCCTCTAGGCCCTGTTTTCCAATATGGTCTTTGAAGGTAGTTTTGCGGCCACACTCAAAATTCCAAGTTTATTCATGTGTTGGATTTAGAGGTAGATGACTCTTTAATCTTGACCTTTTGGATTTTTCTGTCACTAAAATATCTGTGGTGGACCTGAAAGCCACATTGTCTTGTTTTCAGAAATAGCAATTACGTAGCAAGGGCGTGCGTGCACTTGCTTTGTTTATGGACAGTGCTCTCCTGATTTGGGTGCCTTGTCATCACTGGGCCTCTACTGTGGTGAGCCTCTCGTTGACCCTGAGCCTCTCCATGGGCCTGTTTCTGCTGCGGCCCAGAGCCCAGCCAGATGCTCCCGCGTGCTTATCTCCACTGTGGTAGGCTGACGGGAACATTTGTCTTCTTTCAAACATGTTACTCCTTTTTGTGAAGAGAATGGTCTCTCTTTGGTGCAGTGGATTTGTCATGGATTGTGTGGGCTTCCTCTGTGCCTTAGCATCTCCTCTCACGGTCAGAACTAGGAACACAGTGCTGCCTTTCCAGCCCTGGGGAAGGTCCAGGCCTGCCTGGTTTACATGACAATATCTGTCACAAACAGCTGACACAGGGGGCAGAGAAGGGGTCGTCGGAGCAGAGTAACGTGAACTTGGCTCAGCTGTTGAGTCACCGTTCTGAGGTTTAACCCAGGAACTTGGGCCTGGTGAGATGGCCCGTCATGTACTTGGGCCCACTGAGACGGGCCATCATCGTTAGTCACTTGCCCTTTGACAAGCACTGCCACCCCAAGATCACGCTGGATTGTGGAAAATACAGCCTATTCAATTTTAACAGCATAATGACTGTATTTGAGCTGTTTTAGGCATTGTGTATTGTTAGAAAATAGAATGTAAAGCATATTTAAAAATAAATTTTGAAATGCAAATTCTTTGTGAGTTTAAATTAAATTCCCCAGGGGCTGGAGAGATGGCTTGGTGGTTAAGGGCAATGGCTGCTCTTCCAGAGGACCAGGGTTCAATTTCTAGCACACATGTGGCAGCTCACGGCTGTGTGTAATTCCAGTTCCAGAGGATCCGACACCCTGTACAGACGTACACTCAGGCAAGATACCAATGTGCATAAATAAATAAACAAATTCCCATCGGGAATTTTAGAGTTTTATAAGTTCAGAGTGTCTGATATACATGAGAAGCCTGCTGCTCATTGCGTGGAACTCCAAATAGACTCTGTCTATCAATATAGCTATCTAATCTAATGTAATCTATCTGAGCCAAGGTCCCTGTTGCCCTGGCCGACCTTGCACTCACAGAGATCTTTCTGAAGTCTCTGCCTCCCTATTGCTGGGTTAAATGTGTGGTCATATTCTACCACTTTTGCCTAATTTTTATATGTCTAGTAATTAACGTATCATAATGATCACTTGCATTTAGTTATAAGGCTTTTGTTGTTACTCGTTTTGCTTTTTTGAGATACAGTTTCTGGTCTTGAACTCCTGTCTATTCTCCTGCCTTCACCCCAAGTGCTGGGTTATAGATTGCTCTCCCAGACCCAGTGAAGTCCGAGTTTGTTTTTCATTTTGCTCTCTGCTTCAGCTAACACTGTACGACAGTGGCAGTTGTGTGAAGAATACATTCATTTGGTTCAGCTTCCATCACCCAGAACGACCTCCAGAATGTGGAATAAATACTTACGTTGCACATAAAGGTGCTTCTATCGGGACATTTGCCAAGAAATGGTGATCCCTTGGAGTTTGTTCCTTACTCCTTCTGGTGATAATCCTGGAAATGCGTGCCTGTAAAGTATGGTTTTTGCTAGTGCAGTTTCCCAGAGAACCAAGAACAAAACAGGATGTGTCCGTCATATGCTTACTTGGAAGAATTGCCTTGCTGTATGAAAACTTGAAATAGTTCTAAAGAGATTTTAGGTGAGGTAAAAAAACCTCACTGCCCCTTTAATGAGAGAGAGCTTTTGACAGAACAAACATTCAAGCCAAAGGCCCAGAGAAATCCCATTCAGCTTGCAATTTCTTCTTTGTTATTTTTGGTGAAATCTGCTTGGAAGGAGGAAGCAAGCTGCTTCCTGAGCTGAATGCGCCTGAGAATTGGTGCAGGCCACTGTAAACCAACCCCAGCACGTGACTCATCATGTAGCTCACTTGAATAGTGGGGCAGGAGAATACGTTTCTTTGGCTAGTGTGATCAAAACGTCCTCTGCTGTTTGGTTATGGTAAGAAAATGACTGTGTCGGGAGTCAACAGGAAAAGACACAGTGTTGGGAGTAATGGCTTGTTGGTGCTGGGCTGAACATCAGCCTCTCAGGGCTAGAGGGGACCTTTAGGAAGGTTCCAGACGGACCTGGGAGGCTGCTTTGAGAAGTGAGTTGTTAGTAACATTTTCTGAGTGAAGCCAGGAGCCCAGAGTTGGAAAGTGCAGGTGCCTCACCCAGAGCAGTAGGGAAGGTGGAGCTGAGGCTGTCCTGACTCCTGCAGACGGGCATGGACTACAGGATCTCATCAGGCCCACTGTGGTCCCTCATCCTGTGCGCACACATGTCCTTCCCTCACTGTGTTGGGAAGGTGTCTGGCTGTATTCCCATGATGAGCTGAGACACAGCCCTTCTTCTAGGCACCCTTAGGGATTAGGGCTTCTCTGTGTGTCAATGTCACTGCTTATTTCCCTTGAACCTTTATTTATATAACTATCCTTTGTTATGTGATTGGAGGGTAAAGCCAGCCCAGGCTGGCTTTGAACTCTCGAACTTCCTGCTGCCAACCTGGCTCTTCTTTCTTTCTTTCTTTCTTTCTTTCTTTCTTTCTTTCTTTCTTTCTTTCTTTCTTTCTTTCTTTCTGCTATCTTGTTGTTTTGTCTTTAGTCTCTTCTTGACTTCAGTCATTTTTCCTGTTATCTTTTTTTTCCCCCTCTTCCATCATCTGTTCCTAAGCAGCCAATGGCACATCTTCAGCAAGAGAAGGGAAAGGCCTCAGAGTGCTTCTTTTCTGCAGTAACATTCGTTAGCATCTCACACTCTTCAAGGCCCCCGATAATCTTTATCCCAAGGGAGCGTCGTCATTAAGCTAAGTCTTTAGAACTTGCAGTTTTTGAACTTAGGGTATTTAGGGAATGTGAATTTCTTCGCCTTCGTTTCTTGTTACACCTTATCATTCCACAAATCACTTTACAGTCACATTAATGGGGACGCAAAGACGAAACAGAAAAGTGAACACCAAGTCTTATTGTAACTAAAGATTTTCAAACATTTCTGACTAATGTTTGCCAGACGATCTGTATGGTGTTTGTGCAGGGGAAGCCACAGGTCTGCTTAACTTTGCATTCTTTGCTTTCTCAAATATAATTTTAAGGGACTGTATAATATATCACCCAGAGCAGAGGGGAAGCAGCCTCGAGGGTGCCTGCTGGGCAGCTCTGTGCAAACCGTTCTCTGTGGGTCTTCTTTTATCTCTTTCTATGCTGAGTGTTGTTAGCCCCATTTCACAGGTGAGGATATCAGAGCTTAGTTTAGTTCATTTTAGATGTTAGTTGAGTCCGGCTTACTTAGGGCCCCTGCTGAGCCCTGGGAATTCAAAATTAGATGGGGCACAGCCCCTTCCATGAGGAATTCAGAAAATGGTGGAAAAGCAGATGAGGACCAGAAATGGAACACAGTACACCAAGTACAGCAGGGTGGGACACAGAAGAGGGTGCAGGGGATGCAGGTCTGCCTTAGCACTCGCTAGAGCATCTGCTCCATCAGTGTGAGGGCATCTGGAGCCTTGTTATAGCCCAAGGGCGAGGACACTTGAAGCAAGCAGATGGAGGAGGAGGAACTTATTTGTGAACCAGCTGGAAAAAAGGGACTTTCTTTTCCCTCCCTCCCTCCCTCCCTCCATGGTGGGAAACACTGATCTTGGGGATAATGTCAGTAGCATTTGTTACTGGTTTGATCTAAGTGGTGAGGACCTAAGATACTGGTGTGGGTTTTTGTGGATGACATCACACCAACTGAAATCAGTAACAAGGGGAGGGAACAAGGAGGACAAGAGCTGGAATGAATCTGAGCACAGTACATGTGGGGAATTTCCATAGTCAGACCCATCAGTTTGTACGGTGAATATGCTCTAGAAATATATCAGAGAGAACATGGGGAGGCAGGAGGAATGGCAGTGTGGGGAACACTGTCTCACAGTGCCGACTCCTTGTGTCATCACTGCCTTGTTTCTTCCCTTCTTCTTCCTACCCCAGCTATTTTCCTACATAATGTCTGATGTTTCAAGATTTAGTGAGCCCTTCTGGCTCACACTAGGAACCCAGTCACGTTTATAACATCGTCAGTGTTCTAATGGATGGAGACATCAGGAAATAAGTAATTGGTTTACATAGGAAAACTGTAAATTAGGGAATAACTTGTGCATCTGAGATGTTTATTTAATTTAACACATGTTCAGTGAGATCCGTGTGTGTAGCTGCTGCTGGTGGTGCCTGTCTCAGTAATTCAGTACAGCGGAGGTAGGGGCAGGAGAATGGGGTCTGGATTGTTCTTTGCTGCATAGTGAGTTTGGGGCCTGTCTGAACTACATGAGACCCTGTTTTAGAATAAAACAACAGGAAAAAAAAAGAAAAGCATAATGTTCTTGATATATTGAAATATTCACCCCAATAGAGTAATGAGGTAACAGTAGTTTGTGTGTGCTGTATTTATAGGTTTCCCTAGCTCTGTGTGCACACAGACATGATGTGCAAGCCGTGGGTTGTCAGTTCTTGATTTCCTTCTAGGCCAGCAGAGAACAGCCGCTGGTGTTTTATGTATACAGCTTTCCCTAGCAAAGGGAGGGTATTACTCTTTTGGAAGTATAAAGAATATTTCCTTCTGGGCAGTGGTGGTGCACGCCTTTAATCCCAACACTTAGGAGGCAGAGGCAGGCAGATCCCCAAGTTTGAGGCCAGCTTAGTCTTCAGAGCAAGTTCCAGGACAACCAGAGCTGTTATACAGAGAAACCCTGAAAGAGTATTTCCTGAATTGACTCCAATAGTGTGAATGACACAAATATCTATGTTAAAAATATGAAATAATTATCCAGGTGGTGGTGGTGTATATCTTCAGTTATAGCACTCAGGAGGCATGGGGATTTCTGAGTTTGAGACCAGCCTGGTTTGCAGAACAAGTTCCAGAATAGGCAGGGCTACACAGAGAGGTCATGTCACACACACACACACACACACACACCAAAACAAACAAACAAATAAATAAAGAGCCAAGTAGTGGTGGCTCTTTAATCCCAGCACTCAGGAGGAGTGAGGAGGCAGAGGCAGGTGGATGTCTGTGAGTGTGAGGCCAGCCTGGTCTACAGTGCAAGTTCTAGGACAGCCAAAGTTACAGAGAAACCCTGTCTCGGAAAGCCAAAAATATAAAAAATAAAAAAATAAAAAAATAAATAAAAAACCTAAAAAAAGAAAATATTTATTTTTTTTTCCCCTACAGATTGAGTACTTGCTTAAGAAACTTACAGAAGCTATGGGAGGAGGTTGGCAGCAAGAACAGTTTGAACATTACAAAATAAACTTCGATGACAGTAAAGATGGCCTTTCTGCATGGGAACTTATTGAGCTGATTGGAAATGGACAGTTTAGCAAGGGTATGGATCGTCAGACAGTGTCCATGGCCATTAACGAAGTCTTCAATGAGCTTATTTTAGATGTGTTGAAACAGGTAAGACGGGTGTGACCCCACTCTCTCTCCTGTTTAGAGTTTGATACAAAATAACTTCTTCCTCTTCTTCCCCTTTCCTTCCGCTCCCTCACTCCCTAGCTTCTTTTCTGTATAGATGGTCTAAGTCACTTATACTCCTTAAATGATTTCGAACAAAAAGCAAGTTTCTATTTTCTCTGTTATTAGAGTTTTAGCATTCACCCCGCCCTGCTGTGTTCTTGAGGACTGGACCAAGGCATCATGCATTCTAGACAAGGGCTCTGCGACTGAGCTGTATCCCTGGCCCTAGGCTCCTGTTTTAAAGAGTTACTGGCACAGTTTTGAAGTACAGTTAAGAATGGAGAAGTTATTATTTTTGAAGGGACTGTTAATAAAACTTCCAAACTATTTTTTAAAGTACCCTCATGTTTTTTGCAGAATTAGACAAATACCTTTATCTTTAGAAAGAGATACTTTCATATAGCAAAGTTATATTTATTTTATCAGAATATTTTTGTTTTCTTATTACCCATTGTAGTACCTGATATATATGTAGGAACTAATTAAATAGAACATCTGTCTGTCTGTCTTGAGACAGGCTGTCACTCAGTAGCTCTGGGTAGCCTGGAGGTCACTTTGTAGACCAGGTGCCTGCTGGGATTGAAGGTGTGCACCGCTATGCCTGGATTTAGATATAGGTCGTTCACACATCTTATGTTTTTGTATCAAATAATAACTCTGCTTTCGGGTTTCCTTACTTAGCTCCTTTCTTTGTTCAGTAGGTAATTATTATTGTCTTCGTTCTTTTTTTTTTCTGATGGCGTCCATCAATAAGTATTAATCAAGTCTTAACTTGTGTAGGTTTTTGTATTGCGAGGAAGTATGTGACACACTCTGTTCACATACCTGCAGGTCTCCTTCTGGTGCCAGGAAATCCCAGACATTTCCGTTTACCTATAAGTATGTCAATAAATATCTTGAAAGGTAAGACAGTTTAGGAAAATTCGCTGTTTATTAATGTCAAAGGTTCTGTTATCTGTATGTTACTTGCAGAGACTTTCTGAAATGTCTAAAATTACATGTAAACCTTTGTGGTCATGTGGATTTGACTGGGGATCAAGCCTCTGGCCTTCATAGATTCTCAGAGACTCCAGTCCATGATCGGCACGGGTGAAAACCATGGACGTGTGTGTATTTAGGACCAGGTGTCAGGGTGGAGTAAAGAAGACAATCCAAGAAGGACCGCCAAGCTCTTCCACATAAAAGCACGCGTGTCTATATTAGGTTTACTCTTTCATAGGGCTACATGATGAAGAAAGGCCACAAAAGGAAAAACTGGACCGAGCGGTGGTTTGTGTTAAAACCCAACATCATCTCCTACTACGTGAGTGAGGACCTGAAAGATAAGAAGGGAGACATCCTCCTGGACGGGAATTGCTGTGTGGAGGTGAGTGGGTGTGGCTGCTCTGCCTGCTGGCCTCTGCTGCCCCCTGCTGTCCACAGATGCTCTCCTCGCATCTCCAGCTAATCCCCAGCCTTCCCAGAATGAAAAATAGTCGCTGTGCCTTCTAAACAGAAACTAAAGGTGGCTGACAAAATGCATACCTAATATGAATTTATTTTCTGCCTTATTCTTGGGAGTAAAGTATAGGGATTAAATCTGAGAGATTTGTGTTTGAGGAATCAATTATTAAAGAAAAGCAAGTCATTAAAAAGGCAAAAAATGCAGTAAAATATCATTGGAAATTATCAATAAACTAAAAGACCTGGGGCATTTTGAGTAAAGCAAATAGAAGAAGATTCATCATTAAAATTAGTATTTTGGGTGTTTTTTTTAAGGGGAAGATAGGGTCTCATTAGCTCAGGTTGTACTTGAAGTCACCGTGTAACCAAGGATGGCCCTGAATTCCTTATCCTCCTGCCTCTGCTGCTCCAGGTGCAGGAATGGCCTGTGCTACTGCACTTCACCTCTTTTTTGAGCCATATTTATGTATTTATGAGACCTCATGTAGTTTCGGTGGTTTTAAACTTACTATGGCCTCGAACTCTTGATCCTCCTGCCTCTTTCCACACAGCGCTAGGATTATGGATGTGGGGCTCCATGCCTGTCTTGAGTGATTTATTTTATAGCTATTAATTCCATGAAGATGTGAAGTCCTCAAGAACATAATTTCTGTTGGATGATGTGGCACGTATCTGTAATCTCAGCACTCAGGAGGCTGGGGATTTGCCTGATCTACTTAGCCAGGGCTATGTAGTAAGACCGTGTCTCAAAACATACTGTTTTTTTCTTTGTTTGATTTTAGACTTGGTTTGTATATGAACCATCTAGTGTCTGTATTTGTTGAAGAATATTTAAAATACGGGAGTTCACACTCATAGACCTATAGAAATGGTACAGAGATTAATTAATGCTCTAGGGTAAGTGGTGTCAACCAGTGGCTTTGCTTATATTCAGCTACCCTGAGACCTGCACGATTACCATAAGCTCAGCCATTTTACTCATAAAGACAGAGGCCAAGAACTACAGGGCACTGGTGGTAACACCCCGGGTATAAGAAAAAGCCATAGCGGGCAGAGTTATGTCAGTGTCCCTTCCAGGTTCCTGCAGGGGACACGCTCAAATGAAAAGGCGGTTCTCTCAAAAGTAGAGAGCGTGCGGCCTCTTTTCCTCACCAGCTGCTGTAGTTCTTCCTTTATAGATGCGGCGTCCCACTAGGGTCATTGTCATTGTACGTGGGCTGCCTGGATACAGCAGTAAATCAGACATTTGCATTTGTAGGTGTTTTTCAGTGGCACTGAGTTTCAGCTATTTGTATAAATAGTTAAGACATGAATTGAAATACATAAGAAGAAAACTTAGCTGAGTGTGGTGTCACATTCCTGTAATCCTAGCACTTGGGAAGCTGGGCCTGAAGGGTCATGAGTTCAAGGTTAGCCTAGTCTACATTGTGAAGTCCTGTTTGTGAAGTCCTGTCTCTGTAAACAAACTGATAGTTTCCTGCTGAAGGACTACACTTCCCAGTTTGCCTTGAGGACTGTGGAAGTTATCTCCATCCCTAGAAAAGGCCACATCCCATCTCCTTCTGTGGGCGTTTTGGCATCGGCACATGTGGGTAACAAAGATGCCCCTTACCATGAATAAGCATGGCTTCACCTAAAGTCAGATCAAGCCTCTTTCTGCTTGCGTACGCTCTCTCTCTCCCTCCCTCTCCCCCCTCTCTCTCCAGCTGCTTTTAAATAATTCAACACAAGAAAGAATAGAACTTTAAAGAACTAATCATGCTTTCTGTTTTAGTCTCTGCCTGACAAAGATGGAAAGAAATGTCTTTTCCTAATAAAATGCTTTGATAAGACCTTTGAAATCAGCGCTTCGGATAAGAAGAAGAAACAAGAGTGGATTCAGGGTAGGATTTTTTTTTTTTTAATGTTTTACATGAAAACTTGAGAGCACAATTGGGCACAGGCACACGGTTTTAATCCTGGCACTTGGGAGGTAGACACAGGAGGTCTGGAGCTCTCTACATGGAGTTCCAAGCCAGCCTGGGCTACTTTAGACCCTGCCTAAAAATGAACAAAACAAGCAAAATGGTGAGTGTCCCATGTTTTCAAAGCTCACAGAAGACGCTGGCATAGGGTTGCTTCCTTATGCCATGGCTATTGCTACATTCGAAAGAAAATCAAGGAAACACGAGTTCCCCCTTTTTTGGCCAGTTTATTTGCATACTGACTTCATGGGGATAAAACTATATTTTAGGTCTTATTACTCCAGCCCTTGAGAGGGTTTTTCCCCCTTTAGGCTTATGAAAAACGTTAGAGATCATCTTGTTACTATACAAGGCAGAAAAGGAATTCATAGAGTGGCTTTGAACACCTCAGGAGCTTTTTAAGTAGCTCAAGAAACCAATAACTTGAGGAGAGAGCATTGTGCTAGCCTAAAAGGAAGTGAATGATGTGTAGACTTGTCCATTTGCTTACCCTTTCTCAGAAGAAGCAGAAGTGGTTAGCACTGGTTGCTGATGGCCCGGAACCAGACCCTGGAGGATAGGAGGAGGCAGACGCTTTCCTTAACGTCTGTTTACACTTCTTGGATTTGAGCAGTATGTATTAATAATCCAAGAAATTAAATTTAAGTGGTTGAAAACACCAAGAGCCAGGGGTGGTGGTTTAGGCCTATGATCCCACCACTCAGAAGGCAGAGGTGGTGGGTTGTTGTCAGTTTGAGGCCCGTCTGGGCTACTTAATAGGTTTAGGCCAACTTCAGTTACAGAGTCAAATTCTGTTTCAACAAACCAGAAAAGCTGTTGCAGAGATGGCCTAGTGATTAAGAGAACTGGCCGGCCCTCTAGAGGACCTGGCTCTGACGTCTAGTACCTATGTGGTGGTTTACAACCATCAATAACTCCAGTCCAGGGCACCTGACACCCTCCTCTGACCTCTGTGGGCATCAGACACACACACTGCACACACATACATGCAGGCAAAATACTCCCATACATAAAGGAATCTGAGAAAGACAGAAAAGAAATGAGATTTTTTAATATGAAATGTTTGTATGTAAATGGTGTGCATCTAGAATACACACGTGTCTTATGAAGTCCCTTGTGTGTTGTGCTGTATGTAGATTTTCAGTAAATGGCAATGTATGTGGTATGTATATAGGTCGCATACAGATGGGGGTGGTCTCATAAGACATAGACGAAGACAGAATCAGGGTAGCAGGCTGCCATCAGATGCTAGGAACTTGATTGTCTGCCCTTTGTGAGTCTTAATTTTACTTGGCTTTTATAAACTGTTTGCTGTCATTGTGTGTATGGGTGTTCATGGTGCATCTGTGGGTCCCAAGGGTCAGATGGTCTCCAAGCTTACCTGCTGAGTCCTTATTTAGGAGTAGAAAAGTTGCTTGGTGTCAGCACTTGGTAACCTAAGAAAGCAGGGTTGCTGTGAATTTGAGGACAGATCTAGCTAGGCTATATAGTGAAGCCCCGTCTCCAAAAAAAAAAAAAAGAAAAAGAAAAGAAAGTATTTAGAAGGGAGTTGAAAGTAAGTTCTTTTTTGTTGTTGCTTGTTCGTTTTGGGTTTTCGAAACAGAGTTTCTCTGTGTAGCCCTGGCTATCCTGGAACTTACTCTGAGAACCAGGCTGACCTCAAACGTAGAAATCCACCTGCTGGGACTATTAAAGGTGTGGGCCACCACTGCCTGGCTGGTCCTGTAGTGTTCCCAGTGAAGAGTCTGTGAGTACCGACTTGGAGGAGACTTCAGCACACATAGCCTCATGTGGGGGCTGGAGAGCCGCCGCCGCCCACGCTGCGCCTCTGCTCGCTGGCAGGGTCGGAATGAGCTCCCATCTCCCCATCACTCGAGTGTTACACGTAAGAGTGCAGTGCCTTCTCTTTCTCCTGTCCTTCTAGCCATCCATTCTACCGTCCACCTGCTGAAGCTGGGCAACCCCCCGCCACACAAGGAAGCCCGCCAGCGTCGGAGAGAGCTCCGGAGGAAGCTGCTAGCGGAGCAGGAGGAGCTGGAGCGGCAGATGAAGGAGCTCCAAGCTGCTAATGAAAATAAGCAACAGGAGCTGGAGAGCGTGAGGAAGGTAAGTGTAGGGCGGAGAGGCCGGGGACACGGCAAGGGCAGTGTTCTCTTTACTAGCGTAGCCACAGCCTTAGGAGCTGCCCAAGCCACCAGCCTTAGGAGCGAGTTTTGCTTCACCCACTCCCTATGTTAGGACAAGAGTTCAGGGAGAGGTTTGGTGACCTGAGTTCTTAGGAAGTGTGTCCAGCTTCTGGGCCTACTAAAGCTCTTCCCTGTCCCTCCTGTCCCCTTTGTCCTTAAGGACAAAGTGGTGCTAGAGGGTGTAGACTTGAACCATGTTTGTATGTGTTCACATGTGCTCTGATCACGCTGTAGGGCACACACACAAAAGAGCAGAATAGAAGCTGAGCCAGGTCTGTAGTCACTAGGGTTGGGCTGAGGGGAAAACCACCATCTCAGCGGTGCTGTTCACTCTGCTATAGGACTGCTGTGTTCTCGGACTTGGCAGTAACCCGTATGGCAAGTTTAGCCTTACAGACTGTACTTACTTTGTCTAGAACTAGTCACGTGTTTCTGATGGAGGTCAGCTGTGGCGTCAACTCCAGGCCTAGGTGTTTTGCTGCTCTCAAGGACTTTTGTCTTTCAGTGGTTTTACTGTGATATTCGTGGGTCTTGCTGTTGTTTTTAAGACTGGCTCTCAATATGTAGCTCTGGTTGGCCCAAAGCTGGTTGTGTAGACCAGGCTGGCCTCTAACTCAGCAATCTGCTTGCCCCTGCCTGGAGTTCACAGACTGTGGACCAAGGTCCCATTATGTTGGCTAAAGTTTCAACCTATTTCTTCAAATATTTCTCCTTCCCGCTCACTCTTCCCTTATATTCTGTTGGACAGAATATTGCACATAAAGCACCTGCATTCTCTGAAGCTGTTTATTTTTGTTTTTTCTGTTCTTCTGACTGCATAATTTCTGTGTATCTCGTTAGTGGAGTCTTCTTGAAGCCCAGATAGATGGTTTAGCCTCTCTAGTTGAGTTAAAAGCAAACAAACAAACAAAAAAGGTCTTGTAGCCCAGGCTAGCTTTCAACTCTCTACTTAGGGAGGCTGGCCTTGAACTTCTGATCTTCCTGCTTACACCTTCCAAGTTCAGAAATCACAGCTGTCCTTTGTGGCTCTGGAGAGTCCTGGCTTCCTGGCTTCCCGACGCTGCGCAGGTTCTCCAGCCAAGTGCTAGCCCCGGTTCTCGAACACCACAGTCCAGCCATCTCCGTTTGGCCTCTTGATTAACATTCCCTGCTCGATGAGGTGTTATTCCTTCCACAGTGTCTTTAACCGGGACTTCCCTTCATTCTCCTCAGCATATTTACAGGAATGGCTTTGTGGATATGCCCTGGACTTCTTCAAAGGCATTAACTGTTGACTGTTTTTTCCTACTTATGGGTTACACTTTCCTGTTTCTCATACTTTTTTTAGTTGAAAACTGGATGTTTTAGAAGATAACGTGTTATAGGAACTAAGGATGCTGATCCTGACACCCCTGCCCTCAGCTTGTCATTGTTTGGCTATTTATTCAGTGGCTTGGCTGGACTGTTTCCTGGACCCCTGTGGCCTTTTCCCCCCTCCTCAGAGACTTAGCCGTGGGTATGCATTGCCACAGTCACCTGGAGTGACCCCAAAGTGCTCTCCTTTTCTCCTGTTAAGCTGTCTCGCCCCTAAGTGCCAGAGGTCACCGATCTCTGGATGTTAGATTTGTTTTCTGCAGTGCCCTGAACTAACTAGACTCAGTCTGGGGTTAAGTTCAGGCCCGTGTCCTCTCAAGGCGGATCTTTGAGACTTGTTCTTACTCCGTGAGGACTCTGCTTAACCAGGCCTTTCTGGTTCTGCCTGGCTTAATTAGTCTGGTTGGTTTGCCCGCCTCCTATGACCCAATCTTTATTGTATTCAACTGTGACCTTAGGTTTGGACATCTTATATAACAAAGTACCTTCTTTTGGCGAGAACCACAGAGCCTACTTTCTTCCAAGAGCAAAAAGTTCCACCAAAGGCTGGGCGTGTGTGACGGCACATACCTGCAACCCAGCACTGGGGAGGCTGAAGCAGGAGGCTTGCCAGTTGTGTGAGCTTGGGTGGAGACAGCAGCACCGGTCTCTTGGATCTATACTTCTGCTTTAAGAGCCTCTGCTACTAGGAAGAGGACACAGCCTGCTTGTTACCTCTGTTTTCTTCTCCTCTGGAGCTTTTGCCCACAAGTGAGAGAGACCCTGCCGACCCTGCCTGCTTTCTGTAGCCTGGGCTGCGAGCAGCATCTAGAGGGCGCCCTTGTCTCTGGTTTAGCAGCCAGGAGTGGCACTTCCTTCTTGCCCAGGAGAGTGAGGGGCTCTAAGATCCGGATGATTGTCTTTTGCTGCTGTTTTGTTTTCAGTGTTTTTGTTTGTTTGTTTGTAGTTTGGTTTTGAGGGTGGGATCAACTATGGTGCCTTTTGCCCGTTGGGCAAGTACTGACCAGCAAGCCACAACCGCAGCTCCTCATGGGTTTTCTTAGGCGGACATTCTCCTCTGCAAAGCTTTACCATGCTCTGCTTTGTTTTTTAAAATAACTTTAACCAGTTGTTTCTGTTGGGGGAGGGGAGTAGGGGTGGAGGTTGAGGAAGCTCCCTGTGGCAGCCATCTGGAAGCTGAACCTGAGGAATAGTGTGCTAGGTGACAGTACCACACAGAGGGCCCCGAGCTAGTGTAGCTGCAGATGATTGTGGGCCAGGGGCCGTCCTCACAGTCTCTGTGCACAGTGTTCAGAATCAAGTTGTTGAACTTGTTTTATCTGCTGACTGGGAACACTGGACGGCATCCCGGTGTATCTCCTAGATTGTGTTTAATTTTTATTGACTGATCCTTTTCCTATGCTTCAGTAAGGCGCTCTCTTCCACTGTAATGACCCTCCTTTTCTGGGGACGGGTTTTGGTTGCTTAGAAACTGGAGGAAGCGGCATCTCGTGCCGCAGATGAAGAAAAGAAACGCCTGCAGACGCAAGCCGAACTACAGACCAGGTTCAGCACGGAGCTGGAGCGGGAGAAGCTGGTAAGGCTGGGAGCTGCTGCGTGTGCTGAGGGAAGCCTGGCGGCCACTGGGAGCTGCTTTACTACCCCTGGCGGTGGCGGAAGGGGAGCCGTGTGTTTGTGCAGGTGTTCAGTCCTTTATTGAACACCTTCTGTGCATCCGAGAGGTAGAGGGAAAGGATGGGCACCTTGTTTTCCAAACCCCTGAGCAGAATCGTATGCATGCAGTCGTAAATGCTTGGTTAATTTGGTTACGTGTCTTCTTTGTTTTGAGGTGTCCCTGTCATCCCGCAATGACTTTTAACCAGGGTCCTTTTCATTCTCAAAAGACTTTTGGTTTGGATGGTTACTAGCTGTAAGAACACAAACTAAATCCATGGAGACCTCAGGGCTCTGATTGCCGTCCTGGCCTTGCCAAGGTCAAGGTTGTTTGTGGACTTAGCTGGTTCCTGGAGCACACATCTCCCATGGCGCGGTGCTGTGCTGAGCCCATGCCTGGATGTGGTCCGATGGTACTGTTGGTCACTGGTTGCTCAGAGATGAGATTCCTGTTTGTGTTGAGGAAGGCAGTGTGGGGTATGGAGGATTCCCAGCTGCCCTTCCTCAGTGCTCTCCCTGAGCACACATGTGCTTCCTGCATTGGGGTCATTCTGTGAGCTCTCGGGGTTCTCCTGAGAACACAGTGATGTAGTTCATACACCGTAGAGACGTACACCAAAATGTGTGATAGTGTGCGTGTCAGGGTCCTGGGGCCTGACCCCTGTGTCTCACACATGCTAAGTTAACACTCTACCAGTAAACTGTACCCCAGCCCACAGGGACTAAAATTCTTCAATCCAGAAGGGGAAGCCATGCACTTGCTAAGATACTGGTGCCCAGGGATGGGGAAGGGGATAGAGGCAGCTGGACCTGCAGCTCATGAGCCGCTCTGCCTGGACAAAGGCTCACTCTTTAAGATTTGGTAAAGAGGTTTTGGCTTTAAAATAGAAAAGAATTTAAAGAGAAATTACACTTTAAATTTCCTCCGTCTTTAGTCAAGGGTAGAGGGGATGGGTGCCTTGCTCTGGGGAAGAAGCCGCCTGCATTTAAGGAAGGCCACAACCCTCTCGTCCTCTAGATCAGACAGCAGATGGAGGAGCAGGTTGCTCAGAAGTCCTCGGAGCTGGAGCAGTATCTGCAGAGGGTTCGGGAGCTGGAAGACATGTACCTGAAGCTGCAGGAGGCCCTGGAGGACGAGAGGCAGGCCCGGCAGGATGAGGAGACGGTGCGCAAGCTTCAGGCCAGGTGGAGATTGCTCTGCAGCCCCCGCCCTCGTTGGCTTTGCTTGCTCTGGGTTCTAACACTGGCAGAAGTCCAGAGACTCTGGATGTCAGGCTGGCTGGGTGTTTCTCCTGGGCCTGGGCTACAGAAGCCTTTGCTTGGGGGTCTAGAGAAGGGCCTATGCCCGAGAGCAGTGTGTTGGCTGCATTGGCTACTTACTTTATTCCAGAATGTCAATCAGCCAGATCAGCTTTGGAAGAAACTTGGTTTTGTCACCGAGTCCAGACCTGAGCAACCTTGGTGCAAAGGCAGAGGTTTTGTGGATCAGGAGGGAATGCACACTTTCTTTTTGGCAGTGTGGGATTAGCACCGTTTCTTCCATAGCTACTACTTGAAATCCAGGTTTTAAAAGCTTTGAAACTAGATTCACCCCTCCTTGCTCTTTTAAAGTCAGGTTTACAATTGTGATACTCATATTCTCAGAGAAAAATTTTGCTTTGGGTCTTTGTAACATTGGGGAGGGCAAAGCAAAATGAGTCCCCAGAGGGATGAGGAGCTGGCCTGGCTTAGCTCGTTCTCCCATTTGCTGCTTCATGCCTTGCGGAAGGCAGCATAGATGTACCTGGGCTGTGAGCTGTGGCACCCCTCCCTGTGTTAGGGGACACTCAGAAGGTGGGCACTTGGAATTTGTACAGCTGCCAGTCCTCGTGTGGAGAAACAGAAGATGTCGTTCAAACCTTGGGAAGGAAAAGAAAGGTCTAATGAGATGGCTCAGCAGGTAAAAGATGCTTGAGCAAGCCTGCTGCCCTGAGTTCCAGTCCTGCCACCCATGTAATGGTGGACGGAGAAAGCTGACTCACAGAGTTGTCCACTGACCTCCACACTCACACCATAGCGCACACTCACGCCATAGCGCACACTCACCCATAGTGCACATACTCATACCTTAGCGCACACACGCCATAGCGCACACTCAAGCCATAGCGCACACTCACCCATAGTGCACACACTCACACCTTAGCGCACACACTCATGCCATAGCTCACACTCACCCATAGTGCACACACTCACACCTTAGCACACACACTCACTCCATAGCGCACACTCACGCCTAGTGCACACACTCACACCTTAGCACACACACTCATGCCATAGTGCACACTCACCCATAACACACACACTCACACACATATACATGATAATAATTTTTAAAATACTAAAATTAGAAAGATAAACTGGAAAAGGGAGTTTGTCAAATGTGACGGGTCTGGTGAGTTGACCAGTGGGTGAAGGCATTTGCCATCAAGCGCTGTCAAGCTTTGTGACCTGAGTTTGATCCCTGAGGCCCACGTGGTGGGAGGAGAGAACCAACCCCCAAAGTTGCTGCCTGATTTGCACATGTGCCCCTTGGTGCGTAGCCACACATAAAGTATGATTAAGAGACATCAAATATATCATTTGAAAAAAATTAAAATTAACTTGGGGCCATTGAGATAAAGTGGATAAAGCCACTTGCTGCATAAGCCTGGTAACCCAAGTCCAGTCCATGAAGCCCACATAAAGATGGAAGGAGGGAGAGAGAGAGAGAGAGAGAGAGAGAGAGAGAGAGAGAGAGAGAGAGAGAGAGAGAGAGAGAGAGAGAGCCGTTGTACAGATGCCCCAGCCAGCGATGTGGAGCAGCCGCTGGTGCTGTTGACAGTGGCTTTAGCAGATCATTCGGGAGAAGGTGCGAATCCCGTCACTTCCAAAGAGTAGCACTCTCGAGTGACACTAGACATACTTTGGGCCACTGATTTGTTCTGTGCCGAAGTTTATAGATTACCTTTGTGCACGGAGTCTTGGGGAAGGCGCTCTGTCTCAGTAGTCTCAATGGGATTTAGGTGCGACAGCAGAGATTGAGTCGCAGAGGACTGGGTGACTCAGAAACTCTGTGGAGTCAGCTCTCCCGTGTGGACACCGACGCCTGCTGCACCGGGGACTTTTCTCTTGTTTTGATAATGATAAGAGAACTTGAAGGAAAGGGGTTTCCTTTGGCTTGTGGTTCAGAGGGAGAATGGACTCCATTCTTGCTGGGAAGGCATGGTGACAGGGCAGGAAGCAGCTCATCGTGTTCCCCCATGAGACAGAAAGTGAGGTGAGGTGGCAGGGGCTGCACCTGTGCACAGAGGAGTGGAAGTGGGCTAGAAGGGTCGGCAGGAAGATTACATGGATCTTTGATTTTTTTTTTTTAAGACATGATCTCACTACGTAGCCTCAGCTGGCCTGGAACTTGGTATATAGACCAGACTGGTCCAAACTCTCGGATCCGCCTGTCTCTGCCTCAGTGCTGGGATTAAAGGTGTGTGCACCACCATACCTTACTTGAAATTTGTTGTTTCATTTTTGTTTTTTTCCCCTTCCCCTGCCTGCCTGCCTTTTTTCCTTCCTTCCTTCCTTCCTTCCTTCCTTCCTTCCTTCCTTCCTTCCTTCCTTCCTTCCTTCCTTTCTTCTTTCCTTCCTTCCTTCCCTCCCTCCCTCCTTCCCTCCCTCCCTCCCCCCCCCCTCCCTCCTTCCCTCCCTCCCTCCCTCCCTCCTCCCCTTCAGGAGGACAGCCCTGGCTGTCCTGGAACTTACTCTATAGACCAGGCTGTCCTCGAAATCGGAGATCCCTTGCCTCTGCCTCCCGACTGCTGGGATTAAAGGCGTGAGCCACCACTGCCCAGCCAAAAGTTTGTTTTTTAAAGTATAAATTTGATGCTTATCTGATAGGAAATTCAGAAGCAAACTTTTAACATTTTACTGGGAAGTTCTGGAAGCTGAGTCATAATCTATTTCATTAACTTTACTTATTAAAGGTTTAGATTTGAGCCGGGTGGTGGTGGCGCACTCCTTTAATCCCAGCATTTAGGAGGCAGAGACAAGCAGATCTCTGTGAGTTCGAGGCCAGCCTGGTCTATAAGAGCTAGTTCCAGGACCACTAGGGCTACACAGAGAAACCCTGTCTCGATAAACAACAACAACAACAAAACAAAGGTTTAGATTTGAGGCAGGTATGGTAGTGCATGTCTGTAATTCCAGCACTCAGGAGACTGAGGCAGAGGATGACTGCAAGTTTGAATCCACTCTGCTCTGTGTACACGAGGCCCATGTGAGAGGTCCAGGCAGCCAAGTCTGACCTTCCTCACGTTCCCAGCAGCTGAGGCAACACCCAGCGCGTGCAAGGTGGCTAAGTGCCAGGGAATTATTACTGTTATTTTTGAGAAAGTGTCTTATGTATCCCTGGCTGTCTGTAGACTTGCTGTTGAGCTGCAGCAGATCTTCCTGTCTCTACCTCCTGAGTGCTGGATTACAGACACGCACAATGACTGTTACTGACTATTGAACCCAGGGCTTTTTATAAGCTGGGCCAGCACTCTGCCCCCTGAGCTACACCTCAGGCCCAGGGGGTCGTTTCGGAAGGACCGAAAGGATCCATGTTGTACCTGGTGAGATGGTGCGCACTGCTGCCTCCCTTCCAGCTGCTGCAGTGGTTTTCACGTGTTTGGAGGCAGCTAGGGCCTGGGTTCACAGGTGAGGTGTGGCTTCTTAGTTTCCATTCGTGGTACTTTCTGTCTCTGTGAAGTTAAAGTAGCATTGTACTGTGTTGAATGTTTAGCTTTTTAATCTGTAACATTGGGTGGTTGCCAGCTTCAGAGTAGGGAGGGTGAGTTTAGATATGGTAGACGTCATGTTTTAGCATGACATCAGCGTGCAGCTTTCTGATCTTTTATCTCGTCACAGATGGGGAAAATAGAGCATGTACAGAATTAAGAGAATGTTGAGAGAAAGGCTGGAATGATAGTGTTAGGCCAAGAAAACACCAGGAGAACAAGTAGAGGGGCTGGAGATGGCTCAGTGGTTAGGGCACTTGCTGCTCTTGTGGAGGGCTAGGATTCAGGTCCCAGCACCCGTGTGGCAGCTCACGAGTGATCCCCCTGCCTTAGCCTCCTGAGTGGCTGGGGTGATGGGTGTGCACACACGCTTGACTGATTCCTTTCTCTATAAATGAGGGAGCTGAGAAACAGGAAGAGTGGAAGTGCACACCACAGAAACCAGTTTGGAGGAGGGGAGGCAGGAAGATGACTTATAGGAGCCTTCCTGAATAGTCCCCAGTCCCATGAGGGAAGGTGGCCAGGCCTTGAAGAACGGCAGGGAACAAGGGGGATGGGCCTGGAGTTGCCACCAGGCTCGTCTGCATGCTGAGCTCAGTGCAGTGCATGGCAGGCTCATGTGCATGCTGGGTTCAGTACAGTACATGTCAGGCTTGTCTGCAGTGCAGTGCATGGCAGACTCATCTGCAGTGAAGTGCATTGCAGACTCATCTGCAGTGCAGTGCATGGCAGGCTCGTCTGCAGTGCAGGGCTCAGTGGAGTGTATGGCAGGCTTGTCTGCAGTGCTGGGCTCAGTGGAGTACATGGCAGGCTCACATGCAGTGCAGTGCATGGCAGTCTCATGTGCATTGCAGTGCATGGCAGGCTCATGTGCAGTATAGTGCATGGCGGGCTTGTCTGCAGTGTGGGCTCAGTGGTGGACGCTCTGTTCCAGGAGACTTCTGAGGAGCCCAAATGTGTCTCCAGGGGGTATTCTGAGTCTGGAAGGGATGGTATGGTCCTTGCTTCTTTCCTTGCTGCCCTTGTAGAGAGCAGATGTTGCAAGTGGCAGTGGCTGCCCTGCCATATGACTTGACTCTGTGGCTCCTTGTTAGACTTGTGTCCTGCCCAGTGCCGGCATCTAACCATACTATCTGCATCTTGAATTTGGGTTTGGGCTGTGTTTTGGTTTATTTATTTAAACACAAATGCAGTTGGCTGATCCAAGCCGGGCTGTGCTGAGCTAACACGTTGGCGTCACACATCCGTGTTCACGTCCACTGTGTCCTGTGCAGTGCCCTTGCAGACACAGAGCTTCATCTCTGACGAGGGGCTAGTACCTCCCGGGTTGCTGGTAATAGGCTTTTATTAGATGAAGGAATGTTTTAATGTAGCAACCAGGCAAGCTGCAGAGTTTGGCCCTACCACTTCATCTCAAGTGTGACTGCCAGTGGCACCTACGTGCGCTGGGTGAAATAATGGGGAAACACTTGGCTCGGCTCTTGGCATACACTCGGCCTTTCCCTTCATAGAGGGCAAGACTAAGGATACTTTGAGCAGGACATGCAGGCTGCTCCCTAACTGATAGAAACTCCTTTGGCTCCCAGGCTCCTTATAAAATGGGGGCAGGGACTAGATGACTGTCCTCTGAAGGGGGTCCCCAGCAGGATGTGACCCCAAGTGTCTTCTGCGCTTCAGGTTGTTGGAGGAAGAGTCTTCTAAGCGGGCAGAGCTGGAAAAGTGGCACCTGGCCCAGCAGCAGGCCATTCAGACAACAGAGGCGGAGAAGCAGGAGCTGGAGCAGCAGCGTGTCCTGAAGGAGCAGGCGCTGCAGGAGGCCATGGCGCAGCTGGAACAGCTGGAGCTCGAGCGCAAGCAGGCGCTGGAGCAGTACGAGGTGCCTGGCTCCTCAGAAACAGCTGGGGTGTGGGTGGGTGGGCTCTGCTCCCCACTCTGCAGGAACCTGCAAACAGACAGCAGAACCTCAGCGTTCATTTGGAAGCCTCTTGCTTAGCAGAGAAAAGAAAGAAGTTGGATTTATTGTTTGTTCGTTGTTTTGTTTTTTCCTCAGAGGATGGAGGTGTCTGTCCCGCTGAGGGACTGACTATAGGAGAGTATAAGCAGGGATGTTTACATAGTTACAGACTGACAGAGTCCCCACCAAGCTGTAGAGCACACGGGTTGGCAGCTGTAGGCCGCAGCCATTGCTCCACCCTCAGGTGGAGCACCCCAGGCAGGTCACACCTCACTGGAGGAGGTTTATAAAAGATAGCGTTCAGTTGACCATTCAAACCACCATAACCATGGCAGAGAGAGGACCTCGTTTCTCCTGCAGAACCTGTTACTGTTGAAGCCGGGACTGCCAGCTCTAGTGAGAGAATTAGTACAGCAACAAGATAGGCAGGCCTGGCAGAGAGGCAGTACTGACACATGGGTGAGCTGGGGAGAGCCTGGGAATCAGGTGGTTTGGGCGGATGGCTTTGTTCTCTGAGCTGGAGTCTGTGCTGATGTGCAGTGGAGGTAATGGTAGCTCCTCCTCCTAGGGTGACCCGACCATTTAACAAGGGCATCCACAGGTATACAGTAGGTGCCAGTCTATGCGACTTGGTTCTTAAACTGCCACTTTTATTCTAGGGAGTTAAAAAGAAGCTAGAGATGGCAACTAATACGACCAAGAGTTGGAAGGACAAAGTGGCCCATCACGAGGGATTAATACGACTGATAGAACCAGGTACTATTTTATACATATATAATCTAATTATTTTCTGTTGTATTCATGTGATTGAATACACAAGGCTCAAAGCCCTTGGTTCTATACGTAACATCACGTAAGACTGGGGTGGGGGCACGTGCCTGTCATCTAGGCTTGGGATCTGAAGTGTGAGGTCATTCTGGGTTCCCAGGGTGAGGTCTTGCTCTGCAGGCCTGGCCGCCTGAGTTCAGGTCCTCATCAAAACCTGGATAGGGCATGGACATTTGTAATCCCAGGGCTCCTCCAGGGCATGGGGGCAGAGAGTCACCCTGAAGGCCAGCTGCTTCCTGTGAGCCTCTCCTGAGCAGCCTGTCCTCCTTAGTCAGTGGCCCCAGGTGACCACTCTGCATACATCTTGCGGCTCTTTTGACTGGTGGACCTTTTTGGGTATTCCTTAGAGGTGAATTAAAGTAGAAAAGTCGTGCGGAGGGGTCCCAAATTAAAAGCATGCTTGTTGCTTAGGTTCAAAGAAGCCTCACCTCATCACCAACTGGGGGCCTGCAGCATTCACCCAGGCGGAGCTGGAGGAGAGAGAGAAGAGCTGGAAAGAGAAGAGGACCACGGAGTGACAGCTCTCCCTGTGGCCACTGCAGGCACAGTCATCAGTGAGGAGTCCCCCTCCAGGCCCAGACAAGGACACTGGCTTTGCTGCTTCTAACCGTTCTTCCCTCAGGACTGCAGGGAGTCCGTGTCCCGAGGATGCTGTATTTACCTTCTAGCACTGTCTCAGCCTTCCTGGGCGAGAACATAGGCACAGGTGTGCCTAGGGCCACCGCCACTGCCACCTTCGCAGCCCTTGCAGCCGTTGGTCTCCGTCAGCTCCCTCCTCAGGCAGTATATCTCTTCTGCTGATTGGCTGGTCTGTTTGCCTTTTCCAGTCAGGGGACATGGCAAGTCACAACAAGTTCCTTGTTGGTGCTCTGACCAGTTACTGCCCTTGTAGACTGGACATACGCAGTTGGTGAAGCTCCCCAGCTTCTGCTTCCCTGAGCATCGTGCACCTGGCAGGCTTCATTTGCGTTCCCTTCCCCGCACCTCAGAACAGACCGGACCCTGGCCCAGTGTCTCAACCCAGCTCCCTGGTCATTCTGTCCCCAGCCCTCGTCCAGGAGCGAAAATGCTGTTGACTGGCAGAGGGGCTAACTTGAAGTCAGTGGTGATTGTGTGGACAGGGGGAAGCTGTATGTGGGCTGGTCAGATGTAGAGTATCACAGGATAACGGAGCCCTTGTTTTATCCAGGCTGGGTTTGTGGCTTTCACTAGGACTGTGTCTGCTTCTCCCTCCTCTGTGGGTGACGCAGGGCATGGTTTCTGTGCTTCCTGTTTGAGGGTATTGAGGAAGGTTTTCACCCTAGTCTGGTCTGGGATTGAGAACAGTAAGTCAGCCTTCTCACGCTCTGTGAGCACAGTGGACGTGGACAGCCACGATGTTCTACACTGTAAATAGGAAGGTGATGTCCAAGTTACAGAGAAGGTGGCATTCAGTAACAGAGCAGAGAATCCGAGTGTCCTGGTCCAGCCTTGCTGTGGGGCAGAGAGGAGGCCATTCCGGTGTGTGCAAGTCTGGAGATAGACTTCAGTGCTCCTGGTATTTACATAAGGACCAGATAGAATTCCACAAACCTCTACCTTTCATGACTGGAAAACATTTGCCAATGGAAGTCTTACAATTTTTTCTTAAGATTTTGGGCTGCTTAATAAAAGTGTAATTCTGTTTAATGTTTATAGTTGCCTCCGTAAAGTTTAGATTTGTATGCAGAATGTCACTATCTGGAGCCTTCTTAGCTTAGCAGCTAATTCGGGTGTGGTTTTCTTCCTGGTCAATAGACCACCTCACTCACCCATCTTCCTTGTTGGCGCTGCTGGGCTATCAGACTGAGGGGACCAGGGCCTCCCCTGTGGCTTAATGGTGTCTCCCAGGGGATTTCAGTATCCCTGGACAGAACGAGGAGAAGAAACGGCAAGGTTTGGACGGGTGTGAAATCTCAGGATGGCAGCGCAGGCCTGGGAGTCTCAGGGAGATGGGTGAAGGGACTGTTATGTCTTGGCTGGCAAACTATTCCTCCTTAAACCTGACGAGGCAGGGCCTGCAGCTTCTGTGGCCATCTTTGTCTGGCTTGGGTGCAGCCCCGAATATTGCCTGCTTCCTGGTCGTGCCTTGCTGTGTGGGCTGTGCAGAAGGTGTCTGTAATCTGGTGTTGCTGGGTGGCGCGCCGGCTTCAGCAGTACTGTGGCTGGGACCTGAAAATCCTTTTAAACAGTGGATAAAGAAGACAGCACAGATGTGGCCTCTGTGACTCACTAGGCGGGCGCCTGATGCTCGCAGGTCTCTCCTGACACTTAAGGTGGCTTCAGCTAAGCCTATCAGCCCCTTGCCTCACCCTGTAGTAGCTACAGGAAACTTCAGGAGTGTCCTTGTGTGGTCCTTGCAATCAGCCCTTCCTACAGCTAGAGATAAGATTATCTGCAGGAACTGTGAATGAAAAACATTTTGAAAGTCTGTTTTGGGACCTGTTGTATTGAGAGGGAAGAAGTATTTAAAATGTTCAACTTTGTTATCTAAACCGAGTACAATGCCACATGCTCAACTTTTCTAAGTTTTTGCCAATTTTTCTAAGATATTAAAATGTTTTCTATGGGTTTTTGTTTTTATTTTTTTAGTACAGTGGACTCAGTAAGAAAATTAAACATACCAGAATATCATCTTAAACTGGTTTAATAAAATGGTGAAGTGTGTGTGTGTGTGTGTGTGTGTGTGTGTATGTGTGTGTGTGTGTGTGTGTGTGTTTGCTACGTTCATTTTCATGTGAATGTGGACGTGGTTTAGGGACACTCCTGAAAACACTGGATTTGGGGTCAGGACCTCAAGAAGTTAGCTGTGACCTCAGGCTCGGTGTGAGTCACCAGTGTGGGAGCCCAGATCTTCATGGTTACCGTTACCCTGCGCCTTTCTTGCCTCTGTCTTCTCAGGTTTTCCTTATGTCTGAGTTTTTCTTTCACGAGAATAAGCTGTGGTTTTCCGCTGTGGTTCACATGGTCACCGAGTCTAAACTCTTTCTGTAGATGAAGCAGGCTCTTGTCTTGGCTTGACTGCATACTGGTCTTCCCCTTATACAGGAGGGTGGGGAGGTCCGTGTTGGTCAACTGTTCTTTCTCCCCTGCAGCGGCCCTCAAGCAGGGGCACTGTCTGGAGACATCTGTGTTTTCATAACTGGAAGGAATGTTGCTGGCTCTTGTGGGTGCCTTGCATCACCCCAGCTTGGAGGGAGTGTTGTTCGTTCCTGTTAAGCCTTCATTGACCTTTCCGAGTCATTGGTTTTGGGTGGTGGGCACATTTGTGGTGGACATTGAATTCCAACCCTGGGCCAGAGGCGGCCTCTCTTCCAGTGTCCATGACACCAGTGCAGACCCTGACCTCCCAGGCCTGTGCACCCACAGGAGCCTCCTCCATGGCAGCTGAGAGGGCCAGAGGGGCTGTAGGAGTGGGAGGTGGAACGTTCTGTCAAGCTGCTGCCCTCATTCTGCCCCGCCTGCCTCCCCATCTGAAGTCCGTCTCCTCTCCCCAGTTCTCCCCTCACACCACACCTCAACTGGTTGAAGGTGGCGTCTGTGGGCTCACTTTCTGTTTCTCCTCTGCTCCCAGCCAGGAGTGTCCAGGGACGAGGTCCCTCAGGGACGAGGCTGGTTTCAGGCCAGCTACTGCCTCTGCTCACCTTCGGAATCTCTCCAGTGGAGTTCTGTCCTAGGCTGCCCCTTAGGCTGCCTGGTGTCTGTGTTCCCAGCGGAGGGCATCCAGGCCCCAGACAGTGTTTACAGAGAACGTGGGCTATGAAGAAGAGGCCCGTAGCACAGCCGCACTCCCCTTTGCGGGAAGCTGACTTCTCAGTGCCTGTCTCCCACCCCCGCCGGCATCCAGAGCTCTTAGCTGGGGAGGAGTCCGAAGTTAGTCACACTGGTGTGGGTTTAGTTGGGGCTCTGAGGCAGGACGGCCAGCTGGGAAGTAGAGAAGACATGACACCCACTTCAATAGACTCCTACTCTGAGCTCCACTCTGACCCAGTTTTCCACTGCCGTCGCCGCCTGCTGTAGAACAGTGCCCCCCCCCCCCCCGCCCCCCCCAACCACCAGTCTTCCCTCCACCCTCTGGGCGAGGAGACCCATGTTTTATCTCTTGGTACCATTTCCAGCTGCGTGCAGCGTCTGCCTACAGGAAGTCTCCTCAAGGGGCAAACTTCAGAAAAGGAGTTGAAGAAAGGGGTTCAGAAAAGCTGGGCCAGGGAAGGGGTTGCACCAACTCATGCCTCCCTCAATACCTGAACCTACATACGGAGCTCCCGGGTCTGTGGCTGGTGCCGTGGCCACACCCGGTGAAGGGGCTATGGCAAGCAAGCATGGCCCCGGCATCAGAGGATTAAAGTCCAGCGATCAAAATCCCCCTTGGCTCACCTAATTAACATGCCCAATTAAAATTAAGCATGTCGCCCTAATGCGGGCATTCCCCTTTTACCTTTATAACCCGCCTTTTGCCTACGTCCGCGTCTGTCTCCTCTCTATCCAGAGACGGTCCCTTGTTCTCGGGACAAATCCCCCTTCCCTCTCCCTTGCTCCCTTCCCCTTCTCTCTCCATCATTCCTGCCCTCTGTCCCTCTGGGGCAAATAAATCTCCTTTGTGCTGAGAACTTGGCCTTGGGGTGTCTTGAGCCAACTTTGAGGTTCCCTACACTCGGGTGTGTCCCTTCTCTCACTGGACCATGAACCTCCCCAATAGTGTATTGTCTCTGGCTTTCCAGTAAACTCATCAGCATTGCCTTCCACGAAGTTTGCCTTTTTAGATTTTGATTTATTCTTTGTTAATTTTTTTTTCTCTCATGGTTTATTTTTTTTTATATTTAAAAATTTCCATCTCCTTCCCTCCTCCTCCCCCCTCCCTCCCCTCCTCCTCCCCCTTCCCTCCCCTCCCCTCCACCCATACCTCCCCTCCCTCCCTCTCAAGGCCAAGGAGCCATCAGGGTTCCCCACTCTATGCTAAGACCAAGGTCCTCCCAACTCCCCCCAGGTCCAGGAAGGTGATTGACCAAGCTGAGAAGGCTCCCACAGAGCCCGTCCATGAAGAACAGTCAGAGCCCAGAGCCATTGTCCTTTGCTTCTCAGTCAGCCCCCGCTGTTGGCCACACTCAGAGAGACGGGTTTGGTCGCATGATCCATCAGTCACATTCCAACTGGAGTTGGTGATCTCCCATTAGTTCTGTCCCACCGTTTCCATGAGTGAACGCACCCCTCTCGTTCCTGACTTTCTCCCTCATGTTCTCGCTCCTTCTGCTCCTCATCGGGACCTTGGGAGCTCAGTCCAGTGCTCCAATGTGGTGCTCAGTCACCTTCCCCATCTGTCGCCAGCTGGAGGTTCCCTCACGGTCCTGACTTTCTTTCTCATGTTCTCTCTCCTTCTGCTCCTCATCAGGACCTTGGGAGCTCAGTCCGGTGCTCCAATGTGGGGCTCTGTCATTTTCTTCATCTATCGTCAGGTGGAGGTTCTATGGTGATATGCAAGAAATTAATCAGTATGGCTATAGGAACTGGCCTTTTCAGGCTCCCTCTCCTCAGCTGCCCAAGGAACTAACTGGGGGCGTCTCCCTGGAAACCTGGGAACCCCTCTAGGGTCAAGTCTCTTGACAACCCTCAGGTAGCTCCTTAAATTAAGATATATGCTTCCCTGCTCTCATATCCACCCTTCCTATATCCCAAGCACCCCATTCCTCCGAGCTCCCCCCGCTCTCCCCTTCACACTTTTCTCTCCCCATCTTCCCTTGGCCCAGTCTTGCCCAACCCTCAAGTTCCCAATTTTGCCTGGCGATCGTGTCTACTTCCAATATCCAGGAGGATTACTATATCTTTTTTTGGGAGTTCACCTTCTTATTATCTTCTCAAGGATCCCAAATTTATAGGCTCGATGTCCTTTAATTATGGCTAGAAACCGAATATGAGTGAGTACATCCCATGTTCATCTTTATGGGTCTGGGTTACCTCACTCAGAATAGTGTTTTCTATTTCCATCCATTTGCCTGCAAAATTCAAGATGTCATTGTTTTTTACCGCTGAGTAGTATTCTAGCATGTATATATTCCACAGTTTCTTCATCCATTCTTCCACTGAAGGGCATCTAGGCTGTCTCCAGGATCTGGCTATTACAAATAATGCTGCTATGAACATAGATGAGCATATGCTTTTGTTGTATGATTGGGCATCTCTTGGGTAGATTCCCAATAGTGGAATTGCTGGGTCCTGGGGTAGGTTGATCCCGAATTTCCTGAGAAACCGCCACACTGCTTTCCAAAGTGGTTGCACAAGTTTGCATTCCCACCAGCAATGGATGAGTGTGCCCCTTACCCCACAACCTCTCCAGCAAAGGTTATTATTGGTGTTTTGGATTTTAGCCAATCTGACAGGTGTAAGATGATATCTCAAAGTTGTTTTGATTTGCATTTCCCTGATAGCTAGGGAGGTTGAGCATGACCTTAAGTGTCTTTTGGCCATTCGAACTTCTTCTGTTGAGAATTCTCTGTTCAGTTCAGCGCCCCATTTTTTAATTGGGTTAATTGGCATTTTACCGTCTAGTCTCTTGAGTTCCTTATATATTTTAGAGATCAGACCTTTGTCAGTTGCAGGGTTGGTGAAGATCTTTTCCCAGTCAGTAGGCTGCCTTTGTGTCTTAGTGACAATGTCCTTTGCTTTACAGAAGCTGCTCAACTTCAGGAGGTCCCATTTATTTAATGTTGCCCTTAAAGTCTGTGCAGCTGGGGTTATGCATAGGAAACGGTTCCCTGTGCCCATTTGTTGTAGAGTACTTCCCACTTTCTCCTCTATCAAGCTCAATGTGTTCAAATTAATATTGAGGTCTTTAATCCATTTGGACTTGAGTTTTGTGCCTGGTGATAGATATGGATCTACTTTCATTCTTCTAGAGGTTGACATCCAGTTATGCCAGCACCATTTGTTGAAGATGCCCTCTTTCTTCCATTGTGTACTTTTGGCTCCTTTATCAAAAATCAGGTGTTCATAGGTTTGTGGTTTAAGATCCGGGTCTTCTATACGATTCCATTGGTCAACTTCTCTGTTTTTATGCCAATACCAAGCCGTTTTCAATACTGTAGCTTTGTAATAGAGTTTGAAGTCAGGGATGGTAATGCCTCCAGAAGAACCTTTATTGTATAAGATTTTTTTGGCTATCCTGGGTTTCTTGTTTTTCCATATAAAGTTGATTATTGTCCTCTCAATCTCTGTGAAGAATTTTACTGGGACCTTGATTGGGATTGCATTGAATCTATAGATTGCTTTTGGTAGAATTGCCATTTTTACTATGTTGATCCTCCCAATCCACGAGCAGGGGAGATCCTTCCATTTTCTGGTATCCTCTTCAATTTCTTTCTTCAAAGACTTAAAGTTCTTGTCAAATAAATCCTTCACTTCCTTGGTTAGAGATACTCCCAGATATCTTATGCTATTTGTGGCTATTGTGAAAGGTGATACTTCTCTGATTTCCCTCTCTGCTTCCTTATCCTTTGTGTATAGGAGGGCGACTGATTTTTTGGAGTTGATCTTGTAACCTGCCACGTTACTGAAGGAGTTTATCAGCTGTAGGAGTTCTTTGGTGGAGTTTTTGGGGTCGCTTATGTATACTATCATATCATCTGCAAATAATGAAAGTTTAACTTCTTCCTTTCCAAATTGAATCCCCTTGATTCCCTTATGTTGTCTTATTGCTATTGCTAGAACTTCAAGCACTATATTGAAGAGATAAGGAGAGAGTGGACAGCCTTGTCGTGTTCCTGAATTTAGTGGGATAGCCTTGAGTTTCTCTCCGTTTAATTTGATGTTAGCTGTCGGCTTGCTGTAAATAGCTTTTATTATATTTAGGAATGACCCTTGTATCCCTAATCTCTCCAAGACCTTTATCATAAAAGGGTGCTGAATTTTGTCAAATGCTTTTTCAGCATCTAATGAGATGACCATATGGTTTTTTTCCTTCAGTTTGTTTATATGATGGATTACATTAATAGATTTTCGTATGTTGAACCAGCCCTGCATCTCTGGGATGAAGCCTACTTGATCGTAATGGATAATTTTTCTAATGTGTTCTTGGATTCGGTTTGCCAGTATTTTATTGAGAATTTTTGCGTCAATGTTCATGAGTGAGATTGGCCTGTAATTCTCTTTCTTGGTTGAGTCTTTGTGTGGTTTAGGTATCAGGGTAACTGTAGCTTCATAGAAGGAATTTGGCAGTGACTCTTGTGTTTCTATATTATGAAATACCTTAAGGAGTATAGGTATTAGGTCTTCTTGGAAGTTCTGGTAGAATTCCGCATTGAAACCATCTGGTCCTGGGCTCTTTTTGGTAGGGAGGTTTCTGATAACAGTTTCTAATTCTTCGCGACTAACAGGACGATTTAGAGCATTTACCTGGTCCTGGTTTAACTTTGGTATATGGTATTTATCTAAAAAACTGTCCATTTCTTTTACATTTTCCAATTTTGTGGCATACAGGCTTTTGTAGTAAGATCTAATGATTTTCTGAATTTCCTCTGTGTCTGTGGTTATGTCCCCCTTTTCATTTCTGATCTTGTTAATTTGCGTGTTCTCCCTCTGCCATTTGATTAGTTTGGCTAAGGGTTTGTCAATCTTGTTGATTTTCTCCAAGAACCAGCTTCTTGTTTCATTGATTCTTTGGATTGTTTTCTGTGTTTCTATTTTGTTGATTTCTGCCCTGAATTTGATTATTTCCAGTCTTCTACTTCTCCTAGGTGAGTCTGCTTCTTTTTTTTCCAGAGCTTTCAGGTGTGCTGTTAAGTCACCAATGAGCGCTTTCTCCGTTATCTTTAAGTGGGCACCTAGTGCTATGAACTTTCCTCTTAGCACTGCTTTCATTGTGTCCCATAGGTTTGAGTATGTTGTGTCTTTGTTTTCATTAAATTCAAGAAAGACTTTAATTTCTTTCTTTATTTCTTCTTTGACCCAGGTGTGGGTCAGTAGTTGACTGTTCAGTTTCCATGAGTTTGTGGGTTTTCTGGGGGTAGCATTGTTGTTGAATTCTAATTTTAATCCATGGTGATCCAATAAGACACAGGTGGTTACTAATATTTTTTTGTAACTGTGGAAGTTTGCTTTGTTACCAAGTATATGGTCAATTTTCGAAAAGGTTCCATGAGCCGCAGAGAAGAAGGTATATTCTTTCCTATTTGGGTGGAATGTTCTATAGATGTCTGTTAAGTCCATTTGGTTCATTACCTCCATTAAGTCTTTCAATTCTCTGTTAGGTTTCTGTCTGATTGACCTGTCCATTGGTGAGAGAGGAGTGTTGAAGTCTCCAACTATTAGTGTGTGTGGTTTGATGGCTGCCTTGAGTTCTAGAAGTGTTTCTTTTACATAAGTGGGAGCTTTTATATTAGGGGCATAGATATTCAGGATTGAGACTTCATTCTGAAGGATTTTTCCTGTTATGAGTATAAAGTGTCCCTTTCCATCTCTTCTGATTGATTTTAGTTTGAAGTCAACTTTGTTGGAAATTAGTATGGCCACACCTGCTTGTTTCTTAGGGCCATTTTCTTGATAAACCTTTTCCCAACCCTTTACTCTGAGTAGATGTCTGTCTTTGTGGTTGAGGTGTGTTTCTTGTAAACAGCAAAATGTTGGATTCTGTTTTCGTATCCAGTCTCTTAGCCTGTGCCTTTTTATAGGTGAATTGAGTCCATTGATATTAAGTGATATTAATGACCAGTGGTTGTTAACTTCAGTCATTTTTAGTAGTAGAGTTTGTGTGTTTCCCTTCTTCTAGTTGTGCTGGTGAAGGGTCGCTAGATGCCTGAGTTATTGTCGGCGTTGTTGGACTCCTTGGTTTGTGATTTTCCTTCTATTACTTTCTGCAAGGCTGGATTTGTGGCTGCGTATTGTTTAAATCTGTTTTTGTCCTGGAATATCTTGTTTTCTCCATCAATGGTGAATGCAAGCTTTGCTGGGTATAATAGTCTAGGCTTGCATCCATGTTCCCTAAGTGTCTGTAGCACATCTATCCAAGCTCTTCTGGCTTTCATGGTTTCCATTGAGAAATCAGGTGTAATTCTGATAGGTTTCCCTTTATATGTTACTTGACCTTTTTCCTTTGCAGCTCTTAATATCTGTTCTTTATTCTGTATGTTTTGTGTTTTGATTATTATATGGCGTGGGGATGCTTTCTTTTGATCCAGTCTATTTGGTGTTCTGTAGGCTTCTTGTACCTTCATAGGAACATCCTTCTTTAGGTTGGGGAAGTTTTCTTCTATAATTTTGTTGAATATGTTTTCTGGGCCTTTGAGTTGTAATTCTTCTCCTTCTTCTACCCCAATTATTCTTAGGTTTGGTCTTTTCATGGTGTCCCAGATTTCCTGAATGTTTTGTGTTAAGAATTTGTTAGATTTGTTTAGTTCTTTAATCTGTGAGTTTATTTCCTCTATAGTATCTTCAGAGTCCGAGATTCTTTCTTCCATCTCTTGTATTCGGTTGGAAATACTTGTCTCTGAAGTTTCTGTTCGTTTACTCAGAGTTTCCATTTCCAGTCGTCCCTCAGATTGTGTTTTCTTCAATACCTCCATTTCATTTATCAGGTCTTGTACTGTTTCCCTTACCTGTTTGATTGCTTTTTCTTGTTTTTCTTGTTTTTCTTGGGTATCTTTGAGAGATTTATTTATTTCGTCTACCTTTTTGTTTATCATCTCCATTTCTTTATGGCAGTTTTTTACCTCCTGTTTAAGGTCCTCTATTATTTTCATAAAGTACTGTTTAATGTCGGTTTCTTCTATATCTTCTGGGGTAGGGTGTTCAATTCTTGTTGTTTCGGGATGTCTGGCTTGTGGTGATGTCATGTTGCCTTTCATGTTGTTGGAGGAGCTCCTGCATTGGCGCCTGCCCATCTCTTCCTTCAAAAGGAGCGCGGAGGTGTTTGGTGTCCTAGACCAATAATTGCTGTGACTGAAACTGGTTGGATCTCCCCAGTGCCAGAGGAGGACCTATTCTTTGCGTCACAATCTGAAGAAGCCCACACTCCCTTGCAGGAATCCTCAGACCTGCCTGGAGGCCAGGGTCTGACTCGTCTGGGTGGATGGCCTTAGAACAGGAGCAGGACACCTGAGAACACTAGGGAAAGCTCGGGAGACACACAGGGAAGGGAGAAACCGACACAAGCCTGCAGAGGGAAGTGGGGGTAGGGGGTCTGTGCTCTCTTCCAGGGCAGGTTGCCCCAGGGTCCGCATTCACTCACCAGTTCAGATGGAATGTCAGGGCACAGGATCAGGGATTCCAGGCAGCCCAGGGTCGCAGCCCAGACAAAAGGGCCAAGGTGGGGGCAGGGCGGGATGGAATACCACACAGCGAACCTGGCAGCACAATCTGAAGGAGCCCACACCCCTCCACAGGAATCCTCAGACCTGCCTGGAGGCCAGAGTCTGACCCCTTTGGGTGGATGGCCTTAGAACTGGAGCAGGACACCCCAAAGAATGATGGATCCTCTGGCAGACTGTCAGGTCCCCTTGCAGGCCAAGCAGCTCTCAGACAAAGGCCTACCTTGCCCCGGGCAGTCAAATGAAGGAGGGGACCTCCCACCGGCCTGGGTGCACTCAATTCCAGGTCCCCAGAGCCCAAACAGGCTGAGCTGTGGGATTTTGTGGCCCCAAAGACGGGAGGATGAGGCAGGGGGAGGGGGAGAGGATTCTGGGTGCAAGCTGGGAAGGGACAGGGAGAGAGAGGCAGTATCCGGGGAGAATAACCCCTGCAGGAAGAGCAGGAAGTGTGCTGGTGGCAGGGGGAGTTGTGGAGAGTCGGAGGTCCCTCTCCGGGCAGCTGCCGCGGTTCGGGCACTCACTCCTCACTCACCCCAAAGAATGATGGATCCTCCTGCAGACTGTCAGGTCCCCTTGCAGGCCAAGCAGCTCTCAGACAAAGGCCTACCTTGCCCCAGGCAGTCAAATGAAGGAGGGGACCTCCCACAGGCCTGGGTGCACTCAATTCCGGGTCCCCAGAGCCCAAACAGGCTGAGCTGTGGGATTTTGTGGCCCCAAAGACGGGAGGATGAGGAAGGGGGGAAATTTTTTTTTTTGGTTTTTTTGAGACAGGGTTTCCCTGTAGTTTCTAGAGCATGTCCTGGAACTAGCTCTTGTAGACCAGGCTGGCCTCGAACTCAGAGATTCACCTGTCTCTGCCTCCCGAGTGCTGGGATTAAAGGCGTGCGCCACCACCGCCCGGCTTCTTTGTTAATTTTATACATGTTTATAATGTATCTTCATCATACCCACCCCAATCCCCCTCCTGCACTCCCCACAGGTACCCCAACATGCTCTTCCCCACCTCTCTCTCTCTCTCTCTCTCTCTCTCTCTCTCTCTCTCTCTCTCTCTCTCTCTCTCTCTCTCTCTCTCTCAGCTAAGTCCAGTTTGTTGACTTGATCTTGTGCAGGTAACAGCATTCAATAGCGCTCCTCCCCTCCACAGCTCTCCTCCCATCCTCCCCTCCTCCCATCTATGGTGCTCCTCCCCATCCATAGCGCTCCTCCCATCCTCCAGTTTTGCTTTCTCTCCGCCCCATCTTCCATGATGTTCCCTGGGCTGTGGGGTGGGGGTTGAAGCAGATGCCCCATTCAGGGCTGAGCACTGGGTAGTCACTCAGCACTCCGGCCAGTTAAAAGCTACAGAGAAACCCTGTCTCGAAAAACCAAAAAAAAAAAAAAAAGAGTCTCTGCTGCCCGTGGCTGTGGCAGGCTCCACTCAGCACAGTGTTACAGTAGCTGGTGGGGCAAAGTTCTTTTCTGCAATTAAGTCAAAACCTATCTGTAACCAAGCAGAGCCCTACCCCCTCCAAGGCTCTAAGGGAACGAACTCCTTTGGCAGATGGGGACAGTTCCAGCTCACTGTGTCATCTCAAAGGGTTAGACTCAGGCTGTGTGCTCTTAGAACAACATGGCACAGATGATGTCCCCAGCCTGTCACCCCCAGAGCACACGATGGCCATCTGCCCCTTAGAGGCTGGTGGGAAGACTCCCCACTCCCCGCACCCTACATGCTATCTGGGCACAATGCTTTTGAGCAGTCACATGGAGGGGGCTTTCCATTGAAGCCAGGTCAGGTCATGCTGTGGGGATTTCTGCTGGGTTTCTGGCAGGTGACTGGAGTAGGTTGCTCATGCAAGCCTTCTGGAAAATTAGGGAAATATCTTAGGTGCTTTTTATGTCCCCACAAGCAGGTGTGCAGCTTCTGAGGTGTCCAAGGAAGAATGAACCAAATAGCCCCAGAATGAGGCCCAGAAATACCTAGTTCCTGTAGCTTACCTCCCAGGCCCCAGCAGGGGCTGTCCAGAGGTCTCAAGGGGCTGGCGTTGCCATCCCCCAGCAAGCTCCCAACGATCTACACCTCTGCTTCTGCACCTTGTGACTTCTTGGGGCCACTGACGGTTTGTGCCATGGTCAAGAGGGGTTGTCTTCTAGGGGGTTGACCAGCTCCTGCTGCTCCAAGTGGCACCCCGGATATTCCCTCAGCAGCTGGGTCCCAAGGCCCTCAGCAGAGTGGAAAAGCCCCTGCAGGTGAGCTCGGAGCTCCACTAGCAGGCGACTTCCCCAGCACAGTTATAAACGTCTGGACCTCAAACATGCCCTGGACCTTGCCTTCCTGGACTCCATCCGAGTGCTGGCCTACACTTCAGCGCTGGCTGTGGGAACAGCATCGACCCCCATCCTGCCCGAGGCTGGGGACACATCTTCCCTTCTTACTAAAGAAAGCCAATCCCACCATCTAGTTTCTGTCTCTCCCAGGGAGTCTTCATGCAAGTAGATATTAGAGAGTAGAAAACTTCCCCATATGTCTTTGAGGGGACTTCCCAGGCCCCTTTGATGGGCAGACAACTTCTGTAGCTTCCTATTGCCACACGGTGATGTGGAATCCAGCGTGGGAAACAGCGAAAAGCAGTTGTGATGTCACCTTCTGGGACAGGCAGCAGGAGCCCTTTGGACCTGGGACCCTGCGCTTCTGGGCAGGGTGGCCGCTAGGTGGCAGCCGTGCACCGTGCCTGCGGGTTAAGCCTGGTGTAACCCCCGCGGGGGGGGGGGGGTGTGGTGGTGGTGGTCCTGTCAGCGAGGACAGCTCCGGCTCCGAATGCTGCCGGGAGGCAGTTCCCACCTGACTTCGTCACATCTTCCCGACCCAAAGGGTTGACGTGATTTACCCATTTTGCAGATGTGAAAAGTTAGTCTTAGGAACTCAGTTACCCGAGGAGCCACAGGTTCTGAGACCAGAGAGCCCAAACGAGGGGTCCTCAATGCCTCCCCACCACAGGGGTACAGGCAGACCTAAGGCATGGTGTGGGGTCATATGACCGTCCCTGAGGCTCCTAGCGTTTTCCTTTGTTAGCTGAGGAGGCCTCCATTGCATCCTTGGTCCGGTCTGGTTACCGACTTCGCGTCTGGCCCTCTGTTACAATGCCTTCTGGGAGCAAGCCAGCAAGCTTGGAGTTTTGGCTGGAGGCGCCTTGGGGATGGGGGAGGGCAAAGGGTGGAGGGTCAGCAGCCAGAGAGAAGGGGCCTGTTTCCTGACTCCCTGACCCTGGCAGTCTCTGCGGAGGCCCCAAACCCAGCAAGGTCATCTAGGGCGAAATTCCAGCCGGAGCCCCCTGAGCAATGACTTCAGTTTTCTCGATAAGGCTGAAAAAGGGACACTGAGTGTCCACCCCACACCCCCTCTCTGTCAGCACCTCGGCTCTAGTGAGGCCTCTGTGGTAGACAGTCTGACGGGGAGAAGAGACGAAGATAGACTGGGGACAGATAAGGACAGAGACAGCCAGGGACAGAGGGAGCACAGAGGTGAAGATGGGGCAGCCGCCTGTGGGGAGCCCCAGAGGTCAGCGCCGTTCCCTGTCCCAGCATGCTAGGGGCTAGTTGATTGTGATGGCTGTAACTGGGCCGCCAGCTTGAAGGACACAACCCACTGTGTGTGACTCTGAGCCTGGTGTCCCGGTGTGTGTGTCGCTGAGCCTGGTGTCCCTGTGTGTGTGATGTGTGTGACGCTGAGCCTGGTGTCCCGGTGTGTATGCTGATGGGGTCAGGGGAGAGTTATCTCCAGTCTCCAGGAGGCACCAGCAGAGAGGCTGAGGGAGTCAAGGCAGGGGACCATGGCCACTACTGTTGGAGGAGAACCCACTACAGCTCTCAGGCCTCCTGAGGTCACCTGGCCTCGCAGCGTTCCAGGCACGCTCTGGGAGAGAATATTTACACCCAACACTGTCTGTTTGGCTTGGCGAGTTGCTGGAAGCTGAAGAGTCACAGCTGGCCTGTGGGCTGCCGGGTCACCATGTGCTCTTGAGTCACAGCCCCAGGGAACAAGAGCCTGTACTCAGGGCTGCACCCACAGACATATCCACACAGGTACCTAGATGCCTGGTGCAGCTTAGTCATTATCATTACTTGGCGAGCACGTGCCAGCTCGCATGTGTGCGCAGGTACGTACAGACTGGGTGCACCTGACCGTGAGTCACCACAGCCAGCCGACTCGGAGGAAGGGCATCAAGAGTGTGTTCTGCCAGCCCTGTTTAGATGCAAACACCCACATGGTCACATACCGATGTGTGCCTGAAATACAGCCCAGTGTACCGACGACTCCATCCTAGGGGTCGATAGGTGTTTGTCGAACAAACGGTCGAGCACACTGAATGGATAGACAGATGATGAGATGGGCGGCAGCCTCTGCTTGATAGAATTGGTCAGGGCAGCTCCTCAGGGTGGGGTCTCAAGCTCTGTGTCTGCAGGGAGTTGCCTGACTCCAAATATAGCCGCCATGGGTGGGCAGGGAGCCAGGGCTGCCTCCCAGGCAGTGACTTCACTGGGCCCAAGGCCCAGCCTCTGAGGGCTTGGAGAAAACGAACAGAGGCCCAGCTCCCCAGGGCCAGGCTTGAACTGTGGGGCTGGATTCTGCCAGTGCCACTTGCTTGGCGGCTGGGGCTGTGGGGCAAGGCCGGAGAGGTTCATGGAGGACTGCTTCTGCTGGCACTTCCTGGGGGAGGCCGGGGCCTGCCTGCTGACAGCATAACCCAGGCCCCCTGCTGGGCTGTCCACCACCTGGCAGGAGCAGCCCTCTGGCCTGGGCTTGCTCCCAGGGCCACTCCTTTGTTTCTGGAATATTTTCTTCTTTATTATTTCTTTTATTTTTGAGATTATAATGTAATTACATCATTTCCCCCTTCCCTTTGCTTCCTGCGAGCCTTCCCATAGACGTCTCTCCTTCAAATTTATGGTTTCTTTTCCCCATTAATTGTTGTTACATACACATATATGTATGTGTGTATACATATATAAATAAATACAGCTTGCTCAGTCCTGGTATTACTCGCTGTATGTTTTCAGGACGAACTGTGTGGTATTGGATAGTCAAGTGGAGTGCCCTTCCCTGGGGAAGACGGTTTCTCCATTCTCAGCGTTCCTTAGCTGCCTGCAGCTTTTTGTATAGGGTTGAGGCCTCGGGGACATTCCCCGGTCCATTTTGGCATGTCTCTTGTTGATGTCCTCATTCAGCTCATGTTTAGACAGTCATGGGTGTAGCTTCGGACATTCCAAGGAGACACAATCTCACAGCAAATTCCCTGATCTACCGGCTCTGACCACCCTCCTATTCCCGGAGCCTTAGATGTGAGCATGCTCTGAAAATATACCCACCGGAACTGGGGCAGCAACTCCCGCCCCATGCTTTATTCATCCGGGCAACTGTGGTGTCGCTCACCCGACCGACCGAGTGGCTATTCCTGCCTTTAGACCCGCCCCCTTGCTCGGTCCTGCACACAGGCAGGCATTTTTCTGAGGTAAAGATCTGACTCTGGCTTTTCGTTCGAAGCTCCGGGCTTCTTAGTGGTGAGCCAGCAGTCAGCCACGCCCCCTGGTGTTCAGACCGCCCTTCCTGGGTCCACCCAGCCTGGGTGTTCTGAAAGACTGGTGCGTTTGTGGTGTGCTGGCTGTTTTAAAAAGTCCTTTGACGCTAGGTAGTGTCATCTGAGGGAGCCTCAGCTGAGAAAATGCCTCTATAAGATCAGGCTGTAGGCAGGCCTGTAGGGTATCTTCTTAATTAGTGATTGATGTGGGAGGGCCCAGCCTGTTGTGGATAGGGTCCTGGGTTCTCTAAGAAAGCAGGCTGGCCAGGCAGTGGTGGCGCACGCCTTTAATCCCAGTGCTTGGGAGGCAGAGGCAGGCGGATCTCTGTGAGTTTGAGGCCAGCCTGGTCTACAAGAGCTAGTTCCAGGATAGGATCCAAAGCTACAGAGAAACCCTGTCTCGAAACCCACTCCCCTCCCCCCAAAAGAGAAAGAAAGGCTGAATAAGCAAGCCACTGGGAGCAAGCCAGTAAGCAGCACCCCTCCATGGCCTCGGTGTGAGCTTCTGCCTCCAGTTCCTGCCCTGTTTTGAGTTTTTTGCTTTAGCTGTCTTCAAGGATGAAGAGGTAGAAGTGGGAATGAGATAAACCCTTTCCTCTCCGACATGCTATGGCCGTGTTGTTTGATTGTGGGCCATTGCTGTGACAAACCTGACTGTGTGTTTTTGGGAGGGCTTTGGAACTCTGGACTAGGAAAGTCATTGAGTCCAAAGCCTGGTGAGCTGGTCTGTGGGAGCTGGGAGGAGACAGGAATGTTGAGAGAAACACAGACGACGGAGGCCTGGCTTGTCAAGTTCAGAGGGAAGTCTGAGAGTCCCTGATGTTGGAGGCATACTTTTTATGTATATTTTGAATATTTTTAAATAAGAATCTGTGAGCCGAGTGTGGTGGTGCACACCTTTAACCCTAGCACCGGGAGGCAGAGGTGGGCGGATCTCTTGAGTTTGAGGTCACCCTGGTCTACAGAATGAGTTCCAGGACAGCCGGGGTTACACGGAAAAACCCTGTCTTGGAAAAAAAAAATCTGTGGTTCTGGTCAGCTGGGAAAGAATAGGGCATGATTAGCAAGAGACCAGAGCCATTAAAGTAAAACCTTTGTGTTACAGGGATAATCAGTGGTGGTTAGCTGGAGCTGAGAAATTAGTGGTGATTAAGAAGAGACCAGCATTGTTGAGGTAAAGTCTTCTGGAAGTGTTTCCTCAGGGCCAACACACAGAAGCTGTGTTCCAGAGGTGGCCGAGGTTAAACCTAACGCTGGTATCTGAACTTGGTTTTGAAGGCCAGAAGGAGAGCAGCCGAGGTTTGGCACTGTGAGAGACCAGGGAGACAAGGGGCGGTTGTGCCAGCTAGTTTATGTTATCTTGTTTCAAGCTAGAGTCATCCGAGAAGAGGGAGCCCCGGTTGAGAAAATGCCTCCATAAGATTGGGTTATCAGCAAGCCTGTAGGGCATCTTCTTTAGCAGTGATTGATGGGGGAGGGTGCAGCCCACGGTGGGTGCTGCCATCCCTGGGCTGATGAGCACACCACGAGGAGCATGCCAGTGCGCAGCCCCGTTCCATGGCCTCTGCATGAGCTTGGGCCTCCAGGATCCTGCCCCACTTTCCATGATGGATTGTGATGGACCAGGGAGTGATGGACGGGTTTTTTGCTGGTGTCTCACCATAGCAATGGCACCCTTGACAAGACAGCTGGGGAGAGGCTCACAGGCCAATGGGTGCCTGGCTGGCTCCCATGGGCTGTCAATTGTAAATGGAGGGTTGGACGTATGGCTGCAGAGAGGGCAGAAGGATGGAGATGTAAGTAGGTAGAGAGGTGGAAAGAAGCTGCTTAAGTCGAGAAGGCTTTCAGTGCAGGGAATCAAAGGACCAGGAAGGAAAGGGGCTGTCTGGGAACACGTGGCTGGTCTGCCGACGGCATGCAAGGTTTATGACGATGAGGACGAGGGAGGTCAGGACCTTTGAGGCCCTCAGGTTTCCCCGTGGATTCCTCCCCTAGCAACCTTCTGCCCAGCTGTCCTGTGGCATCGTAGCCGGCCTCTTGGCCACTCTTGCCCATTCCTCCCTCAGGTTCGTACCCGCTGCTGTTTGCACCTGTACACGGCTCAACTCCACTTTCTTCAGATAAGGTTTCATGTAGCCCAGGCAGGCCTGAAGTCGGCTGTATAGCTGTGGTTGGCCTCAAACTCTTAACCTTTCTGTCGCTACCTTGTAAGTCTGGAATCAGCACCAGCACTGTGCTCTGCCACAAAGTCCCTATATTCTGAATAGTGCCCAGCAGATGAAACAAAGCATCTTTCTTTTTAAAAAGAGGCTTCTCTTTTTGAGATAGAGGTTCTGTCTGTGTTGCTCAAGCTGGCCTTGGACCCCCAAGTCTGGGTACTAGAAGCAGACTTTTTGTCCCCCCCTCTTCGCTTTTTGAGACAGGGTTTCTTTGTAGCTTTAGAGCCTGTCCTGGAACTCACTCTCTTGACCAGGCTGGCCTCGAACTCACAGAGATCCGCCTGCCTCTGCCTCCCTAGTACTGGGATTAAAGGCATAAAGGCGTGTGCCACTACTGCCACTGCCCAGTATGAAATTGTAGAAGTCTGATGACCTTAAGGAGACACTTGTTTGGGACCGGGTGCGCATGCACACTACACGTAGGTGCGGTTCTTGGACAGCCAAGAGGGCTATTGAGAAAACCCAAGCCCAGAAGCGTCCCAGGTCACTGTCCAAGTCACTGACCCTCCCCATGCTTGGTTCGTACCTCACTTTTTTTTTGATACCTCCCATTTGACTTTGGCTCCGAAACAGGAGGACAGGTGAGGGTGGCAGGTAGGAATGACGTGATCTGAAGCCCAGCTGCTGGGGTACTTTGCTAGGGGGAGAGGCTTGGCTTAGGGTGTGTTTTGATCGACTGCCAGATGAGACTTTGGTATGAAAAAAGGCAAATTCAATCCACGGGTGCTCCTAAGACTGACAGGAAACCTAAGTCTCCGTGTCTAATGAGCTGGGGATTTCCTCTGCGGCTCAGGATTTACTTTCAGTCACTTCAGGTTAGGGCATCGCTGGACACGTGAGTCTGGGCTCGGAAGAGGCCCGAGCTGCATTTACAGTCACTGGGGTCTGAGTGATGGCCCTGAGTGACTCCTGGAAAGAATGCACACTGAAGGACACCCGGGGGCGTGGGCAGTGAGGCTGGAGAGAAGCATGGATAGTGTTTGAAGCTCCTTAGGTCAGGCAGGACAGGGACAGAGATGGTGTGGAATAAAGACGTCAGTGCTGTGGTTCACAGGCTCTGATAGGGATGGGCCTGCAGCCTCTGGGCTCGGGGCGCCACTTAAGCCACCACCAGAGACGCCCATCTTAACCCCTGTCCTCAGAGTTGAGAGGGCCCAGAAGGAGCGAGGGCACAGGACCTGAGCTGTGGGGACATGAAGAACAGTCAGGGCAGAGCCACTGCCAACTCAGTGCCAGGACCTCCTTTGTGGGGTTTAGAGACAGTCCCTCTGAGCCCTTGGTATCTACTGTACCTTGGAGACACCCTCTGGGTGGCGGGAAGCTGCCCACCTTCTTTAACCTTGGGATCTACATTGGCATTTCTTGGGCCAGGTGGGGTTGGGCGTGGCCCAGAGCTGCTACCATCCTTTGGGTGACCAGGGGTTGTGTGTTCCCTTAGCTCAGCCACTGCAGAGTGGCCTCGGCAAGTCCTTCTGCCAGCTCAGGTAGCGTCAACCTCTCCACAGAGGTCTTGGCCACCTGTAGCTGGCCATACTAGTAGCCGGGAAACAAAGGCCGCTTTCTACGTCCTCCTAGTCTCACGGAAATCCCCCAGGTAGCGCTTACTCATTCCGCAGCTTCCTTGCTGCGCGCCTCCCTCCCTCCGTTCTACAGCCTGGCTTCCAGCCACCCCACACCGCCATGACACCAAAGTCACTGGAGACCCCCAGGACACCAGATACTACCACCACAGCTTGCTTGCTTTTTTAATTATTCTGATCTGGGCATCAAGCCCATGGCCCTGTTTCTCCTAGGCAAGTGCTCTACATTGGCCCCTACTCTCAGCCCTGCTCTCTCTCTGAGACGGCGTTTTCCCTTGTGGTCCAGGCTGTCCACCTGGCTGGCCTTCCCTTCTTTTTCTTCTTAAGCTGTCTACTCCTTTTGTCGCCCTCACCCCCCACGCTGGCTCAGTTTCCACCATGCAGCCTAACACTCCGGTGTGCTTACAGCTGTGGATGCTCTCACGGTGCTTCTGTCCTGCCCCAGGCCTCAGTTTTCACATCACTTTTCTGCACCCTACGATCTTCTGAGGGTCTCTGGAAAGCTCATCTTCTCCTCCTGGTTCCTTGGGTTTCGGAGATTTTGCTGTCCACCTCCCCCAGCCTGAGCCCGGTCATCCCTCAGTGCCCAGCAGCTCAGCGAGAGGGGCCGCCACACAGCCAACTGTTTGGCTTGGGAAACCGAGGTCCTTTTGAGAATGTCTGTCACTCACTCTCCAGGACCAGCCCTCTAGTGGTTTCTGCCCAGCTTTACCCCTGACCACCTCTGCCCAGCTCTCTCACCGTGCGGCCCCACCTGAGAACAAACCACGTCTCCCCTCACACTGCAGCCTCTGAGCTGAGCTGGCCTTGCTGCTGCTGGGATTACAGTCTGGTGCCCGGCCTGGTTTATGTGGGGCTGGGGAAAGAACCAGGGCTGTGTGTAGGTGCCACAAACACTCACCAGCTGATCCCCAGCACAAGTGAGCCTCACAAGTGGCGTTTGGGGGGCCCCTCCAGCCTTGCATACTGTTGTCATTCTAGGCTAGGCTGCACTGGAGATCAGGGGTTGATGACCCAGAGGACTGAGGCCTGCTTTGGACAGAGCTCCAGGATGAAGCCCAGTCTCAGGTCGAGCCCTCTGCAGGGCAGGAAGGGCCAACCTGCATGTGGCCGGGAGACTTGCTAGACTTGCAGAGATCCACAGGCCTCCCGGGGACGTGGAAGAGGTTCTGAAATTTACAGGATCAAGTTTCAGAAAACACAGGTCAGGGGCAGCAGAGCAGCTGGCAGTGGGGAAGGCCAGGCCCAGCTAATTTCCTGTCAGCAAGGCCCAGAGGCCCCAGCCCCTCTCCGGGCTGGCCACAGGGGAGGAGATGCCGGGAATGGCTCACATTCCTCTGGCTGGGGCTGTACTGAATATGGAACCTCAGGGGACCTTGGGGAATGAGGAGATGGATCTGCTGTGGCCAGAGTGGGGGGCTGTCCAGGCATCTGTTGTGGAAGCCTTGGCTGCCTGAGGCCAAGGCCTGCAGAGTAGAAGCCGGAAGCCAGAAGATATTGAGGCTACAGGAGCCTGGGGAGAAGGAAGCCTGGCCCACACAGGGTCGCAAGGCGCCACCTCCTGAGCTCAGAGCAAGTTCATTTGTTCCTTGCCCAGGCCTGGATTTCCTAGAAGGCTCAGCTACGGTTGGGCTTTGTGGCCACAGGAGTCAGGCTGCACTGGGCTTCTTTTGGAAGGGCGTCAGGAGCCTCACATGCAAAATGGCTGATGTGTCTCTTCGGTGCCCTGGTTGTGTGTGGCAGAGGGTGTGAGGGGCTAAGTCAGCTGTGGGCCCCTGTTCTCCACGACAAGACTCAAGTTCCCTCCTACAAAAGGAACTTCGTGTCCTGTCTGGTCTTCAGGAGGAGACTCCTGGCTTTGAACAGCTGTCCAAGTAGCCTGGCCAGGCAGAGGTCACAGTCATTATCCCCCCCCTCCCCTGCCTAGCTGGGAAAAAGGCACACAAGATACAATTAGACAGTTCTGGGCTTAAATCCTAGCTCCATTAGGCCCTGATGTGTGACCTTAGACAAGGTCATTTAACCCGGGAAAGTCTCTGGCTCCCTGATATGCATGTGTCCTGTCAGGGCCTGGTTTCTCCCTGCTTGGCCAGCTCTCCCCTCCCATGGCCATTCTTTGGTACCCGGTAATCCATTCTGTTCCACCACAGAGGGCCCAGTCCCTGCAGGTGCCTCCTCCAGCTTTCTGCAGTTCTGAGCCTGCCCATCCCCTGGGCCTCATCAAGCTCGGACAGCCTCAACAGCTCCCAACCTGCCTGCCCTGAACATGCCTCGCCCCGGAGCGCACACCGGCTTGGCTTCTTTCCCTTACCTTTGCCCACTTCACCTTTGCTCAGCCACTGCAAGAGCTGCTGATCAGAGAGTCTCTGTACTCATGGTAGCCTTTCTGCTGGCTCCTGCCGGCCGTCGCCTGACTAACTCTGGCTTCCCTGGATACAACACCTGCAGACTTTATTTATGGTCCAGAGTCTCTGAACAGGTATCAACACAGAACATCAATGGATGCATGTTGAATAGGGGTTTAGTATGACCAGTTCATTCAGAGTAGGTGCCGTCCTATGCTTGGGGTGGGGGAGGAGGCTGAGGACCACATCCTGGGGTCCTGGGGGAGGGATGTGTTTTCTACCTCTCCCTGGTAAGGCTTCCAGTCCCCTGTCTAGAGTCAAGCTAGTGATGGCCATGGCAGGCAGCCTCTTCCCTGAATCAACTAACTCAGCTAGTGGTGGCAAGAGGTCACCACAATCAGGTGGAGCCCAATGTCTGCAAGGCTGTAAGAGTTAACATTATCAGGGTAGTGTGTGTGTGTCTGTGTGTGCGCGCGCGCATGCGGTCAGTGCCTTTTATAGTACCGCTTATGTGTGTACACAACGTCATTTTCACGTCTACATCATTGCCTCCTCCCCAGGCGCAGGCCCACACTCTCTGAGGTTCCTCTGCCCCATGTCTCACTCTTTTTGTTTGTTTTGAGACTAGAGTTTCTCTGCATAGCTCCGGCTGTCCTGGAATTCACTCTGTAGACCAGGCTGGCCTCAAACTCACAGGGATCCGCCTGCTTGTGCCTCCCAAGTGCTGGGATTAAAGGCGTGCGCCATCACCGCCCGGCCCACGTCGCCCTCTTATCTCTATGCCATCCTTACCCGGATTCCTCATCCAGGGCTCCTGTCCTCTCACAAGCACTTCATCTGTCTGATGCTGCGCTAGTAACTTTATGATGCTGTGGCAAACTCACTCTTGTAGACCAGGCTAGTCTTGAACTCAGAGAGTTGCTGGCCTCTGCCTCCCAAGTGCTGGAATTAAAGGCGTGCACCATCACCACCTGGCCTACAGTATGAGTTTCTGGAGTTCTGAACTGTGGATTCCTGAGCAGAGCTGGGGACCAGTAGGTCCTAATGTCACTGTGCAGTGGGCTAAAGCCCATGGAGCCATACTTTGAGACCCTATTTGGTACAAGCTTACACACACAGACAGCTGTTGGCTTGGGGGATTTGTTCTGTTAAATGGACCCTAAGTAGAGACTAGTGTAAGGTGAAGATGTGTCAACTGCCAAACCCACTGAGCATCCTTGCTTAGCAACCCAGTGCACAGTAGAGTGTCCCAGTGGGGATGGGCGCTAACTGGGGACCTCAGCTTCCTGTGGCTGCCCAGCAGCTTGCAAGAGAGGGCAAGCCTGAGGTGACCTCTCTCTCCAGGGCCCACCATAGCCACTAAGTGGCATGATACCACAATTAAATGCATGCTGACCCGGTGACGAGCAGACAGCACACTGGCTTTGGTGCCCTGCCCATTGAAGGAGATTCTATCCTATAGTTCAACTCCAGAGGGGGCTCTGATATGCCCATGCCATTAGCCTGGGAAAAGATGTCAGGACAGAATCTGAGCTGTGTTTTCTACTCAATTTGTATTGCTTCTGCATCACTTTAAATTTAAAAAAAGTCAGTTAAACCACTGTTGAGAATTTGCTCTACAGACCAGGCTGACCTCCAACCGACAGAGATCCACCTGCTTCTGCCTCCCAAATGCTGGTATTAAACGTATACATCACCGCTGCCTGGCTTTATTGCATTTACTTTGTGTGTGTGTGTGTGTATGTGTGTGTGTGTGTTACATGAATGCCCGTGCCCACAGCACACATGTGGAGGTCAGAGAAACGAGGGAGGAGGTGGTTCCTTCTTTCCACGCTGTGGGTCCAAGGGATTGCGTTCGGGGCCTCCGGCTTGGTGATGGGTTCCCTTATCCACAGACCAGGCCGTCGTCCGTTGTCGCTCCTCACTTCTAGTGAAGTAAGTGAGGCTGAGAGAAGTGTGTGTGTGTGTGGCGGGGGGGGCTCACGGCTAGGAGCTTCTGAGTACACTGATGGCAGGTAGAAATGCTGGCACTTTTTTCTCTGGGCAGAGAGCTCAGGGGAGATGAATCTCTAGATCACTGGTGCCTCGGAGCACGGCTCTCAGAGAAGGCTGCTCCGAGGTCTGTCGCTGTGGCTGTGGGCTGCTGTTGCTGGTTACTAAGGACATCCATTCTTGGGAGATGCAGAGCTCCTGACAGTTTTGAGATGATTTTTGTTTTCGTTTTTGAGGCAGGGTCTTACGTCTAGGCTGGCCTCAAACTTCCTATGTAACTGAGGATGACCTTGAACCTCTGGTTCTCCTGATTCCACTTCTCAGTGCTAGGTTACAGGCCGTGGTGCTGGGGATTGAACCCAGGACATCATATATGCTAGGCAAGTACTGCATCCAAAGCCCAGGTTATTTGTCACAACTTGCAAGTGACTTGAAAAGGTATTCCTGGAGCCTGATGGTCCTCCATCCTCCACACAGCCCTGACGGTCCTCCACACAGCCCTGATGGTCCTCCATCCTCCACACAGCCCTGACGGTCCTCCACACAGCCCTGACGGTCCTCCACACAGCCCTGACGGTCCTCCACACAGCCTTCCCTGATGGTCCTCCACACAGCCTTCCCTGACAGTCCTCCTCACAGCCTTCCTGCTGTCCCTGTGTCCCTCATGATCTCACACCTGCATCCTGGTCAGACAGCTTCCTTTGTTCTTGTCCTTTACACATATTCCCCTAGAAATCTCTTGCACGTCAGATCCCGGCTTGGTGTCTGTTCTGTGAGGATCTGAAATGGCCCAAGCAGCCTAGAAGGGTGAGGAGATGAAGGAGGGCCCACAGACATCATCTTGCTTGGTAGATGGGTCAGAATGCACTCACGAGAAGTGACCGAGGAGAGCTCGTGGTAGCAGGTCTGACAGTTCACATTTGATTGTATGGATGAGGGTAGGGGTGGGGTAGGTGTGGGATGGCGCTTTTGAAGGACTTGCTGGTTACTGTGAACTCCTTTGGAGCTCTGTGGAGTCAGTGATACAGGCTGGTCCTGAAGGGTGGGGCCAGGGTCCCTGTGGTGGCTTTATAAAGAAACCATGTCTCCAGCAGCACAGGTCCGGGGCAGCTGAGCTGCAGTTGAGGAGTTCTGTCATCAGGGAGGCTCAGGGATGCATGTCCCCGAGGACATTGGCCCTGTGGCCTCCCTGGCCTCTGAGCCACTGGTGGCCACCATCCTGCTGAAGGCTGTGTGCTGTGCTGAGGGCAACTGAGGCCTTAACTCTAAGGCAAAAGGAGTCTTCACTTATCCTTTGGCTTGTCAAGGACCATGATTAGAGGTGAATTCTAGTGGCACTATTAGGAAGTATGACTTTGTTGGAGTATTCCCTTGTTAGAGGAAGTGTGTCGCTGTGGGGGCGGGGCGTGTGGTTTCTTAGGCTAAAGATATCATCCAGTGTCTCAGTCGACTCCTATTTCCTGCAAGATGTAGGACACTCAGTTACCTTTCTAGCACCATGTGTGCCTGCACACCACCATGCTCCCCACCATAATGGGCTGAACCTCTGAAATTGTAAGCTGCCACCTCAAATAAATGTTTTCCTTATAAGAGTTGCCATGGAGGCAATCTTACCAAAAACAATCTACAGATTCAATGCAATGTCCATTAAAATCCCAGCAAAATTCTTCAAAGACCTTGAAAGAACGGTACTCAATTTCATATGGAAAAGCAAAAAAACCCAGGATAGCCAAAACAATCCTGTACAATAAAAGAACTTCTGGAGGCATCATAATCCCTGACTTCCAACTCTATACAGAGCTACAGTACTGAAAACAGCCTGGTATTGGCATAAGAACAGACAGGAGGACCAATGGAACTGAATAGAAGACCCGGATATCAATCCACGCATGTTCGAACACATGATCTTTGATAAAGAAGCAAAAAATATCAAATGGAAAAAAGAAAGCATATTTAACAAGTGGTGCTGGCATAACTGGATGTCAACCTGTAGAAGAATGAAAATAGACCCATATCTATCACCATGCACAAAACTCAAGTCCAAATGGGTCAAAGACCTAAACATAAAGCCAGCCACACTGAACCTTATAGAAGAGAAAGTGGGAAGTACACTTGAACACATTGGCATAGGAGACCACTTCCTAAATACAACTCCAGCAGCACAGAGAGAAACAGTTAATAAATGGGACCTCCTGAAACTGAGAAGCTTCTGTAAAGCAAAGGTCATGGTTAACAAGACAAAATGACAGCCTACAGAATGGGAAAAGATCTTCACCAACCCCACATCAGACAGAGATCTGATCTCCAGAATATACAAAGAACTCAAGAAATTGGACACCAAAAGAACACATAATCCAATAAAAAAATGGAGTAGAGACCTAAACAGAGAACTCTCAACAGAGGAATCTAAAATGGCTGAAAGACAACATCCTTAGTCATCAGAGAAATGCAAATCAAAACAACTCTGAGATTTCATCTTACACATGTAAGAATGGCCAAGATCAAAAACACTGATGACAACTTATGCTGGAGAGGTTGTGGGGGTAAAGGGAACACTTCTGCATTGCTGGTGGGAGTGCAAGCTGATACAGCCCCTTTGGATGTCAGTGTGGCGATTTCTCAGAAAATTAGGAAACAACCTTCCTCAAGACTTAGTAATACCACTTTTGGGTATATATCCAAAGGATGCTCAATCGTGCCACAAGGACATGTGCTCAACTATGTTCATAGCAGCTTTGTTTGTCATAGCCAGAACCTGGAAACAACATAAATGTCCCTCGATTGAAGAATGGATAAGGAAAATGTGGTACATTTACACAATGGGGTACTACACAGCAGAAAAAAACGACAGCTTGAATTTTGCAGGAAAATGGATGGAGCTAGAAAACATTATTTTGAGTGAGGTAACCCAGACACAGAAAGATAATTATCACATATACTCAACCAATGGTGGTTTTTAAACATAAAGCAAAGAAAGCCAGCCTACAAATCACAATCCCAGAGAACTTAGACAAGAATGCGAACACTAAGAGAGACTTACATAGATCTAATCTAAATGGGAAGTAGAAAAAGACAAGATCTCATGAGTAAATTGGGAGCATAGGGACCTTGGGGGAGGGTTGAAGGGGAGGGGGGAGAGGCAGGAAGGGGAGCAGAGAAAAATGTAGAGGTCAATAAAAATCAATAAAAAATGTATATAAAAAAGGAGTTGCCATGGACACGGCATCTCTGCACAGCAATAATCCTCTAAGACATTGTGCTTGGCAGCTGTGCAGATGGTCCATAGCACAGACTGATAAAGATCCTTATTAACATCAGGTTCCAGGATGGTCACAGGAGCAGTTGGCAAACATGTCATTTCCCCTCCAATTACAAAACAGCCTTGGGCTGGGCAGTGGTGGTGCATGCCTTTAATCCCAGCACTTGGGTGGCAGAAAGTAGGTGGATCTCTGTGAGTCCGAGGTCAGCCTGGTCTACAGAGTGAGTTCCAGGACAGTTAGAGCTGTTACACAGAGAAACCCTGTCTCAAAACAACAACAACAACAACAACAACAACAACAACAACAACTAGGTTGTATCCATTTTCTGCTTCTTTTTGTCCAAAAACCAGTACCATCTTGATGTGGAATGTCCTTCTGTATATGTGTTGCTTTTATTGGTTGGTTGAATAAAGCTGTTTCAGCCAATGGCTTAGCAGAGTAAAGCCAGGTAGGAAATCCAAAAGACATATATATATATATATATATATATATATATATATATATATATATATGTCTCTCTCTCTCTATATATATATGTCTCTCTCTCTCTATATATATATATGTCTCTCTCTCTCTCTCTCTCTCTCTCTCTATATATATATATATATATATATATATATATATATATATATATATATATATATATGGCGTTCAAACGTTTGGCAAGAATTTCCACATAAAGCCTGACAAAGCTTTAAAAATAAAAAGTTTTCTTAGATAGACAAGAACAGAGTTACACAGCTTCTTGGTAACCATCTTTTCTCCAGTAGGCTCTGTTTGCTAGAGGCAAACAGAGGTGTGGTTCCTTTAAGAGAGGCTCCCTGCCTCAGCATTAGCAGCAAAAACTGCATAGTGGCTCTTTTAAGAGGCCCTGCCACCAAACACTTAAGTGGTGTTTATGAGCAGCTGGCATCAGGCTTCTTGGTGGTGGCATGGACCTAGAAACGCCACAGAGTTGTGACAATAAACATGGCTTCTGCTAATACTCCTGCCTTGAAGCTAGACTCTCAGGAAGTCAAGGAATGGGTGGAGTCAGCCATCAAAGCCTCGGTTTTAATCTTAGCCATATTGCTTTACAAATTAAAGACTCATGTGGTCAGAAAAAGAGAGATATACAGTAAAGACAGATTCATATGAAAAAACTTCTAAATAGTGTATAGTGTGTTTAAAAATATAAGTAGGCTTGGGAGAGAAAAGAAAAAGAACAGAGAAAGTCCTTTTAAAAAAAGCGTACTTGGATGTGGTGGCGCACACCTTTAATCATAGCACTTGGACAGCAGAGGCAGGCAGAGCTCTGTGAGTTCAAGGCCAGCCCGGTCTACAGTTAGTTCCAGGACAACCAAAGATCCACAGAGAAACCCTGTCTCCAAAAACCAAAAATTAAAAAAATAAAAAAATAGTTTTTAAAAAAGGCTATGTAAAGATGGAAAATAGAGAATCTGGATACTGCATGTTATTATGTTGTCTTTGAATTGTCTGACTGCTGAGGAAAGAGCAACAAAAGATTTGATTATAAATGCTGCTGGATTAATTCAACCTATAATTTTGAAAATGCCTTGACTTCAAAATTTAAGTCAAAAGATATGTTACTTTGGAGAAGAGGTTTTACTTTTGTTTCCACAGGAAATGAGAGGCTGTAGATTCATTCAGGGTTAAGAAAATAAGGTTTGATCAAGGAAGACAACCCGAAAAGTCTCCAATGGGAATGGATGGCCCAGATGATCCAATGTTTCAGAGCACCTCTGTTGCAGTTGCTTTTTGAGTTCTGCATCCAGAACACCCTCAATATTGCTGGCTGAGATGATCCAGGCCACAGAATACTCCAGTCAGGACTTGATCATAATCCCAAATTTTCTTTAGGTCCCCATAAGATGATCAGCACCCCAAATCAGCAGGAAGTAGCCTAGAAAACTAAGCCCACATTCCCCCCAAAAGGATTATGGGTGTTTGTCTTTGTTTAGAGTGTTGGTTATAGGTCGTTATGGATAATGGTCAGGAAAAAAGTGAAACAAAGGAGATTAGATTTAGAGTTCTTGTTTTGAAAAGAAAAAAGGGGAAGTGCTGTGGGATTTTTTTCACTCATACTGGTTTAATAAAATACTGATTGGCCAGCCAGTAGCCAGGCAGGAAGTATAGGTGGGATGACCAGACTAGAATTCTGGGAAGAGGAAAGGCTCAGTCTGTAGTCGCCACCCAGTCACAGAGGAAGCAAGATGAAAATGCTGATTGGAGAAAAGGTACCAAGCCATGTGGCTAAACATAGATAAGAATTATGGGTTAATTTAAGTTATAAGAGTTAGTTAATAATAAGACTGAGCTAATAGGCCAAACAGTTTATAATTAATGTATGCTTCTTTGTGTTTCTTTGGGACTGAACAGCTGTGGGACCAGGTGGGACAGAAACTTCTGTCTACATCATCTGGAATGGGTCCCCATATCTCTGATTCTTTCACATATCAATGATATCATGGTAGAAGTGCTGTGTGTAAAAACCTATAGGCATGTGTGGTGTGGGATGTCCTTCTGTACATGTATTGCTTTTATTGGTTGATGAATAAAGCTCTTTCAGCCAATGGCTTAGCAGAATGAAGCCAGGCTGGAAATCTGAACAGAGTGTGTGTGTGTGTGTGGGGGGGGGGTGAGTCAGGCAGACTCCATGTAGCTACTGAAGGAGAAAGAAGCCACTGAGGAAATAAGGCATGTAGAAAATGAGGTAACGCCACAACCTCGTGGTGATACAGAAATAGACATTGGTTAATTTAAGATGTAAGAACTAGCTAGGAATACGCCTTAACCATTGGCCAAAGAGTGTTGTAATTAATATAGTTTCTGTGTGACGATTTGGGTCTGGGTGGCTGGGAATGAAAGCACAGTCTCCATCTACACATGTGGGGCCCAATACGATGCAAAGACTGGCTGCTTTAGCAAAGGTTTTGAGGGGTCCAGTAGTTAGGGGTATGCTGGGATAATCCCTCCCAAGGCTAAGGAAATGCCACAAAAAGAAAACACTGCCAGGCAGCCATTTTGGAGGATTGGAGACAACATGTTAACTCTGGGTGGCAAGAAAGGCTGCAGTTACGAGGGGCCCCACAAGAGGTAAGAACTCAGCTGAAGTTTCAGGCCGTGGGGCAAGCAGCCCTGCCATTTGGGTCATATGATTTGCCAGACTAGATGAATTTGTGGCAAATCTTAGGCAAAACTTGCCATATAAGACTTGGAGCCCCTGCGTTCAGGCCACCCCAGCCACAGGGGTCCTTCTAGTGAAGTGCAGGCTTCTGCCAGAGTCACGGCACCATGAAGTGAGGCAGGCTTGGCAGTCTATCAGAACAGAGGAAGGGTCCACTGGGGAATGGGCCTGGCCAGGGTCAGCAGGAACTAGCAGCTGAATGAGGTGACCAGAGCCTGTCCACTTGCCTGTATAGATGGCCATTTGGAGTCAGTCCTGTGACCAGCTGAGAGAAGGAGATGCCTGAGTTTGGGTTATGGATAGGATGGCTTGCTTAATGGGACCAAGCGTAAAGATGGACAGTGGCCCCCTGACTGTGGTTTAAAAGGCAGGGAGGGCTGGTGAGATGGTTCAGCATGTAAAGGTGTCTGTCTTAGTAAGACTGAGCTAATAGGCTAAAGCCTCTGTGTGTTTCTTTGGGACTGAACAGCTGCGGGACCAGATGGGACAGAAACTTCAGTCTACATCATGTGGAATGGGTCCTCATATCTCTGATTCTTTCACATATCAATGATATCATGGTAAGACCTGAATTACATTCCCACAACCTACATGGTGGAAGGTGAGACCCAATTCCTATAGGTTTTTACTCTGACCTCAAAACACACACTGCCTCATGCAAACCTTCCTACCCCCCAAATAAATAAATATATGTGAACAAAAACTTAAGGGAAAAACCTTACCTGTAGGCAGAGTTGTGAGCAGTGCTTGGCTGTCTGTTTTGTGTATAAGAAACAGCAGTTCAAAGCAGTGCACTATACACATTCTTGGGAATGGGCCGAAAGCTTGGATATTTGGCCAGATGCTTGAGTGAAGGGTTGGGAATGAGAGGTGAGCTGGGGTGGGGCAGAAACATGTGGCTGGACATCGACGTGGGAGCAGGCATGGCGTGTGGTGTTTGTACCACTTGTTGATGGCCACAGCAAGCACCCAGTACAGAACGGGTATCGAGTGAGCAAACGTACAGCTCTCGTGTGCCAGCCCTTGTCGTTGTCTGCACAAGACTCCTACATAACCAGTGAAAACAGATGTCTAATATGGGAGCAAGTGAGGCACGAGTTAAGGTCGGTTTCTTTGGGCATGCAGCAGTCCCTTTTCTTGTCTATCAGCCTTTAGACACAAGCAGTTCAGAAGGTGATGGCAACTGTAATTGACTCAGTGGCGCCCTGTCAAGGTTCCTATAATGTCTCCTGATCTAGTGCTACGTCGGTTGAATCTGTTTCTGGACTGGGCATTCAGTAGGCCTCTGGAACTTGGTCATGAGGTGGCTGACCAACTTGGATTCTGCAATTAGGGAAAGCAACAAGCAACCTATGCTCAGAAGAGGCCAATATCCCTGGAAGATGAACCAAAGATCATATCTGAATTTGGCTTTTTGGCTCTTTCTGCATGTCCTCTCATTGGTGCCTGCTTCTCCAAGCACGGAGACAGCATGCCTGTCTCCTTGGACCAACAGTGAGGTGTCACTTTGAAGTGAGTTAGAAATGGCAGTCTAAGCCCCACCCCACACCTATTTAGTCACGATCTTTATTTGCTTTGGTGCTGGGATGGGAACTGGGGTGAGGTGCATGCTAAGCACAGGCTCTGCTAACAACCTGCACCCCTGATCTCTGGAATCTTCATTTTAATAAGATGATTCGTGTATTTTCTTCTCAGTTCTTCTTTTAAACTTCAGTTTGGAATGTAAATCCTTGCCAAGGTAAAGCCTGCATTTGGAATCAAAGTGACAGTTAGAACCCAGGGCCTCATGCACTCTACTAGTGAGCAAATCCTTTGGCCTCCTGAGTCCTCTGTGTCGTAGATCAGAGCCCAGCAGAATGCAAGGTCACACAGTGAAGTAAAGTGTCTTGCTCCCAGCCCTTCCTGATGTGTGCTCTGCAGGGAGCAGGCTGCTGACTCTACTGCATCATCTACTACAGGACCAGTGTGAGCAGGGCTTTGCGCCAAGTACACGGTTCACTTCACAGGACTGTGCAGACAGATGGTTCATGGCTGCTACAACTCCTGGAATGCCCTGGGTGATGGGAGGGTCTTGTTGTCTATAATGAGCCCCTTTCAACCACAGCTGCATTCATGCTAAAGACGGTGCAGGGCAGAGCTCCCAGTAGTTTCAGGCTTGGGGCTCCTCCCTAGAAAGGAGTGACAGGAAGAGGGGAGGGGAATTTGGAGTTAAACTCTTCAACAATCAGATTAGTGGAGGTCAGGGTTGACCGACCACCAGGCTGCTGAGCCATGGCTCTCCTAGCTTATGCCCTATGTGAGTTCCATTTAATGGCTTGAGTCTATGTCTCTTGTAATACCCTGGCAAATGTGTCTCTTTCAGTGCTGTGATTTGCTCTAGCACATCCTTGCGTCTAAGGAGAGGGCTTGGTAACATCCAGATGTACAGATGGATGGTCTTGTGGACTGAGCCTCACACCCCTGCAGTCTGTGCTCTCTCTCGGGGATTCATATCAAAACTGAACTGAATTGTTGGAGCCACTTGGTGTAGGACTGAATGGAAAAGTGGAATGTATTTGTCATATCAGAACTAGTATCTAAAAAAAGAAAGCACTAATCCACGGATGTACTGCGTGTGTAAAATATACCCTGGCTTTTGAAGACTTAGTGTGAACAAAATTTGAAACATTTTATGATAAGTTTCTTTTGTATTGATGACTCTCTGAAATAGAATTTCAGATAATGGGTTATACAGAGAATGCCATTAACAAAAGGGCAAGGTGTGATGGCATACATCCATAATCCCACTGGGCATTGCCTGCTTATCAACCCAGGCTCTTTGACAAAAGTTTTCATCCTATGATATTATTCAATAACTTTTAAACCATGGCAAAATAACTAAAATGCCAGTTTCCACAGAGGGAGCTCTGGTTCTGGAGTGGAGGCAGTGGGTAGGGACTTGAGAGGATATACGACTTGGCCACAATGACTATGCTAGCAAGACCCAATGACGGCATCCTTCAGAGTCACAGCTAGGGAGTTGCTACAACCTTGGCTTGCCTGTCCTTCCCCGTTAGCTTTGACTGCCACTATGGAGGGTATCTCAGTACTGACTCTGGGCATCGAACTTGCTCAGCCCCTGGTTCCAGTTTCCCTCCTGAATTTCAGTGACACAGTAGGGCACTGTGGCAGGGAGACCCCTTGGCTGGGTCATATGTGCCTGGAGGCTCAAGGAGGGACCAGCACTGCTTTGCCCAGGCTTCTGAGGCTCCCAGAGCACGCTGACCTGCTGAGGGCTAAGAGAAGGACTGGCATTCTTTGCAGCACTGGAAGGCAAACTCCAGAGACTTAACCAGAGTGTCATTTAGAACTGAAACCAATAACTCAACCCAGAAAAGTCTGTGACACACCAGAACTTCCATTTCTTCTGCTGCAGTCTTTATGATCTGCCATCCACCACAGGTAGTAAATTCTGGCCCGAGAGAGGCAGGAGCATGGCCACTAGCACAGCTTACTGGGGAAGCAGAGAGGATGACCTTCTGTGTCAGGACCCAGAAGCTTGTGGCTGCAGTCCAGCATCTCTGATGCTTCCAAGGCCCAAATGGGTTATTGCTCCTGAGTAGTGGGCAGTGCAGAATGAGCCTGACTTCATAGTACACAAGAGTCACTTTTTCTTAAGAAATAAATTTAATTTCGGGTGGTTAGTGAACTTCAGGCCTGTAATGCCTTCATGAAAGTTAAGAGAATCCAGTTACAAAAGCAGTAGTGTGCACAGTCTCAAAGAGCTAAAAGTACAATGGGCTCCATAGTTAACAAAGTACAAAAATTATTTCATATACAAAGAAAAATACAAATAATGTGCAAAAACCGTTTTCACAGGTGGCAAATTTATAAAATGAATATGATAAAAATTCCTTCATTTTTATTTCCCAATTTCTTATATATTAATACAGTTCTATTTTCTAGCATGTTGATAATTTTTAATTTGAAAATCTGATTTATTTTTAATCTACAAAGTAGTTTTTATTCTTTAAAAAGGGAACAATCTTTTATTTCTAAAATCTTATGAATCAGTTTAGCTATTTTTCTATTAAATTATAAGCAGGCTATCTGAAAAATCAGCATATAGAAATCATATATACATATTTTGAAATATTAGTTTGGTATTTAACATATTAACATTTCAAAACAAACACATCCATCAAGACATCAGAGACCCAGCAGCTGCAGCGGCTGCTCAGGCTCACAAAGGTGAACAGCCTCCTTGAGTTTTAGGCTAGAGGACAAGGCTGTTGTAGCTGAGAGTGTAAGAGCAGGCCTTACTTCTCAGCGCAGAGCTGGCTGGTTATGTAGCTTTGTCCCGGGTGCGTGCTGGTGAGCAGCTGGCCTCAGTCTCCAACTTGCTCCCATGTTCTGTGGGTCGTACATGCTGCTGCTTGTCACTTCACAGAAAGCTGTCAAGGAATAGGAGAGAACACAGGACACAGGCACAGGGTCCTCGGAGACCAGCGGTTTGATGCAGTGTTTTCTGCACCGGCCCAGGCCCACTGTTGCTTTTCCCATCAGAATCCTGTGCACTCCTTCTTAGCCTGTCACTGAGTGGTGATGTCCCCTGCAGTGAAGCTCCAAAGCAGGGCAGGGACCATGAAGCACCTTTTGGCAGCACCAGGGAGGTGAATATTTCAAAGGTTAGGCATAAAAGTAGGTGTGTCAGATGGAAAACATATGCAGGACATTCTATGACCTTTGGAGGGTTTGGATTTTTGTTGTCAAAAGTTCTTGAAGGAAATTATGACCTTGGAGAACAAAAAGGAGCTTTATGAGGACTTGGGCAGTAGCTAGCTTGCCTAGGAGACGATGGCAGCAGGTTTCAGAGCTTCCTCTGATCCCTAGTCACTTAAATCCTGCTGGAATGAGGCTGTGAGGGGCCTGGGCGCCTACCAGACCTGTGTGCCAAGGCAACTGCTCCAAGAAGGGACAGGGAAAGCAGAACCTCAGTCCTGGGGTGACCATCGTCCGCTCCTGCTGGCAGATGAGCTCCTCCACCTTTTGTGCTTGGTCAGGCATCAGAGATGCAGCTCTGGATCCTGTCCATCCATTGCTGGGCACTCTGTCCATCCTGAGCACAGAAGTTATACACACGCTTGCTGGTCTTGAGCTATAGAACCAAATGACAGAGGAACAGATAATGGTTTTGGGTGAGTGGCAAACTCATCCCATCTTGTTAAGACATAACTGCTCCTTCTAACATCATCTGTCACCTTGAGGTAGACTGTGGAGTATTCTAAGGGCCATGCAAAACCAGAAGATATTTAGTCCCTGACTAAATCCTCAGGATGAAGCTGGAGGTCACATTCTCCATCCCTGTACAGGCTATGATGTTGTTCCCTGGCTCTAGGCTTCTGTCATGGCCCCAACTGAAGAAAGGGGCGGCACAGTTCCCCTCAAGCTTTCTCACCATTCTGCTTTGGTGCTGTGTTGGGAGAGGCCAGAGGTGCCAGCTGGTTCTGAGGCCCTCCCCACCTTCCTCAAAGGCAGCTCTAGGAAAATGTCAGCTTTCCTTGTGCTCCACTCTACCTAACCGTCCTCTCCCCGCTCCAGAGTGACTAGGGGCAGTGACAGTGCTGTAGTGAAGGCTGAGGAGGGACAGAGGCTCTGGGCAGTGGGAGAGGAAAGGTATGGGGTTAGTCTGCAACTTATGCAGAGCCATAAAATGCCCATCTCTAGTGACTACCACTCCTCTGGGACCTGTGATGATGGGAGGTGACGAGAGCTGCTGCAGAGCGGGAGGTGAACTCACATCAAAGAAAGCCTTGTCACTTGTGTACTTTGGGGCCCCCATACTGGGGCCGGCAGGGATGACCATTTCTACTTCAGCCAGATCAATGTGGCCTTTACAGCTTGTGTCTTCCCCCGAATCATAGTATCGCAGCTAGGATCAAAAAGAGACAGATGGGTCACAGAAAGGGGAAATGGTTTTCCAAACCATATTTAATCTCTCTTCTACACCTTGCTTTTGGTGCACACTCTGCATGGAATAATACCCTAGCATGAACAACGCTGGCTGCCTCTTGCATACACCTTTAATCCCAGCACTCGGGAGGCAGAGAGAGGCAGCTCTCTGTGAGTTTGAGGCCAGCTTGGTCTACAAAGCTAGTTCCAAGACAGTCAGTGCTACACAGAGAAACCCTCTTGAAAAAACAAAAATAATAACAAAACGAAAAACAAAAAAAAAATCCCTAGACACTGATAAACAGTCCACCTGGAAACAAGCCAAGGATCACAATGGCAGGTAACAGGGAAACACTGCCTAGCCACATACATTCACAGTCTCCCCAGCCTTGCCTGACGAATGAAATGACTGAGTCCCACTCTCAGTCTGAGAAGTACTACAGTGGCCGGTAATGTCCAGCAAGACAGTGAGACTCCCATATGCTGTTACTGGGAACAGAACTTGTTAGAAACAATTTAGTGATGTCGGCGGAAATGAATGTTTGTATCTGTGGAACCATCTCTCCCACCTCTACTTTCCCGCAGGAACAGGAAATGCCGTGCTCTCCACTGGCACTGCATCTGTCAGCTCGGCACTGAGCACTGGCTCACTAAGTGACAGCACAGCCATGAGACGTAAAGGACAAGAAGGGCTCTGGCATGAGCAGCAGGCTGGCAGGCAGCAGATACGCAGTGTAAAATGGCGCTGAAGGAAATCACAGACAGATCCTAGCTGCCGGCTCTGGGGCTGTCAGAGCTTTATGAGATGTTTAAATTTGGCACAATAACTGTGTATTACTTTGGAATAAGAAGAAATGAATTATTTTAAAAGCTTAAGAGCTTGCTAGTGAAGGCCTTCTTGGCCTAGTCTGGCTTCCAGTGTGCACAGCAGGACTGCGATCGGCATTTCCATTACTGTTGCTACTGACTCATCCCTGCCCCCAGGTATGGTATGAGAAGGACTAAATGGAAAAATTATATATCTTCCATGCTAAAGAAATCCAGAAGATTGGTGAGAATATGAGTATGATTTGATATAATTTTAAAATATAGCAAAGTCATAATTTTCTGTGTTCTACTTAGTGGTTTAATCGAACTTTTCCTCACAGTGAAGGTTCTATGATTTCAGGGACACTACTATTTTAGAATACAGCTCTAAAAAGGGCTTCTATTTGTATGCTTGAAAATCTCAATATTCTTAAGAGTCAACAAACAAAAACACCAACAAAGCCCTTGAGCCAGAGAAAGCGCTGCCCCGACTGTCTTGCTCTGGAAGGGGTGACAAGGCACAGACCAGAGCACAGGGCAGCCTGAGTTGTGACCTCTTTGGGGGTTATATATCAGATATCTAAATTACGATCCGAAACAGTAGCAAAATTAAGGTATGAAGTCACAATGAAATAATTTTATGGTTGGGCATCATCATAACATGAAGAACTGCATTAAAGGTTGCAGCATTGGGAAGTCTGAGAACCACTGTTTTAGGTCCTTCCTGATGTTCTCTGCATTCTGACCACAGCAAGCCAGCCAGAAACAGAGGCTTCACTTCTCTTGCAAATGAAGGGTGCTTTGGGTCAGAAGGTTTGGGTAAGAGTACCTTGAGATTACAGGAGCAAAGAGATGGAAGTCTAACCTATAGCAGCTACGACAATAGTAAAGCATGCCAAAGAGTTCTAAGTGAACGTCTAATCTAGCCTGCTGTGAATCCCAGGACTGGGTGGTGAAGAAAAGCAGTTCCCAGTACAGTGAGGTGGGCTGCAATAAATGTCAGATACATTTGTCATAATTGGATGTTTTCTGCAGTAAAAATGGACAGCTGTACCATGGGAGAGAGGGAGCACACAGCTCATATGTGCACAGAACAGGCTAAAGCTCCCAGATGCTTCCAGACCTGGGTGTTAAAGAGGAGACGATTATGCGTTAAGAGTTCTAGTGCTCTGGGCATGCAGGGCTCTGGGTAGAGGCTGCTATAAAATTTACTTCCAACAATTACTGCCAGGGCTCAGGGACATTTTGGGCCTTGGAAGAGCCACCATCTACAAAGGTGGGAAACACATAAGAAGGTCTTCAGGTGAGCCTAGACAGTAGTTTTTTTGGGGGGTCTTACCTGATGTTTTGTTACATCTAAAACAAACCAACGGGGTTTCCAACCCTTTAGCAATGCTCCTCTTTTGTACAGTGTTCCTTCAAAGGATCTAAAAGAAAGGGCAACAAGACAGTTTATTCTGACTTCATTAAAAACTATCTTTTGTTTCTCTGGTTTCTGTCTCCCTGAGGAGAGCTCTCCCTGGAATTCTGTCCCTAGCCCTTTGGGGAAAGACTGACTCCTTCTGCTGGGACCACTACACTCCCCGGTTAGGAATTCATGGTTTCCATGCTTCCTGCTATGCTAGGAATGCTGTGACACCCAGGGAAAACCGAGCTGGAAAGAAAGGTCTGACAATGCTGTGAGAGACACTACTAGCACGTCCTTGGTATCCCTAGTTTATGTGAGTAGATTCCTTTTCTTTGAGCCAGGATAAGCAGGATTTCTGATGGTGCCACTAAAAAAGTATTCTGACATGCATTCTCTCAAAGACTGATCCCCACCCCCGGAATATCTAAACAAGACATTTAAGAAAAACCCCAAACCAAAAACCCACAGAATGAAAGAAAATCCAAGTCTGACAAGGCTGTTTGCACAGGGCTGGCTTAGGCTAACAGTCAGAACCCAGCAATGTCACCTGTTCTCATCGTTCTTGGATGTGTACTGGCTGTAAAGCGTAGCTGCCCTGTGCTCTACACCATTGGATGGGGCGATGGTGGCATTTTGATCCTCGCCAGTACTGCGGTCCAGTGGGTGCAGCACAGGCCTCTTCTGATAGGAAGGCACGTTGGTAGACACAAGTCCTGGGGACCCCAGTGAGTGTCTTTGGGACTGAAAAAGCAGAACATGAGCTAGAAAAGTTTCCCCAAGGCTTAGAGATTGGCCTGATAATTTCATTTATACAAATGTATCTCAGGGTAACAACTGACTAGTGAGCTAACACACATTGAACATTCATCTGTTTCTGTTTTTAAATGAGAAGTAGAAATAACCCAATACCCATTATTTGGGGACCGGTAAAAAACCAAAAACAAAGAAACAAAGAAACAAAGAAACAAACAAACAGTTATTCCTTTACAATGGAGCTCTAGAGAGAAACCAAAATGAAGTGAATGAATGGCATGTATGTCAACAAGAAGGCAGGTTCTAAAATATCACATCCAGTAAATCTTGTATTTCTAGGTTATGCATTGTGGGTCATTTTCATCTCTTGGTAATGGTCTGTGTACTGTTATTTTAAAAATATACATCCTACTTTCATAATTTAAAAAATCTAGAAACAATTTAATTTTCTGGGGTAAAAGGCCACAGGTGGATGAAGATGCTTTATGTCCAAGTGGCAACAGTTCCTGAAGAGTCATGTGAAGGTAAGGTGGAGTCCAGAGGCTCTTGTATCAAGGGCCTTCTTCTCAGGCCACTTGCCTTGTCTCTTCTCCCTGAAATGCTCTTCAGAACACCATGTGTCCTCACTTCCCTGTGCTGGGCTGGGAGTCAGTCTGCTGTGGATTTGAGTGGTGGCCCTGCCAGTTAGTAGCTGTGAGACTTCTCTGCATTTCCCCTTGTGCATGAGGTACAAAACTTGCTCACTGTGGACTGCATAGGGCTTAGTCCCTTGGACATATCATGTGCTTGATAAATGTTTCTAATCTCAGAAATAGGAAATGGGGTATGAGACACAGGAAGTGAACAGAGAAGGAAGTTTGGGCAACAGAAAGTAGCGCATGTTGTCTGTCGTCCTATAGTATTTCTCTTTGCTTGTTTCTCTGGAGCAAACATGGTCCTGGCATTCCCTGCCCCTTGTGGTAGGTCAGAAGAGACCACAATGGCACCGAGATAGAGAGAACCCAGTAATTTCCTCTGGATTCAGTGCCTGAAACATGTGCATTATGTCACTGTGGGGAGTGAGACATTCAGGAAGCATTTGGTCATCTGGACCATTCTGCCCTGAACCTCTAGGGCATGACCCCTCTCTACCACTTTCTCTGGGTTATGAGCTGTGGGCTCCATCTGACCTAGCACCTTCTAAAGCTCAGGGGGCTTTGCCAACTCACATGATCTGTTCTTGGCTCTTCCTTAAGGTCCATGGTTACCTTTTCCCATAGCTGGTGCCATTTCTCAGGAGTTTGGTTCAATTTATGCTCCAATTTTTCAATTTCCTGTAAAGAAATGAAAAGGGCAGTTTTGACAGGCGAATATTTTATGGAAGGCCAGGATGTGCCTGGAGATGCAGGTTTCTTCTGTGCTGGGCCCAGATGAACAGCATGGCTGGAGGATAGCTGGATTTGACGATTTATTAGGACTCAGAAGGTTTTTTTTTTGAATGGATTGATTTAAATAATAAGACACGGTGTGTGTGTGTGTGTGTGTGTGTGTGTGTGTGTGTGTGTGTGTGTCTCAAACACCTTCTTTACTCTTGGACAGCCTGTCGGAAATCTGATGACAAAGCTACAGGCCAGCTGTGGGCCTATGTCCCAACCCTAATGGCTGCGGCAGTTAAGTATTTCTTACAGAGGAGCCCTCGACTTCGGCGACTCAAACCAGATGTGCAAAGAATGACCCAAGAGATGCTCATGAAAATGACTTCCCTCTGACAGGGGCTCAGACAGCTACCACTGCAGCATATCCTTCCTGGCTTGAAAACAGAGAGGACTCTTCATGAACTGTCTGACCCACATCAGAACACAGCACTGTCCTGGGAGTCCACTGCCAGGATGGCTTCACTCAAGAGCATGCCTTGAGAAGGTGTCCCATCAGGCCACTAGCTGCCCATACTTCTAACAAAGGGAGGTAAAGCACCTATGAAAGCCACTGCCAGACCTAATTCCAACAGCCTAGGCAGCTAGCGTTGGAAGGGAATGATGTTTTCTCAGCTGCTTCCTTTTGCACTGCAAAGTCACTTTTGTGGGTAACTTTGCCAACAGTTAAGTGTGGTGTCCACTGCTGCATAGAGTCAAGGCTGGATTCTTCAGATTCAGAGTGTTAACTATGACACAGCCCAGAGTAAGGGAGCCATTACAGATGTAAGTATGCAAGCCAGTCTAAGCTGTTCTCCTGGGGCCGAGTGCCTGTAGATGTGTCTACACATTTCTGACTTACACTGAAAAGTCTGGTGAGGGCATCTGGCTGGCTGCAGCTGATGTCATCATAGCATGGCCACACTGTTCTCCTTTGACTCTGGGGCCCAGCTCCTCCAGCTATATCCAACTCCTCGGGAGGAAAATGCTTGGGGGTCAGCATCATCCAGTCGTATGAAGGACCTGCAGACAGAGTCTCCTCTGTGTAGTAATCCCACTTCTTGAGGCTGGAGACATTTACATTAGGCTTCAGGGCCTGTTTAAAGAGAATTCTGAAATGTAACTTTATCTTGACCCTGAAGTACTTGATACATAGATTTGCAGGGTGCAGGGCAAGTATATAAATTCACCTAAATACTTAAAACTTCTACATCAAGAGAGCATTAAATAAAACATATTTATCCTCCTTCCCCAACAAATGTAACCTCCTAATGATTTGGAAGGTCAGGTTCAAATAAAGGGTTCTTGGGTTCTTTATAATTCTATACTAGGAAGTAGTAGCACAGGGAGAGATATATTCCCAGTTCACAGGCCTTGGTTTAACCTCCTTCTCCTCGCACCTTGACCTTGCATGAACATTTGTGTATATCCTAGGCCACTAAGACACACTCTTCTCCGTCCTTGTGAGGCAGCTTTCTCTGGGTCTTGGGACTCATGCACTGACATGGCAGGCTGACTTGGGCAAGTAACCTGGTGAGTGATTTGGATTCAGACCAGGGATATGGAGTACCCAGAGCAAAGATTGGATGAGGAGAGGCTACCTAAAAATGAGCATTTTGTTTCTTTCTGAAGGTCCCACCAGAGAAAGGTCAAATAGAGTTCTAAATGCATGGCCCAGGGAGGGACCTCTGCATTTCCTAAGTACTGAAGTTCTGCTATCAATCCTGCCTAGCCTTCAAGTCTCTGATTTATGTAAGGCATCGAACAGTTCCCATCTAGTAATTCTGTTGATGTTTTTGAGACAGGGTCTTGCTATGCAGTCCTGGCTGGCTTCAAACTTGTGATCTTCCTGTGTCTATCACTTAAGTGACAGGATTAGAGGCATATACTACCACACTGAGTCCCAGAAATAATTTAGAAGATGAAATTATGGGTTGGAGAGAGGGTTTAGTTATTAAGAATATTTAATGTTCTTACAGAAGATCTGAGTTCCCAGCACCAGCTTCACATGGTTAAACCTGCCTGTTGCATGCCTAGGTCATGCAGATACATATGACCAAGCCTTGTTGCCCCTGAGATATGCCATCCTCTGGGCTGGGTTCTAAATGTCAGTGCTTCCCTTAAGGCTCTTCCTTAAAGCATTTAAGATTTTTCAGCTGTGGCACGGCATGGCAGCACCTTTAATCCTACACAGGCGAGGTTGCTCTGCTTTGATTGTACTGACATTATCCCTTCTAAGGTTTGGGGAACAGCCCTAGTATTTGCATCAAGTATTTAGTAAGCAGTCTCCACTTCCATTACAACCCAAACCTATGCAGTCTCAAACTTTTAAATACCTTTGGTATGAAACCCCATCAAATGTTTACATATACTAAAGGAAGAGAAACTTTTATACACAACATTCAGAAAATAAGATACAAATGATTTAACTCTACCTCTATTTCCACAGGTGAGTATAAGTAATTGAAGAAAATGGGACTCCGCTTGTGCATCTTGTCAATACACTCCCAAATACAAACTCCTTTCTTGGCATGCTTGTCACCTTTATCATCAAATAAAGTTCCTGTAATTTAAAAAAAATCCATCAAAATGGAAAGAAATTGAAATCTTGCCTAAAAGTATGAAACATATAGAAGAGAAAATATTTATGTTTTTGAAAGCAGCAACAAATGTGCAGAAATCTTAAAAGCTAACTGCCAACAAAATCAGGTTGTAGAAGTGTGGGACAGGGCCTTGGCAGAGCTGTCCCACTGTCTGCTTCTGAACACACTATCACAAAGGAGACAGTCTACACAGAAAATGGACCTAGTTAACTCATACAGCTTAGTTGAAAATTTAATTTTCTGTTTCTTTAATAAACTTGTTATTATGAAGCAATTAAAAACATATTCTTGGGTAACATTTACTTCCACAAATGACAGTCACAGAAGACTCAGAAAGACAGAGGGCATGTTCTGTCTCCTTAAGTGATTATATGAACTTAGATTCTGATATTCCCCCATCCTCCAGGGTTTCACTGTGTAGCGCTGGTTGTCCTGGAACTAGGTATGTAGACCAGGCTGGACTCAAACTCAGATCTGCTTGCCTCTGTCTCCTGAGTGCTGGTAAGGCATGTGTCACCATGCCTGGCTGCACATTCTGTGTTCTTAATGGGGGATATAAATATGCTAGGGTGAGAGGTGAGGTAAGAGCAAGTTCTGGAAAGGCAGTGCTACTTCACTTTGCATGAAGCGATCCTGTTAAAAGCTAACTTTTTACCACAAGAGACCACCTCAGGCCCAAGGTTGTACAAAATTATGTAACCTGTGGGCCCCAAGACTGACTGTTTCTTTTCTACTTTGTTCTTCCTTCCTTCTTTCCTCACTGCAGGGTCCTGGCACTTACAGCGTCACCAAGCAGGCTCTGTGATAGACTTTAGACAGGACAATGGGAGAGCGTACACGGTAGCCCTGTTTCTCAGGACACACTCCACCCTGATGCTACCCACGGACTGGAACTATGGACAATAGGCTTTTCTTACACTATCCAAATGACTATTTCAGAGTAACATGAACATACACAGGGAACAATTTAAATATAAACAAACATTTAAAAAATATTTGAACCATCAGACACTATCATCAAGTCCTATTATGGTACAATTCCAAAACAGTAATATACTCTTTCAAGACAGTGGAGAATTTCTGATGAGGCCTTGACAGTTATGACTGAGGTTCATCAGCAGTGGCTGAGAGTCCTATTCTCCAACTGCTGACCTTGGCAGGTAGAGGACAGTCCCCACAGCTGCTGGTAACTAAGACCTGACTGCGTAGGCTTCATAATTGGTGAGTCTGCCCAGCAGGGACAGATTCCAATTAGGCAACCCAGACTACACTGGCATATAAATTAAACCAGGTTAGATGGTGGGTCCAGAGAGGGGTTTGGAGAGGCCCTTTGGTTCTGACATTCTAGGTGGTTTATGAAAAATGTGTAAGACACATGATGAAAACAATTTAATTTTCACTCTAACAGGTTTAGTAAAACATTCTCTTATCCAGTTCCTTTAATTGTTCTGTTTAATCTCTTTTAGATCATACATGGCACAGAAAGCCTTGGCCAGTTTCCAGATGAGGGACCTGCGGCTGAGGGACGAAGCTGTTCACCCACTGTCATATTTTCTGACTCCCTGCTGGAGCAGTGGAGCACTTAACCTTGGCAGCATGGTGGAATCACTTGGGAGCCTTCAAAAGCTCTGGCTGCCTGGTCCTACCCTCAGGTTCTGACTAAACTGGCTGGAGGTGCTGCCTGGATGTCCCTAGTTGATTCTAGTCAAGTCTGAGAAATGTTGCACCAGATTCTAATGTTTCTCTAACTAGAGTCATCATCTGGCACAGCAGGGACCTTGGGTTCTGGCCTGGGCTTTGGCCACATCCACATGGACTAAAGGTAATTTGCTGAGCAGCTCTGTATCTCTCTGACAGCCATATATGCATATAATGCGCCCTTTAGTGATAACAGTGACCCTGTCATACTCAGTTGGCTGAAGACTGGATACAGAAAGCTGTCACTAGTTCTAATTACCTTCTCTCCACATGCTGCTTAGATCACTGTTTCTGACTGTGATATGAGGTATTACACAGGTCTGAAGAACAAACAGGATGGGAATGGTCTGGCCAGTGTTCTTTCCTTCACCCAAAGTGAAATATCTATCATAGCTGACAATTTCAAGAACATGCCCTGAAACTAGTACTGCCTGACTGCAGATTTTAAACTGAGATCACTGGTAAAGCTTTAGTTGTGAAGGGTTCTCTTTCTAAATACTCGGTGACATATGAAGTACTGAGAATACCAACTCTGTTTTACTTTAATTTCCTACCTTCTAAGTGCTAGGATGACAGGCATATAGCACCATGCTTGGTTTATGTGATGTAGGTGATAATCATACCCAGGGCTCTATGCATACTAGGCAAGTACTCTTCCAACCAAGCCACCTGGAACAAGGGCTGACTGTTTTTGACTTGTCCTAACAAAAATTTGTCACACATTTCCCATTTTCCTAACAACTCCTGGGAAATATTTTCATAGTTTCTCAGAATCTATTTTTTTAATAAATGTTATAGCTTTTAGAAATTGTAATAACGATACTGATATCTACAGTTCCTCAAGGGCTTACTGTATGCTAACAGCTGTGCTGAGAAACTGGCCACTGCTTCCTGCTGTGGTCACTGTGGTCCTACTGTGCCCTATCACTGTCCCGACATCACAGATGAGAAGGCTGAGCCCCCCCCACCCCCCGTCAAAGTACAGCTGGTAAGCGGTGGTGCTAGAATTTAACTTTAGTATGTTTGGTTTAGAGCCTTTTTCATGAGCTGGTTGCCAAACTGTCACCATAGACAGGTCCCTTTCTATCAGAGTGGACATGAATAGAAATACTATGAATTAAATATGTCTCCTACACAGTGGTAGTGATTGAAGGTGCCAAACAGTGAGCGTTTTTAGCTTTACAAAGGTAAGACAAGAAAGAGCACTTACTGTAACTAATGGCTCAGAGAGAGCATACTGCCCTGGAACTGGGCAGTTACTCAGATCACTCTACACTCAAATCTTATTTGGAATCACTTACATCATCCAAGTTTCCACTGAAAGCATGCAAAACTAACAACAACAACAAGATAGAACAGAGGCATAGAAATACATACCATGCTCTAATCTTTCATAGTCTGAATCCAGAAGAAATGTTTTAAAGCGATTAGACACATAATGAAAAGCCAAGAACTTTAGGTAATAGAGATTAAATTCAAACTCAGTTGGATACTGGATGTGAACCTGAAACACACAAACCAAGAGTAAGAGTCAAACAGAAAAGTAAAAGCCACATTATAGACGCTTAGCTGAAATACGATGGAGACCTCTGGCCATTCATCTGACAAATGCTTAAATCTCTGTTAATCCCACTGGTCGAGAAGATCACTACCACAATTTAAAGCCAAATACTTAAAAAAAAAAACGGTTTATTTATTTATTATGTATACAATACCTCCCCAGTAAACGTCTTGCATTAATGCTGCTGCACATGGCACACCTTGGCAGGGCCCACCAAAAGGTGCCCACTTTGCCTTTTGTTATCCTTCCAACCAACACTTGGGAAGTAGAGGCAGGAGGACCATGGGTTCAATGTCAGCCTTGTTTACAGGTCACACAATCTAGAAAAAGAAAGATCCCCTCATATGCTAAAGGAACGGGGAGGAATGGGTCTTTTAACATTTTTTTTTTTCTTGGTGTTTTGACACAGGAACTTAACACTGCAGCCCAATCTGGTCTAGAATTCATTAGGTAGCGTGGGGGTTGGGGAGCTGGGCCTGAACCTGCTGGGCTCCTCCTGTTTTAGCTTCCAAGATGCTGAGCAACCAGACCCAATTTTCACCTTATTTTTGTCAGCTCATCATCAAGGTCCTGGACAAAGGACTATGGATGACTGGGGAGCGGATCATTGTTTCACTGTTTACATCCTATCTTAGACAAGCTGTCCGCAGCCTCTGTGAGCCAGCTCATACTGACAGAAAGTAGGCTTGTGCCTCCGTATACCAGGCAGTCCCACCCATGCTGCTCAATGCCTCCTCCCCTAGGCAGGCTTTCTCTGTGTAGCCCTGGCTGTCCTGGAACTCTCCCTGTAAACCATGCTAGCCTTGGACTCGGAGATCTACTTGCCTCTGCCTCCCGAGTGCTGGAATTAAAGGCCTGGGTAGTGCTTCTCAGTCTTAAAAGCAGCAACAGGATCTTGCTGGGTCAAGATAAGTTTCATTCATAACTGTATTTGCTAAAGGCTGTTTCTTTCTTTTTTCTTTGGTTTTTCAAGACAGGGTTTCTCTGTAGCTTAGGAGCTTGTCCTGGAACTAGCTCTTGTAGACCAGGATGGCCTTGAATTCACAAAGATCCTCCTGCCTCTGCTGGGATTAAAGGTGTGTGCCACCACTGCCTGGCTGCTAAAAGCTGTTTCTAATGAGTATTACAGGCAGCCTGTCTAAAGGTCAGCTTTTGGGGCTGAAGAGATGGCACAACTGAGTTCAGATCCCTAACACCCACATAAAAAGCTGGGTATGGTAACGCATGCTACAATCCCAGTGCTGGGTATGGGTAAAACATGGGATTCCCGTCGACACTGGCTGCTACAGGTCTTAGCACACGGCTGGGAAGAGTTCAGTTCACACGGATGGAGGTGACATGGGAGTCCACGAGGCTGTAGGCTCTGGGCTGTGTTGTACTGGCTGTCAGAAATGATTTGTAATGGCCAGTGTCGACAGGATCTTCTCCCAGGCACCACAAGGGAAAGAAATAAAAACTTTCTACAACTCCATTGTCAAGTAATAGGAACTGTGCACGTCCTGTTTATCATGTTCCACAACCCTCTTGCTTGACACCTGCAGTAGTGATGTGTGTCCTACATGTGAGGCCAGGTACAGAGATGAGGCTGTGGTCCAGTCTCCTGTCAAATCCTTTGCCAGGACCTATACCTTGTGTTTGTCTCTGCTACAACATGTATGTGACTTTGAAAGGCTGGACTTTGCCCACCCCTGTCCTACTTTAGTGAGACACAAGGCATACTTCTAATGCCTGTCCTTATTGCTTTAGAGTAGTTAGCTTTGAGGACAGAGAAAAATCATAGCCAGCAGATTGTAGCTAAAATGGAAACTCCTCTGCCCTCTAGAAGATTCTACCTTAAGCACATATTACTTTTTGTGTTGTGAAGTCAACTGTGTGATACTTTTCTGTTGACTAAATAGCCAAAGACAATGCACAGAAAGTTTTTTGTTTCTGCACAATAAAGGCAATATGCAGAAAAAAAAGGGACATGGGATTCCCTAGGGTTTAGTAGCTAGCAAGCCTAGACAAATTGGTACTTCCAGGTTTGGTGAGATCCTGACTAAAATGTCTAACAAAATAAGGTGGAGGAGCCATTGGGAATGATACTGTGATATCACTCTCTGTCATCCACACGCACCTGCATGTGCAAGCACACCTGGATACACTCATGCATTCATATACATAACACAATAAATACAGTCTTTCTCCCTATGCTTAACTTGGACACAGACATGGTTAGCTGAAGAAAGCAGGTATGTGTGCAATATGTTGACTGCTCCTAATAAACTAATGGGAATTTTAAGTCATGACCTAGATTTTAAATCTAGCAAACTACTTGTGTCTGGAGTTTGACTCAAGAGGTCAAAGACTCAACCTATTGCTGCCTGTTTCCTAAACCAGTATAATTTCAAACTGTTTTCTAAAAAATTATCCTTATACTCACAAGTAAGTGTAGCTTTAACCACTCATCAGACTACTTCTCTTTGCAGCAGACAAAGACTATTAACAGAGACTAAGTGACTACTGGGTGTCTAACCTCCAATGACACTTCTTCAAGGCAACTTCTACACCTCAAATTCAGGGACACTGGAGGAAAAGAGGGGTGCGGAGATTATAAGAGCCAGAGACGTGGGAAACCTGATGTTAGATAGTGTCCTCTACACATGAAGAGAAAATGAACCCATGAACTCTCAATATGGGTGTCTGAACAACACCAGCATGACAACACCGGCTGACAAGCCCCTGCTGACAGGAAATTCCACACAGTTCAACACCTAGATGAAGAACTACAGGTGGATGATGGCTGTGAAGGAAGGAAGAGTTCATTTCCTCCAGGGATGAGGATGAGCTCCTACATAGGTTGTCCAATCCCAAGGGGTCAGCCCTGGATATGTGTACACATAAAAACAAAGCTAAACAAGCACAATAGCGCTTTCTCTCTCTCTCTCTCTTTACACACACACACACACACACACACACACACGTAACAATAATTGAAGAGATCATGAATTTGGGAGGGGAGACAAGGGAGGAACTGGAGGGGTGGGAGTGATGTGGATGCACTATTTACGTATGAAGCTACCAAAAACACCCCACCCATTAAAAATAAAATTTTACCATCTGGTTAGACCCCTAGATTTCTGTGATAAGTTCTCTCTACTGTCTTCTTTCTCTCTCACACATACAGTATTTTCTTCTTGTCTTTTTGATTGCATTAAAAGTGTCTGAAGCATACATAGTGGACCTGTAACTGTGGTGCCTCTTTCTTGACATATTCTGAATAACGGGGAATGTGACTCCTTTGCTAACTGTAAACATCTGTCGTTAAGTATGAGTTTTCTCATTTGTAAAGATAAAGGACTAGACTCCATGAGTTTCCTGTGACTACAGTATAAAGAACAACTAATTAGAAAGACTAGGACTAGTTGGACAGTTTATAGTTATAATTAAATAAAACTCAAACTGACAACATTATTTTAGAGCATTACCCTGGACATAAAAATAAGTTTTTCTGGCCTGTTGTGGTAGCATGTGCCTGTAATCCCAGCACTTGGGAGAGAGAGGCAGATGGATCTCTTGGGAGTTCCAGACTAGCAAGTGAGACCTTGTCTTATTTTCCATTTCTGTAATGGAAAATAAATTATAAAAACATTTCCCTCTCTTGCTTTGTTAGCCCTTCATCAACTATATCCTAATCCAACAATTCTCATTCAAATGAGACTTTCTGCATTTTTTGGGGTGGGGGAGATTTAAGGAGACAGGGTCTCATTTTGCAACTCTGACTGACCTAGTCACCATGTAAAGCAGGGTGGCCTCAAATTCAGAGATCCATCTGTCTCTGGCTCTCAAGTGCAGGATTAAAGGTGTGTGCAACCATGCTTGGCTTTTGTTTTTTTCTCTTCTGGTGGTGCTGGGGACTGAATCCAGGGTCTGCACATAGCAAGCAAGTTCTGAACTGCTGAGCTGAGCAACACCCACACCCAGTCTTCCTGGTCCCTTCTCAAGCAACACTCAGACTTCTGGTTTCCTCCCTGTCCTGTCCTTTGATGTCATGTAAAGCTTTCTAGTTCAAGCATTTGGCTTAGAACCAGGGCACACACTGAGAGCTGGTGACTTATAGAGTAGGACAGCCAGACAGTGAAGGGGACAAGTGTATGAGGATGGCACCTGGCTCTTTATCATCTGAGCCTTAGGGAGGAAGAAACTGCAGTGGAAACCAGATGGGGTAGGCTACAAGGAGTAATCACAGGCCAGCCCAGCCCAGGCTCATCATTTCCAGGGGAAGAAAGGTTCAGGCTTCTACTAGGATCCGGCCCACAAAAACGTTTGAAGGATACTTTAATGCTACTCTTAGTGACTATTTTCTTCAGAACCCTCCTGTTTCACAAGTATGTGAAGTTTTTCCTAAATATTCTGTTATTTAATATGCTTAGGAGAAGAATTTTGAAAACTTTCCAAGAAACCACTGATTTGCTCCTTGTCACTATGAATGAAGGTGTGGGCAGTAGAGCTTTCTAAGGAGAAAATGTGCCCGTTTTGCTGTAATACATTTGTGTAAATACACAAATAAAATCTGTCTGCCTTATGTCACTAAGCACAATTATCTGTGAATGATCCATGCTACTTAGTTATCTGCTCATGCTTCTCTTATTACAGATGGTATTCCACTGTACTGATGACCACACCTACTCCCCTGTGGGCAGAGGGAGCTTTTCCATACTGGGCTACTGCACACAGAGTTGCTATAAAGAGGTGTGCTGCGAGTGTGCGGAGACTGACGCTTTCACCTCTCTGTAAACTGCTGAGAATTAAATGACTGAGTCAAAGATGTATATTGGTGATTACGGCATAAACTCTGGTGATGTTCATTTCTAATATGGGTAATCAATTAATCCCTCCTGGTGTGGAAGAATTGTCTGTATTCTGTCAATTATGTTTTAAATAAATGCTGATTGGCCAGGCAGGAAGTATAGGTGGGCTAACCAGACAGGAAGTAGAGGTGGGGCGATGAGAACAGGAGAAGTCTGGGAAGAAGGAAGCTCTTCCTCCAGTCCCTTCTCTCCCACCTAAGAAGCAAGATGTGACCTGCCCCGCTGAAAAAGGTACTGAGTCATGTGACTAACATATATAGGAACAATGGGCTATATAAGTTACAATAGCTAATATGAAGCCTGAGCTAATGGGCCAATCAGTTTATAACCTAATGTAGACTCTCTGTGTGATTTTCTCTGGGACTAAACGGCTGAGGGACCGGGCAGGACAGAAACCCCCAACAAGCTGGCCCTTATGTTACACGCCCCCCTTTTTTCCCTGTAGTTAGCCTAGCTAGGGGTTCATCAGTTTTACTGATCTCAAAGAAAATTTTTGGGCTTCATCAATACTTTTCATTATTGATCATAAGATTTTCAGAGCATCAAGGCAAGTATGCATCAAACAATTTAACCTTATGTAGTGTTTGGGATGACAGGCATGTCAGTCAGTAAACTAACTCTACTGAATCTTGTATGTTTCTCTCAGACATCATCTAAATACTCTTTAAATGATAATCTTGTATGTATATTGCAAAAGATTCAAGGTACAGGGTTAAAGGACTAAACTGTAGGCATTTCAGTTTTATTTTACATATGTAGTATACCTGACAGTTTCACTTACATAAGTAAGAATTGAATATGAGATGGAATTTAGAGAAATATAAATTTATTGTTATTTTTGTCCATGTGCCATTAGGTTCTTTGTAAAACTTAAAAGACCCATAAAAAATCTGCAATGGGAAGGAAGAGGAGTGGTAGAAATGTATAGCTCAATTAAAAAATAAAATAAAAAAACTACAACTATACTTGAGCAGTATCAGCACCTTGAGAATATGCTGCAACAAACCTGGATTGTGCTCTCAGGTGAGAAGGGATAGTAAACTAGAGTGTGCAGTGGATTATGTGAGACTTATGGTCTAAGACACACTAATGACAATTAAATAGCTGGGTGGTGGCGGTGCACACTTTTTTAACCCCAGCATTCGGGAGACAGAAACAGGTGGACTGCTGTGAGTTCCAAGCCAGCCTGGTCTACAGAGTGAGTTCCAGGACTGTACCACAGAAAAACTGTCTGTGTGAGCCTTGTCAGTTTGGTTGCTCACCTTCCTGGACCTGGGGGGAGTTGGGAGGACCTTGGACTTAACATAGTGAAGGGAACCCTGATGGCTCTCTGGCCTGGAGAGGGAGGGAGTGGGGGTATGGGTGGAAGGGAGGGGAGGGAAGGGGAAAGAGGAGGGGAGGAGACGGAAATTTTCAATAAAAAAATGAGGAAAAAAAAGAATGGAGTGAGGCCACTATTCATCTTGAGAAAACTCTGAATGGCACCCATTTAAAAAAAAGACCTTACAAAGTAAGATTTAAAAAAGACTAACAGTGTATCTTGTACTGTGCTAGCCCATCATATAAGGCTTTAGAACTCATGATATTAAAAGACAATGGAAAACTTTGTTTTAAAACCATTTATGTGAAGTTTGTCAGTTTTCAGCTGAATAGGAAGCAGGCAACAGTCTCGAATATACCATGAAGCCATTAGTTACAACTATTTTACCAATATACATGGCTGAATTTTAGAGTAACCAATGTCTGGGGGCAGCTTGACCAATCCCGTGACATCACAAGGAAGGAACCAGTCTTAAATAAGCAAAATAGCTTTTGCATTTGGTTTGGGACCTTCACAGTGTTGACATAGTAACTATGAGGAGGAACATGATTACATCAGGCTAGAATGAGCCAATTTACAATGTAAATAAACTCTGAAGGCACATTCAGCACTGACTGGTTCTCAAAGAGGGACAGAATGAAAAGGTTCTAGGACATGGTTAAGGATTATTCAATACTGAATTAAAAACTTCACATTTTCATTCATATTATACATATTTTCCCCTTTGGTACTATGTTTTTAAAAATTAATAATTATTTTAAAAAACATTTATCTATTTAGTATATATGTTTGTGGAGGTGTGAAAGGGCAGGACAGTGCAGAGTTTCTTCCATCTTGTATTCTTGCTGAGGCCATTTTAGGTTTAATTAGAAATTGATCTCCTTCATGGAAACTCCCACGGAAAGTTACCCAACTTTATTTTAGGGATCAGAGGTCAAGATGCCCCAGCTAACTTTTCCAAGTTTCTGTTAAACTTCTTTTTTTTTTTTTTACTTTTTAATCTTTTTTATTGAATTTATTGAGCTATACATTTCTTTGCTCCCTTCCCTTTCTCTTCCTCCCCTTAAATCCTCTCCCATGGTCCCCATGCTCCCAATTTACTCAGGAGATCTTGTCTTTTTCTACTTCCCATTTAGATTAGATCTATATAAGTCTCTCTTAGGGTCTTCATTGTTGTCTAGGTTCTCAGGTATCATGAATTGTAGGCTGGTTTTCTTTGATTTAAGTCTAGAAGTCCCTGATGAGTGAGTACATATGATACTTGTCTTCCTGGGTCTGGGTTACCTCACTCAATATGATGTTTTCTAGATCCATCCATTTGCCTGAAAATTTCGAGATGTCATTACTTTTTTTCTGCTGTGTAGTACTCCATTGTGTAAATGTACCACATTTTCCTTATCCATTCTTCGATTGAGGGGCATTTAGGTTGTTTACAGGTTCTGGCTATGACAAACAAAGCTGCTATGAAAATAGTTGAGCACATGTCCTTGTAACACGATTGAGCATCCTTTGGCTATATACCCAAAAGTGGTATTACTGGGTCTTGAGGAAGATTGTTTCCTAATTTTCTGAGAAATTGCCACACTGGCATCCAAAGGGGTTGTACCAGCTTGCATTTCCACCAGCAATGCAGAAGTGTTCCTGTTACCCCACAACCTCTCCAGCATAAGTTGTCATCAGTGTTTTTGATCTTGGCCATTCTTATATGTGTAAGATGAAATCTCAGAGTTGTTTTGATTTGCATTTCTCTGATGACTAAGGATGTTGTCTTTCAGCCATTTTAGATTCCTCTGTTGAGAGTTCTCTGTTTAGGTTTGTACTCCGTTTTTTTTTTATTGGATTATGTGATCTTTTGGTGTCCAATTTTTTGAGTTCTTTGTATATTTTGGAGATCAGACCTCTGTCTGATGTGGGGTTGGTGAAGATCTTTTCCCATTCTGTAGGCTGTCTTTCGTCTTTTCGTCTTGCTGACCATGTCCTTTACTTTACAGAAGCTTTTCAGTTTCAGAAGAATTTATGAATTGTTTCTCTCAGTGTCTGTGCTACTAGGGTTATATTGAGGAAGAGGTCTTCTGTGCCAATGTATTTAAGTGTACTTCCCACTTTCTCTTCTATGAGGGTCAGTGTGGTTGGTTTTGTGTTGAGGTCTTTGATCCATTTGGACTTGAGTTTTGTGCATGCTGATAGATATGTATCTATTTTCATTCTTCTACATTTGATATTCAGTTACGCCAGCACCATTTGTTATTTTTTTTACCATTTGATGTTTTTTGCTTCTTTGACAAAAATCAGGTGTTCATAGTTATATGGATTAATATCTGGGACTTTGATTTGTTCCATTTGCCCTCCTGTCTGTTTTTATGCCAGTAACAGGCTGTTTTCAGTACTGCAGCTCTGTAGTAGAGTTTGAAGTCAGGAATTGTGTTGCCTCCAGAAATTCCTTTATATTGTACAGGATTGTTTTGGCTATCCTGGGTTTTATGCTTTTCCATATGTAGTTGAGTATTGTTCTTTCGAGGTCTGTGAAGAACTTTGCTGGCATTTTTATGGGCATGCATTGAATCTGTAGATTGATTTTGGTAAGATTGCCATTTTTACTATGTTAATTCTGTCTACCCAAGAGCATGGAAGATTTTTCCATTTTCTGGTGTCTTCCTCAATTTGTTTCTCCAAAGATTTAAAGTTCTTGTCATACAAGTCTTCCACTTGTTTGGTTAGAGTTACTCTGAGATATTTTATGCTATTTGTGGCTCTTGTGAACGGTGATGTTTCTCTGATTTCTTTATCAGCCCATTTATCAGTTGTGTAAAGGAGGAATACTGATTTTTTTTTTTAGTTAACCTTGTATCCTGCTGCATTACTGAAGGTGTTTATGAGTTGTAGAAGTTCCTTGGTAGAATTTTTGGGGTCGCTATGTAAACTATTGTATCAACAGCAAATAGTGAGAATTTGACTTCTTTTCTGATTTGTATCCCCTTGATCTCCTTTTGTTGTCTTATTGCTCTAGCTATGACCTCAAGAACTATATTGATTAGACATAGTGAGAGTGGACAACCTTGTCTTCTTCCTGATTTCAGTGGTATCGCTGTGAGTTTCTCTCCATTTAGTTTGATGTTGGCTGTTGGCTTGCTGTATATTGCCTTTATTATGTTTAGGTATGTTCCTTGAATTCCCTGCTCTAAGACCTTTATCATGAAGGGATGTTGTATTTTGTTGAAAGCTTTTTCAGCATCTTATGAGATGATCATGTGGTTTTTATTTTTCAGTTTGTTTACATGATGGATCAATAGATTTTCACATGTTGAACCATCCCTGCATCTCTGGGATAAAGCTGACTTGATCATGGTGGATGATGGCTCTGATGTGTTCTTGGATTCAATTTGCCAGTATTTTCTTATTTTTGTATCAATGTTTATGAGTGAGATTGGTCTGTAATTCTTTCTTAGAAATGTCTTTATGTGGTTTGGATATTAGGGTAGCCTCATAAAAAGAGTTTGGCAATGTTCCTTCTGTTTCTATTGTGTGGAACAATTTGAGGAGTATAGGTATTAGTTCTTCTTTGAATCTTGTTGAATTCTGAGCTGAAACCATCTGACCCTTGGCTTTTTATTTTTTTTTGGTTGGGAGACTTTTTTTATATTCCATCTTTATGTGGCTTATTATTATTATTATTATTATTATTATTATTATTATTATTATTATTAAAAATTTGTGCCTTGCCGGGCGGTGGTGGCGCACGCCTTTAATCCCAGCACTCGGGAGGCAGAGGCAGGCGGATCTCTGTGAGTTCGAGACCAGCCTGGTCTACAAGAGCTAGCTCCAGGACAGGCTCTAAAGCTGCAGAGAAACCCTGTCTCAACAAACAAACAAACAAACAAAAAATTTGCGCCTCCTCCCCATCTCCCATTTCCCTCCCCCTCCCTTAACTCCCCTCCCCTCCCTTTCCAGTCCAAGGAGCAGTCAGGGTTCCCTGCCCTGCGGGAAGTCCAAGGTCCAACCCACTCCATCCAGGTCCAGGAAGGTGCGCATCTAAACAGACTAGGCTCCCCCAAAGCCAGTACAAGCGGTAGGATCAAAACCCAGTGCCATTGTTCTTGGCTTCTCAGTCAGCCCTCATTGTCTGCCACGTTCAGAGAATCCGGTTTGATCCCATGCTTTTTCAGTCCCAGTTGAGCTGGCCTTGGCGGGCTCCCATTAGACCAGTCCCACAGTCTCAGTGGGTTGGCGCACTCCTCGTGGTCCTGACTTCCTCGCTCATGTTCTGGTTGGGAGACTTTTGATGACTGTTTCTATTTCTTTAGCAGTTTTAGGTCTATTTAATTTGCTTATCTGGTCTTGATTTAATTTTGATAAATATTTATCCAGAAAGTTGTCCATTTCCTTTAAGTTTTCCAATTTTGTGTAGTACAGGTTTTTGAAATATGACCTGATGATCTTCCAGATTTCCTCCATGTCTGTTGTTATGTCCTCATTTTCATTTCTGATTTTGTTAATTTGAATATTCTCTCTCTGCTTTTTGGTTGGTTTGGATAAAGGTTCGTCTATGATGTTGATTTTCTCTAAGAACCAACTCTTTGTCTCATTGATTCTTTGTATTGTTTTCTGTTGCTATTTTGTTGATTTCAGCTCTCAATTTGATTATTTCCTACCATCTAGTTCTCCTGGGTGAGTTTGCTTCTTTTTGTTCTAGAGTTTTCAGGTGTTCTCTTAAGTCACTAGTGTGGGATTTTTCCAGCTTCTTTATGTAGGCATTTAGTGCTATGAACTTTCCTCTTAACATTGCTTTTATTGTGTCCCATAAATTTGGGCATGTTATGCGGTCATTTTCATTGAATTTTAGGAAGTCTTTCTTACTTTATTTCTTCCTTAACCCACTGATCCTTCAGGTAAGCATTGTTTAATTTCCCTGTGTTTGTGGGCTGTCTGGAATTAGTGTTGCTGTTGAATTCTAATTTAAAGCCTTGGTGATCTGGTAAGATACATGGGGTTGTTCCAATTTTTTTGTACCTGTTGAGGTTTGTTTTATTACCTAGTATGTGGTCAATCTTCGAGAAGGTTCCATGAGGTGCTGAGAAGAAGGCGTATTCTTTAATTTTGGATGAAATGTTCTATAGATGCCCGGTAAATCCATGTGAGTCATAGCATGTTAGTTCCCTCATTTCTCTGTTAATTTTTTTTTCTGACTAACCTGTCTAGTGGTGAGAGGGGAGTGTTGAAGTCTCCCATTATTAGTGTGTGGGGTTTAATGTGTGATTTAAGCTTTTGAAGTGGTTCTTTTATGTATGAGGGCGCCCTTGTATTCAGGGCACAGATGTTCAGTATTGAGATTTCCTCTTAATGGATTTTTTCTGTGACTAATATGAAACGTCCTTCTTTGTCTCTTTTGTTTGATTTTAGTTTGAAGACTATTTTGTTAGGTATTAGGATAGCTACACCAGCTTGTTTCTTAGGTCCATTTGATTGGAAATTTTTTTCCCAACCCTTTAGTCTGAGGAGATGTCAGTCTTTGAGGTTGAGATGTGTTTCTTGTATGCAGCAGAAGGATGGATTCTTTTTTTGTATCAAATCTGTTAGCCTGTGTCTTTTTATAGGTGAGTTGAGTCCATTTATATTAAGGGAGTCCATTTATATTAATGACCAGTGATTGCTATCTCCTGTTAATTTAGTTTTCTTTATTTTGTATGTTTTTCCCTTCTTTGGAACTTGCTGCTGTGAAATCATCAATTGTCTTTGAGTTTTTGTTGATGTAGCCAACTTCCTTAGGTTGGAGTTTTTTTTTTTTTTCTAGTACTTTGTGTAGTGCTGGGTTTGTGGCTAGGTATTGGTTAAATCTGATTTTGTCATGGAGTATCTTGTTTTGTCCTTGTATGGTGACAGACAGTTTTGCTGGGTATAGTAGTCTGGACTGGCATCTGTGGCCTCTTAATGTCTGCATAATGCCTGACCAGGACCTTCTGGCTTTCAATGTTTCCATTGAGAAGTCTGGTGTAATTCTGATAGGTCTCCCTTTATATGTTACATGACCTTTTTTCTTTGCAGCTCTTAATATTCTTTATTCTGTATGTTTAGTGTTTTGATTATTATATGGCAAGGGGACTTTTTTTGGATCCAGTCCATTTAGTGCTTTGTAAGCTTCTTGTATCTTCATAGGCATTTCTTTCTTTAGGTTGGGAAAGTTTTCTTCTATGATTTTGTTAAATATATTTTCTGAGCTTTTGAGTTGAACTTCTTCTATACCTATTATTCTTAGGTTTGGTCTTTTCATGGTTTCCCATATTTCCTGGATATTTTAGGTTAATCTTGTTTTTAGACTTAATGTTTTCTTTGACTGATGAGTCTATTTCCTCTAATGTATCTTCAGCGCTTGAGATTCTCTCTTCCATCTCTTGTATTCTGCTGTTTATGCTTGCATTTGTGGTTTCTGATCATTTTCTTATGATTTCTGTTTCTACAGTTCTCTCGGCTTGTGTTTTCTTTATTGTCTCTATTTCAGTTTTCAAGTCTTGAATAGTTTTTTCCATATGCTTGATTACTTTTTCTTGGTTTTCTTTAAGGAATTTGTTGATTTCTTCCAATTTTTTGTTTGTGTTTTCCTCCATTTTTATTTGAGGGAATTTTTCATTTTCTCTTTTAGGGCCTCAAACATTCTCCTAAAGTTATTTTTTAGGTTATTTTCTTCTGCTTCATCTATATTTGGTTGTTTAAGTCTTGCTGTTTTAGGGCCACTAGTTTTTACTGGTGTCATGTTACTCTGCGTTGTTGTGTGTATTCTTATCTTGTCTACTCATTTTTTCCTCTGATTGGTGTAGTTGGGGCTGTCTGTTTCTCTGATGAGCAATCTTCCAGATGCCAGTGGATCCAAGGCTCAGATGGTTGCTACTCATGGTGCAGTCAGGGCCACGGTTCCGGTCACCCTGTTGGTCACTCCGCATTCCTGGAGGTCACTGGGTGCTCCCAGGGTTTGCAAGACCAGTGGGTGTTTGGGCCTGCTCCCACAGAGATTGCTTCCTTGGGGCTCTTTCTGCTGAGGGTGCTACCTTGGGCCTGCTCTGGCAGAGGTCCTGGCTCAGGCCTGCTCCCTCGGAGGTTCTGGATTCATGTTCGGGACCTGCAGACGTCTCTGGTTCTTGCCTACTCTCTCAGAGATTCCAGACTTGCACCAGGACCTGTAGAGATGCTGGCTCAGGCCTACTCCCTTGTGGACCACAGAGGTCTCTGGTTCTGGCCTATTCCCTCAGTGGTTGCTCCCTTATACTTGCTTCTGTGCAGTTTGCTGTCTCAGGCCTGCTCTGACATAGGTAGCTGACTTAGTCCTGTTTCCATAAATGTCCCTGGCTTGGGCCCAGTCCTGCAAAGGTCTCTGGCTCTGGCCTATTCCCTTGGTGGTCCCAGACTCACACCCAGACCAACAGAGGTCTCTGGTTCCAGCCTACTCCCTCGGAGGTCCCAGACCTATGCTGGGACCTGCAGAGGTCCTGGCTCAGGCCTACGCCCTCGGAGGTCCCACTCTGTTATACTTCTTGCTTGTACAAACCTCCCCTTCCAGTTAACTGCTTCTTTCAGCTTCTGTTAAACTGCCTTCTTGCAAAACACCCCCCTGCAGCTGCTGAGTGTTATACCCAGGATGTGCTTTTTGCCTTATAAAAACCCCTTGTTCTAAGTGCTCAGGGCTACCCTTGGGTCCTAAATACCTGCCTGTGCAGTCCCAGGTATTATAAAGACTTTCAGTTGACTATAAACGGTTATCTGAGTGGTCATTTCTGGTGGGCTCCCTGTAACACATCTGCACATGTGCTTATGTGTGGAGGTCAGAGGACAATGCACAGGAGTGGTGCTCTCTTATCAGATGGGCTCTTGGGACTACACCCGTGTTCTTAGGCTTGGTGGGAAGCACCTTTTCTCTCTGACTCATTTTGCTAGCCCTGGTATTGTGTTTTAAAAATAAATTTTAGGTAAAAATTTCATTTTTATGTTTTGGTTATATTTTTCTTTTGAAAGATTTGGCTCAATTATTTCAAGGAAAGGAAGCATCCTGTCATGATATCACTTCAGTTAGGTCAACTACTTTTAGAAGTAAAAAAACTGCAGATGTTGCTATTACGAAACAGTGATCTAGCATTTCTCTTCATCTGACACCTGGATGTACTGGCATAAACAATGGCTTTTTATATGATGAGGAATTTCTAATTTAGGAATGGTGCTTCATCTGTTTTCTTTGTAACTTTGTTAGTACTAATAGACACAGCCTTTTGAATTCAGTGTGTTATAAATGGTTAAACAAGCTGGGAACACATTTTACCCTGGGAAAATTTGCTTGTATCTATGAAATTCTGAACTTATTTTTGTATTGTTATTGGGCCTGCTTCTGTTTTGTGTACCAAAAAGTCTGAAGACAGCACTAATTAAAATTATTTGGTAAAAGTATGGGGCCTGTAAAACACTATTCACTTGAAAGGCATTCAAAGAAGGCATTTTTCTAATGCCTCAAACCAGTGTGCAGGAGATGATGAAACAACTACCATATAATTAAGTCAGCGAGAGACAGAGCACTATCTGCTAACTACTTAGATTTCTGTTTTCAAATGATAAAGTCTCTCTTTGAGATAAGATAATTTACTTAAACCAAGTTGACACCTATCAAGGTCAAGCCCCAAAAGTGTCACAGTTAAGGTCACACACACCCTTTGTTAAGGTATTTTCAGACTGGGAGGTGGAGGAGCACACCTTTGATACCAGCACTCAGGAGGCAGAGGCAAGCTAGCTCTGCAAGAGCTAGTTCCAGGACAAGAGCTAGTTCCAGGACTGCCAGAGCTATCCTGTCTTGAAAAACAAAAACCAACCAAACAAAAAGACCTATTATATACAAGGCAGATTCAGGCAAATTTAAAAGAATAATACTTAAGTTGAAAAGTTTTAACATGTCACAGCTAGAACTGATTACATAGTCCAGTCTTTAGACCTTGAAGTTACATTTTGTTGGTCATGAAGCCCTCACTTGCAAACAATTTTTAATTAAAAGTTGGCTTCATTTTTCATTGGGGCCAAGTAGTTCATACATATACAACGTTTAATTTTTACCTATTTAGAAAAACAGTTATGAGAAGTTTAATTTTTATGCCAGGTTGCTTTAATAACCATACTTTGAAAATTTAGCATTTATTATAGTTTATTCTAAATCTAGCAGGCATATAATTTATATCTCATTGTAGTTATGTTATATAATTTAAATCTCATTGTAGTTATGTTAAAGAATTTTCCCCCTTCAAGTTACAGTTTTACTATGCAGGTATGGCTGGCCTGGAACTTGCTATGCAAACCAGGCTGGAGTGGAATAATTTGTGGGTATCCTCATGCCTCTACCTTCTGAGTGCTGAAATTATATCACTATATATATAGTGAAGTGTATCTTAAAGGTAGGTAAAACAAAACCCCAGAAATGAATGGGGAGAGGACAACATAGTAACAGGCCAAAACCAGTTCAGCAGAATACTGAAGACGAGAGACTGGAGGGAGAGTGGTAATGGCTGGCAGAGGAAAGCAGTGGGAATCCTGCAGAAGGAAATTGATTTCAGACTCTAACTAGCCTGCTGAGGATACAGAGAAGCCCCCTAAACAGTATTTAAGGTGAAATGGGGCTAAGCAGCTAGACCCCAGAGTCCTTTCCTGCCTTATGTTATCATGATAACCCTTTTCAGAGTAAGAGACTGGATGGTTAGTTTCTGGAAAAAATATACTAGACAAATCCCAAGCTTGAGACTACTAGATGCAGTTTGGTTAGTGAAGAGATGTGACTGAAAACAGCATGGGAAATTGTCTATCTCCTGAACTGGAATGTCATGGGTATCTTTTCTGCCCTAATGCTAGTGACAGCCAAGCTCACCAGCCTGTCTGGTCATAGCTTTACAGATCTTTGCTGGAAGACTGCTGCTGTTTCCTTTCTCTGAAAGTCAGGGTACTGAGATGTGTCACTTTTTCCTACTTAAATAAACATTCTATAAAGTTTCTTTAAATTCTTCTGTGTAAGCATCAGTTTGATTAGTTTTAGTCATGATACATATGAGTTACCACCATTGAAACTAGGATACAGAGCAGTTCCCAATCCTCATACCTATATAGATGAGAGCTAAGAGACTCACTTTTCTCCTCTGGCCACAGGTAAGCACAACTGTCCCATAAAATATCCTTTATCTATGAGTCAAAAGGAATACAAATAAAAAGGCTAATATTCAAACAGAGAACATATATATATTATTTCTTGCAAAGAGTTTTAAAGTTTAAGTTCCCCTGTTATCAGCACTCCACATCCTGTTTGGCAGGCGGGCTAAGACTACAGTACAGTACTTTTTCACAAAAACAGAAGAGAGCAATCAGGCACTGCCCCATGTATGTATGGGGAAGGGGAATAGAAAATCACTGCTAGTGGCTATAGAGTGTCTTGTGGGTGATAAAACAAGTCTTAAAATGGTGGTGATAATTTTGCAACTCTGTGAATGGAAAATGGAACTTAACATTTAAAATAGGATAACTGTATGATATATAAATGAGAATTCAATGAAGCTATTATTTTAAAAAGCAAATGATTAACATAATAAAAACAGAACAAAATATAGTCATATGCTGAGTTGGCCTTTTCAGAAGACCTACTTTCATTTCTGAAACTGTCTTCACCTTTCCTCCCAGTACATATTTCAGAGATTCCCTGCTATTTCTGACATGGGAGAACCCACTTATCCTCCTAGATGACATGGGAGAACCCACTTATCCCCCTAGATGACATGGGAGAACCCACTTATCCCCCTAGATGACATGGGAGAACCCACTTATCCCCCTAGATGACATGGGAGAACCCACTTATCCCCCTAGATGACATGGGAGAACCCACTTATCCCCCTAGATGACATGGGAGAACCCACTTATCCCCCTAGATGACATGGGAGAACCCACTTATCCCCCTAGATGACATGGGAGAACCCACTTATCCCCCTAGATGACATGGGAGAACCCACTTATCCCCCTAGATGACATGGGAGAACCCACTTATCCCCCTAGATGACATGGGAGAACCCACTTATCCCCCTAGATGACATGAAACAGGGCTGCAGTGCCAGTGCTGTGTTCCTAGGTCAATTTTGCCTTCATGATGAAAGCTTAGTAGCACCCTGTTCTTCATTCCAATCCTGAGCAAGGACCCAGCAAGGGAGTCTAACTGCCATGTCTAGAAAGATGGAGAGAACTGGGAACGATTTATTCTCTTCTCCCTTCCCTGCATTTGACTGGGTCACACAGTATGGCCTCTTTATCAGCTGCAGTTTGGTTACTTCACTAACCTAAGCATGACTCTCAATCCTATCAGCCTGCCTGGCTGGGCCTATTTATTTCTCAAGGGATGAGGCTCTTATTCTTGTGCCCATGCATGTGGTAGAGCGTATCCAAACTGGGAAGACCACAATGTGGCATTTCAGGGCATGTCATACATATAGACTTTTGCTGTTTAGTCCACACTTTGTGGAGCATGCTCTAACTAACCAGTTAAGAGTGCTGACTCCCTTATCTGGAGTTAGTTCAACAGCCAGATCAACATTTCTAATTTCAGAGACTGAAATTTTCTCCTCCAATCCCAGCATGTCTTATGATTGAGCTGTGGCAGCAGTTACCAAGCAGTGTGTCCTTTGCGTCAAGTCATTCTAAGCTTGCTTCACTTACCTGGTGCACACAGTCTAAGAATTGCAAGAAGATGGGAGCAAAGCCACTGCCCTGGGAGTTAAGGGCCAAGCTGCCGCGCTGGCTGAATTTATGACCGAAGGAGAGCCACTCCTTTTCAGTCAGCACCCGGAAGCCTTCAACTGTCCTGTAGAAAGGGTCGCTGAGCAGCTGCGCCAGGGACGTCACCTACGTCAAGAGCAGGACGGACACTTCATTAATTTTAGAGCTAAACAAGTCCTGTTGAACTTTCTTTTGATGACAGTTAATTCACATGCAAAGTTACCTGAACAGCAAATATGTTGACTAGCTGCTCCAGGATGGATAATCAAATAAATTTTAAAACTTTACAGTAATAACAAAAACCCAAATTCACTTTGGCTACATGTTTTCTTTTAGAGAATTAAGATTTTAATCCTTTAACTGGCTAGTTTGTTGACTATGATACTAGGCAATCAGTTCAAACCTATTCTACTCTTTGGCAGGAGTAGGTAAATGTCTTAATGTTGCTGACATTCACACACATTTTCTTTTTTATTCTGGAGTAAACACAGGCTAGAGAGCTAGGGAAAGAATGAGGGAAAGCCCGGAGGGTGGTCCATGTTGCACACTGTTAGTCAAGGGCTCTAGCTGCAAGTCTGTATGGTGTACCTAAGGAGGATGAGGATATCTGAAGCTTGACCCAAAGCTGTGTAGGGGCAGTGCTGCCTGATGGCTTGTCAGGGGCTCTTTAGCAGGGGCTTTGTCTGTCCATACACATTAGTCATTATATAAAATAGCTTCAAAGGTGAAACACTGAGAAATGTGTGTAATGGTTTACTTGTGTGGTGATGTCCCAGCCTTCTTCTAGACACACCAAAGCGGAAGACCCACTCTCAAGGACTTCTGACACAACCACAGCCAGCTGCAGTACTCTGTGAAGCTAAGAGAGAAAAGAAGGGCACAGTTAGAGCAAGCACTTGATTCTCTTTCTTGACTTATTGTAATTTGCATAATATAGAATGAAAATAAGAATTATTTATTCACTTGTTTTTAGTGTGTATGTGTGTGTAAGTGCAGGCCTCTGTGTTCTGTGGAGTGTGTGTGTGTGTGGGGGGGGGACAGAGGGCAATTCTTGGGGGTTAGTTCTTGCTATCTTCCAGGATCAGGGGTTAAATACACGCCATCAGGTCCACGCACAGATGCCTCTAACCACTGGCTTCCTCGAAACAATTTCAGATTTATAGTGCTTGCTGTAACACTTGATACTGTTTTTTCAAAGTACTTTACGATCTTACAACAGCACAATTCTCAAGGTAAAACAACTGTTTCTGCATTACATTTTTCAGGGGAGTGGAAATATAAGACCAATATGGAAATATGCTTCTTATTTCTTAATATCGATAAATCTATTTTATGGGCACTGAATGACTGACAATTCCCATAACTACTTTTCAAATAATTGCAGTTAGGAGGCCAGGGTCAGAGCCCTGCTTCTCATGTTTCAGTCAGCCCTAAGCAAGGGCTGTGACTAGTAAGGCTACTGATTACATCTTTTTTTTATTATTTTATTTTATGCATATGGGTATTATTTTCCTGTATTTTTGTCTGTGTACCGCTATGGTGTCTGCTATCTGTGGAGGCCAGAAGAGGGCACTGGTGGATGTTAGCTGCTATGTGGATACTGAGATTTGAACTCAGGTCTTCTGGAAGAGCAGCCAGTGCTCTAAGCCACTGAGCTCTCTCTCCAGCCTCATACTGCTGCTTTTTTATTATTTTGTTTACTCTGCATTATGAGCTATGACCACTGACTAAATTAAGCTCCTTTGTATTATTAATGCCTTCTACACTCCCCAAACATTCCTATTTTCAAGAAACAGCTTGGTAATGGTATTCTTACAACCTTCTCTTGTGTCCTGAATGGTTCATACTTACATATTTTAATAACTGGCCAGTTTACTTCTGATGGCATTAAAAGTTTCCCTTATTTATAAAGCTTACATATGCTGTAGGGACCTGTAATGTGGCACTAGCTGATCAGAAGCAGAAGTCAGACTCACTATCAATTTTGGAGAATCAAACAATGGCGTGGGACAATTGTCTGTATTCTGTCAATTATATTTTAAATAAACACTGATTGGTCAGTAGCCAGGCAGGAAGTATAGGCAGGACAACCAGGCAGGAAGTAGAGGTGGGTGAACGAGAACAGGATAATTCTGGGAAGAAGGAAGTCCCCTCTGTAGTCGTGACCTGGCCACAGAAGAAGCATGTGATTGCTTCGCTGAAAAAGTTACTGAGCCATATGGCTAACATAGACAAGAATAATGGGCTAGTATAAGTTATAAGAGTTAATAAGAAGCCTGAGCTAATGAGCCAATCAGTTTGTAACTAATGTAGACCTCTGTGTGATTTCTTTGGGACTTAATGAATGCAGGAACCAGGTAGGACAGAAAACTTAAGTCAACAAAAAAAGATGAGATGAAGCACTTGAACAAAAGAACCATGTACTGTTTAAATAGTTAAAGTTCTTGCCAAGTCAAATTAAATATAAGCACATTTAAAGATCTATTTATTTAAAAAATATGTGTGTGAGTATGGTGTATGGCATAGTATGTGTGTGCTTGAGGAGCCTGTGAATGTCAGAAGGAGGTATTGGATACTCTGGAACAAGAGTTACAGGCAGTTGTGAGCTACCATGAGGATGCTGGAAACCAAATCTGGGTAAGAGCAGCAAGTGTGCTTAAGTGCCAAGCCATCTCTCCAACTCCTTATTTTTTTTTGCAAAAGATTATTTTATTATTTTAACTACATTTGTGTGTGTGTGTGTGTGTGTGTGTGTGTGTGTGTATGTGTGTGTATGTGTTTGCCATACACATGCAGGTGCCTTTGGAGAACAAAGGTGTCAGAACTCAGAGCTGGTTTTATGGGCAGTTGTTAAGTCACATAAAGTGGGTGCTGGGAACTTGGGTTCTCTACAAGAAGAGGGCATGTTTTTAACTGCTGAACTTCTCTTTAGCCCAGGCAGATATACTTAAATATGACATGTCAGATCCTGCTGCTGAAGATACTAACCTCTCTGGTTTAGAACACTGAGAAGTCAAGCTGGACCAGTCTAGTGCTCAGACTGCTTGAAGGTGCTATGCTATGCAGGTTGCAGGGGAAAGAATTATCCTCCACAGCCTTAGTCAGCTGTGGTTCCTGTATGTAACACTACCAACTGGACAGGTAAGATAATGCCCCTCGAAAATACTGGCAAGTCTGACTGAGGGTAACCTGTTGCACCTGACTGGATTTGAGGCCTGCTACACAGAAGAAAATTCATGTCTGCTTATTGTAAAACTGGGTGAAAGCCCATGGCCAGGGAGGTCATAGGTTCTAGTAGGAAGGCTACTACTGTTGTTTATCTAGGTAACCACGTTCTACCTGTCAAACTGCCTTCTATATAATTCGTTCATGCCCACAGAGTAGTGTTGTCATTAGCTTGGTCAGGAAGCGTCTGTGTGCAGTTGGTAGTGGTAACTGTAGAGACTTAACTGGTAAAAGTGATGAGAAAGATTGACTGTTGACTGTTTAGCCCTAAATGGAGCATCTATACCACATCCTCCAAGACACTGTGAACATTATGAAAGTGGAGACAGAGAGCATGTAAGATCCTGGAAGAAGGGAAGAATGTTGTGGCATCCTGTCCTTTGGAGATGACATGGCTGCTGCTCTTGGGAACTCACAGCAACTGTGACTACCTACAAAAGACCTGCACAAAACTGGGGCTATCAACATCCTATCCCACAGAGGGAGCAGGTCTCCTGAGGCCCAGCCCCTCACTGGAGATGTATATGGGTGCCTGGGGAGGAAGAGGCATTTTCTTCAGTGGAGCAACCACTGATAAGGTCCCCATGGTCTTGTAAATATGCCCTCACCATGCAATCCTAAGAAAATGCATTATATCACCAAAGGCAAAAAACAAAAACAAAACCAAAAAACCCATAAAAATAGAAGGATGTTAATTAGGAAGAGGGAAGGAATCAGCAGGGGGCCACAAATGGAATCATTAGGAGGGGGACAATGAGGGTAATAGAGTGTGAATATGTTCAAAATATACTATATATATATATATAAATGTCATATTAGGTATAATTAATAAACGCTATTAATTAATAAAGGTGTCAAATGAGGTGTAATAAAATGGCCTTGTACCATTAGTGGAAGACCTTTTATATTATGAAGTAGAAAAGACTGAGATTCTAATTGGACTTGTTGTTTTTCTATAACATAATAATTTCTATTTTCTATTTTTCACTGTTTTCTGGCATTAATGTGATTGCTGTATAACACTGAGACTATGCTATAAAACACTGCACTGTGCACCTCTAAAAGGATGAATTTTATAGTAAGAGAATTATGTTTAAAAAAAGATGTTTCTTCCCGGCAGTGGTGGCACACACCTTTAATCCTATCACTTGGGAGGCAGAGGCAGGCGGATCTCTGTGAATTCAAGTCCAGCCTGGTCTACAGATGAGTTCTAGGACAGCCAGACCTGTTACACAGAGAAACTGTCTATTTGCTTATACTATGTATGTGTACTATAGTAAGAAACTTCTGTTTATGCTCACCCTAGTGGTTGTGAGCCTAGGCTCCAATGGCTGAGCCATCTCCTCAGCTTAACATGTTTGTTTGTTTGTTTTTTGGTTTTCCAGGATAAAGTTTCTCTATGTAGACTGCCTTTGCCTTCCAAGTGGTGGGACTAAAGGCATGCACTACTATGCCTAGCTTAACTTCTAAAGTCAGGCCAACTGACTCAAAATTCATACTGAATAATTAATAAACAGTACAGATTTCATGACCAAATGTCCCAAATTTGAGTTTAAAAAATACTTTGAGCATGATATGACACAATATGCAGAATTAACTCATTTTTGAAGTAAAACACACATTTCAAACAGACCTGGGTTATTTAAGCAATCACAGGAGCAAGGTACAGGGAAAGTTCCTCATTTTTTTCCTACTACACAGCAATCAGCCTGAGTACTCTTGAAAGGATATGCTAACACAGTAGAACAACACTATTAGTACTTTAGCATTTAATTTCTGGTACAGGTCCACTTTCTAGCAAGGAACAGAACATAAAATCTATCAGAAATGTAGATGGGAATTGGGTGGTGAGGATAATTTGGAACTGGGGCTCATAGCTTAGGGCAACGTGTCAGTGAACTTCTTCCATGGGTACTCAAGAGTATTCTAAACCACCTCAGGGTAGAGAACGTATCACTGCACATGTGGCTATGTTTCTCTGTAGTTTAAGTGCCTTGATAATACTCACTGCCCTGGGTGCTGACATTTCTCGGTGTCATTACCATTTACTCCAATGACTATGAGAAATAACTCTCTCCTTGACAGATCAGAATTAGACAGGGAGTAGGGGGAGCTGGAGCTGTAACTCAGAGACAAATATCTGTTAGCATACATGGGGGCCTGGGTTTGCTCTCCAACATTGGGAGAAACAGGCAGACAGGGTACTTGGAGAAAACTGTGAAACTAGAAATTGGAGGAACTAGAGCTTGCTGCAGATAGGAAGGAACATGCACACAGACAGCAGATTATACTGCAGAGATGCTGCTCTCTGCCAAACTGGCATTACTGCCTATAATGTGCAAGTCATAAATACCTTTCTTTCTATGGTTTGGAAGAAATGTAGGCATATGTGTGCTGGCAAACCATGTTTCCCTTAAGTTCTCAATAAAAACTCAATTAGAAATGTCTTCAGGGTGATTTGCTGAATGATGACGGATATCTAATTTCCCAGACCTTAGGTAGTTTAGAGTATCTAGTAATTGATGGTTGGTGTGTGGGTGAATCTGAAATCTAGAGACACAGAAATGGGAGGTAAATGGGAGGTAAGAGAGTCAGAGGGAAAGGCATGTGGAGTCATGCAGAAATCACTTTTGTTCCGGATCCTGCTGACTGACAACAGCACAGGAGAGCTATGAATACATGACTGACTTTCTTGCACATCTCTCTTGCACATCAACAACACTCCTGCACAATATGCCCCTCTTTCAGCTACACAGAGAAAACCCTAGGTGATCAAGAATCTGTCCTCACACTTAGGCCCTACTGTCTCTTGGAACTCAGAGGCCTTTACAAGGGACACATGACAACGGAAGAAAATGGGGAGTGGAGGGGGAAAATAAAGGCTTTTCAGATGTTGGTTGTATACCCACTTAGGGTGTTCTCTGAGTACACAATAACTTTCCCCTGATGTTACCTGTGGGAACCACTCAGAATCTCCCAGGGCCTTCAGGAACGTCACTTCTGAGTCTGTAGGAATGGTGCTCGGGATACAAGCCCTCATCAGCTTCTTAAAACTGGCTTTCACTTGTCGAATTTCATGGAATTCAACAGGAACAAACTCACAGTTTAAAGCAAATTCTACCTTGAAGCTCTGAATATGAAGATACAGAGAATTAGGCAGATAAAAGAACAAAGCTTTCCCCAGGGCAATGCTTAATAATAAACACTATGTTGTTGTCAAATAGCTGCAGCCAGCTTTAGTGGTTGGCCAGAATGGCAAGTCTAGTCCTTTCTAGCGGTAGATTACTTAACTCAAACCTTTCTAGGGGTAATTACTTAGCTCAGAAATGCTGTCATTCTAAGAACTTACAGTATCTAACACCAAATACAGGGCAATTCTAAGGCCATGAACCACGAATGCCTGGGCATGGTGGTGCACACCTTTAATCTCAGTACTTGCAAGGCAGAAGCAGGCAGCGCTCTGTCTCTGTCTCTGTCTCTGTCTCTCTCTCTCTGTCTTTCAAGACAAGGTTTCTCTGTAGCTTTGGAGCCTGTCCTGGAACTCACTCTTGTAGACCAGACTGGTCTCGAACTAACAGAAATCCTCCTGCCTCTGCCTTCTGAGAGCTGAGATTAAAAGCATTCATCACCACTGCCTGACCAGGCAGATCTCAAGTTCGAGGCCAGCCTGATCTACAGAGTGAGTTCAAGTTTAGCCAGAGCTACACAGAGAAACTCTGTCTCAGGAGAAACAGACAAAGAACCAGTGACAAATAAACAACATAGTTAATCCAACAGCAAAAACTTTGTTTCCCAAGATGTACATTGTTAACTGAAGGGTAAAATATACTGTTGGAGTTCCAGAACTGAACCAACAAAATTCTGTAGTTATAAACAAATTTCTTATTATGCAAATAAAATAAATTCATTATATTAGTATCAAAAGATAAACATTATGATCTCATTGCAATTTGGTTACTTTTTAAGTCATTAAGATTTTTCTTACAATAAAATGTGAGTCTTTCTTGATCTCTAAACTGTCATTCTTTTCTTGAAACATGTATCACTTATGTTTCTTGAGTACCCTTTCATTTATGTCTTTTATTTCACAGGGAATTTATTCTGTGAGGTATGGGCTTTGCTTGTGCACATGCATGTAAAGGGACAGACACACACTCACTGATATAGGATGTCCTTCTGTATGCTGTGAATATGATGAATAAAGCTGTTTTGGCCAATGGCCAGCCAGAATAGATCCAGGTTGGAAATCCAAACAAAGATATGGAGAGAAAGAAGGCAGATTCAGGGAGACACCATATAGCTGCTGAGGGAGTAACATGCCAGGGCCATGTGGCAATATACAGATCAGCAGAAATGGGTTAATTTAATTGTGAGAGCTAGTCAGTAATATGACTAAACCATTGACTAAAAAATTATAAATAATATTAAGCCTCATAGTGATTATCTTATAAGCAGTTGTGGGACCAGATGGAACACAAAAAAGCTGCCAACTCCCCCCCGCCCCGTATCTAAAAATAGGATCTTATGCATTCCAAGTTGGCCTTAAAACTTACTAGCTGAGGACAGCCTTGAACGTCTAATCCTCCTGCTCTAGTTCTCAAGTATTGGGATTATAGGCATGTGCTACCATACCTGGTTTATGTGGGGCTGGGGATCAAACCCAGGCTTTGTGCATTCAAGGAAAGCACTCTACCAACTGAGCTTCATCCTTAGTCTCATATTTATAATTAAAGAATGATACAGGCATAGGGATGTAATTTCAGTTTGATAATCTGAAGAGACCTCTAAATTCTCATGCCAAAGAATCAATCATTCTTTTAGCCTCTTCTTGCTTTCTTTGATATCTACTAGATCATTTCTTTTTTCAAAGAGTAAAGCTGTATTCTGGAAATTGGTTGCATAACAATGTGAATATACCTAGTATTATGATCTTAAAAATGGTTCAATGGTTAAGAGCACCGACTGCTGTTCCAGAGGACCCAGGTTCAATTCCCACATGGCTGTTCATAATTGTCTGTAACTCCAGGTCCATGGTACCCCCACACAAACAAAAATTCAGGGAAAACACCAACACACATAAAATAAAAATAAATTATTAAAAGAAAGTTTAAAAACTGCTGCTATATATTTGGTTCATTTGATGTTTAATTTTGTATTTTACTTGTTGTTAAAGTCCAGTTAAAGTTTTAAGAGAGGGGGCAGATGCGTTAGTGCATATCTTTAATCCCAGCATTGGGGAGACAGGGGCAGATGGAGCTCTGTGAATTCCAGGCCAGCCTGGTCTACACTGCGAGTTCCAGGACAGCCAGGGATACATAATAGAGACCCTGTCTCAACAAACAAAACAATGGTTTTTTAAGAAGAGGACTGTAGGAGTGACTCAGCTGGTAAAGTGCTGGCTTGCAGGCATGAGGACCTGGGTTCTGTTCTCTTTCTGCTTCCTATGTTGGGATACGAAGGTATGTAGTTGTAACGGAAAATCACCAACAATAGCTAGAATATATAACATATATGAGACTTACTGATAGACACAAGTAAGAAAAAAGAGGAAGGGAAGAAAGAAAGGAAAGATCCTAAGTAGTCTGTCTTTCTTACTAATTATCCATGATCACACAGTTCTCTGAGACCTCATACAGAAAGGGAATACCAGAGGTTGAGTATTCAGATAGTCAAACCTTGGGAGGAAGCTCAGGTCATATTAAGTGTGCCAAAAACAAACACTATGCAGGCAACCTTTGCTTGCTGTTGAAGAGACTTCTGTTTTCTAGACACATAATTAACTGCTGTGTCAGAGGACATATATGCAAATTTAAATTTGAGCATTACCTAAAGGTTTCATGGCCTTTACCTTTCAGGCTGTGACTAACTGGTTGCAGCTGTCTAGGTAGTGGGGAAAGAGTTAGCCATGCCAGCCTGTTACAGCAGAGATGACTCAATTGTTGGCGTTGCAAGGCCAAGCATGTGGGTTCCTGCTGAGAGAGTAGCTTGCACATAGCCTCTGCTCTATGGTTCAGCCAAAGGTCTGTCTGGATTGCTCAGCACTAGACTTTGAGGAGATTTCTGAATTAACAGATGCTTCTACTTTATATTTGTTGACAGAAATAACATTGTTTTAGCTGAAAAAATTATATCTATTTGCCAGGTGGTGGTGATGGCATATGCCTTTAATCCCAGCATTTGGGAGGCTGAGGCAGGCAGTTCTTTGAGTTTAAGGCCAGCCTGATCTACAAAGCAAGTTCTAGGACAGTCAGGGCTACTACACAGAGAAACCCTGTCTTGGAAAACCAAACCAAAAAAATCCCACACACGTTTATTTATTATTTATTTACTTTTTGTGTGTGGAGGTGGGCACATGCCACAGCATCTCTGGAGGTTAGGGTTGTTAGCACTCCCTGTTCTGCAGGCTGAGGATTGAATTTAGGTCATCAGACTTTGTGATAAGAAGTATCTTTACCCACTGGGCTGGCTCAACATTTATTTTTTTTAATGCACGACTTGGAAAACATGAACTTAAAAAATCACTGTTGATTCTGGAAGCAAATACTATTTTTACAATTCAGAAAATCTTATATAGTAAAGCCCTTCAGCACAGTAACAGGCTAAAGTTGATTTAGCAGCTGATATTTTGAATTATCTGACATTAGAACCCATATCTCTACACATATAGGTCTGAAAAGTTTGAAAAAAATGTTACGTAAAAAACAAGGCCTTATCTTCCCTTGTCTTCAAATGCAGTGCGGCATTCTCTATCAGTAGTTCACAGAATAAAGGCTGCTTGTTTTATAAAGCACAGGTGCCTATGAGAACTGAATGAAAACAGTGGAAATACAGTCTAAATAAGCCTATTTCTCTTTTGTATTTATACTTCCTGATACCTTTTGTTTTAAAAAAGATTATGAGATCTGAACTGGTGAGTGAATGCGGACCCTGGGGCAACCTGCCCTGGAAGAGAGCACAGACCCCCTACCCCCACTTCCCTCTGCAGGCTTGTGTCCATTTCTCCCGTCCCTGTGTCTCCCAAGATTTCCCTAGTGTTCTCAGGTGTCCTGCTCCTGTTCTAAGGCCATCCACCCAGAGGAGTCAGACTCTGGCCTCCAGGCAGGTCTGAGGATTCCTGCAAGGGAGTGCGGGCTTCTTCAGATTGTGCTGCCAGACTCTGGCCACCATGCAGGTCTGAGGATTCCTGCGGAGGGGTGCTGGCTCCTTCAGATTGTGCTGCCAGGTTCGCTGTGTGGTATTCCATCCCGCCCTGCCCCCACCTTGGCCCTTTTGTCTGGGCTGCGACCCTGGGCTGCCTGGAATCCCTGATCCTGTGCCCTGACATTCCATCTGAACTGGTGAGTGAATGCGGACCCTGGGGCAACCTGCCCTGGAAGAGAGCACAGACCCCCTACTCCCACTTCCCTCTGCAGGCTTGTGTCTCCCAAGCTTTCCCTAGTGTTCTCAGGTGTCCTGCTCCTGTTCTAAGGCCATCCACCCAGAGGAGTCAGACTCTGGCCTCCAGGCAGGTCTGAGGATTCCTGCAAGGGAGTGCGGGCTTCTTCAGATTGTGACGCAAGGAATAGGTCCTCCTCTCCCACTGGGGAGATCCAACCAGTTTCAGTCACAGCAAAGATTGGTCTAGGACACCAAACGCCTCCGCGCTCCTTTTGAAGGAAGAGATGGGCAGGCGCCAATGCAGGAGCTCCTCCAACAACATGAAAGGCAACATGACATCACCACAAGCCAGACATCCCGAAACAACAAGAATTGAACACCCTACCCCAGAAGATATAGAAGAAACCGACATTAAACAGTACTTTATGAAAATAATAGAGGACCTTAAACAGGAGGTAAAAAACTGCCATAAAGAAATGGAGATGACAAACAAAAAGGTAGACGAAATAAATAAATCTCTCAAAGATACCCAAGAAAAACAAGAAAAACAAGAAAAAGCAATCAAGCAGGTAAGGGAAACAGTACAAGACCTGATAAATGAAATGGAGGTATTGAAGAAAACACAATCTGAGGGACGACTGGAAATGGAAACTCTGAGTAAACGAACAGAAACTTCAGAGACAAGTATTTCCAACCGAATACAAGAGATGGAAGAAAGAATCTCGGACTCTGAAGATACAATAGAGGAAATAAACTCACAGATTAAAGAACTAAACAAATCTAACAAATTCTTAACACAAAATATTCAGGAAATCTGGGACACCATGAAAAGACCAAACCTAAGAATAATTGGGGTAGAAGAAGGAGAAGAATTACAACTCAAAGGCCCAGAAAACATATTCAACAAAATTATAGAAGAAAACTTCCCCAACCTAAAGAAGGATGTTCCTATGAAGGTACAAGAAGCCTACAGAACACCAAATAGACTGGATCAAAAGAAAGCATCCCCACGCCATATAATAATCAAAACACAAAACATACAGAATAAAGAACAGATATTAAGAGCTGCAAAGGAAAAAGGTCAAGTAACATATAAAGGGAAACCTATCAGAATTACACCCGATTTCTCAATGGAAACCATGAAAGCCAGAAGAGCTTGGATAGATGTGCTACAGACACTAAGGGAACATGGATGCAAGCCTAGACTATTATACCCAGCAAAGCTTGCATTCACCATTGATGGAGAAAACAAGATATTCCAGGACAAAAACAGATTTAAACAATACGCAGCCACAAATCCAGCCTTGCAGAAAGTAATAGAAGGAAAATCACAAACCAAGGAGTCCAACAACGCCCACAATAACGCAGGCATCTAGCGACCCTTCGCCAGCACAACTAGAAGAAGGGAAACACACAAACTCTACTACTAAAAATGACTGAAGTTAACAACCACTGGTCATTAATATCACTTAATATCAATGGACTCAATTCACCTATAAAAAGGCACAGGCTAAGAGACTGGATACGAAAACAGAATCCAACATTTTGCTGTTTACAAGAAACACACCTCAACCACAAAGACAGACACCTACTCAGAGTAAAGGGTTGGGAAAAGGTTTATCAAGCAAATGGCCCTAAGAAACAAGCGGGTGTGGCCATACTAATTTCCAACAAAGTTGACTTCAAACTAAAATCAATCAGAAGAGATGGAAAGGGACACTTTATACTCATAACAGGAAAAATCCATCAGAATGAAGTCTCAATCCTGAATATCTATGCCCCTAATATAAGAGCTCCCACTTATGTAAAAGAAACACTTCTAGATCTCAAGGCAGCCATCAAACCACACACACTAATAGTTGGAGACTTCAACACTCCCCTCTCACCAATGGACAGGTCAATCAGACAGAAACCTAACAGAGAATTGAAAGACTTAATAGAGGTAATGAACCAAATGGACTTAACAAACATCTATAGAACATTCCACCCAAATAGGAAAGAATATACCTTCTTCTCTGCGGCTCATGGAAACTTTTCGAAAATTGACCATATACTTGGTAACAAAGCAAACTTCCACAATTACAAAAAAATATTAGTAACCACCTGTGTCTTACCGGATCACCATGGACTAAAATTAGAATTCAACAACAATGCTACCCCCAGAAAGCCCACAAACTCATGGAAACTGAACAGTCAACTACTGACCCACACCTGGGTCAAGGAAGAAATAAAGAAAGAAATTAAAGTCTTTCTTGAATTTAATGAAAACAAAGACACAACATACTCAAACCTATGGGACACAATGAAAGCAGTGCTAAGAGGAAAGTTCATAGCACTAAGTGCCCACTTAAAGAAAACGGAGAAAGCACTCATTGGTGACTTAACAGCACACCTGAAAGCTCTGGAAAAAAAAGAAGCAGACTCACCTAGGAGAAGTAGAAGACTGGAAATAATCAAATTCAGGGCAGAAATCAACAAAATAGAAACACAGAAAACAATCCAAAGAATCAATGAAACAAGAAGCTGGTTCTTGGAGAAAATCAACAAGATTGACAAACCCTTAGCCAAACTAATCAAACGGCAGAGGGAGAACACGCAAATTAATAAGATCAGAAATGAAAAGGGGGACATAACCACAGACACAGAGGAAATTCAGAAAATCATTAGATCTTACTACAAAAGCCTGTATGCCACAAAATTGGAAAATGTAAAAGAAATGGACAGTTTTTTAGATAAATACCATATACCAAAGTTAAACCAGGACCAGGTAAATGCTCTAAATCGTCCTGTTAGTCGCGAAGAATTAGAAACTGTTATCAGAAACCTCCCTACCAAAAAGAGCCCAGGACCAGATGGTTTCAATGCGGAATTCTACCAGAACTTCCGAGAAGACCTAATACCTATACTCCTTAAGGTATTTCATAATATAGAAACACAAGAGTCACTGCCAAATTCCTTCTATGAAGCCACAGTTACCCTGATACCTAAACCACACAAAGACTCAACCAAGAAAGAGAATTACAGGCCAATCTCACTCATGAACATTGACGCAAAAATTCTCAATAAAATACTGGCAAACCGAATCCAAGAACACATTAGAAAAATTATCCATTACGATCAAGTAGGCTTCATCCCAGAGATGCAAGGCTGGTTCAACATACGAAAATCTATCAATGTAATCCATCATATAAATAAACTGAAGGAAAAAAACCATATGGTCATCTCATTAGATGCTGAAAAAGCATTTGACAAAATTCAGCACCCTTTTATGATAAAGGTCTTGGAGAGATTAGGGATACAAGGGTCATTCCTAAATATAATAAAAGCTATTTACAGCAAGCCGACAGCTAACATCAAACTAAACGGAGAGAAACTCAAGGCTATCCCACTAAATTCAGGAACACGACAAGGCTGTCCACTCTCTCCTTATCTCTTCAATATAGTGCTTGAAGTTCTAGCAATAGCAATAAGACAACATAAGGGAATCAAGGGGATTCAATTTGGAAAGGAAGAAGTTAAACTTTCATTATTTGCAGATGATATGATAGTATACATAAGCGACCCCAAAAACTCCATCAAAGAACTCTTACAGCTGATAAACTCCTTCAGTAACGTGGCAGGTTACAAGATTAACTCCAAAAAATCAGTCGCCCTCCTATACACAAAGGATAAGGAAGCAGAGAGGGAAATCAAAGAAGTATCACCTTTCACAATAGCCACAAATAGCATAAGATATCTGGGAGTATCTCTAACCAAGGAAGTGAAGGATTTATTTGACAAGAACTTTAAGTCTTTGAAGAAAGAAATTGAAGAGGATACCAGAAAATGGAAGGATCTCCCCTGCTCGTGGATTGGGAGGATCAACATAGTAAAAATGGCAATTCTACCAAAAGCAATCTATAGATTCAATGCAATCCCAATCAAGGTCCCATTAAAATTCTTCACAGAGATTGAGAGGACAATAATCAACTTTATATGGAAAAACAAGAAACCCAGGATAGCCAAAAAAATCTTATACAATAAAGGTTCTTCTGGAGGCATTACCATCCCTGACTTCAAACTCTATTACAAAGCTACAGTATTGAAAACAGCTTGGTATTGGCATAAAAACAGAGAAGTTGACCAATGGAATCGTATAGAAGACCCGGATCTTAAACCACAAACCTATGAACACCTGATTTTTGATAAAGGAGCCAAAAGTACACAATGGAAGAAAGAGGGCATCTTCAACAAATGGTGCTGGCATAACTGGATGTCAACCTCTAGAAGAATGAAAGTAGATCCATATCTATCACCATGCACAAAACTCAAGTCCAAATGGATTAAAGACCTCAATATTAATTTGAACACATTGAGCTTGATAGAGGAGAAAGTAGGAAGTACTCTACAACAAATGGGCACAGGGAACCGTTTCCTACGCATAACCCCAGCTGCACAGACTTTAAGGGCAACATTGAATAAATGGGACCTCCTGAAGTTGAGCAGCTTCTGTAAAGCAAAGGACATTGTCACTAAGACACAAAGGCAGCCTACTGACTGGGAAAAGATCTTCACCAACTCTGCAACTGACAAAGGTCTGATCTCTAAAATATATAAGGAACTCAAGAGACTAGACGGTAAAATGCCAATTAACCCAATTAAAAAATGGGGCGCTGAACTGAACAGAGAATTCTCAACAGAAGAAGTTCGAATGGCCAAAAGACACTTAAGGTCATGCTCAACCTCCTTAGCTATCAGGGAAATGCAAATCAAAACAACTTTGAGATATCACCTTACACCTGTCAGATTGGCTAAAATCCAAAACACCAATAATAACCTTTGCTGGAGAGGTTGTGGGGTAAGGGGCACACTCATCCATTGCTGGTGGGAATGCACACTTGTGCAACCACTTTGGAAAGCAGTGTGGCGGTTTCTCAGGAAATTCGGGATCAACCTACCCCAGGACCCAGCAATTCCACTATTGGGAATCTACCCAAGAGATGCCCAATCATACAACAAAAGCATATGCTCATCTATGTTCATAGCAGCATTATTTGTAATAGCCAGATCCTGGAAACAACCTAGATGCCCTTCAGTGGAAGAATGGATGAAGAAACTGTGGAATATATACATGCTAGAATACTACTCAGCGGTAAAAAACAATGACATCTTGAATTTTGCAGGCAAATGGATGGAAATAGAAAACACTATTCTGAGTGAGGTAACCCAGACCCAAAAAGATGAACATGGGATGTACTCACTCATAATCGGTTTCTAGCCATAATTAAAGGACATCGAGCCTATAAATTTGGGATCCTTGAGAAGATAATAAGAAGGTTAACTCCCAAAAAAAGATATAGTAATCCTCCTGGATATTGGAAGTAGACACGATCGCCAGGCAAAATTGGGAACTTGAGGGTTGGGCAAGACTGGGCCAAGGGAAGATGGGGAGAGAAAAGTGTGAAGGGGAGAACGGGGGGAGCTCGGAGGAATGGGGTGCTTGGGATATAGGAAGGGTGGTTATGGGAGCAGGGAAGCATATATCTTAATTTAAAGAGCTACCTGAGGGTTGTCAAGAGACTTGACCCTAGAGGGGTTCCCAGGTTTCCAGGGAGACGCCCCCAGTTAGTTCCTTGGGCAGCTGAGGAGAGGGAGCCTGAAAAGGCCAGTTCCTATAGCCATACTGATGAATTTCTTGCATATCACCATAGAACCTCCACCTGACGATAGATGAAGAAAATGACAGAGCCCCACATTGGAGCACCGGACTGAGCTCCCAAGGTCCTGATGAGGAGCAGAAGGAGAGAGAACATGAGAAAGAAAGTCAGGACCGGGAGGGAACCTCCAGCTGGCGACAGATGGGGAAGGTGACTGAGCCCCACATTGGAGCACTGGACTGAGCTCCCAAGGTCCTGATGAGGAGCAGAAGGAGCGAGAACATGAGGGAGAAAGTCAGGAACGATAGGGGTGCGTTCACTCATGGAGACGGTGGGACAGAACTAATGGGAGATCACCAACTCCAGTTGGAATGGGACTGATGGATCATGCGACCAAACCCGTCTCTCTGAATGTGGCCAACAGCGGGGGCTGACTGAGAAGCAAAGGACAATGGCTCTGGGCTCTGAGTCTTCTGCATGGACGGGCTCTGTGGGAGCCTTCTCAGCTTGGTCGATCACCATCCTGGTCCAGGGGGGAGTTGGGAGGACCCTGATCTTAGCATAGAGTGGGGAACCCTGATGGCTCCTTGGCCTTGAGAGGGAGGGAGGGGAGGTTTGGGTGGAGGGGAGGGGAGGGAAGGGGGAGAAGGAGGGGAGGGAAGGGGGAGGAGGAGGGAAGGAGATGGAAATTTTTTAAATATAAAAAAAAAATAAACCATGAGGAAAAAAAAAAAGATTATGAATATTCATCCTCATGGCTAATAAAATGCACTTCAAAGAACCATCCATACATAAATATACATATATAAGTACACACACATATAAATAGCTAACTAAAAAAATTAAACATTCTTTTGGTCCACATGTTCTTGTGTTTGGTTATACATGTACATGCACGGTGAACAACATGCACATGCAGGTTTGTGTGGAGGTCAGAGGTCAAGCTTGGATGTAGTTCCTTAGAAGCTGTCTACTTTTTTTACCCTTTCTCTTTTTCAATTTTTCATGTGTGTGTATGGAGCATGTGTGTATGAACACAAGTATGCACAAAAAGGTTCAGAGTGATGTCAGGATTCAGGCTCAGTTGCTCTTCTATCTTATTCATCGAGGCAGAGTCTCAGTCAAACCAGATCTCCTGATATGGTTAGTTTTGCTAGCCAGTTTGCTCGGGGGATCCTGCTTCTGCCTTGACAGGCTGGAATTACAGGCAGGCTGGCATGTCCATCCAACATTTCCAGTGGGTTTCTGGGGCCTCGCTCTGCATGTCAAGCACTTTAACTGCGGAACTATCTTTCCACCCCATCAATCATCTACCTTGTTTTAATTTTTATTTATTTATTTATTCTTATTTTTTATTTTAATTTTTCGAAACAGAGTCTTTCAATGGGACCTGAGCTTTGCTGGCCAACTAGTGAGCTCCAGAGATCTTCCTGTTTTACCCAGTGCTAACATCATAGGAATGCACGATCATCCCAGTTTTTAATGTGGGTACTGGAAATGGAACTCAAGTACTTATGCTGTGCAGTAAGAGAGCTTTACTGGCTGAGCTATCTCTCTAACTTACCTATGTTTTCTTGAGACAAGGTTTTCATACAGTGGAGGCTGGCCTTGAACTCCTGATCCTCCTTTGCCCACACCATGCCTGGTTCAGAACTAAGCTTTATTTTTCCCCTTATGGTAAAGTTAGTTTGTGATAGGGTTTATAAGCTGCCTTTATGGTGCCAAGTTTTCTAAGTGAGAGAGAGAAAAAAAAGCTTACCCTTAGCTGCGACTTTTCACCAAATATATAAAGGGCGGCTTGTCGTTTTAAGAGCTGGTTTTGTAGGTAGGTGCTGTTACTGAAGGAGGCTGAGTGATCCTTGCCTGCCAGCCTGGCACCAACATCAATGAAGGATGTTGGAGAGCTGATCAAACGCGTGCTGGAACGAAGACTTGCCCATACGCCTTCACAAAAGTGAGAAAATGGAATGAGAAAATGTGGGAATGACAGTAAGATACATGCTCTGGGCAGTTTTAGTGGGTATATCAGGTAATCAGTCTAAGCCATGGATCATAATCATTTGCCACTTATTTTTTTGCAATATAAACATTATTTGATATAGTAGTTTAAAATCACTTTGTCTTAGATTTAGAAGAATTTAATAAATCATATCTCATTTCATGTTGGCATAAACTTGGTATTTAAAGTAAATATGAGAGCATAAGCAGAGTATTGGTGCAGGGAGCAGAGTGGGGCAGGAGACAAGGAGGCTGAGCACAGTCTCTGCAGCACTCAGGCTCCACAGGAGGACTGCTCTTCTGCTTCTTTACTCAGTGGAATAAGAAACTACAGCATGAGACAAACCAGAAACTTACTAATGCTGGGTACAGAATGCATATGTGGGTAAGTAAAAGAAATGACCTACTTTTAAACCACTAAACATTCTTTTATAGAGTATTCATAAAAGAAAGAATTTATAAATTTAGTAATGTGCACTTCATTTAATTTAGGTGTATTTAAAATATACAGTCAGAAGCAGACATCTTTCAGGAGAACGTCCATACACACTAAACAGACAGAAGAGCCTTACTGTATAAGTAATATAAACCAAGTTTATATTAATCAGAAATATCAAGGACTTTCTGTGTGAGATTATTAAAATGCTGAACATCCACAGAGGCATATACTAACTCTCAAACTTAACCCTACAGCACCTTCAAGGCTGCAGAGCCTCTCACACACACCTGCAGAGATGGGGTGAGGACTGGAAGACCTCCCCAAAGTTGGGTTTTCTTGTGTAAACCTGAAAAGGCTATTTCAGAATCTTTCCAGTGATAAATCAAACCCTGTTTCTAAATCACTAGAAGTTGCCTCAATAATGCTGTTACCTTCTTTATCAGCATTTGTGGAGCTTAATAGGCCATTTAGAAAGAAAAGGGAAGGTGGTTTCTGCTTAAAAGGAAGGTATTTTTCTATGTAATCTGCAAGTTTTCCTTAGGCATCATGGCAAATGGTTTTTAAGTGGAATCACAGGAATTTCATAATACAAATGAAACTAAAGAATATAATTTGACAAACAAAAAAAGTTATTTGTAGTATTAATTATCATATGAAAGTGATGGTAAGATATGACACACTGGGACACATAATACAATACCTTGATTATGAACTGTCTCCTTAGCTGAAGATTTGGGATTTGACTGAGTGAAACATTTGTCTCTGTACCCATGCACTGGTAGGTAAGGTTAAAGACAGAAGAAATGAAATGTATAAAGCAGCAAACATCAGAGCAATCAAGTAAGAGAAGAATGTTTAGTTTTTAAGGTTAAGTTAACATTGGAGAAAAATACAAATACAAGTATTAATTAACAAATAGAAAGCTTCCCAATAACAAAAAGGATGAATTGAGTGTCTACTGGATGAATTCTCAGCACCTGTTCATAAACACTGTAAGCGCAATGAAATGGACAGCACAGCAGAGGGTGCCACTAAAAAATTATACCAAATGGAACAAGCTTTTGAAGACTGTTAGACAGAAACAAGTCTATATAATAAGAGTAGGGAATTTGGGCATATGTGTTAATGTTAGAAGTACACTGGCCCTCACACTGAAGGGGATGGCAAAAACCACGTGTTGTCCCACAGATCTGTTCTCTGAGCAAGGTCACCACACCAGGGAACAGTGAAGCTCTAGCAACCATTTGGGATAACTGCGGGCGTGTTCTGCAGTGAGCATTAAGCATTGCCACAGCATCTTCCTTTCTCCTGTGCACTCAGAAATTATATTTATATTTCATAAATAAGTGAAGTTGCAATCAGCAAAAATTCATGATCCTGTGACAATACCTAATACCACCAATACAAGTTGTGATGGTTGAAGTAAATGGCTTCTCTTAAAATTTTTATTAGCACCAAAATGATAGGCAACATTTGAGAAAATACTTTTGTAATTTGAGTAATATTTTTACCCGTTAGACAGAAAGAGTTTTGTGACTATGAAAAACTTTACCTGGTAATAACAAAAATGGTGAGTAGTTACATTATTTCCAGAGAAAAAGAACTATTCAAATCAATCAAGGGAAATAACTGTTAATAATAATAACATTATTAGCTCTACAATGCAAAAATTGCATAAAACATGATCTCAAATCTAATAATAGGAAAAAAAATCACTGGAAGTGATGTTCATTCCTATGTCACTCACTTGGAAGCAAGAAATAATAGGTACTCATGGCCTTAGTAGCCAAATGACACCCGAGTAAGGGCTGCTTACTTACGCTGTTCCCAAGCTGACTTGAAACTTACATTAATCTTGCCTTAACTTCTCAAATAGGATAAACCTTCAATATACAGTGGCCTGTGTAACCATGTGACTTGGACCTGTCCAGAAGTGGCTAAGAGGACTGTGCCAGTGACAGAATGATGTGGCTCATTAGTCTCATGGGACACATTGTTACTTTGTTCAGACCAAACTTCAGAGAGAAGGGAAAGTGATGCTTAAGTTGGATCTGTTGGTGACATAGTTTACTTTCAATGTGACCTTACACCTAGCTCAGTACACAAGATACAGATACAGTCAGTCAATGCTGCACTGAAATGGTTCAACACTAAATAGATTGCTGCTTGTTATGGAAACTTGGCAAAATTAATTTTAAATAGCTGAAATATCTATTCTTGAAGTAGTTATTTCAAGGATAAACTTTGAAGTGAAAAAAATAATGCTATTCACATCTTCACATTTTCTTAAGTGGCTTTTTCCATTTTTTTTTGTTTTTTTGAGACAGAGCTTCTCTGTAGCTTTAGAGCCTGTCCTGGAACTAGCTCTTGTAGACCAGGCTGGCCTAGAACTCATAGAGAACTGCCTGCCTCTGCCTCCAGAGTGCTGGGATTAAAGGCATGCACCACCATTGTCTGGCTCTTAAGCATTTTTTTGTGAAAAAAAGATATATCCTCTTTCTTATAATTCATCAACTTGTAGACTAACTGCAAAGTGATCTGAAAACCAATGATGGCCAATCTCAAGTCCTGCTCATCCTGCTCCTTAGAGCAAGAAAAGTATACAATGGATATAAGAAGTAAACCCCAAATTAAGACTGTATGTCAAAGACAGGAATATGAAAACAGAAGAGCAAAAAGGAGGCTAAGAGGAAAACTAGAAAAACAAGAGGTTCTTCTGACACAGGGTGACGAAGGGACTGATAAAGAAGCAGTGCCCAGCCCTCAGGAAGGATGAGACCTGGACTTGCAGGAGGCCGAAGGAAGCACCTGCAGGCTGTCGGTGTCTAGTTTTGCCCAGTCTGATCCAACTGTGCGTCTGCCTGTCAAGGCCATGGAAACTTAAAAACTTAACGTCCTATCGTCCATCAACTGTGACTTTACATGGAAGAAATGTACATAAGAGATATATTAGGGTCACACAGAGAAACCCTGTCTCAAAAAAAAGCCTAAAAGAGAGAGAGAGAAGAGTGAGAGAGATATATTAAAGCAGCTCTAGGACCATAGAAGAGTAAGTGAATCTCAGTATATAATGGTTAATCACTGGGCCTTTGGAAACTATGGGAGGCTTTGGCAGTAAAGAGATAGAGTGAAAGAATGAGACCTGCTTAAGGGTCAGAAGACAGGCAATGGGTTGAGAGCAAAAAGCTGTAATAAGTATACGAAACAAGTTCACAAAAAATTTATAGTAAGAAATATTTGGGTAAGGGATCAGAAATAATAACTGTAACTTCATATATGAAAAAAATGGGTCCTAAACTAGAAAGACAATTTTTAAACCTTAGAGGCCACCAGCTAAATATGGGAATAGATAAAATGTTCTTGAGGTTTATAAAAATAAAATACAAGAGTGGGGTATTGGGGGACAAATGAAAATATCTAGGTGTCTGCTGGAAGTTGCATTCTACTAAAAATTAAATGAAAATAATTACTGACTTATGTTTCCTGACAATACTAAATGAGCATTCATAAGGTAACCTGAAGAGCTCTAAAATCTGAAACATCTGGATGATGACATGATGGATCAACAACTTTCTGATTTTGGATTCTGTATTTTTGGGTGAAGGATGCTTAGCATGTTAATTAAAGTCTGTGTAAATATTCCACAATCTAAAACAAACAGACAAACAAACAAACAAACAACAAAACCACTCTAAGATGTCAAATACATCTGGTCCATGGCATTTGAGATGAAAGATATGCAACCTGTATAAACGTTCATCAGAAAGCTGGAGTTGGGCCAGGTAGTGGTGGTACACGCTTTTAATCTCAGCACTCAGGAGGTACGAGTTCGAGGTCAGCCTGGTTTACAGAGTGAGATCCAGGACAGGCTCCAAAGCTACAGAGAAACCCTGTCTCGAAATACAGGGGGAGGGGGAGGGAGAAAGCTGGGGTTGGGCTACGATTCATCTGTAAAGTTCTTGCTTAGCATATAGGAGTCCTAACTTCAACCCCACAGGTACTATAAGCACATAGAAAGGGTAAATTGTAACCATTTATAAAAATCTGGCAATACTTCATGACAGGAGAAATCCCAGGATTCTAAGGAAAAATATACTGTCCCTTGCTTCAAATTCATTGAAGAAAAAAATGAAAAGAATGAAGTTGTATCTTAAATTTAAAAAAAAATCCAGAAAAAAGAAAACTACATATGACTTGTTATGGGTGCTATGTGTCTGCTCAAAATCAAATATTGAAATCCTGAGCCTGGTATCTCAGAAGTAACTGTATTTGGAAACAATGTGGTACAGACATAATTAACTAATATAAGGCCATACTGGAATAGACTAGACCCTACTACAAAATGACTGGATCCTTATAAAAAGAAAAAAAAAAAAAACTTGGGGAAAGATATTGTAGTGGTTTGAAAGAAAATGGCCCCTATAGGGAGCAGAACTATTAGTAAGTGTGGATTGTTGTAGTAGGTGTGGCTTTGTTGGAAGAAGTGTGACATGGGGGTGGGCTTTGAGGTCTCATATGCTCAAGGTACTCTCAGTGTGGTACACAGTTGCTTCCGGGTGCTTGTGGATCAGCTCCTTCTCCAGCACCACGTCGGCCTGCATGGTGCCATGTCCTGCCGTGAAGATAATGGACTAAACTTCTCAAATTGTAAGTCCCCCCAACTAAATGTTTTCCTTTATAAGAGTTGTCATGGTCATGGTGCCTCTTCACAGCAATAGAATAGTAACCATCACAGACATAGAGAATGTCACATAAAGATGGAAACAGAGATCTGAGTGATGCCTCCATAAGAAAATGAATGCCATGGATTTCTAGACAACCTCCAGCCTCTAGAAGGCAGTCATCCAACAAGCTTCCTTAAAGCCCTCAGGATGCTGACCTTGCTTCTGGACTTCTGGCTGCACCAAAACTGTGGGAATAAGTTGTTTAAGCCACCACTTATGATATTTGCTCTAGTAGCCCCAGGAAATGAAACACCAGTCTCAAGGCCTAACAAATCCGCTGGAAACACGACTCCAGAAAGATGGAAGCTCTTGGGAAGAACTGTAATTTCAGAAGGCTTTGATGAGGCATTCAGTGACTACCTGAACATGTTTATGGTTTTTAAAAGGGAAAAAAAAATCTGAATTTTGTAAAACATAGCTTTTATGTTGTCTCTGAACCAAATTCTGCAATGGATTATTTACAGAGTATTTATAGTTCTTAGGAGAAAGCATTGAGTCTATTAAGTCATGTCCAAATAACCAAAAAATACCCGGTGATGCAGATAAATAGTTTCAGATGAAAAAGAATGTCATAGATTTAGAAATGAGGACCAAGTGGATTTCAGGAAGAACACAGCCTGTAAGGACCACTCTCCTTCATAACTCACATTACTCTGCCTTCGCCTTACTAATGATTTGTTCTTTTTTGTCTTTCTGAGAACAGTAATTAACTCTATAGATGAAAAGGGTCTGTAAAAGTAGTTAATATACCAGTGAACAGAATTAATATTCAAATTCTAACACAATTAATAGTCTATATTAGAAAATGCCGAGAAGGGTGAAATTTTATAGGTACAACTGATAGCATACTTATGACCAAAAGCAATTCTCTAGGCCAGTATGTTAAGAAAACAGCACGTGGTAAACAGGTGGAAAGACTTCATGTGGCATTACTCTAGCAGGGACCTGTATTGGGATGGGGCTTTCCCCACAAGGCACTCTGAAGTCGCCTGAACTCCCAGAATGCTGCCTGTGACTCTGTAGAGTCCACGCAGTGAGGAGGACTAGTGAGTGGACTACAGCCAAAGAACCTGGGGAAACTCAGAGACAATTACAACAGAGAAAGCAGGAGAACAGCTTTTAAAGCCAAAGATCTGAAGTGCAAGAAATTGAATTTAGTTTCTCACTCCTGATAACTTAGCTTGGCCTCAAACTTATTATCCTTCCGTCCCAGTTTTCTGAGTGCTAGGATTACAGGTGTACACCACTTGAGCAAGGGCCGACATGGAAACATTATCTGCTGGTAGAATTTTAGAAACATGGGAAAGATGTTGCTTGTACATGCAAAGTACTGTTTTTGGGAAGAAAGAAATTGCCCATAGCTGATAATGTCCATGCAGAACCAGGTCATGTGGGTGGCTTGTTTTCAAGGAAAGTCATCCTTGTATGGGAGCAAGAGGAAAAATCTATGATGATGACTCCACTGTGGAGCAGTAGAACTTTGCTGTCAAGACCCCCATTTTAGAATTTTCTTTGCAGAGTAAAAGAATCTTGCAGCGACTTGTAGAGACTAGAGTGCAGTGAGACTACTTCTCTCTCTTCTATCTCTTCATGTCCAGAGAAAGTAAGGAAGAGAAATTTAGATGTCATTTTAGCTTACCCTCCAAGACTAGTAAAATGAAAGGTACTGAAGACACAGCTCAGACTGATACCTCTTCTAATTTTGTACGCAGTCTTTTTACCCTGTGAACTTGGTGAGTTGTTACCATTTAAACATAATTATCTCACCTCCTAATTATCTCTAATCCATCAATATGTATGATACCATTAATAATTATATTCATTGTTCCATAAGACATAACACCTTTGTCATCAAACTAGAAGTAAATTTGGTCATTCATTGGAAAAGGGTAATTAAGAACAACTCAGAAACATGATTAGTTGATTTTTAAAACATTTACTATCTAGAAGAATGTTCTCTTCTGTTATGCTTGTATCAGTGCTCAGTTATAAAATTGGTCTTACTAACCTCCTCGAGCAAAGCTATTGGATGGGTTTACATCCAAATGTCCTGGCACTACCTGCTTAAGCACAGTGGACATTCTTGAGGTCCTCCTTTCAGTCCCTAAAGTCAGCCAAAAAAAAAAAAAAAAAAAAAAAAAAAAAAAAAAAAAAAAAGAACAAAACCATGGTGTTCAGGTTAACATTACTCAAATGACAAAAAGTTATCTTCATGTGTAGCAAGTCTAATTGCTGCCAAACATTGTATTTTTTAAATCCCCAAAAGCTTTATTAGAGATAACACAGCAATGTTATTATTTCATCAGAGATAACACATATTTGAAAGATTATAGAGTTAGGTTTGGCAAGTGCAATCAGAGAATCCAATGATAAATGAAGCAAGGCATGCATGGTGTTACTTTGCAAGAAAAGCCACTTTCTGCTTATGTTGAGGTAATTCAGATAGCTGATAAAGCCAAAGAGCCCAGCTTCTCCAGTCACATGCTCCTGTCTAACACATCAGGGTTACCTCTACATGAACCCTTTGGGGTTCCATCACATGATAACTGAAACAGAATATTAGTACAAGTCTTAATGGCTTCATCCACATTTACAGAAAACAAACTACTGCAAAATCATAAAAGGCTAAAGAAATTTTTGGAATTTCAAATTTATATGATAATTTTAATCACTATACACTTAATAATCAGATTTAAATTTATACATTCACCTTCATAATAATATTTTAAAATTTATGTAGACTCTGGGACTTTAGGAGTTACTTTATGTTTGATACTTCCTATTGTTTTATTACTACTTTTAAAAGAAAATAATTGAATACACATAGTTACTAAATACTAGACATTAACGGTGGTACTTTGACTTCTAAGTAAGAGAAGCTAAAGTTATGGCCTTGTAGGGTAAAAATTTTGAGGACTCATGTTGAAGTAACTAAAAGCATTTATCTAAAGAGATTAACCTCAGAAACAGATACTGTCTTTTTCGAGTAGTTGTTAAGAAAATACTGTCAGATCTTACCTGGGGACAGAGCAAGTGCTGGCCTGACAGTAAGGGTATTGTTGCCTCTGAGTTTCTGATGGACAGTAACTGCAGTCAGTAAGGCTTGCAAGTACTTTTCTTGCTCTATGCTACTGGAAGATTCTAAAGAGGAGGTAGAAACTATAATACAAAAGAAAAATATATAAAATAAAAGTCTGCTAATAAATTAAGCTTAAATATATCTGCTTAAACTTTCTTTATATAACTTCATGCTACCACACCCAAATACAGAAACCAGTTAGATTTAAAGCCTGATCAATTATGTGGCTTGTCTTTTGATGTTGGTTTCACATCCATTTCTCAATTGCTCATCATTCTCCCATCAAGGGCCCAAGACTGAAAAGCCAGCACAGGACTCAGATTCTAAATACAGATCGTATTGATAGAATCAAAATGAAGATTCACAAACAACATCTCCCTGATGATGTCTTCACATCCTGCCCATGCTACTGTGTAGAAGCAGTGAGGACAGAGTAAGTTCCTTTGGCATTCCAGAACAGGCAGAGGTGAGAATATCCTGACAGGCCTAACAGATGACATGGGCCTGTGGGGGCTCTGTTGTTGGAAGAGCAGAGGAAGACAGGAGGAATATGGGAGTCACTTCTGCCACATGCCCTAGTCCTTCTAAAAGAGGGGCAGAAAGTAGGCACAAATACAAACAACTGTAAAGCAAATAGTTGACAGGAATATCAGCCTAGTTTGTGTGAAGCAAAACTGAATCATCGAAATGGGTTCAAGTCCTTTATTTATTTATTTTAATTTCTGATAAAGGCCTCATGTTACAGACTAGCCTTTAAGTCATTATGTTGCCGAGGCTGACCTTTACATACTGATCCGCCTGCCTCCACCTCTCCCAAATGCTGGGATCACAGGTGGATACTACATAGTTGACAGGCACAGGCATCTGAAGAGGTATACTAAAAGGACAGAAAAATCATACATTTTCTTATACCTTGACCACAAAAAAATTAACATTATTTTTATTTGCTCTAAGACATCATCAAATATAAGGTTCACGTACCATTTTCAACTATGACACTATTCTTTCTGATCATATCAATTAGGAGGAACATCCCAATTTGAAAAACACCCAAACATAAAATAAACAAATGTATTTATTCAGAAATATAAAATACATACTATAACATAACAACAAAATTCCTATCAGATAAGTCATAACATGGAGGAATAACTTTCCTATTGAATGTTCAGTAATATGCTTGCCAGTACTCCTGAACTCACAGGTTTTCTGCAGTTATATCTGTTTCTGATCTAATATACATACTTTGGCTTGGGAGATCTCCCCAAAACAGAGAGTGGTAAAATCAAACTTCCTTTTATTACAACACTGATGAAAATCCAACCCAGGCACAAAACAGTACTGCACAAGGTGCCCGTAATCAAGCAAATTATGAGGGGTGCACTGGCCAACTTTCAGGAGGGAAGTAGATGAAAATGGAGATCTCAAAAACCACATGGGTCTTCTACCTTTTTGACCCAAAATTTTGGGTTCTAAAGAAGAAAGAATGCTATTCCCCAAATCATACCTAATACTTTAGTGGGTCAAAGTTTAACTGGAAACCATGAAAAAAGTCAGCTCAAGACTTGACTGCCTTGGTTATAGTACTTACAAATTTTCCCAGGACAAGGAACTATACCATTATTTCCCTAGTTTTCTAAAATATTCTTTGTCTGAGACCACCAAAAGCTACATTCTGATTGGGTATACTGCTACTGTTTGTATATGCCACACAGGACAAAATTCATATTTATCTCTGTAGCTGTTAAATGTACCTGGATACTTTTCAGAAAAAAGAGTACAAAGATTGGTACAGTCTAGTTTCCAAGAATACATATTCTGGCTTGCCAGAAGGAAAACAGCCTAGAACCAAAGACTATTATTTGTCAAAAACCAAGAAAAGAAAAGATCAGATATGGTAAGAAAGATGTTAAAATCAGCATGGAGTCCCACATGCCCGCACCCGTCTTCACTTAAGTGCAGTGTTGCATATTCTGCATGAGACACAGTGAAAAGGGTGTGGTGACGTAGTTGGACCTAGGTTTTACTCCCTGTACCTTGGGAAGACTCCTTCTCTCTGGTCTTATTCAGGATTCCCTCAAACTTCAGGGATCAGGTGACCCTGCCTCGGTTTCCCAGGGAACTGAGTCCACAGCTCTAGACACTGTGCCTGGCGGAGGTTTAAGAACACTCTTAGTTGTGCTGTACAGATATGCTTACCAGCTTGAGGGGAGTTCTGTGATTTGAAAAGACCAACAACTCCCTTGCCATGGAATCCCCCAGATCGGAGAAGCAGAGTACCACTTCTTGAGTTCTTCCAGCACACGACGGGCAGGCGGTTGTGTCGATAGCAGCGGGCTACTCTTGGTAAACTGCTGTCTTGTACAGCTTGAGGTATGACTAATAGGCCAGGATAGCTTCAGAAATGCAGGAGAGAAAGAGTGATTGGGGAAGAGAAGGGTAAGAAATACGGGGAAGGAGATAATAAAAGTACAAACTGCAGTTATCACTGTGAATTTTGAACATGCAGAAACATGTTGGTGGAGATGTATCATAAAATATGGAAGTTCATTTAAACTCAATTTTTTTTGAAACAGGGTCTTATCATGTAGCCCCTTTCAGCCTAGAACTTGCTAAACTGACCAAGATGGCCTTAATCTCACAGAGACCCATCTGCCTCTGCCTCCTAAGGGCTGGGGTAAAGAGCATATGCCACCACATCTGTGTTATGATTTTTTAAAATTAAAAACTTAAAATTAATTTTCAGAGAACTTCATACAGCATATCTTAATTGTTATGTGTTTATTTTTAAAGACTGGCTCTCAAAGTTCAGGACAGGACTCTGGGGAAGTAAAGTGTATGAGTACCTAATCTGTAAGTAAAAAAAGAAAACAATTTGCTTTATGTTAAGAATCACACATATTTTTTCTCTTTGACTACTAATCCAGCATCCTTTTGGTTATTTTTTTTTATTATGGGGGCAAAATATGGTAAAACATGGCATAAAATTTACCATGTTATTCATTTTAAGCATATAGATCTCGAGCTAAGTACATTAATAAAGCTGTATTTATCACCCCACTCTTCTTCTACACTCCTCTCCCAATTCTTGGTCATGGCTTTCCCATCAAACAGGATTTCCTGCTGTCAGGTCATACACACCTCCTTAGAGAAAATGTGACATTTTGTCTTCCTCCATTACCTTCTCCTGTTCCCTGCTTACCTCCTTTTTCAAGACTCCTTTCCCCTCACGAGTACTTTTACTTTCATGTCATACATATTTAAATATAGATTCTGTATATTAAGAAAGATATGATATTTTTATTTATAAATCTAGTTCATTTTGCTTAACATGATGCTCACCAGTTCCATCCACTTTCCTACAAATGATATATTTCATTTTTTTATAGTTGATTAAAATTCTGTTGTGTGTATACCACATTCTCTTTACTCATCTGTGATGGGCATCTAGGCTGGTTCCATATTGTGGCTACTGTGAACAGTGCTGCCATAAACATGGACAGGCAAATGCATCTGTAGTAGGCTGACCTAGATTCAAGTTTACACCCATCAATGGTATAGCTAGATGATATGGAAATTCTATTTTAGTGTTTTGATTTCCAGTGTGACATCAGTTCATATTCTCACTGGCAGTATAAAAGGTTCCCTCTCTAAAATCCTCACCATCATTGTCTTGTCCGTATCCATTCTGACTGGGGATGGAAAGGGAATATTAATGCACTAATTTGCATTCTTCTGAGGATTAAGGATGACTAACATTTTTCATATATTTATGGAACACTTATATTTCTTCTTTTGGGATAAGCCTGTTCAAACATTTGCTCATTTACTGAATGGATGATTCTGTGTTTAATTTTTTCCCATCCAAATAACCACTTTTTAATGAAATGTTTATTAAAATTTCCTACTATCATTTTAACTTCTTTCCTTATCCCTTTTCTTTTGTTCTTCCTTATTTTATCTTGAGACATGTTCTCACTGTAGCCCATGCTGTCCATTTCAGCCTTTAGAGTGCTCAGATTATAGGTGTGAACAGGCCTCTGGCTCTTCTTGGCTTTCTTAATGCTAGTCCTGATGTGGAGGGCTATAATTGATCAGCATACATTGTGGGCAACACTTTTCCTGTCCCAAGAAACCTATTTCTATCTCAAGGTCTTAAAAAAATATTCTCCTTTCTTCTTTCTTTCTTTCTTTCTTTCTTTCTTTCTTTCTTTCTTTCTTTCTTTCTTCCTTCCTTTCCTTCCCCCCCCCTCTCTCTCTCTCTCTCTCTCTCTCTCTCTCTCTCTCTCTCTTGAGATAGGGTTTCTCTGTGTAGCCCTGGCTGTCCTGGAACTTACTCTATAAACCAGGCTGGCCTCAGACTCAGAGATCTGTCTGCTTCTGCTTCTTGAGTGCTGGGATTAAAGGTGTGGGCCACCCCTGCCTTTGCGATGCTCCAATTTTACAGAGGCTTTATTTTAAAAACATCTTATATATAAGTCTATAAATCAATGGGAATTGAGTTTTTATGTATAAGTTGGTGTCAAGATTATGTTTTCAGGACTATTTATTAAAAAACCAAAAACTTCCATCCACAGCTTTTCTCTGAAACCACATGTCCATGTGTGAGGCTGCTCTTATATTTCTTCTTTGTACCATCAGTCTGCTTATGCTACTCCAAGACTATCTTAACTGCTGTAGAATTTTTTTTTGACAGTACTTCTTTTATTTAAGATTTGTACCATTGGGGCTAGAGAGATGGTTTAGTGGTTAAGAACACTGGCTGCCCTTCCAGAGGACCTGGGTTCAATTTCAGCATCTACATGGCAGCTCATACCTATCTGTAACTCAAGTTCCAGGGATCTGACACCCTCACACAGACAAACATGCAAGCAAAACACCAATGCACATAAAATAAAATAAATATTTTAAAATTTCGTATTATATTTTAAATAACAATTTTGTGTCTGTGTAGGTATGCGCATATGAGTGTAGGTAACCATGGAAACCACAAGAGGCTGATGGAGGAGAGTTATCTGTCTATGTTACTTTCATTGGTTAATTAATAAAGAAAACTGCCTTGGCTCTTTAAGAGAACAGAAAATTAGGTAGGCAGAATAGACAGAACAGAATTCTGGGAAAGTTGGGGAGACGCTTCAGGCAGTGGCCATAGTGAGTCTCCATGCTTCTCCTCTCCGAGATAGACGCAGGTTAAGATCTCTCCTGGTAAGCGATCCACCTCGTGGTGCTACACAGATTACTAAATATGGGTTAAAGGAAGATGTGAGAATTAACCAATAAGAGGCTGAAACTATGGGCCAGGCAGTGTTTTAAAAGAATACAGTTTCCGTGTAATTATTTCGGGTGTAAAGCTAGCTGGCGGCCAGGTGGCGGGACGCAGTCCCCCGCCGCTTCATTCTACAAGAGGCCATGAGAATCCCTGGTGCTGGAGCTGCAGGAGGTTGTGAACCCCTCTGTAACATGGGCTATGGGAACCAAACTTGGGTCCTCTGCAAGAGCAGTGTGTGCTCTTAATCGCAGAGTCATCTCTCCATCCCTGATTACTCTGGCTAAATAAAATCTTGATAGCCAGCAGTATTATTCTGTAAGTCTGAATAGTATTGTTCTATAAGCCTAACTGAACCACTCTTGGTTTTCTGCATTGCGATGTAAGCCTTACAATCACCTTTTCAGCCTTTATTATTGTGTTTTTCATTGAGGCTCAATGCAACTTCTGAAGAAAATGCATGTATTAAAATATGGACCATTCTAATTCAAAAACTTGAAATATCTACTTAAACTTTTAATGACCTTAATATTTCTGAATGTTTCATAATATGGTACTGCACCTCTTCCAGGGATTTACTTCGAAGTAGTGAATATTCCTTAGTGTTACTGTATATACAATTGGCAGCACCTAAATACTGTCATTTAAAAAATTCTCTTTGTAATGATTTGGTTCTGGTTTATATGTAAGTAATTACTGCATTGCCAACTTGTACCAGTTACCTTACCAAATTTACTTACTAATTTTAAAAGTTTACGTGTAGATTCACTCAGGTTTCCTATAATTTTTCTAGTCTTTTGCACACCTTAGCATGCTAAGCACAACACAGAAGTGATAGTGGAATTCTTGCTCTGATGCTAGAGAAAAGCTTTCAACACCTTAGCATTTAGTGACTTCTGCTGCGAGAGTGAGACCAGAGTGAGCTATAAAGAATAGCTTCTATTTCCTATTTTTGAGAGTTTTTAATTAAAATAAAAACCATAAATGTATACTGTATCTAAAATGTTTTTCTGTCCATAAAAACTTATTACACACTCTTGATGTTATCAATGGATTTTTTTTTGATGGAATTTCAAGCATCAATGCAGTTCTGCAGTTGTAAAAACTTGGTCTTTATTACTAGTGATGTGTTTTATTTTTAGTATTTTCCTTTTTGTTCCTTAGTAAGTTTTACTTTAATGTCTACTTGGACATTTTTATGGTGACAGCAGCTCTCCTTTTCAGTTTCACAAGATGTATTTTCCTAACCCTTTAGTTTCCACCCTTTGGCATTTTTGTGCATTAATTATGTCCCTTAACAGCAGCAGAACACTTAAAAAAAGCTCTCCATAATCTCTTTCTTTTAATTGGAGACTTAGTCAATTTATAATTTCTTATTGATATGTGTGAAAGTCTTTGATCTCATTCTTGTATTCTTTTTATTTCTCTTTTCTTTCTTCCCCTTCTCTTTCCTCCTTGACAGGATTGTTTTTCTATTTCCTTCCAATAGTTTGCTTGATATATATTCTTTTACTCTACCATAAATCCTTCTAATAAGAAGTGTCCAACAATGGTCTATTAAGACAGTAATAGACATGATAAAGAGGACAGGGAAGACCATCAGGCCTCAGTCCTACGTAAGAACTACTGGTAACTGAGAGATGCCGAGAGTGGAGAAACAGTCTCACCCAGGGAAGGGTCCCTAAAGTGGTTATCCAATACCAAGTGATTAGCCCTGAAATTGTATGTGTGCATACACACATGCACACGCATGCACAAGCACATGTGTGCATACACACACACACACACGTACGTCATCACTTTGAAAGAGAGCAAAGTGGTAGTGATGGATGGGAGGGGTTAGGAAGAAAGAGAAGGGAGAAAATGATGTAATTATATTTTAATTACAAAAAATGCTAACCAGGACAATGGTCATAAGCTTACAATAAAAAAGAAAAGATTTTACTGTTTCTGACAGATTGGAGTGATAGATGATGAAGTCTGTTACTAGCAGACATAACTCTGATAGCAAGCTTTTCCTAGCAGGATATCACAATGACAATACTACTTGTACTTATTTATGAGGAGGAGTTACTGTGAAGGATAGAAGCCCAGAAAATGACTGTCTATTTAGAGTCCCAATTTTTTAAGTTTTTCATGCAAATATTTTCCTTGGCTATAGTCTCAAACTATATTCCCACTTGTTTCCTAAGTTTTACAAAGTCATGCAAACTTGAATTACCATTTAAAACAATAAACCTATAGTTTTTCAACGAGTTGAGACTAACAGCAACATTAAGGCAACTTTTTTTTTTTTTCTGAGACAGGGTTTCTATGTGCAACAGCCCTAGCTATCCTGGAACTAGCTCTTATAGACCAGGCTGGCCTCAGACTCACAGAGATCTGCCTGCCTCTGCCTTCCAAATGCTGGGATTAAAGGTTTGAGCCATCACTGCCCAGCTAAGGCAACTTGCTAAAATACAGACAAGGCTTACAATTTACAAAGTGCTTTGTAGAACTACTTAATGAAATTTATAAATTCAAGTAAAATCACCTACTGTGTAATCAAAGTATTAAATTTGTATAAGGTGGAATATAGTTTTAAAGAATATATTTTCATAGATAGTAAAGCATAAAATAGAAAACATTTTTAGAAAACAGCAATAAGTGACAAGAAACACAGAAAAGATGTGCTTATTTACATTCTTTTTTAAAATTTATTTAACTTTATTTTATGTGCATTGGCATCAGATCTCCTGGAACTGGAGTTACAGACTGATAAGAATGCCATATGAGTGCTGGGAATTGAACTCGGGTCCCCTGGAAGAACGCCAATGCTCTCAGCCACTGGGCCATCTCTCCAGCCCCCATTATTTACATTCTTTACATAGTATCTTAGGAAAACATTTAAGTAGACAATATAGGAGAGCCCCTATCTATATCTGAGTCAGCAAATCAAAGCTTGTGGCCAAAGTCCATCACACTTATTCACTCCTTAGTCTATGGCTGCTTTGGTGGCAGAGCTTAACCCCTGCAATAAGAGGCCATACGGTCTGCAATCTGCAGTCTTTACTCTCTGGCTCTGGAAAATGTCTGTGGACCTCAGGCCTACAGAAGACATTTTTCTCTTCCTCCCACCTGGGAAAATGCTACTGTTACTCACACACACGCCTGAAACAGCAAATAAGGAAAACGCACAGAGGGAACAAGCGCTGCTACCTTCTGCTGTAGCAGAGGTACTTTTTAGTCATCTACTTGTTCTGAGGATACAAATGGGATGCCAACTAATATTACATAAAACTTATCTCTTAAGTCTATATATCTCTGGGATCTTGTTTATGAAATACTTTCTTAAAAGTATTTGAATGGAAAATAAAGAAAGGTCTCTTTTTGGAGTTCTTTGACACTTACCTCCTGCATAGTGAATACAGCCGGTTAGAGGCAGTGATTCGGAAATACTCTGGTTTTGAACGGGAGGAGTTGCCACTTATGGTTCCCAAACCTAAGCGCTGATAATCTCTGAAACACGCTTTTTCCACCAACTGTTCCATTGTGGATTTCTCTGAGGCCTTCAGGGTTGTACTTGTTGGAAGCTCACTATCATCTGAAACTGACAGGCAGAAATAGGTTTTGTCAAAATGATTAGCTCAAAGTAAAGGACTCAAAACAACAACTACTTCTTTTTGGAGACAGGGTCTCACTATATAGCTTGGGTTTACCTGGAACTTGATACATAGACAAGGTGGGTCTGGAATTCACAGAAATCTGCCTGCCTCTGCTTCCCCAATGCTGAGATTCAAGGCATATAATACCATGCCTAGTTCAAAACTTCCTTTTGTAGAAGGTTTTTATGTTAGGGTTACCAGGATTTTATATATCATAAATTAAATCATATAATTTCTACAAGGGATTATAGCTCAATATAGATGAAAACAGTAATGGAAGTCAGGAAATATATTAAGGGTAACAACTAAAAAAAATCAGGGAAGTAATACCATTTAAATAACTTCTAAAAACTAAGTGAGGCATGGTAGTTGTATCATTTAAAACCCCAGCATTTGAGAAGTAAAGGCAGATTACTAGACGTTCAAGGCCAGCCTGGGTTACATAGTATATTCCAGGTCAGCCAGGAACACATCCTAAGACTTTGTCTTTAAAAGAAACAAAACAAAGTAAAAGCAAAACAACTAAAATTAACATGATTTTAAATTCATTAGCCACATTTTTCTGTTTTGGTCAGGCCTGACTGCTGATACTAAAGTTCAGTAATTTATATACAGGACTCTAAAACAGAAGATAATCTGTTAGTAAAATTTATTTTTAATCACTACACAAACTCATCATCCAACCTTTTGTATTATTTTCAAAAGAATACATGCATATTGAAATTTTTAGGTTAACTAAAAGCATAGAATTGGTTTCTGGAAATCCTTTCATTTGAGGATATAATGTATACAAAAAACTCTGACACTCTTTGTAATCACAGGTTCAGATTCCTCTATGACTTAAATTTGAAAGAATTTACTCAATAACCAAGTACTTTAGAGAGGATTTTTTTAAAAGGACATTCCTAATTGGTAATGCATGTAGCTATAACAAAAAATTCATATTAAAAACTGTCTTAATTTTTTATTTGTTTTTAATATGAAAAAAGTTAAACTTTCAAAGGTCTCAGAAATGTACTCAAGAGTACTAACAGACAACAAGGACAAGGCACAGTGCTGCATGGCTTGAAAGCACTCAAGGCAGGCAGATCTCTGCAGGTTCAAGGTCAGCCTGGTCTATGTAGTGAGTTCTGGGACAGCCAAAAACCACATAGAGAATCTGTCTTTAAAAAAAACAGAAGATATGGCTCTCTCCAAAATGAGACAAAAACCAAAACCCCAAACAAAGCACAAGAGCTAGTTATGGTGGCAATGCCTGTAATCCTACTACTTAGGAAGTGGAGGCAGAAAAATGTGTATGAAGCTAACCTGGACACAGCGCATCTACATGCATTATCAACAACAGCTACCCCTAAAAAGTGAGACTTGGTGTTTCAGCTTGACAATTTCACAATAACACACTTAGATGTCAGTTTCAAGTTGTCTTTTTAGTTTTAGAGAGGAATGAACATTATAATTATCATGTGATGATTTTTATTGTTTGATCTTTGGAGGAAGGTCTCTGAATTTATGAGCTGAAGTGATGCCCATCTGTGGCTCCTTAGGAGCTGCGACTCCAGGCATGTGCCATTATGTCTAGTCACAGACTGTATTTTGTTTTGTTTTTTTTAATGAAATAATTCAAAGTAGGAGATTCAATAGTTACAGGTAGCAATGCTTTGTATATGACTGTGAGTAGGCCAGAGTTTTTCTACTAAGTGTTCATTTTAGCAATGGAATGACAGATCTTTTTATTGCCCCCAGGGGTAAGTGTGTATGGATTCCTTCTTACAGTGGAGAAGCATACACACATAAAATCTTGTAGGTTCTTTGTTCTAGCAAGCCAGATGAACATTTTTTTGGGCAATGCTCTCACTAAAAATGAGGTTTCTTTTAAAAGGTTGTTATGGGTGCTGGTTGTATAATTACTACTGATGGACTCTAAGTTCTTGAGATAGAAAAAAGGGACATTATCCTTCCATTACATCGTATTTTATGTATTATATCCATAGCATACTCAATAAATGATCAAAAACTGGAAACAAAATCAGTCAACAAGATATCTTGCTTTTTTCAATTTTTCTCAGCTGAGAAGTATCTTGGTTAACTGTATGTATTTTTCTTTCTTTTTTTTTTTTTTTTTGGTTTTTCAAGACAGGGTTTCTCTGCAGCTTTTTTTTTTTAGAGCCTGTCCTGGAACTAGCTCTTGTAGACCAGGCTGGCCTCGAACTCACAGAGATCCGCCTGCCTCTGCCTCCCAAGTGCTGGGATTAAAGGCGTGCGCCACCACTGCCCGGCTAACTGTATGTATTTTTAAAATTATTTTTTAGGTAATTTTTAAAAATCACCTTAGAATTTCTTCATCTTAAGTTTCCCTAATCTTCAACTTCGAATTTTATTTTATTTTATTTTATTTTTGTTTTTTGAGACAGGGTTTGTATAGTCCTGACTGGCCTCAAACTCATAGAAATCGGCCTGCCTCTGCCTCTCGAGTGTGGGATTACAGGTGTGTGCCACCACCACCCAGATTCTTATTTTATAATTAGGATTTCCTTCTTTCTCCCTTTAATAAGACCCAGATAAAGATGGCTGGTATGTGACTTAGTAAAGGAGCAATATAAGTTAGCAAATGTCAGGCTGGGGATGTAGCTCAGTTGCTAGGGTAGTTGCATCATATACATGTAGCACCATAAAACAGGCATGATGGCACATACACCTGTAATCCCAGCACCCAAGAGGATGAGAAATTCATCTTTGGTTACATGGTGAGTTTAAGGCTAGTTTGGACATGAGACCTTGTCTTCATTAAGAAAAAAAAGTCAACCAAAATCTTATCTAAACAATAGAATATTAGTAAAAATTTATCTTGCCAGTTCTGAGAAACTGCTAAGCACTCACGAATTTTTCAGTTTTTGTACATTACAGTTTGCTACAACTTAGTCTCTTGTTATTCATGTAAGAATAACCAGGCATGGGAGCACACACCTAACCCCAGCACTCAGGAGGCAGAGGAAAGTGGATCTCTGTGAATTCAAGGCCAGCCTGGTATAGGCTGCAAGTTCCAAGCCAGTCATAACTACAGAGTGAGACCCCGTTTCAAGAAAAAAGAAAGAAAGAAAAAAATACTGAATTATGGAAAATGAGTTCTTACATACCAGAAATGTCATCTTCTTCATTCCACCCAGGACGATTTACTCTCTCTTCCACAATCGTTCCTGCCCTCTTTTTCAATAAATACTGTCTCCCAATTGTCATTTTTCCTGCTTTTTTGGCACCTTTTACAATTGTTTTTGAGAAAGTTCTGGAAGTCATAAAAACAAAGAAAGAATCAATTTAATATAAAAGGCACCACTAATATTTTTGACACCTATATTACTCATTTCTTCTCCAGACATACTATGATGCATACTTTTGTTAAGCTTCTTTATATCACTTTCCATATTGTGGAGAACTACTTTCTTATAAATGTTACTACCATCAGGACACTGTTTCAGGCAAAAAGTACAAGAACTTAAAGTGTGACACAAATTACTGATCACTCAAATATCCCTTCTCCCCAAGCTCTCCTATGTAGCTCTGGCTGTCCTGGAACTTGCTATGTAAACTAGGCTTGTCTTGAACTCACAGAGATCCACTCTGCTTCATGAGTACTGTGATTAAAAAGAATACCACCATGCTCAGCTGATCATTCAGATCTTAAACTCCTTGGTTTAGCTTTTGGACATTCCTAAGCCTATTCCATTTTCCATACCACTGCCTCCACCATGGTTCCCATAAGCCATATTAGCAAGTCTTCAATCATGCACTGAAAGTCTCCCTTTTCCTTCATTTCAAACTGTCTCTGAGGTCATATGACACTAATGGCTGGCAACACTTATTTCTTAAATGTTTTAGATATGTACGAATGCATGATGTCTTTTCTCTAGCTGTAAACCTGTTCAACCACAGAAAAAGAATAATTTTTCTGTCTTAAGCAGAGAAAATAACTCAGATATTTGAGAATCCTTTTGAAAATAAGTTTTAATTAATGGGAAAATAAGATACAAATTAGGAGTAAAAAGGGCTGGCACAATTGCTTAGTGCTGGTATAAGATGTTTGTTACTGATGATCTGGATGACCTCAGTTCAGTCCCTGGGACCCACATCACCATGATGGGACAAGGAGAGAACTGAGTTCCACGGGTGTCCTTTGACCTCCACACACCTGTGGGATGAAGAACACACACACACACACACACACACACACACACACACACACACACATATACTATGAGAAAAGCCATTAATGAACTATAAGTTACTTCCTCTCTGTTGGCTATGGAAGGGCTGAAAGCAAGAGACCATCTTCCCTCTTACCGGAAGGATGTGTTCTTTTCTTTCTGCTTGGGTAAAATGATTTGTGGAGTAGTCTGTCCAGCAGCAAAAGCAAAGGTACTAAAAATGGACTGAGGATAACGGAACTTCATTAGCTGTTTCTTAAAGATTTCTACCACTTCTGGACTGACTTCTTCATCAAATGCTACCTTAATCAACTAGAGATAAAAGAGACAGACAGCTCTGAATCATTAAGGATTTCTTGACAACTTTTACTCACATCACTGAAAACAACAAGAAACAAATAAAAATGAACAGAAAATAACAATATTAAATAGAAAAATATTAGTAACAGAATTATAACTTTAGAAGTTATAGAATTTTGGAAGTTGTAGGAACTTCGGATAATATGAACTTTTAAAGTTTTAAAAGAAAACAGTGTGACCAGTCAGATGGCTCAGCAGGTGAAGGTGTTTGCAACCTGAGTTTGATCCCTAGAACCCATGTAAAGGTGGGTAGAGAGAAGTGACTCCACAAAGTTGTCCTTTGACTTCTACATATACATTATCACATACATGTGCATATACAGACAATAAAATAGAACTCAAAAGTAAAAAACGGATATTTAGAACAGTTTATTTGCAATACAGGCTATCAGTTGATGAGAAAAATTATGCTCTTGAAGTTGGTTTTCTTGAAAACTATCTTTTCTATAATGAGATAGGAAATTTTCCTAGGTGAATTAGAAAATGTGCTCTTTCTGAATTTCTCAACTGCTTGGTCTAGAGAAAGAATGTAGCCTAATAGGGTTCCTCCTAATTCGTAGATACAAACAAATCTAGGAATAGAAAGTCAGTGTCACAAGAACTGCAAATAGTGCAGATAGGCAACATTTATGTGCAGAACTTATTGGTAGCTACAACAGTAGGAAGATCTCTAGTAGTTAGGCTGCCAGATGTTGTGAGAAGGGTCAAGTTCTAACCAGCAGCTTCACTGAAAGAGCACAGGACCTCTGAGGTGAGGCCCCTCCACTAGAAAGAGAGAGGCAGGCACTGAGATTCTTGGGAGTCTGAGAAGTCAGCAACAAGAAGCAAAGAATAGGAAAATCAAACTCTTATAGACATGAACTTTAAAAAGAAACAATCAATGCTCGTTCACTCCCAGTCCAGTTGGAATTGGTGAGCTACCGTTAGCTCAGGCAAACTGTCTCAGTGGATGAACCCCTCATGGTCTTGAATTCCTTGCTCATACTCTCACTCTTTCCACTTTTCAACTGGATCTTGGGAGCTCAGTCCAGTGGTCTGATGTGGGTCATTGCCTCTGTTCCCATCTGTTGTTGGTCCAAGGTTCTATGGTGATATTTATGAGCATGGGAACAACCAACCACCTTTGAAGGGGGTTGACAGTTGGGGCAGACTGAGGGGCCTCTGATAGTGACATTGGGATTTGTCTCTACTGCATGTACTGGCTTCTTGGGATCCTATTCCCTTTGGATGTATACCTTGCAAGAGTAGGATGTAGTGGGGAGGGCCTTGGACTTTCCACAGGGTGGGGTGCATGGCCCTCTCTTAGGTTTGGAAGGGGTGGAGTGGGAGGGTCTCTGGAGGGAGAGGGAGTGGAATAAGAGGAGAGGAGGGAGTGGGAACTTGGATTGGTATTTTTTAAGTAATAATATAATAAATTAATAAAAAAAGAAACAATCAAGAAAAGGTCCCTTCTCCCACCCACAGTGTGCACCAGTTTCTACAGGTTTGGTAAGTCAGAGGCTTCCGGAAAAGCCATCATTTCATTAGGGGGTCACTCAGTCATTCCTGACAATAGTGTCTGAGCTCCAACTAAACTTCTCAGAGTTTTACTTTCCCCACAGAAAGCTACAGAGTATTTCCTTCTGAAACAGAATTATTGTTACCTAAAGTTTTATCATCAGGAGTTGAGAAATAAGTTGTCAGAGAATAAGAGCCATTGTGTATCTGACTGATAATTTGTTGGCTAAGGGAATCCTGAAGTGTGATATTTTGTTTGTGCTCTAATAAATCAAGCTTGCCTAAAGACCAGAGGGTAGAGATAGCCCCTAGTTAACCATAGAGGTCTGGAGGTCTGTACAGACAGACAGGAAGTGATATGGGCAGAGAGAGAAATTTAAGGTGGGAGGAGACAGGAGCATGCCCTTTTTTCAGTTGAGGAGTTACCAAGGTAAGAATTGGCTGTGGCTTGTTCCTTTGTCTCTCTTATCTTTTCAGCATTTACCCCACTATCTATCTCTGGGTTTTTATTATTAAAACCATTAGAATTTGTGCAACACTGAAGTGTAGTGTCATATTCAAAGCCAAAGCCAACCCTCCCAGACACTCACTTTCTTATGCCCAGCCTCTGATTTCTGACCCCATGACCATAGAAAATAGATACATTACCAGATCTGTAGAAGATCTTTTATTAGAAGGGCTTTCTTTCTTGATACATGTTGAGTATTGTGCATGTGGAAATATAAAGTTGAAAATATTCTAAAAACACCGTGTGATTTGGGTTTTGAAGTTTTGAACTGAGACATCAAGTGAGTCTTTGCAAGTATTCTAAAATCTGAAACACTTATGGTGTACCTGGAAAGATGCTGATGTAATCTGCAGCCCTTCTTGCATATTCTGCTGTAGTTGGTTCTGCATGGTTATCTTCTTCTCCTTGGTGATGGAGGCAATGGGAAAACTCCGCACAACTGTTTGTTCACCAACTGTAGAAGACAAAACTCAGACTCACCAATAGCTAAGATCTAGTCTCTTCTAAAGACATATATCAGCAGAGAACAATGCCAGGGATGCAGTGACAGAAAATGCCAAGATTCTAGAATCTCACTCAATTTTTTAAAGACAAGGTCTCTCATGCTGGGTGTGATGGCATAGGCCTTTAATGCCAACACCCAGGAGGCAGAGGCAGGCAGAACTCTGAGTTTTGTGCCATCCTGGTCTACAGAGCAAGCTCCAGGACAGCCAGGGCTACACACAAAAATCCTATTTCAAACAAACAAACAAACAAACAAACAAACAAACCAAAGCAACAACAACAAAAGAAAAAAAAGACAAGGTTTGTATAGCCCTGACTGTCCTGGGACGTCCTATGTAGACCAGGCTGGTTTTGAACTCACAGAGATCTGCCTGCCTCTGTCTCCAAGTGCAGGGATTAAACAAGTGTGCCATCACACCCAAAATCATTTATTTGTTTTATTGTACTGCAATTCACTCCTAAGACATATAATTTTTTTTATAGAATACAGGAACTGGGACATCTGCCCATCATTGTTTCTATCTATTGGGTGCATATAAAATTGCCTAGCTTAAGGCAGTCATACAGGAATGGGCTTTATGCTGTAATAAAGATGTAACCTCCAATATTGAAAGGAAAGCCAAGATAGTTAATGTAATGTTAAAAAAAAAGAACATATTTTTGGGGAGGTTGAGTAGGAGAGATAGTTTGTTACTACAGGTTGGTCACAAACTCATGATCCTCTTGCATCATCCTCACAAGGGCTAGTACTATAGGCCTAAGTTATAAAAATCTGTTTCCACATGTATTAAAAGATATCTGTTAAGTTTCAAACCCAGAACAAATGGCTAAGGTACCTATTTAACATAAGAAAGAAGTACTCTAATGCCTATATATTCCACACTTTCTTTATCCATTCTTCCATTGAGGGGCATCTAGGATGTTTCCAGGATCTGGCTATTACAAATAATGCTGCTATGAACATAGTTGAACAAATGCTTTTGTAGTATGATAGGGCATCTCTTGGGTATATTCCCAGGAGTGGTATTGCTGGATCCTGGGGTAGGTTGATCCCAAATTTCCTGAGAAAACACCACACTGGTTTCCAGAGTGGTTGCAAAAGTTTGCATTCCCACCAGCAATGGATGAGTGTTCCCCTTACTCCACATCCTCTCCAGCAAAGGCTATCATTGGTGTTTTTGATTTTAACCATTCTGACAGGTGTAAGATGGTATCTCAATGTTGTTTTGATTTGCATTTCCCTGATCGCTAAGGAGGTTGAGCAGAACCTTAAGTGTCTTTTGGCCATTTGAACTTCTTCAGTTGAGAATTCTCTGTTCAGATCAGTACCCCATTTTTTAACTGGTTTAATTAGCATTTTAAAGTCTAGTTTCTTGAGCTCTTTATATATTTTGGAGACCAGACCTTTGTCTGTTGCGGGGTTGGTGAAGATCTTCTCCCAATCAATAGGTTGCCCTTTTGTCTTATTGACAGTATCCTTTGCTTTACAGAAGCTTCTCAGTTTTAGGAGGTCCTATTTATTCAATGTTGCCCTTATTGTCTGTGCTTCTGGGGTTATACGTAGGAAATGGTCTCCTGTGCCTATATGTTGTAGACTCTTTCCCACTTTCTCTTCTATCAGGTTCAGTGTGTTCAGATTGATATTGAGATCTTTAATCCATCTGGACTTGAGTTTTGTGCATGGTGATAGATATGGATCTATTTTCATTCTTCTACAGGTTGACATCCAGTTCTGCCAGCACCATTTGTTGAAGATGCTTTCTTTCTTCCATTGTATACTTTTAGCTCCTTTGTCAAAAATCAGGTGTTCATAGGTTTGTGGGTTAATATCTGGGTCTTTTATTCGATTCCATTGGTCGACTTCTCTGTTTTTATGCCAGTACCAGGTATAAATTACATTACTACTCAGCGGTAAAAAACAATGACATCTTGAATTTTGCATGCAAATGGATGGAAATAGAAAACACCATCCTGAGTGAGGTAACCCAGACCCAAAAAGATGAATATGGTATGTACTCACTCATTAGTGGATTCTAGTCATAGAATTGAGCCTATATTTCATGATCCTAGAGAAGCTAAATAGGAAGGGGAACCCAAAGAAAAACATGTAGTTATCCTCCTGGATATTGGAAGTAGACAAGATTGCCAGGCAAAAATTGAGAGCTTGGGGGTAGGGACAGGACAGGGGTAAAGGGAGATGGGGAGAGAGAAGTGAGAAGGGGAAGATGGGGAGAGCTTGGGGGAATGGGACAGTTGGGATGGAGGAAGAGTGGATATGGAATCAGGGAAGTATATATCTTAATTAAGGGAGCCATTTGAAGGTAGGCAAGAGATTGGACTCTAGAGGGGTTCCCAGATGTCCAAGGAGATGTCCTCAGCTTGCTCCTTGAGCAGCTGAGAAGAGGGGGCCTGAACTGGCCCTTTACTATAGCCACACTGATGATTATCTTGCATATCACCATAGAACCTTCATCTGACGTTGGATGGAGATAGAGACAGAGACCCACAATGGAGCACTGGACTGAGCTCCCAAGGTCCAAATGAGGAGCAGAAGGAGGGAGAACATGAGCAAGGAAGTCAGGACTGTGAGGGGTGCATCCATTCACCGAGACAATGGGACTGATTTAATGGGAGCTCACCAAGGCCAACTGGACTGGGACTGATATAACATGTGATCAAACTGGACTCTCTGAACATGGCTGACAAGGAGGGCTGACTGAGAAGCCAAGGACAATGGCACTGGGTTTTGATCCTACTGCATGTACTGGCTTTGTGGGAACCTAGTCTGTTTGGATCCCCACCTTCCTAGACCTGGATGGATGGGGGAGGAACTTGGACTTCCCACAGGGCAGGGAACCCTGACTGCTCCTTGGACTGGAGAGGGAGGGGGAGGGGAGATGGGGAAGAGGAAGGGAAATGGGAAGAGGGGAGGAGGTGAAAATTTATAAAATTATATAATTTAATAAAAAAGAAAAAAACACATGAAAGTAGACCTGTCAGGTGCTTCCAACACCCCTTACTCCTATTTCAGGGACCTTCTGGCTTGCATACCCTGCTTCCTCCCCTGAACTCACCAGTGCTGGAGGCTGGGCTGCTCTTAACCCACCCTTTTATACTTTGGCCTCCTGGCTTCTGTACCTGGTACCCCTTTCTTCCCTCTCCCCATATGGCCCAGCTCAGTCTGGTCATGCCCACCTTGAATTCTACTACATGTTCCTGTCTGACTATGCTCTCCCATATGTTTACAATAAACTTTTCCTCTACCATACCTAGAAGCTCTCATGTTCTTTCCTTCTTATTTCTTTTTTTCATTCAGTACTGCTCAATGTTTCTTCCAGAAAGCCTTTGGAAGATGAGATTAGATATGTGTTCAAGAGTTTTAGGAATTTAAACATTTTATAAAGCAAGAATGTGAAAATACAAACCACCTGTGGGTATGAAGATATGTCTAGAAAAGAATTATCATGGCCTTCCTTGGACAGTTTCCAGGTCTCCATCCGGGGAATGTCACATGAACACAACTGTGACATGATAACAACTCCTCAGTTCAAGTGAACAAGTAATCCAAGGATCTGAGCACTCCAGAGAAGGAGACAATCTCTATGCTAGATGGACAGAGAATTTCTGCAAGATGTGGGAGGAAAGACAAACTTTGGAGAGAGGACAGGGTTTGAATTTGCAGAGGAAGAGGGAAGGCTGTAGAAGGAGCAGCGGGCTGTGTCCTGCAACCCGGCTAGCTTTAGCCAAAATAATTACACAGAAACTGTATTCATTTAAATACTGCCTGGCCCCTGGCCCGTTATCTGTAGCTTCTTATTGGTTGATTCTCATATCTTGCTTTAACCCATATTTAGTAATTTATATAGCACCACGAGGTGTGGCTTACCAGGAGAGATCTTAACCTGCGTCCATCTCAGAGAGGAGAAGCATGGCAACTGCATATGGCGACTGCCTGAAGCATCTCCCCAGCTCTGCTTCCTTTTTCCCACAATTCTGTTCTGTCTACTCTGCCTACCTAATTTTCTGTCTCTTAAAGGGCCAAGGCAGTTTTCTTTATTAATTAACCAATGAAAGTAACATAGACAGATAACTCTCCTCCATCATTTCCCCTTTTTCTGTTTAAACAAAAAAGAAAGGCTTCAACTTTAACAGCAAAATTACATATAACAAAACAGTTATCAAGCAAGTATTACAGTTACAATATTTAGATCTATTTTATCTTTTATCATAACTAAGGAAAGCTATAACTATCTATTTATTCTTCAACTCCACCAAAGACTCCAGAAGGATATAATATTACCTAAGTAAACAAGAAGTATGCAACTTTCAAACTCTAGAAATGACAGAGACAACTCGCTGCCTGGACAGTCACTCAAAGTCCCTGTGTACTGTTGGGGCACATCAGAAGGCATTTTAGGCAATGTGCTAGATGACATGACAGAAACAGCAATAAAGGCCTCAGCCAGCGAGCCAGAGCAGGGAAGACATGGACTAGGATTATTGGATTTTGCTTCTATTTGTTCCCTCTCCTCAGAACTCCTCATTCTCTGGATTTGTCAACCTCCATCCTGAAAAACCCCGACTATCCACTTATTAAGTTCATATCCAGAGGCTAAGCAAAGCTGGGATATACATTTAAGTTCTAATAAGTATTAAACAACCTATACCTATATAATACATGGAAAACCCCCAAGTATGTGTTAATAAAGGGGAAATTTTAAATTAGAAATTTAAAAAGAAATTTAAAAAAAGGTTTTCTCTGACAAAAACATTTTCCTAAAACACACAATTAACATTAAAATTGCAAAGAAAAGAGAACAAAATGAGATTTCAAAAGTCTACCTTTTTTCTTTTCTGGGTTTGAAATGATATGTAAATCATTGTCATGGACTGAATAAAATCTCAAGTGCCATACAGGAACCCCCGCTCTGATGGCATGTGCTGGGTCATACCTAGCTGATCGTGTGGAGTCCCTCTGAAGATAATTCTGTATGTGGTGAGGAACAAGGCGCCTTCTGCAGGCAGGAGCTGCGGACCTCCGAGGAGACCTCCTGTGGCTTCTTCCCGACCATCAGGGTCTAGCAGGACGCGGAGACCTTCACATATAATTTCTTCTCCCGGCAGGAGAGCTGGCCGAAGAATCTTGGGCTAAGAATAGGGAATGATTTAAAAGCAACTCTTGTGGGGTTTCCATCATTTAGCTCCAGGCTACTTTTTCACGTATGATCTGGAAACCCTGAGCCAACCCAACCCTGACTGGGATGAAACAGATGTGAAGCTTCTAAGTCCAAGTATAAAAAGATTCCTTGCAGCATTGCTTTTGAATACTAAAAACATAGGGAAATAACTTGAAAATTTGCAATGTCCATTCAAACAACCATTGTACAACCTTTTATAAAATGAAATGTAAAAGAAAAAACATTAAGACTCCGAATAACTGATAAAGGTGGTGCTATGGTGACTACGGCAGAAACAAGGGTGGGAAGGGAAAATACTACATGGTGCTTTTTTTTTTTTTGGTTTTTCGAGACAGGGTTTCCCTGTAGTTTCTAGAGCCTGTCCTGGAACTAGCTCTTGTAGACCAGGCTGGCCTCGAACTCAGAGATCCGCCTGCCTCTGCCTCCCGAGTGCTGGGATTAAAGGCCCATGCCACCACCACCTGGCTTGTGCATTTCTTTTAAGCTCACATTTTATACAAAACAGTATTATATTGTAAATAGAAGAAACAAATACTTAAATGGATTTGTTTTTTATTTGTTTGGTGTTTGGAGACAGTGTTTCTCTGTGTTAACAGTCTTGGCTGTCCTGGAACTCTGTAGACCAGGCTGGCCTCAAACTCAGATCTGCCTGCCTCCGCCTCTACCTCCTGAGGGTTGAGATTTTACTTTATTTTATTTTTTGGACAGGGTTTCTTCTGAGAGTAAAGAATACAGACCATTAGATACTCAAGATTGGCTGTGAATTCCTCATTCTATTGCAACCACTTCCTAAGTGCTGAGACTACAGTGAGTACTGCCATTCCTGGTTCCATAGTTAGCTTCTGTTGTTTGTCCTGACTGGCCTGCTATTCATTATGCAGACCAGCTTGGTACTGAGCTCACACAGATCCACCTGCCCGTTTCCCCAGTGCTAGGACTAAAGGAATGCACTGCCATGGCTAGTCATGGATTTATATTTTAAAAAGAGGGTTATACTTTTTTTAAAAATATTTTTTTCATTTAACTTTATTTATGTGCATTGGTGTGAAGGTGTCAGATCCCTTGGAACTGGAGTTACAGTCAGTTGTTAGCTGTCATGTGGCTGTTGGGAATTGAATTTGGGTCCTCTGGAAGAGCAGTCAGTGCTCTTAACCACTGAGCCATCTCTCCAGTTCGAGAGTTATACTTTTTGGTCAAGTAATGAACTTTACACATGAGAAATTTAGTTCAGTGTCCAGTATAAGAGGAACAATATGATAAAATTCCTCTTGGGAGATGTGGGCAAGGAAAGAAATCATTCTCCTTGAACATCTGTGCTTTAATCAGAAATTAAAACTATCTAAGTCAAGCAGGGCATAGTGGTGCACACCTTTAAACCAAGCACTTGGGAGGTCAAGGGAGGTAGATCTCTGTGAGTATGAGGCCAGATTAACCCACACAGTGAGTTTCAGGATAGTCATAGCTATATACTGGGACCCTGCCTCACAAAAAGAAAAGAAAGGAAGGAAGGAAGAAAGAAAGAAAGAAAGAAAGAAAAAACTCAAAATCCAAAATTAAACAAACAAAACAACAATAAAACACCCCTCAAAACAAAAATGACCTAAATCAGCATTATTTTTTTTCAGGCTCTAGGAATCCTAGAACTAAAAGCAGAAATCAAAGTGTATTGACTATTGTATCTTAAGCCTCAGGCAGAACTGCTTGCTGCTCCTACCCGTGTGGCTTCAGATCGCTCCTTTGGGTGTATTTTTAATAGTTCTGTCCAGATTCTAGTCTGCAATAGGCATGAAGCAGTAGCAAAATAACCGTCTGAGTGGCTTCCTCAAATACAGATTTCTAGGTCCCAGGGTTTTCTAATCAGGAGACCAAGGACGCCAAATCCTTAATCTACTTCCCTGATGTTTGTTGTGGACAGCCAGATTCAAGAACCCAGCACTTTTATGGTAAACATTTAAATCTTTTCTTTTTTGGGTAGGAGGAAGGATATAAACCCTGGGATTGGTCTTGGGAATTAGAATTATTAATAATTTATGATCTCCATATAAAAGTAGAATTAACAAGAGGTTACTGTTGTTCTTTTGTTGAATCATAAAAAGACAGCATTCGTATTTCAGCAGTTTACAAAGTTCTATATGGCAAACTCCCCAGAACCTTCACTGCACCATTCAAACTGTAAGCAGCTGAGAAGAAGCCCACTGCTGCTGTGCTCTGAAAGGGCTGCTGCACCATGAAAGCACAGTGTGGAGTCATTACCTTCTGGATAGGTGGAAGTCTTCTGCTCTCTCGATGTACTGCCTCTAGGGTCTCAATGTGCATAGCTACAATTCCTAGGATGAGTCAGAGGATTCAAAAGGAAAGAAAATAAACCAGAGAGAACAAAAGCAAATTCCAGGTATTTTAGAATGAAAAACTAATAAAGTTTGACAGTTTCTCCAAAAGTTAAAATATAATAACCACGTAATCCATAAAATTCTATTCCTAGATATATACAACTAAAAAATTGAAAATAAATACTCAGATACCTGTAAGCAAATATTCATAGAATCATCATTCACAAATCTCTAAAAGTAGAAAAACACAAGTCTCCATTGACAAATGAATGGCTGCGCAAGTAAGATATATCCATAGAATGGAATAGTATTCAACCATAAAAAATGAGTGAAGTAATACATGGATGAACCCTGTAAACATTATATGCTAAGTGAAAAAACTGGACACAAAATTGAAACATTAAATGACTCTACATATGTAAAATCATTAGAATAGAAAAGTTCATGAAAACAGAAAGCTGGTTAGCTATTTCCAGAGGCAGGAACTGAAGAAACAAAATTTATTACCTAATATTAGTTACTGAATCTATTTTGAGTGACTGAAAAGTTTAGGAAATAATGGTGATTTATAGAACACTGTGAATATAATTAATGCAACTTATGCTATGCATTTGCTACAATGCAATAAAACTTTAGAACCTGTCAGGGTGGCACACACCTATAATCCCAGCACTTGGAAAGTACAAGCTGGGGATCAGGAAATCAAGGCCAGCCTGGCTACAGTGAGATGTGAGGTTAGCTTGGGTTATACAAGACCTTGTCTTAGAAAACAAAACAACAGCAGAAGAAATAAAAAACAAATCAGAGAAAAAGCAGGCACCCAGGCACTGTCCCGGGACTTAGGTCCCTGGAGCACTCTGATTCCTTAGCCTATGTGAGGTGATCCATTACCTGGTATCATGCAGTGGAGACTCCTGATGTGGTCCTGAGTCACTCCACTCTCTGTGCAAACCTTGTCAATAAATCGGGCAATGAACCTTACAACGGAGTTGGCAACATCATTATTTTCTGAGTCTTCAAACCCACTCTCTGTATCATAGCTCTCGGCTACACTTCCTGCAATACTGAGAGAGTTAAGGAAAGAAATCATGGCCAGGTCTCAAATTAAGAAAAAAAATGACAACATCATAGACCCTGCACAGAGGGCGTCCACTCAGTGGATGTTGCTTTCTGTGTGCCTATGTTTAAGCATCATCTATTGGGCTAAGATTTATTTTTGTAAGCAATACCTTCTATTACTCTCCCAAAAGGAACTTAGAAACCACAGAAAATAAAGCAAAGGAATACTGAGTCATTTATTCTCTGCTACCAGAACCTTCTAAAAAAAAAACCAAACTTGTCCTTCCAAGTTGACCATCACCGAGAGGCGAGAGGAGTGTGGCTGATGCTAGTGACTGGAATGTGTGCCGTGGTAGGCAGAGTAAATGAACCCTTTTGAGAAATCTACATGTTCTTCCGCATGGAAGAACGCGATTGTTATGACCCTCTTTCTCTTGCCAGAATTTTTCTCCCAGCTCCCCTGCACTCCTCCCTTGCAGTAAATCACAACCCTTAGAGCCACTGTGAAGCCACATTCTTCTTCCAGGACGAAATGAAATGAAGCAGGACTGAATAAAAAGGGGAAAAGGAGCTGTCTGAAGGAGTCTGACAAAAGTTTATGAGAACTACAACTAGCAGGTGTTTTTGGAGCACCTATGATAAAGAGCTAAAACTTCTGCTCAGGGCTGGTTCATTCATTCATTCATTCGTTCATTCATTTATTCTTCATTCAAGCACCTATTCAGTTAAATATTTTTACCCAGCACCTACTATCTGTAAAGACGTAGAGAACTGAACAATGAACACAAAAAAGAAAGGACATAGATACTATGCAGACATGAAAATATGTCAGGCTGTGATATGATAGAACAGCACGGGACGCTGATAGGATGATTACAAGCTTGAGGCCAGCCTCGTGAGATCTGGTCTCAAAAAACCCCAAACTCCATAAACCAAAAACAAAAATAAAAGAGAAATGAAAAAAGGAAGAAATCAAGTTATGGAAAACACCATGAAAAAAACCAACCAACCAGAGTAAAAAACAATGACAGACAATCTGGACACTTAAGAGAGAACAAAACGCATGTGATGGGCAACACTTAATCCAAAATCTAAAGCAAGCTAGATTCTAGGGACTACTTAAAAAAGGGTATTCTAGCCTGAGGGAATAACAAGCAGGCAGCACTATCCTCAGAGTGTCTGAGGATTAGCGTTAGTGGAAAGGTCAGGCTGGTCGACAAAAAGAATGACAGAAGTAAGAAGAGAGTCATAGACAGTGTTCAGTTCCTACAGGTCATAGCAAAGGTTTTAGTCTTGAGACATGGGAAACCACTGGAGAATAGAGAAGAAGGCAAAGTTGAGGACAGTTTTTATTGTCTGAATACGAAATGAACCCTATAGGCTCGTGTACTGGGGCCTTGCTTGTGAGCTGGTGGGCTTCTGAGAAGTAGTTAGATCTGGATGGTTCTGGAGTATTTATTGGTAATATGATGGTTCTACTGGGAAGGTGGTAAAGAGCAGGAGGTGGGGAGAAGTAAGTCATCGCGAGTGGGAACGTATCTTTGTGACAGTTCTTGCTTTGGTCCTTTCCTACAATCCCTCTCTCTGCTGTGTGAAATGAGGTGGAGAAGTTTCTCTGCCATGTAAATGGAGACTGCGCTTTAGTTCCCTGGTCTCTGTTTACACTGCCACAAACTCTCGCTACCATGATAATCTGTCCAAGCTCAAGGCCAGGCAATAATGGACTGAAATGTCCAAAAACCTCAGAAATAAGCACTTCTCTTATTTCTCTCAGGTATTTTGGTCATAGCAGTGAAAAATAATTTATACACCATAATTAGACAAATTCTGTAGATAAACTGAGAAGCAAGAGGGCCAAGAAACAATCACTTTGACCATAAGTTGCTCACCAGTCATTTTTCAGAGCACTTGGCGTTAGCAGAATGTAACTAATGGGCCATATCAGTAGTAACAGACTGCCAGATGAGGTCATAAAACAGAAGAAAGTATATGTGTGTGTCAGATTATTCAGAGTGAAGGAAAGTTTGTTTGTAACATAAAGGATGAGCAAGCTATAGATGGGAAAAATGGTCAATTCTGAAATATATACAGTAATATGTGCTGTTTCTGTTGAGGTATGATTACTCGGAGAAGAGAAGGAGCTGCGTGCTCCATCTTAGTACCTGTTGGTGACAATGCTGTTGCTCCCACTTTCCCAGTCTCCTGGAGCTGATGCTCGAAGGAGCTTGTTTTTACTTGTGTCTAGTGGGACTAGCAGGTTAACCATTAGGTTTGCAAAGTGAATGGCTTGACTGAAGACAGTGCTTTCTTCATGTTGCACCAGCTCCTGCTGAGTTGACTTGCTCAGAGTAGGCCAAAGGCGAAGCTGCTCGGCTGCCAAGTCCATTGCTGTCTTCTCTTGATGTTGGCCATCGGGAAGCTTAACCCAGAAGATAAAGCAAAACAAGTCAAGGGTGAATACCCGTTACTGCATGTGTGCACCAAGGGTGAATACCCATCACTGCATGTGTGCTCCACAGACATGGAAGGTGCTGAAATCTGTCCATGACTTAAATCTAGGTATCTTTTAGTATATTCTTGGGATATTCGGTATCTTTTAGTATAGTTTTTATTAGTATATACAATTTTAAAAAAAAAATCAAGAAAATATTTAAAGACCAGGAAAATGGATTTCCTTTTTTATCTTGAGAAAGGATCTCATCTTTCATTTGTTGTATGCTGAAATGACTGTGAACTCTTGAGCCTCCTGCCCCCACCTCCCAAGTGCTGGGATTACTAATGTACATCAGCATGTTGGGCTGAGTCTCTTGAAACATTTATTAAGTACCAGTATTAGCAGAGTGAAACCTAGCATAACAACCAAAGTGCACTGCAGTGTTTACCTCTGGCCTGCATGCTTTTGTTGGCACCACATGGCAAATTCAAAGGAGCAGTAGCAAAACACAGATGCATGTTTCTCACTCAACTCACTGTGTTTACATCTCACTCTGTGGTTTTACCTCTTTGAAGCTACTCGTTACAAAAATTAACAAAGATTTCTCATAAATATCCTTGCAGGAAAACTTCAGTAGTATCTGCCGAAACTATTGTCTTTTTCTCTTCTGCTCTTTGAGAGGAAATGGTCACAAAAGGTCACAAAAAGTACAGCTAGATCTCCTTATAATGTGATAGTTAAACATCACACACACACACACACACACACACACACACACACACACACACACTGTGGAATTTTAAAGATGGGTTTCCTAGAAGGCTGAAGAGATAGCTGGTAACAGCAACTCACATCTACAAAATATTTTATCTAGCCAGGGAAAGCTAAAACATATATTGTATCTAATTTAGGGCCCAGAGATAGGTTTCTTTTTCAGAAGGAAGGACACAACAGCTGTGACACAATTGCTGTATGAATGATTTGTAGATATATCAATGTCAGCAAATCACAGTTGCTTAAAAATTAATGAAGAAGAGGCCAGCGACCTAGGCCAGACAGGCCTAAGATGACAAGCTCCATGGGTGTGGGACTGAGCCAGCAACTTAGGCTGGAGTGAGGCTGAGGCAGCAAACTCCATAGGAGCAGGTACAGGTGAGCAACTGCTGAGTGAGTGGGCCAGAGCCAGAGACTGCTGCAGGTCCAGGCACGAATCTGGGACCTTCTAGGGAGTAGACCTAAGCTAGGACCCCTGCGAATCTGGGCATGAGTCTGGAACCTCCAAGGAGCTAGGCCTGAGCCAGGACCTCTGTGGGTCCGGGTATGAGTCTGGGACCTCCGAGGGAGAAGATTGGAGCCAGAGACCTTTGCAGACCAACCCCAAGCCAGGGACCCCTGCAGGATCAGATCCAGACCAGGGACATTTACAGAAACAGGTCTGAGCTGTGAAGCTAGGAGCAGCAGGCCTGAGACAGCAAACTCCACGGGAGCTGAGCAAACCCTGGGAGCTCTGAATGACCTCCAGAAACACAAAGTGACCAAAGGGGTGACTAGAACCGCAGCATTGACTGTACCATGAGGAACAACCATCTGAGCCTTGGATTCACTGGCACCTAGAATATTAATCACCAGAGTCACAGCACCAACCACACCAATTAGAGGAAAAAATGAGTAGATAAGGTAGGAACACACGCAACAGCACAAAGAGCAACACAACACCAGGAAAATCTAGAGACCCTACAACAGCAAGACTTGAACAACCAAATATAAATGAAGCAGAAGGAAATGACCTAAAAAATAACTTCAGGAGAATGTTTGAAACTCTTAAAGAGGAAATGAGAAATTCCCTCAAAGAAATGGAGGAAAAGACAAAAAATTGGAAGACATCAGACATCAGCAAATCCATTAAAGAAAACCAAGAAAAAGCAGTCAAACATACAAAAGAAACTATTCAAGACTTGAACACTGAAATAGAGACAATAAAGAAAACACAAGCTGAGGGAGTTATAGAAACAGAAATCATGAGAAAACGATCAGGAACCACAAATGCAAACATAAACAGCAGAATACAAGAGATGGAAGAGAGACTCTCAAGCACTAAAGATGCAATAGAGGAAATAGATTCATCAGCCAAACAAAACATTAAATCTGACGAAACCTTAATACAAAATATCCAGGAAATATGGGGCACCATGAAAAGACCAAACCTAAGAATAATAGGTATAGAAGAAGGAGAAGTTGTTCAATTCAAAGGCACAGAAAATGTATTTAACAAAATCATAGAAGAAAACTTTCCCAACCTAAAGAAAGATATGTCTGTGAAGATATAAGAAGCTAAGAGAACACCAAATAGACTGGATCAAAAAAAAGGCCCCTAACCACATAATAATCAAAACACTAAACATATAAAATAAAGAAACATTCATTAATTATTAAGGGCTGCAAAAGAAAAAGGTCAAGTAACATATAGAGGGAGACCTATCAGAATTACACCTGACTTCTCATTGGAGACGATGAAAGCCAGAAGGTCATGGTCAAGCATTTTGCAGACATTAGGAGACCACGGAGAGCAGCCCAGACTACTATACTGAGCAAAACTTTCAATCACCATAGAAGGACAAAACGAGATATTACATGACAGAACCAGATTTAACCAATACCTAGCCACAAACCCAGCTCTACACAAAGTACTAGAAGGAAAACTCCAACTCAAGGAAGCTGGTACATCAACAAAAGCACACATTTGATGATCTCACAGCAGTAAGTCCCAAAGAAGGGAAGAGCACACAAATTAACATAACCAACAACGAAAACTAAATTAACTGGAGATAGCAATCACTGGTCATTAAAATCCCTTAATATAAATGGACCTCAACTCACCTATAAAAAGACATAGGCTAACAAATTGAATACGATCCTTCTGCTGCACATAAGAAACACAACTCAACCTCACAGACAGACATCACCTCAGAGCAAGGGCTGGAAAAAAATTTCCAATCAAATACTTCTAAAGCTTAAATCATACATTAAACCCCACATACTAATAGTGGGAGACTTCAACACCCCACTCTCACCACTGGACAGGTTAGACAAAAAATTAACAGAGAAATAAGGGAACTAACAGATGTTATGACTCAAATGGACTTAACAGACATCTATAGAATATTCCATACAAACAAAAAATATCTTCTTATCAACACTTCATGGAACCTTCTCAAAAAATGACCACATACTAGGTAACAAAAAAAGCTCAACAGAGACAAAAAAATTGAAATAACTCCATGTATCTTATCAGATCACCAAGGCTTTAAATTAGAATTCAACAGTAACACTAATTCCAGAAATCCCACAAACACATGGAATTTAAACAATGCTCACCTGAATCATCAATGGGTCAAGGAAGAAATAAGTGGAGAAATTAAAAACGTCATATAATTCAATGAAAATGACCTCACAACATACCCAAATTATAAGATACAATGAAAACAGTTTTAAGAGGAACACTCATAGCATTAAATGCCTACATAAAGAAGTTGGAAAAATTCCACAATAGTGAAATAAGAGAACATTTGAAAACTCTATAACAAAAAGAAACAAACACACCCAAGAGAACTAGATGGCAGGAATTAATCAAATTAAGAGCTGAGATCAACAAAATAGAAACAAAAAAATACAAAGAATCAATGAGACAAAGAGTTGGTTCTTCGAGAAAAATCAACAAAATAGATAAACCTTTATCCAAATGAACCGAAAGGCAGAGAGAGAATATCCAAATTAATAAAATAAGAAATGAAATGGAGATATAACAACAGACATGGAGGAAATCCCGAGGATCACCAGATCATACTTCAAAAATCTGTACGACGCAAAATTGGAAAACTTAAAGGAAATGGACAACTTTCTGGATAAATATCACTTATCAAAATTAAATCAAGACCAGATAAAAAAATTAAACAAACCTATAACTGCTGAAGAAATAGAAACAGTCATCAAAAGTCTCCCAACCAAAATAAGTCCAGGACCAGATGGTTTCAGCTCAGAATTCTACAAGACTTTCAAAGAAGAACTAATACCAATATTCCTCAAGTTGTTCCACACAACAGAAACAGAAGGAACATTCCCAAACTCTTTTTATGAGGCTACAATTACCCTGGTACCCAAACCACAAAAAGACATTACTAAGAAAGAGAATTACAGACCAATCTCATTCATGAAAATTGATGAAAAAAATACTCCCCCCCCCCAAATACTGGCAAATTGAATCCAAGAACACATCAGAATCATCATCCACCATGATCAAGTTGGCTTCATCCCAGAGATGCAGGGATGGTTCAACATACAAAAATTTGTTAATGTAATCCACTATATAAACAAATGAATAATAAAAACCACATGATAATCTCATTAGATGCTGAAAAGCCTTTGACAAAATATAACATCCCTTTATGATAAGGTCTTGGAGAAAGCAGGGATACAAGGAACATACTTAAACATAATAAAGGCAGTATAGAGCAAGCTAACAGTCACCATCAAACTAAATGGAGAGAAACTCACAGTGATACCACTGAAATCAGGAAGAAGACAAGGTTGTTCACTCTCTCCATATCTAGTCAATATAGTTCTTGTGGTCCTAGCTAGAGCAATAAGACAACAAAAGGAGATTAAGGGGATACAAATCAGAAAAGTCAAACACTATTTGCTGATATGACAGTTTACATAAGTGATCCCAAAAATTCTGCGATGGAACTTCTACAACTCATAAACACCTTCAGTAATGGACCAGGATACAATTTTAACTCAAAAAAAATCAGTAGCCCTCTTGTACACAGATGATAAATGGGCTGAGAAAGAAATTAGAGAAACATCATCATTCACAACAGCCACAAATAGCATAAAATATTTCGGAGTAACTCTAACCAAGTAAGTGGAAGACTTGTATGACAAGAACTTTAAATCTTTGAAGAATGGAATTGGAGAAGACACCAAAAAGTGGAAAGATCTCCCAGGCTCTTGGTAGGCAGAATTAACACAGGAAAAATGGCAATCATACCAAAAGCAATCTACAGATTCAATGCAATTCCCATCAAAATGTCAGCAAAATTCTTCACAGACCTCAAAAAAATGGTACTCAACTTCATATGGAAAAGCAAAAAACCCAGGATAGTCAAAACAATACTGTACAATAAAGGAATTTCTGGAGCCATCACAATTCCTGACTTCAAATTCTACTACAGAGCTACAGTACTGAAAACAGCCTGGTATTGGCATAAGAACAGACAGGAGGACCAATGGAACTGAATCAAAGACCCAGATATTAAACCACATACTTTTGAATACCTGATTTTTGACAAAAAGCAAAAAATATCAAATGGAAAAAGAAAGCATACTTAACAAGTGGTGCTGGCATAACTGGATATCAACATGTAGAAGAATGAAAATAGACCCATGTCTATCACCATGCACAAAACTCAAGTCCAAATGGATCAAATACCTCAACATAAAGCCAACCACACTAAACTTCATAGAAGAGAAAGTAGGAAGTACACTTGAACACATTGGCACAGGAAACCACTCACTTCCTAAATATAACCCCAGCAGCACAGACACTGAGAGAAACAATTAATAAATGGGACCTCCTGAAACTGAAAAGTTTCTGTAAAGCAAAGGATACTGTCAACAAGACAAAACGACAGCCTACAGAATGGAAAAGATCTTCACCAACCCCACATCAGACATAGGTGTGATCTCCAAAATATATAAAGAACTCAAGAAATTGGTCATTAAAAGAACAAATAATCCAATAAAAAATGGAGTACAGACCTAAACAGAGAACTCTCAACAGAGGAATCTAAAATGGCTGAAAGACATTTAAGGAAATGCTCAACATCCTTAGTCATCAGAGAAAAGCAAATCAAAACAACTCTGAGATTCCATCTTACATCTGTATGAATGGCCAAGATCAAAAACACCGATGACAACTTATGCTGGAGAGGATGTGGGGGTAAAGGGAACACTTTTGCATTGCCGGTGAGAGGACAAGCTGGTACAACCCCTCTGGATAACAGTGTGGTGATTTTTCAGAAAATTAGGAAACAGCCTTCCTCAAGATCCAGTAATACCACTTTTGGGTATATATCCAAAGGATGCTCAATCATGCCACAAGGACATGTGCTCAACTATATTCATAGCAGCATTGTTTGTCACATCCAGAACCTGGAAACAACCTAAATGACTCTCGACTGAAGAATGGATAAGGCAAATGTGGTACATTTACACAATGGAGTACTACACAGCAGAAAAAAATAACGACATCTTGAAATTTGCAGGCAAATGGATGGAGCTAGAAAACATCATTTTGAGTGAGGTAACCCAGACTCAGAAAGACAATTATCATATGTACTCATAAATGGTTTTTAAACTTAAAGCAAAGAAAACCAGCCTACAAATCACAATCCCAGAGAACTTAGATAACAATGAGGACTCTAAGAAAGACATGTATGGATTTAATCTCCATGGGAAGTAGAAAAAGACAAGATCTCCTGAGTAAATTGGGAGCATGGGGACCTTGGAAGAGGGTTGAAGGGGAGGGGAGAGGCAGGAAGGGAACCAGAGAAAAATGTAGAGCTCAATAAAAATCAGTTAAAAAATATATAAAATTAATAAAGAAATCCTAACAGTCAGATTATTCCTGGGTGTGGCCCCAGAAAAAGTCTCTGCATCTGCTATGTTATACCGTAAGTGGTACATTTTGTGTAACAACAACAACAACAACTTTGAATATTAATTTAATTAAAGAAACAATTCACATCTGAACTATAACAATCAGACACCTGTCAATGCTATTTGTTATTAAAGTCTCTATTCTTCTACTTAATAATAAACCAATAATTTTTTAAGACAACGAATCCCAGATGTATTGGAATCTGACTATGCAGCTTTTCTCAGATGCTTAGGGTGGTCCATCCTATCTAGACATAAGTTAAAGTGGAAGAAGATGGGCAGAGTCTGCAGTGATATCTAAAGGTTGATCTTAAAATCACTCTGAAGTGCCGGGCGGTGGTGGCGCATGCCTTTAATCCCAGCACTCGGGAGGCAGAGGCAGGCAGATCTCTGTGAGTTCGAGGCCAGCCTGGTCTACAAGAGCTAGTTCCTGGACAGGCCCTAAAAAAGCTGCAGAGAAACCCTGTCTCGAAAAACCAAAAAAAAAAAAAAAAAAAAAATCACTCTGAAGTTAACCAACAGTGAGTCTTTTAGGCTGCTTTAAGCTCAGTTCATGAGGATGATGATTTCTAATACTAACTACTTAGTGTGTGCCAAGAACTCTTAGTAAGCCTTATATATATTAGATATGAAAATCTTTAGAAGTGACAGCTACACATTTCACCAATGAGGAAGCGTGGGGGTAATGTGATTAGTCAGTATAAAGAGAGCTAGTAAATGACATTTAAAAATTGGAGTATTTTAATTTTTATTTTCCTGGTATTTAAATATGTGTGTATAGAGCAAATACTACTAATATATACACACACAGAATAAATAAAAAGACTTTGGCTATTGCTGACATATTTTTGAATAGGACTACTGAATTTTTTTTTTTGGTTTTTCGAGACAGGGTTTCTCTGCAGCTTTTTTAGAGCCTGTCCTGGAACTAGCTCTTGTAGACCAGGCTGGCCTCAAACTCACAGAGATCCGCCTGCCTCTGCCTCCCGAGTGCTGGGATTAAAGGCGTGCGCCACCACCGCCCGGCTGGACCACTGAATTTTTACATTTATCTTTTTAATCACTTAACTTCAATTTCTTCTCTTTCCTCTTCCAGTGTTGGTACCTGAACTCAAGGCCTTGAGCATGCTACATAACATTCTATTTCTGAGGTAAGCTTGGATTTCTTCAAGGAAGTAAGCAGTTAGAGGCTTATACCTGGGCCTATTTTAGGTTTGTTCCTTCTATTCGGTTTTTAAGGAATTCCTATCAAAATATAACAAAACAATTCTAGTGCTAAGGAACTGTAGTATGAGGTCATTATTAAAAATATAGTGCCAGAATCAAAGGAAGAAAGATGTTCACCACAGGACTCCCTAGCCCCCAGGAACAAAGTAGGTAGAGTCCCTTTGCCCTAGGACCATCTGCCTGAGTGTTCCTTCAAGTCAATCCCAACCACATCCAAGTACCTGTCTTCTCTTACCTTCTGCTTCAGATGTGGGGCATGATTGTCTTCCTTTGCTGTGAGATACAGGGAGCGAACCTGCTCCTGTACTGCACTGTAAAAAGTTGTCTCCCAGAACTGCTGATTTGTCCAAATGGGGTGGTCTTGAACACAGGTGTAGGCAAACTGGCTGACTCCAGGGGCAAGTTTCTGCAAGAACATGTAATATCTATCAGCACGATATAGGCAAATTATGACAGTTCAGATGGTCACAGGTGCTACAGTTAATTGTAGAGGTGACACAAAGATTTCTTTAAAGGCTTAGCAATCAATACTGTACTCACGTTCAACTGACAACTGAGGGTGCTCTATGAAATCCTTTAAAATCTTGCTTACTTTTTACCCAAATGTGAATTTTAACAGTAGCTACACTATTAATTATAGATTTAATGTAATTCTTTGAATTATAGACTATACAAAAAGTATCTACTACTCTGGTGTGTACAGAGTGGGTTACCATGAAGTTATACCTGGGATGCATACTAAAACCCAACACAACCTAAACATAAAACTCTAGTAATCAAAAATTTATCTTACTTCTATTTATGATTTTTTTATGTTTATTTTTGTCTCTCTCTGTGTGTATGTGCGTGTGTGCTATGGCCTGTGTTTAAACATTGGAGGACAACCTGTAGAGTAGGTTCTCTCTTACCATGTGGATTCTGAGGATCGAAATCAAACTTTCAGGCTTCCTGACAAACATCTTTTTCCACTGATACATCTCACTGGTCCATAATTTTAATTATTATTATTATTCTTACTATTATTATTTTTTGGGATACAGGGTCTTACTATTCAGCCCAGGCTGTCTCAGAACTCTTAATCTTCTTGCCTTAGCTTATGAGTGCTGAGGTTATGAAAGTTTCTTACTATGGTGTAATAATAACATAATTAACTCACCACTTCTTAGCAAATAATAAATAAATAACAGGAAATATTGAAAAATTGTGATCCATTTCATCTTCTGTATTGAATGAATCTGGGTTTTTTGTAATTAGAAGTATAGTTTCTGATAAATTTTATTTTTAAGCAATTTAATAAGCTGAATTCTCTTCTGAAATGTTCAATACTAAAGATCATTACTGTTAAGTTTATATACATAATTATGAAGCAAAAGTTCATTTTTAGAGTTCTGTAACCTAAGTAAGATACCAGTAGAATGCTATGTTTGAAGTAATTTCCCTCTTGATCTAGGGCATACCAACCCTAAATAAAGCTAGAGCAAGCACCAGGTATACCATGAAATTTAGCCTTACACACTTACAAGCAGGGTGACTGCGATTTTGCCTGCAAGAATCAATGTGCCATATATGAGGCAAGTTCCTTTCAACACAAGGCTGTGCATTGCTATGGAGGTGACTAGCTAAAACCACAGTTCCTTATACAAGTTATAAATAGATGCTGACCAGGAGGCAGAAAGAGGGAAGGTCATGTTTGGTTTTCATGATGCCTCATTTGTTCATTTCAGATGTTTTCTTCCACGAGAATTCATGGGCAAAAATGTGTGTGCTTCTGCTTGTTGTGATAGCAGAAACTGCACTGAATCATGTGTTCCTTCTAGACTCTACATAAATACCCCAGTGAGTGGTTTATAAATTTTAGATCTTCACTTCAGTACAAAGACTTATTCTGAATGAGATTTTTAATTTTATTTTGACATTTTCATACCACTGTAGTTTGTTCATTTTTACCCATTATTCCCCGTTCTCTTCCTCCCCAAATAGTCCTCCTTCTGCTTTCATGTCATATTATAAAAATATAAGCTTCTTAGATTTTGCATGAGAGAAAACATGCCATACATGTCTCAAAGAAATTGTAGAAACATAAAATTTAAATAAGATAAAGTATAATTCTGAGCTGGGTGCAATGGCACACATCTTTAATCTTAGCACCTGGGAGGCAGAGGTAAATGGATCTATGTAAGGTCAAAGCTAGCTTAGTCTACATAGTGAGCTCCAGGACAGCCAGGACTATGTAAAGAGACCCTGCCTCATACCCTTTCCCCCAAAACATAATTCTAAGTTGCTTTCCCCTTGAGTATAACCCAAGGTAGAACCATTTCTTACAAATGTAGCACACTGTAAACTATGGAAGCTCTAAACAGTCTGTAGTTTTGACATGATATGGATATAGATGAATTCAGAAAACTGAGCTGTCTGTATCAGTCTCTAGGTTTAGGAGAATCTCCATGAATCTGATGGGTTAATGAAGCCCTGCCTTTCTTCTTAAGCATTACTCTCAGCCATGCTACATATTGATTTTCCTGGTCACATATCCACTGAAATAGTTTAGTTTACACATAAACTAAATAAATATGTAAAACTTTTCTAAATTTTTTCAACAAAGGCAGAAAAATGGTGTAAAAAATGACAGTGGCCCAAATAGCCACAGTTTGTTTTCGAGGTGAGAATTACAACACAATGAAGGGATCATAAGATAATTTTTGTGGCAGCAAGCTAGTCCACAAATAGCTATAGCATCTGCTTAAGCTATGTGTGAGAAATCATTAAATCCCAAGCACTTAAAATATGACCTCTTTAGAGCATGAAATATGCCTTCTTTCTTGGTTGATTTCATGCTAACCTCAATTGTGAGGAGGGACTACTTGTTCCACTTAGTATCGATACTGTACTGATGGACAACTATGTTCTTAGTACCAGCAGAGGGCAGTGAAACCTTTTCTGCCTAGACATCATCAGAGTTTCAACTGACAATTATAAAAGCAGAACTTTGGAAAAAGTAGGTAGAAGGAATATTGGATGTTTTCACTGACATCTGAGACTCCATGAGAACAGATTTGCCCAAGTCACAAGTATGTATGTATGTAACAAAAGGGTATGTAGTATGTATGTAACAAAAGGGTCTCAGCTGTTCTAGAATTCACTATCTAATCATCCCAGGCAGGCTTCAAATTCAGGAGTCTCCTGCTTCAGGTTAAGGTAAGGTGTCATAGGGTTAGTGGCCTTCTCTACCACATCTGACTACATTTTCCTTAACACACAAAAATTACCATATTCTATAAAATGGAACTTTAATACAATTATGGGTAATGCAACGATACCTTTTAGGGTTTCAGATTCAGTGGAACCAGTGACAGTAGCACAGGTCTAGTAAACTGGGAAAATAAATAACTATGAACAAAACTGTCTCTCATCTAGTCAATCACTTCTTTGGTTTGAAGCAAGCGTTTTCTGGGAAGGTTTCCCAAACTGGTACATGTGCTCTCTTAGTGACTGTCCTGAGGGTGAGAGGGTGGTGACAAGAGACACTTGTCAAATAACACCTCTTTTACCCTTATTCTGGCACAAATATTTACTCTACAGTTCATAATACTTCTTATAATTATGTCCTAAAAACAAATGATATTTAGTCATCCAATTTTGTAAGATATTTAAGAATGTTTTGACTTCCTTCCTTATCTAGAAAAAATAGCCCTGAAGGCACTAAACAGTGCCATTCATTTTCTACAAAGCATTCAAAAGAGACCCAGCATGAGACAGGATGTGGAGAACAGACTCATGATGCTCACCAAACAGCAGGCCCAATTGAGACCCTCACAGACTGACACACAGTACCCGAGGAGATGATCAGGAGTTATGTGAGTATGCAGGAACTGTCTCAAGTCTGTCTGGCTAGAAATGGTTCACAATTCATTTATGGGACTCGGAGGGAAACTGCATTTCAGGGAAGAAGGCTAGCTGGCAGCTCCAATGTCATACACACGTAATGATCTTGAAGAGTGATGCAGAACTATCTGAGTTGATGAGGATTCCCTTACTGTATTTATTGATTCAGTCCTCAAAGCAGTCCACTGCTACTTCCCATTTCGGTAACATGAGAAAACTTTGCCAGTAGGCGGCAGAGCTACAGCTGGGAATTCTACTGTAAGAATATATAGCATCTTTCTGTTTCAAGTAAGGTTGTTTCCAACTCTTTGCTACAACAGACAATGGGGCATGAGCACCAAAACACAAGTCAACTGTCATCTTGTGATAGTTTCAGTACCACTTTTGGATCAGGTCTCTTTTGAATTAGCTGACTACAAACCTGCTATGTAACCAAAGATGATCTTAAACTCACAATAACCTGGCCTCCACCTAAACGATGGGATTATAGGCACGTGCTACCAAACCTGCCTGAGTTTCACTACTGCTCAATAGTGTGTGGAATACTTGAGAGCAGTCTCAAGAAATAGGATTCCTACTGTCATCTGTACCACTGATTACCCCAATAACAAATTATTTCACGGAGAGCTTTTGAAAATCCACTGTTCAAAATAGTTAACTAGTGCTTTTTAACATAAAAATCTCAGCTTGGTGTCTGAATTTCCAATTGCCTTCCAATTGTAAGAAATTTCCCTTTCCCCCTCATCTTCAGTGTTACTTTTACAGTTTTGTTTAATTCAGGTAGGATTCAAATAAGGACACATAGTAGCATTAGTATGACAACCACTCAGATCAGTTCTACTTTAGGTTCTGTTCTAAGCTGGACTTTGTTGAAAAAAAAAACATTTATCTATCCTCTAGCAGCTGCTTAGTACAGTTGAGTACTATCATTTAACATTCTTATGGCACCTGTGTTTCCTATGGACTGGCAATGTCTAGTGGTCTGATTAGATTCAGGATTGTCTGGCAAGAACACTTTACAGATGGTACCATCTTAACAGGCACTGTCTGTCTCTTGTGATATTAGAGCTATTGATAGGCAATAGGTGGGATCAATAGGAGTAGTAAGACATGATCTTAGTAACATCTCTCACTCATGCATTCACCACCTGAGACTGCTAAAAGGAGAAACATGAAATCATAGTAGCATAGTAGTTTAGCCTTCCTTTCATTAATATATTTATAAATTTTGGGATTTTAAATATTTAGAGATTCTTAAACCTAAGTTTAGAAATAAAGAAATGAAAGCACCCTATTTTCAAGTGTTTATTAGAAATCCAAATTTTCATTAACTCAATGTCATGCATTATGATGTTCTTGAGTACAAAGTTTCTAAAATCTATGTGAGAAGATGATAATCACAGAGTATGTGATTACTGACAAACCTAATAACTGTGCTTATAAAGGCAATGCAAGCTGAGAGGATAAAAGGCTTATTACAATGTAATAAACAAAAAGAATAGTAGATCCTAACAGGGTATTATTTCAGGGACCTAAGTGTAATATGTACAATAGACAAAAAGCGAGACTGTGTCTCTCACTACATGTAATTGCAAGTGGATCTAAAGCTCAGCAAAAAAGCTTATTTTGGGCGCTGAGGAGGTAGCTCAGTTGAGAATAGTGGGGTGTAAGTATGAAGATCTGAGTTTAGGTAACTAGCATTCATAAAAGCAAGATATGGCAGTGCAACGGACCACAAGGCATGTAACCCCAGGCCTGGTAAAGTAGAAATACAAATCAAATGCACATGCATACCATTTATTGTTGAGTTTTTTCAGTAGCTACTCCTTACAAAGTTAGTGACTTTAATGCTCACTGTAGAGAAAAAGAGGCAAATAATCAGCACCTTATCAACATACTTGAATATCATGTTGCTACTAAAATGGTTACAATGATAATATGCTTACAAATGAAGCACTCTTTTATGTTTCAGAAAATGAGTCAACTATGCTATGGCTATGTTTGCAAGTACACAAAAATTTAGAGAAGGTACTGGGAAATGGCCTAGTCAATAAAGTGCTTGCTGATAAGCATGAGGGCCTGGTTTTGGTCACCAGACCCTAGGTGAAAAGGTAGGTATAATGCATACGCCTACCATCTCATCACATCAGAGGGGAGCTGGGAGGCTCCTGGGCTTTTTCACTGGCCAGTCATTCTAGTGAAATCAGTGAGTTCCAGGTTCAGTGAAAGACTATGTCTCAAAAGCTAAGGTGGAAAATAATTGAGAAAGATAACTGACCTTGATCTGAGTACTTCACAGGTAAACATGAATCAGGATACCCAGTGTTGCATAGCAATTTCCTTTGATTTGAAACATTCCATCAGGGATGAAGACTTCTTAATATTTAGGATAGGAACAAAACTTAAAAGGCCCAGGAAGCAAACTATTTAGGAGTCATAGGAAGTTCCTGTAACTTATAAGAATAGACAAGGCCTCTTCCCAACCTTATAAGCAGTAACAACTGCTAGGGAGAACAAACTTTAAGACCAAGTTGGTTGTAAACTGTGCAGGGAAGGGAGCTCTAGAAATACAGCTTTCATGAATCATCAATCATGCAGGATAGGGCTTTGCCTTTGAATCTATGTTTTGTTGGGGAATATTAGTTTCAGGCATGTGACTTTTGTTTACACTGCGTTTGTTTAACTCTGAAGCTGCATTACAGTGCCTATCTAAAACACCTGATGGTTTAATAGAGATGAATGGCTAACAGTGAGGCAGGAGCAAGGATGGAGGAAAGCTAGCAGGCAGAGAGAATAAATGGAAGGAGAACCGAGACAGAGGAAAGAACAAATAGCAACAAGAGAACAAGGCGGGGAGGATATCAGGGGTTACCCAGTCAGCCACGGAGTAAGAAGGAAAGTAAGATATAAAGAGTTAAGAAAGATAAAAATCCTAGAGGCAAAAGGTAGTTGGGATAATTTAAGTTAAGAAAAGCTGGCAAGCCCCGCACCGCGCCGCCGAGGGACCCGCGCTGTCCGCGCTCGCTGCTCTTCAGGCCGGCGGGTGAAGGGCTAGGCGGGCGGCGGCGGCTTGGCCCGCGCACCCGGCCGTCCTGCCCGGCCCGCGCCCACAGGCCGCCCTGGAGGCCAGGGCCAGCCGCCAGAATTAAGAAGGAAGTAACTTCTACAATCCCAGCAGATGAAGATTCACTGGTAAATCGATCAGAATTTTTGGCCTACGCTCCAAAGAAAAGATTAACTTTTGATAAAGAAGAGGAGGATCGAAGCTAATTTTCATGAGCCCTACACTTGAACACTGTACTGATGGAAGCCTTGTGTGATGCTGTAGGAAAGATTTATACAGTATCAGGAAGTAAATAACAAGGAGTAGGGGAAGAAGAGGCACACACTCAAGCGTGTATTGAGAAAACAGAAAACAGAGTCAAGTGAGCCAGACGGAATTGTGAGAACTGTCAAGTCTAAGGCCAGACTGAAATGAGCTCCTTCACGTGCAGGAGTCAGAGCCCCAGCTCCTTTCTTTCAGGCAGTATTTTTAGAGGGGCAATTGATGCACTATGCTTTTTTTTTTTTTTAGGCACTGGAGTTGACATGATAATCCAAAAGAATACAAGGTCCTCTTACTGAATTCACATTTTAACTGTAAATAAAAGTTCCACATATTTGTTATACACTGTATATTGCTTTGAAATACATACACTGAAATGAAAAAAAAAAAAAAAGCTGGCAAAAAACAAGTCAAGCTAAGGCCAGCCAGGCATTCATAACAAAGAGTAAGCCTCCATGTGTAAATTATTGGGATCTGGGTGGTGGGCCTCACAGAAGTGGCAAAGACTAAAACACAACACAACAATGCTCCTGTAAGAAGCGGCCCCAGTAAGTTGGACTTTGGTGGAATTATTACTTCGGTTTATGTTCTGTTTCCTTTCTGGCACAAATGGAAAATTTGTTCACAATTTCCCAGGAAAAGTTACATATTTACACACCCATACACATACACCCCACCACCACCACCACCACCACCACCAAAAAAAAAAAAAAAAAAAAAAAAAATCAAGATGAAAATTGCTGGGTGGTGGTGACACACACCTTTAATCCCAGCTCATAGGTGGATATTTAATGCCACACTATTCAATTATTTTTTCTTTTTTTACTTTTTCTGGGTGCTTATTTGAATCTTTATTTATTTATTTTTATTGATATTTATAGAGCTTTACATTTTTCTCTGCTACCCTCCCTGCCTCTCCCATCCCCCCTTCAGTCCTCCCTCAAGGTTCCCATGCTCCCAATTTACTCAGGAGATCTTTCTTGTTCTACTTTCTACTTCCCGTGTAGATTAGATCTATGTAAGTCTCTTAGTGTCCGTCCGTATTGTTGTCTAAGTTCTCTGGGATTGTGGTTTGTAGGCTGGCTTTATGTTTAAAAACCACCCTATGAGCGAGTACCTGTGATAATTGTCTTTCTGTGTCTGGATTACCTAACTCAATATGTTTTCTAATTTCCATGTATTTTCCTGCAAAATTCAAACTGTCGCTATATTTTCTGCTGTGTAGTACTCCACTATGTAAATGTACCACATTTGCCTTATCCATTCTTCATTCGAGGAGCATTTACGCGGTTTCTAGGTTCTGGCTATGACAAACAAAGCTGCTATGAACATAGCTGAGCACATGTCCTTGTGGCACGATTGAGCATCCTTTGGATATATACCCAAAAGTGTTATTACTGGTTCTTGAGGACGGCTGTTTCCCAATTTTCTGAGAAATCACCACACTGGCATCCAAAGGGGTTGTACCAGCTTGCATTCCCACCAGCAATGCAGAAGTGTTCCCTTTTCCTCACAACCTCTCCAGCATAAGTTGTCATCAGTGTTTTTGATTTTGGCCATTCTTACAGATGTAAGATGGAATCTCAGAGTTTTTTTTTTTTTGATATGCATTTCTCTGATGACTAAGGATGTTGAACATTTCCTTAAGTGTCTTTTGGCCATTTTAGATTCCTCTGCTGAGAGTTCTCTGTTTAGATCTGTACTCCATTTTCTTTTACTGGATTATGTGATTTTTTGGTGTCCAATTTTTTGAATTCTTTGTATATTCTGGAGATCACACCTATGTCTGATGTGGGGTTGGTGAAGATCTTTTCCATTCTGTAGGCTGTCGTTTTGTCTTGTTGACAGTGTCCTTTGCTTTACAGAAGCTTTTCAGTTTCAGGAGGTCCCATTTATTAATTGTTTCTCTCAGTGTCTGTGCTGCTGTGGTTATATTTAGGAAGTGGTTCTCTGTGCCAGTGTGTTCAAGTGTACTTCCCACTTTCTCTTCTATAAGGTTCAGTGTGGCTGGCTTTATGTTGAGGTCTTTGATCCATTTGGACTTGAGTTTTGTGCACGGTGATAGATATGGGTCTATTTTCATTCTTCTACATGTTGATATCCAGATATGCCAGCACCACTTGTTAAGTATGCTTTCTTTTTCCCATTTGATATTTTTTGCTTCTTTATCAAAGGTCAGGTGTTCAAAGATGTTTGGATTGATATCCGGGTCTTCTATTTGGTTCCATTGGTTCTCCTGTTTGTTCTTTTCCTTTTTTCTTTCTTTTTTATTTTTTTAATTTTTTTATTTCTCCATTCAAAAATTTATACTTCCTCCCCTCCTCCCATTCCCCTCCTCACCTTCCTCCCTTCCCCTCCCTCCTTAAGAGAGGGAAGGGTACACTGCCCTGTGGGAAGTCCAAGGCCCTCCCCCCTCCATCCAGGCCTAGGAAGGTGTGCATCCAAATAGACTAGGGTCCCAAAAAGCCAGTACATGCAGTAGAAACAAGTCCCAGTGCCATATAGATGGCTTCTCAGTTGCCCCCATTGGCAGCCACATTCAGAGAGTCCGATTTGATCAGATGCTTGTTCAGTCCTGGTCCAGCTGGATTTGGTGAGCTCCCATTAGCTCAGGCACACTGTCTCAGTGGGTGGACCAACCCCTCACGGTCCTGACTTCCTTGGTCATCTTCTCCCTCCTTCTGCTCTTCAACTGGACCTTGGGAGCTCAGTCTATTGCTCTGATGAGGGTCTCTGTCTCTATCTCCATCCGTCGCCGGGCGAAGATTCCTTCCGGATGGATTGATGTATTATAGAACTGAATAGTGTGAAATTTTTTTCCACACTATTCAGTTCTATAATACAAGTCATAATTCTAGCACTATTTTCCTAGATTTAATCATATCCCACATATGATGGAATCAATCTCTCAGTCTGTCCCCAACTCTGGTTATCAATAACAAATACAAGCCTCTAGGAGAACTCATGGACAGGAAATAAATTAGATATCCCCCCAAACCCCTTTTTGGGCTTGGTATTTGCTAGAATGGCTCCCAGCATTGAAGGTGTCATTTTACTCACAGCTGCTGTTACATTACAAAGAACACTTTAAAGAATACAAATAAATACCCAGATAACAGGCACAAGGTGAGATTCCAAAGTATCTCAACATAGGAACTTGCTATACTGCTGGCACAAGAATATTTGTCTTCAGCAACAGGGAAGCTCTCCAATCCTTATCATCATCCTCCATACCCACACAGGAGAATTTAACCCAGAACTGTGTGATTGCTAGATATTGAACTATATCCCTAGCCCTTCAGGGTTTTTACAGAGGCTTCATTATAGAGACATGATTTACTGGTGACCAGCTAAACTTTCAGTTTCTTGGTTTCTCCTGATGGAATGAAAGTTCCAGCCCTCTAAACTTGTTAGTTCTCCTACAACTCTACATTCAGATGCCCAGAACCCTCCAGAATCAGTCATTTTACTGGCAAAAGAAAGACAACAACTTCAGAGATTCCAAAGATTTTGAAAATTGTGCCAAGAAATAGGAAAGATCAAATATAATTATTATAAATCATAGTATAATCTACCAAATATAGGCAACAGTAGTAAAAATGGACAAATGGAATTTTTATCAAACTCAAAAGCTTCTGTGTAGCATGGAAATAATGGAGTTAAGAGATAACCCGTATGGCAGAGAAAATACCTGCAAACTTCATCTAACAACAGATTCCATAATATATATGGAACTCAGACAGCAGATCACCAAACCTAGCCTAACACAATGCAACCCCAGACAATCCAATTAAAAACAGGCTAAAGAGGTTAAACAGATGGGCTAGTGAGATGGGTCAGTGGATTTGCAACTAAGCCTCATAACCCAAGTTCAATTCCCATGACTCCAATGATGGAAGGACAGAACATATTCCTTCAAGGTATCCTCTGACCTCCATATGTGAGGCATGGTATGCACACAGGCCTGCACTAAATTATATATATGGTTGTGTATGTACATATGTGTGTATCTATATATTTAAATACATGCAAAAATGTAAATGTAACTCAAATATATCTATTTAAATACATGCAAAAATTTAAATGTAACTCAATGTATCATAAACAGATGAAAAAATTCTAAGTAAAATTGTAGCAAAACAAATATAGATAGCAACATATTAAAAAATATGTTGTAAGTAAGTGAAATTTAGGAATGTAGGGAGAGGATTAAATAATCTTATTAAAATTTGTATAAAATGTAGAAAATGTAGATATATAACAATAAGAAAACGTTGTTATGTTCTTAAGCTATACTGTTTTTTTAAATCCCTCCTTCATATCCCTCAACCCCTCCTGATAGTTCTTTCCTCCTCCCAAAGAATATCACCTTCTGCTTTTACATTACATGTATCCTGTAGTGGTTGGGATGAGAATGGCCTCCACTTGTTTATATATTTGTATACTTGATCCCCAGTTGAAAGAACTGTTTGGGAAGGATTAAGAAGTATGACCTTGTTAGGTGAGGGAGGCTTTAAGGCTTCAAAAGATTCCCAGTATCCCCCGTGCATTCTCTCTGCATTCTGTTTGCAGGTCAAGATGTGAGCTCTCAGTTGCTCCAGCCAACATGGATTCTGCTTCTGCCATGGTGCTCAGCCACGATGGACTCTCAACCCTCTGCATTTTCAAAATTGCCTTGGTCATGGTGTTTTTCACAACAACAGACAAGTAACTAATATATATCCCACTACCCTATTTCCTACTTCCTTTAATATCTCTTCCACCCCTTCACTATCTTCTTTCTAGTTTTATGACCTACAAACACATACATAAGGAAAATGTGGTATTTGTCTTTGAATTTAGCTTATTTAACATGATGATGATCTCCATTCATGTCCATTTCCCTGTAAATATTGTGAGTTCATTTTTATTTATGGCCGAAAATGTCCACTGTATATGCCACATTTTCTTTATCTAGACGGGTTTCATTTCATGCTATTGTGAATAGTGCTGTAATTAACACTGATGTAGAAGTATCTTTATAGTATGTCCACTTAGATTGCTTCAGGTAGATACTTAGGAGTGGTAATTTTGTTTAATTTGTGTGTTTGAGTATTTGTCTGCTGTATGTATGTGTACCATGTGTGTGCCTAGTACTTGCAGAGGTCAGGAGAGGGTATCAGATCTGAAGGAACTGGAATTATGGTTGTGAACTACCATGGGGGTGCTGGGAATTGAATCCAGGTTTTCTGCAATGGCAAGCAATCTTAACCATGGAGCCATCTCTCTAGCCCCTAGCTGGGGAATATGGTAGTTCTATTTTTAGGTTTAGGAATCTCCACAGATTTTTTTGGTGGCTGCACCAGCCTGTATTTTTACCTGCAGTGAGTAAGGATTCCTCTTTCCCTACATTCTTGTTAGTCTTTGCTGTCATGTGTTCTTTGTGACAGCCATTGATCTTAAAACAGTTATATTTTGCATTTCTTTAATGGATACAGATGTTGCATACATTTTTAAATGCTTGTTGGTTATTTGTAGTTCTTCTTCTCAGAACTGCCTCAAGTTCATTAGCCCATTTACCAATTTATTTACTTGTCTTGGTAATTTTGGCAGTTCTCTCTATGTATTAGACATTAAGCCCCGTCTCAGGTATAGCTGTCAATGACTTTCCCCAACTCTACAGGCTTCTTTTCATTCTGATAATCATTTTTATTACGCAGAAGGCTTTACATTTCATTTAATTTCATTTGTGATTTCTTGGGATTATTTCCTAATAGAGTTCTTTAAAAACATTCTTGCCTATGCTGAAATCTTGGAATATCTTTTTTAACCTATTTCTTCCTTCAGCATCTTCTAAGTTTCTAAATATTACATTAAAATTTTTGATCCCATTTTGAATTAATTTTTGTGTATGGTGAGAGATATGAATAGTTTCATTCTTTGATATATAGCTACTCAATTTTCACACTTAGAGAGGTAATCTCTTTTCAATTTTTAAATAACCTGGTTGAAAATTATGTGGCTGTAGTTACATTGGTTTACTTCTGGGTCCTCTATTCTATTTTGCTGGTCTATGTTTGTTTTGTGCCAGTAACATACTGTTTTTTGCTACTATGGCTCTGTGGTATATTTTGAGATCAGGTATTGTGATGGCTCCAGCATTGCCCTTCTGCTTATGATTGCTTTGGCTGTTCATGGTCTTTTGTTTACAAATGAATTTTTAGATTATTTTACTAATTTGGTGAAGGATGTCACTAGAATTTTGACAGTGGCTGCATTAAATCTTGTAGACTGCTTTAGCTAATATAACAATTTTTACAATATTTATTCTGTCTTCTTTAATTTCTTTATTCAATGCGTGTCTGTGTCTGTTTGTCTGAGTATGGGTATGTGCACATAAGTACAGGTACCTGTAGAGGCCAGAAGAGGATATTAGATTACTTGAAGCTGGGAGTTGTAGGTCACTGTGCGCTGCCTAATGTGGGTGCTGGGACATCATTACTTCAAAACTGGTATTCTACTAATGAGCTACACTATCAAGCCCAGGAAATCTTTATCATTTACTGACATCCATCTTCAGAAATGCCTATCTCAGTCCTAACTACTGTAGACTTTAGAGATGCACAGAGAACTTGCCAAGATTAGTTACATATTTTCAGCTTTGCTTCTAAGATTAAAATTCTAAATCTAATTTTATTAGCTAAAAATATCCTCCAAGGATACAACAAAACAGACCAATTTCTCCCAGGCATTCCAGATGGTTCTCTGACTTCTTCATTGTAATCCCCCATCATCACAAGTACAGCACTCTGTTGACTGAGGCTCCCCTGCTTTCATTATCCCAGTCAATACTCAAGACCTTGAAAGCAGTTTGTCTTTACATCTCTCGAATCACAGGAAAGCCTATCAGTACCAAAGGGCATCAGTAAAGCTAGAGAAATAAAAACAAAATGCTTGCACTTCAGACAGAAAGGGAACCTGCTGAGTCACGAGTGTTTATATAGTACATAGTTCACTTCCTGCTGCAATAATTTCTTCTGTAACTCCGCAGCTCCCCCACAGATCCCCATCAAGTCTATGACTTCTTAAAAATGTTAACAATGCTGACTACTATAAAAGGAAAAAGTGCTGACTAAGCAAAATTAAACTGGAAGAACAGACTATTTACAAAGTTTGATTTAGGGACAAAGAGTTGATAAAAATCTGTGCTTCTGTTATTTATAAAGACAGTCATGAGTTCTACATTTTACAATTACAGCATGTAGCAGGTACCTCAAAACTATCATTTCTATCCTAAGGCCAGAAAAACCCACAACCTAATGAATATAGTAAAGTCCACTGAAAAATCAAAGTATCAAGCAATCAAGTAGTACCAGAGCAGGTACCAGAACTATTGAGGGCCCTAAGGAGGTGAAAGGGCATAGAAAAATACAGAAAAAATCCCACTGGAACACTTCAGCTCATTCACAAAGATCATTCTTTTCCACTGTGAATCAGGGTCAAAATGCTTTTCAGCACTGTGAAGGGCAATACTCTTTGCTATTGATTATAGAGGAAAAGCTATTTATACAGATAAAGCTATAAAGAAAGTATAGGTATTTTGCTTAGGGCTAGAAAGATAATGCATTGGTAGAAAGCTTGACTAGTATGTGTGGAGTCTTAGGTTTATTCAACAGCACCAAATACAAATGTATTTATATGTATATGTATTTATATGTGTGTATTTAGTTTGCTTACATGTTCACTGGTGTGAAAGTCAGTATAAATGGGAGATTTTTTGCTTCCTGCTCTAGCTAGAATTACAGATAGTTATGGAGAATACAGACCCATTACAGGTACTATAGGATAGTAATTATGAGTGTGGAACTTCAACTATGCTTTGTGAGATTAGGAACTGTGTCTCTTCTGTACCTCTGTGCATATGCAGTGACTAGTGAAGTAGACATTCAATCTGCAGCGGAATTCCATCCTGTTCTTCATCCCACCAACATCCACTGTGTATTTACTATACACCAGCCACCCCAGCAGGTGCTCTACGTGTACCATCTCATCCCACCTTTACTGATCACTCTCCCAGACATTTGTTTAAGATCTCAGAATAAGCCAGAGTTCAAATTCAGATCTGATTCCCATTATAGGGCTTTTCACTTATGTCTCAGGTACCTTTCTATTGCTGTGATAAGACACTATGACTCAGAGTTTACTGGGGGCTTGCATACAGTTTCGGGAGGTTAGTCCATGACCATCATGGCAGGGAGAAGCAATAGCTGAGATCTTACATGTTAAGACAATAACCACAAGTCAGAGGATGGGATCCAACAGGAAATTGCATGCTCTTTTGAAACCTCAAAGCCTATTCTCATCAATGACACACTTCATCCAACAAGGCCAAATCTTGTAATCCTTCCAAAACAGTTCCATCCAACTAGGGATCAAGTATTCAAATATATGAGGTTATGGGGGCCATTTTCATTCAAACCACCATGCTTATAATACACCATAAGAATTTATAGTCAGGGTCCCTTCCCAGCTTGCACCCAGAATCCTCCCCCCCTCCCCCTGCCTCATCCTCCCGTCTCTGGGGCCACAAAATCCCACAGCTCAGCCTGTTTGGGCTCTGGGGACCTGGAATTGAGTGCACCCAGGCCGGTGGGAGGTCCCCTCCTTCATTTGACTGCCCGGAGCAAGGTAGGCCTTTGTCTGAGAGCTGCTTGGCTTGCAAGGGGACCTGACAGTCTGCAGGAGGATCCATCATTCTTTGGGGTGAGTGAGGAGTGAGTGCCCGAACCGCGGCAGCTGCCCGGAGAGGGACCTCCGACTCTCCACAACTCCCCCTGCCACCAGCACACTTCCTGCTCTTCCTGCAGGGGTTATTCTCCCCGGATACCGCCTCTCTCTCCCTGTCCCTTCGCAGCTTGCACCCAGAATCCTGCCCCCCTCCCCCTTCCTCATCCTCCCGTCTCTGGCGCCACAAAATCCCACAGCTCAGCCTGTTTGGGCTCTGGGGACCCGGAATTGAGTGCACCCAGGCCTGTGGGAGGTCCCCTCCTTCATTTGACTGCCTGGGGCAAGGTAGGCCTTTGTCTGAGAGCTGCTTGGCCTGCAAGGGGACCTGACAGTCTGCAGGAGGATCCATCATTCTTTGGGGTGAGTGAGGAGTGAGTGCCCGAACCGCGGCAGCTGCCCGGAGAGGGACCACCGACTCTCCACAACTCCCCCTGCCACCAGCACACTTCCTGCTCTTCCTGCAGGGGTTATTCTCCCCGGATACTGCCTCTCTCTCCCTGTCCCTTCCCAGCTTGCACCCAGAATCCTCTCCCCCTCCCCCTGCCTCATCCTCCCATCTTTGGGGCCACAAAATCCCACAGCTCAGCCTGTTTGGGCTCTGGGGACCTGGAATTGAGTGCACCCAGGCCGGTGGGAGGTCCCCTCCTTCATTTGACTGCCCGGGGCAAGGTAGGCCTTTGTCTGAGAGCTGCTTGGCCTGCAAGGGGACCTGACAGTCTGCCAGAGGATCCATCATTCTTTGGGGTGTCCTGCTCCAGTTCTAAGGCCATCCACCCAAAGGGGTCAGACTCTGGCCTCCAGGCAGGTCTGAGGATTCCTGTGGAGGGGTGCGGGCTCCTTCAGATTGTGCTGCCAGGTTCGCTGTGTGGTATTCCATCCCGCCCTGCCCCCACCTTGGCCCTTTTGTCTGGGCTGCGACCCTGGGCTGCCTGGAATCCCTGATCCTGTGCCCTGACATTCCATCTGAACTGGACACCAAACACCTCCGCGCTCCTTTTGAAGGAAGAGATGGGCAGGTGCCAATGCAGGAGCTCCTCCAACAACATGAAAGGCAACATGACATCACCACAAGCCAGACATCCCGAAACAACAAGAATTGAACACCCTACCCCAGAAGATATAGAAGAAACCGACATTAAACAGTACTTTATAAAAATAATAGAGGACCTTAAACAGGAGGTAAAAAACTGCCATAAAGAAATGGAGATGACAAACAAAAAGGTAGACGAAATAAATAAATCTCTCAAAGATACCCAAGAAAAACAAGAAAAACAAGAAAAAGCAATCAAACAGGTAAGGGAAACAGTACAAGACCTGATAAATGAAATGGAGGTATTGAAGAAAACACAATCTGAGGGACGACTGGAAATGGAAACTCTGAGTAAACGAACAGAAACTTCAGAGACAAGTATTTCCAACCGAATACAAGAGATGGAAGAAAGAATCTCGGACTCTGAAGATACTATAGAGGAAATAAACTCACAGATTAAAGAACTAAACAAATCTAACAAATTCTTAACACAAAACATTCAGGAAATCTGGGACACCATGAAAAGACCGAACCTAAGAATAATTGGGGTAGAAGAAGGAGAAGAATTACAACTCAAAGGCCCAGAAAACATATTCAACAAAATTATAGAAGAAAACTTCCCCAACCTAAAGAAGGATGTTCCTATGAAGGTACAAGAAGCCTACAGAACACCAAATAAAAAGGCACAGGCTAAGAGACTGGATACGAAAACAGAATCCAACATTTTGCTGTTTACAAGAAACACACCTCAACCACAAAGACAGACATCTACTCAGAGTAAAGGGTTGGGAAAAGGTTTATCAAGCAAATGGCCCTAAGAAACAAGCGGGTGTGGCCATACTAATTTCCAACAAAGTTGACTTCAAACTAAAATCAATCAGAAGAGATGGAAAGGGACACTTTATACTCATAACAGGAAAAATCCATCAGAATGAAGTCTCAATCCTGAATATCTATGCCCCTAATATAAAAGCTCCCACTTATGTAAAAGAAACACTTCTAGAACTCAAGGCAGCCATCAAACCACACACACTAATAGTTGGAGACTTCAACACTCCTCTCTCACCAATGGACAGGTCAATCAGACAGAAACCTAACAGAGAATTGAAAGACTTAATGGAGGTAATGAACCAAATGGACTTAACAGACATCTATAGAACATTCCACCCAAATAGGAAAGAATATACCTTCTTCTCTGTGGCTCATGGAACCTTTTCGAAAATTGACCATATACTTGGTAACAAAGCAAACTGCCACAGTTACAAAAAAATATTAGTAACCACCTGTGTCTTATCGGATCACCATGGATTAAAATTAGAATTCAACAACAATGCTACCCCCAGAAAACCCACAAACTCATGGAAACTGAACAGTCAACTACTGACCCACACCTGGGTCAAGGAAGAAATAAAGAAAGAAATTAAAGTCTTTCTTGAATTTAATGAAAACAAAGACACAACATACTCAAACCTATGGGACACAATGAAAGCAGTGCTAAGAGGAAAGTTCATAGCACTAGGTGCCCACTTAAAGAAAACGGAGAAAGCGCTCATTGGTGACTTAACAGCACACCTGAAAGCTCTGGAAAAAAAAGAAGCAGACTCACCTAGGAGAAGTAGAAGACTGGAAATAATCAAATTGAGGGCAGAAATCAACAAAATAGAAACACAGAAAACAATCCAAAGAATCAATGAAACAAGAAGCTGGTTCTTGGAGAAAATCAACGAGATTGACAAACCCTTAGCCAAACTAATCAAACGGCAGAGGGAGAACACGCAAATTAACAAGATCAGAAATGAAAAGGGGGACATAACCACAGACATAGAGGAAATTCAGAAAATCATTAGATCTTACTACAAAAGCCTGTATGCCACAAAATTGGAAAATGTAAAAGAAATGGATAGTTTTTTAGATAAATACCATATACCAAAGTTAAACCAGGACCAGGTAAATGCTCTAAATCGTCCTGTTAGTCGCGAAGAATTAGAAACTGTTATCAGAAACCTCCCTACCAAAAAGAGCCCAGGACCAGATGGTTTCAATGCGGAATTCTACCAGAACTTCCAAGAAGACCTAATACCTATACTCCTTAAGGTATTTCATAATATAGAAACACAAGAGTCACTGCCAAATTCCTTCTATGAAGCTACAGTTACCCTGATACCTAAACCACACAAAGACTCAACCAAGAAAGAGAATTACAGGCCAATCTCACTCATGAACATTGACGCAAAAATCCTCAATAAAATACTGGCAAACCGAATCCAAGAACACATTAGAAAAATTATCCATTACGATCAAGTAGGCTTCATCCCAGAGATGCACGGCTGGTTCAACATACGAAAATCTATTAATGTAATCCATCATATAAACAAACTGAAGGAAAAAAACCATATGGTCATCTCATTAGATGCTGAAAAAGCATTTGACAAAATTCAGCACCCTTTTATGATAAAGGTCTTGGAGAGATTAGGGATACAAGGGTCATTCCTAAATATAATAAAAGCTATTTACAGCAAGCCGACAGCTAACATCAAATTAAACGGAGAGAAACTCAAGGCTATCCCACTAAATTCAGGAACACGACAAGGCTGTCCACTCTCTCCTTATCTCTTCAATATAGTGCTTGAAGTTCTAGCAATAGCAATAAGACAACATAAGGGAATCAAGGGGATTCAATTTGGAAAGGAAGAAGTTAAACTTTCATTATTTGCAGATGATATGATAGTATACATAAGCGACCCCAAAAACTCCACCAAAGAACTCCTACAGCTGATAAACTCCTTCAGTAACGTGGCAGGATACAAGATCAACTCCAAAAAATCAGTCGCCCTCCTATACACAAAGGATAAGGAAGCAGAGAGGGAAATCAGAGAAGTATCACCTTTCACAATAGCCACAAATAGCATAAGATATCTGGGAGTATCGCTAACCAAGGAAGTGAAGGATTTATTTGACAAGAACTTTAAGTCTTTGAAGCAAGAAATTGAAGAGGATACCAGAAAATGGAAGGATCTCCCCTGCTCGTGGATTGGGAGGATCAACATAGTAAAAATGGCAATTCTACCAAAAGCAATCTATAGATTCAATGCAATCCCTATCAAGGTCCCATTCAAATTCTTCACAGAGATTGAGAGGACAATAATCAACTTTATATGGAAAAACAAGAAACCCAGGATAGCCAAAAAAATCTTATACAATAAAGGTACTTCTGGAGGCATTACCATCCCTGACTTCAAACTCTATTACAAAGCTACAGTATTGAAAACGGCTTGGTATTGGCATAAAAACAGAGAAGTTGACCAATGGAATCGTATAGAAGACCCGGATCTTAAACCACAAACCTATGAACACCTGATTTTTGACAAAGGAGCCAAAAGTACACAATGGAAGAAAGAGGGCATCTTCAACAAATGGTGCTGGCATAACTGGATGTCAACCTGTAGAAGAATGAAAGTAGATCCATATCTATCACCATGCACAAAACTCAAGTCCAAATGGATTAAAGACCTCAATATTAATTTGAACACATTGAGCTTGATAGAGGAGAAAGTGGGAAGTACTCTACAACAAATGGGCACAGGGAACCGTTTCCTATGCATAACCCCAGCTGCACAGACTTTAAGGGCAACATTGAATAAATGGGACCTCCTGAAGTTGAGCAGCTTCTGTAAAGCAAAGGACATTGTCACTAAGACACAAAGGCAGCCTACTGACTGGGAAAAGATCTTCACCAACCCTGCAACTGACAAAGGTCTGATCTCTAAAATATATAAGGAACTCAAGAGACTAGACGGTAAAATGCCAATTAACCCAATTAAAAAATGGGGCGCTGAACTGAACAGAGAATTCTCAACAGAAGAAGTTCGAATGGCCAAAAGACACTTAAGGTCATGCTCAACCTCCCTAGCTATCAGGGAAATGCAAATCAAAACAACTTTGAGATATCATCTTACACCTGTCAGATTGGCTAAAATCCAAAACACCAATAATAACCTTTGCTGGAGAGGTTGTGGGGTAAGGGGCACACTCATCCATTGCTGGTGGGAATGCAAACTTGTGCAACCACTTTGGAAAGCAGTGTGGCGGTTTCTCAGGAAATTCGGGATCAACCTACCCCAGGACCCAGCAATTCCACTATTGGGAATCTACCCAAGAGATGCCCAATCATACAACAAAAGCATATGCTCATCTATGTTCATAGCAGCATTATTTGTAATAGCCAGATCCTGGAGACAGCCTAGATGCCCTTCAGTGGAAGAATGGATGAAGAAACTGTGGAATATATACATGCTAGAATACTACTCAGCGGTAAAAAACAATGACATCTTGAATTTTGCAGGCAAATGGATGGAAATAGAAAACACTATTCTGAGTGAGGTAACCCAGACCCATAAAGATGAACATGGGATGTACTCACTCATATTCGGTTTCTAGCCATAATTAAAGGACATCGAGCCTATAAGTTTGGGATCCTTGAGAAGATAATAAGAAGGTGAACTCCCAAAAAAGATATAGTAATCCTCCTGGATATTGGAAGTAGACATGATCGCCAGGCAAAATTGGGAACTTGAGGGTTGGGCAAGAGTGGGCCAAGGGAAGATGGAGAGAGAAAAGTGTGAAGGGGAGAGCGGGGGGGAGCTCGGAGGAATGGGGTGCTTGGGATATAGGAAGGGTGGATATGAGAGCAGGGAAGCATATATCTTAATTTAAGGAGCTACCTGAGGGTTGTCAAGAGACTTGACCCTAGAGGGGTTCCCAGGTTTCCAGGGAGACGCCCCCAGTTAGTTCCTTGGGCAGCTGAGGAGAGGGAGCCTGAAAAAGCCAGTTCCTATAGCCATACTGATGAATTTCTTGCATATCACCATAGAACCTCCACCTGACGATAGATGAAGAAAATGACAGAGCCCCACCTTGGAGCACCGGACTGAGCTCCCAAGGTCCTGATGAGGAGCAGAAGGAGAGAGAACATGAGAAAGAAAGTCAGGACCGGGAGGGAACCTCCAGCTGGCGACAGATGGGGAAGGTGACTGAGCCCCACATTGGAGCACTGGACTGAGCTCCCAAGGTCCTGATGAGGAGCAGAAGGAGCGAGAACATGAGGGAGAAAGTCAGGAACGAGAGGGGTGCGTTCACTCATGGAGACGGTGGGACAGAACTAATGGGAGATCACCAACTCCAGTTGGAATGGGACTGATGGATCATGCGACCAAACCCGTCTCTCTGAGTGTGGCCAACAGCGGGGGCTGACTGAGAAGCAAAGGACAATGGCTCTGGGCTCTGATTGTTCTTCATGGACGGGCTCTGTGGGAGCCTTCTCAGCTTGGTCGATCACCTTCCTGGACCTGGGGGGAGTTGGGAGGACCTTGGTCTTAGCATAGAGTGGGGAACCCTGATGGCTCCTTGGCCTTGAGAGGGAGGGAGGGGAGGTATGGGTGGTGGGAGGGGAGGGATGGAGGAGAAGGAGGGGAGGGAAGGGGGAGAAGGAGGGGAGGGAGGGGGTGGAGGAGCGAAGGAGATGGAAATTTTTAAATATAAAAAAAAATAAACCATGAGAAAAAAAAAAAGAATTTATAGTCAGAGTTAAAAGTGAGAGATTGCGAAGCTGACATCGTATCAGCTGTAGGTAGTTTACACATTTTACTTTGGTTATTTAGGAGATTTATAAGAAAAAGTATGTGTGTGACAGGCAGGCAGACAGAAAGATAGAGAAATAGAGATAAAGAGATAGATAGATAGATAGATAGATAGATAGATAGATAGATAGATAGATAGATAGATAGATAGATAGGCAGGCAGGCAGGCAGGCAAACAGACAGACAGACAGACATGCTCTTACCATTATGTAGAAACCAGAGGCTGACTTTGGATATCTTCTTTTGCTATCTCGCTCTACTTCGTATTTTGAGATGGGATATCACATGGAACCTGGAGCTCATTGTTTCCTTTAAATTGGCCCCAGGATCTGCCTGTCTCTACACCCCCAGGGCTGGGATGACAGGCACACACCACCAAGCTTGGCTCTTAATGGCTGCTGAGGAGTTTAACTTTGGTCCTTGTACAATCAAGCACTTAATGAACCCCTTATCCAGAACTTTTATTTTTTAATTAGTTCAAAAGAAGACATTTTTATATAATGTCCAAATTTATAATTTTCTCCAAACAAACATAGATGTATTAACAACATTCTTGCATGGCTACAGCTGCTGGAGCTGAACAGTGGCTGCCCTGCAGATTCGAACCTGTTCTTCCTTAGGCTCGCTTTACTCGTTTGCATTCTCTGGTCTCTAGGCATCCAGGATAGCAATTCTTAGTACATACCTGCATTTCTCCCTAAATTGCCTCATGAATGTTAGCTGTTTGTGCTGGCCTGCTAATGGCCTATCTCTCAAGCCTCCTTATCTGCACTGCTCTAAGCTCCTGAAAGTTTAGAAATGTATACTCTTTAGAGACTAGAGGGTAATATTAGTCTAAACTCCTTAACATGGCATTCTAGGTGTTCTGTGCTTGACTTCAAACTACCTTCGCCATCACATTTTCCACATTTAATGAGTGAGTAGATTGTGGTTACCTTAAAAGGAGGTAGTCAAGTGTCTTGCTGTAGAATTCTGTGTGTTTTTTTTTTTAAAAATGTTTTTAATAATGGCTTGGGTTGCAAGGATGATTTTCAAAGTTAATTCAAAGAAACAGGAATCTACAATTTATTTATAACTGTCTCTCAGAGATATGTGCCTTAGTCTATTTTCTGCTTAAAGAAGCCACAGAAAGTACTGACTATTGACAACAAAAAGAAAACGGGATTGATGATATTTTTTTAAAAAGATTCTTTTCTTTTTTATTTTATGGCTATATGTGTTTTTCCTGAATGTATGCATTCTGAAGAAGGCACTGGATCCCCTTTAACTGGAGTTGTCTATGAGTTGCTACGTGCATGCTAGGAACGAGCTTGGGGCCTCTTCAAGAGCAGAAAGTACCCTTAATCTGTAAGCCATCACTTCAGTCCCTTGATGATAGTTTTAAGATTAAATATACAAATTAAATATGGTGGCATACTGCCTATAATCCAGTATTAGGAGGCTGAAGGAGGAGGATACTGAGTTAAGCCCAGGCTGGACTGAACAGTGAGGGAACCTATCTCAAACCAAACCAAACTCAAAAATTTGCACACACACACACAAATCATAAAGATAAAAGAACTGATATTTCACTTTGTGTGTGTGTGTGTGTGTGTGTGTGTGAGACATAGTAAGTGTTCCTAAAACATTTTTCAATATGGAAACTTGTTTTGTTCAATTTTTAAGATCAAGAAAAAAATCTGATGGTAAGTAAAAGATATAAATAAATAGATGCAATGTTTAAGTAAGATAAGATCTGTATTCAGAAACATGCTTTATTGCATAGCACTGGTATCTAAGGACATATTATACTGTAACCATGAACATTTTTTTGCACATGAGAGATGTGGTAATTCTAAAATGTACTATCACATTCAAGCTTTAAAACATAAAAACAGAGTCACTAAAACTGAGCATACGGTTGTCTTAGTAACAAGTAACTGCTCATTGTTACACAATGGTGTACCTCCCCCAACCACACAATGAGTTAGTTATTCTGTAAAATTTAAAGTTTACTAGTTCTAAATAAAGTGATATTGTCTAGATAATTTTCTAAACTCTCAATCCTTTCTTAGGACTCAAATTCCACTCCCATTGTGCTGATTTCTCATGATTACACTTTGGCATCTGTACATGCTGATGTATGCATCAGTTAACTTTCTTGGATAGAAAAGACAACAAGTTTTCATTTTGGTCAAATATAATGTCTACAACTCTCCTTAACTTCCTCCTTAAACAAATAACTTATTTTTTTTAAAAGAAAAACAACAAAGTACAAAAGTTTGTTTTCCCCACAGCCTTCCTTGTAACATAGCATTATCTTTACAAGGAAAATCTAGTTATCAAATTTCTAACTGGGAAACAAATTATCTAGCAAGTAGATAAGGATTCTGGCCCAATACAAACATCTTGTTGATCTGAGAGACACTCAAAATGCAAACAACAGACAGAAAAGATTTCAGAAAATTCATTCTAGGGCATTCTTGAATAGAAACAAACTATTATTTGCTAATCTTGAAATTTTGAATTGCTATGTGTACTGCTATCTTGTAAAAAATTCCTTCAAAACTCACAGGTATTGTGAAAAAGCAAAGGGACACAATAGTCTGAGTCACAGAAGGTATACAACTACACAACGTTAGCAGAAATTTGTAATAGCAACTAATTTAGCATGGAACCATTAGTTTCGTTATTTGTCCAAGACCTACGATCTTACCTGGCATGACTATTACATCATCCTAGCTTCTACCCTCACTCCTGAGGAGCGAAATAGAATTCAGGTAGCAGCTAGGCAATATGCAGACCAGACTCATTTGATAGACAGTACAGTCCCTGTGGGAGAAGTGGCTGTGCTGGCCCCAGAACCAAACTGGGACTACCAACCTGGCCAAAGCGGCCAACAGAGGTGGGACATCACAACCTGTTTTCTCCTTCAGGGAATGGAAATGGTCTTGGAAAAAGTAGCTAATTTTGACAAACTCTGAGAGATTGATTACACAGCTAGCAGATAAAAATCCAGCCATTTTTTTTTTAATCGGTTACAAGAGACCATGGTCCAATATACCAGGCTAGATCCTGCCTCCCCAGTGGGAGCCACGGTCTTGGCTACCCATTTTAATTCTCAGTCAGCACCAGATTATTAGAAAAAAGTTAAGAAAGGCTGAGGAGGGTCCCCAAACCCCTATACGGGAATTGGTGAAAATGGCCTTTAAAGTTTTTAATGCCCGAGAAGAATCAGCTGAGTCTTCCTGACAGACAAGGCTATTCAACAGGCAACCCTACAGGCATTAGCAGCTGCCTTAAGGTCACAGGAAGTGGGACAAGGGAAGCCAACCACAAGGTTGTACCCTGACATAAGTCAACCTCACAGGCAACAACAACAAGTGTGGCCTAAATGGTCATGTGGCACGATATTGCACTATGCCTCCTCTAAGGTTATGCCCTATCTGCCAATCCTCACCACCCCCTCGGCTGCCAAGCTCCTGGGATACCCATGTTGGTACCATCTTTCCAGGCTCAAGAGGGCACCTACTCAGGACACTTGGTCTGTCCAGCAGACAGGACCTTCCACCCTCTGGTTTTTCAGGATGCCACAATGAAGTGTCTACCTGCTCCTCATCCTGGCATACTCATCTTTGGTGATAACAGTATTTTTTTTTTTCCTAGACACTTGCCTTCTCACCTCCCCCAAGGAACAAATGCCTGGCATCTCCAGGATGACAGTACATGGGATGCTTTTCCAGCAATACCTCTTGCTGAGCGTGGACCCACAAACACCTAGCTCTCCCCTTTCCCACATCGTCCTATGCCCGCAGGAAGTAGCCAGACTTGAATCAAAGCCCCCTTTTCCTAATAGAGCCTAGATCTTAGTCAACATATCACCTTAGCTTCCTGTTATCCCTCATACAAACAGTCTGGAATGTAGGCCCTGGTCTCTGGCCTCAATCTTTGGAAGTCCTATCCCTGTGCCTGCCAAGTCTTGACCTTCCTCACCGGAGGAGCCCACCAAAATCTTGACCATGCCCTCCCTGGAAAGTTTCCTGGTGGTCTCTTTCCTCCCCTGCCCCAGTGGTTGCATTTGTGGCCTCCAGGTTCCCCCTTGGGGCCACCTGAGAGCACAAGAATCCCATTAAACCTGGATATTTCTTAACATGGTTTGTTGTGATTTGGCTTGATTGGGATTTTTGTGTCAGCAGAGAGCTTGCGTTAGGAAAAATTCCTAACAGTTAGGAAGTACTCTGCAAGAACAGACTCCATCTTCTCCATGACCTTCTACTGGGTACCCCCTCCCCCATTTCCTGTTGTCTCAGATTTAGGAAGGAGACAGCACTGTTCTTAACTGTTCTTACTGTCAAACACTTCTTCAGTCTGCCACAGCTTTCTAAAAACAAAATAAAGAGTAAATAAAATTCTATGCTACTGTGTAATAAAGTAGTATCTGACTTTGGTCCATAATTGTACTTCCTTTTCCAGTATTTTCAGTTAATTTTTAATGTCAGTACATATTAAAAGTTGATCAAATTAGTAACTTTGACTGTTCTTCTAAGAAGGCATTGTGTAGCCTGCTTGACCTTCCCACCCCTCCCCTACAATGAGGCTCTTATGTGTAGTCTCATTATTTGGCTTTCTTCCCATTTTGTTCTTCAGAGTTTTCCAAGTTTCTGGCCTGTTGTATTCATTTCTCTTCTGTCTTAGGTATCTCTGTAGAAGTCTTTCAAACCTATAATTTAAATTAGATCTATCTCTGAAGTTAAAAATATGCAAATTCTATTTGTTCTCTCTATAAGTCCATAAAGTACAAGCTACAAATTGGCAGCTTATAGTTACTTTGTTTTTAATTTTATTATTAATAATCAATTAAAAAAATCCCTAGCAGTAGATTTTCTTTCTTTTTTTTTGTTTTGTTTTGTTTTTTGTTTTTCGAGACAGGGTTTCTCTGTAGCTTTTGGAGTCTGTCCTGGAACTAGCTCTTGTAGACCAGGCTGGTCTTGAACTCACAGAGATCCCCCTGCCTCTGCCTCCCTAGTGCTGGGATTAAAGGCGTGCGCCACCACAGCCTGGCTAGATTTTCTTTTGTGATTAGGTCTTGTTCAAATTTAGTTCAGGATGAGCAATAACTACCTACATTTCTTGAGTGCTGTAAATACAAGCATGAACAACTGTACTGACTGACTGATTATCAACTCAAGCTAGAAGATGTACAAGGAGAGGTATTCTCAATCAAGAAAATGCCTCCAAATTATTTGCCTGTACGCAAGTGTTGTGGGAACTCCTCCAGCCAATAGCCTTTAAGATACTGGCCCACTTTGGGCATGGTTTCATATACTATAAATGCAGATGAAAAGTGTGCATGGAGCTGGGCGGTGGTGGCGCACGCCTTTAATCCCAGCACCCGGGAGGCAGAGGCAGGCGGATCTCTCTGAGTTCGAGACCAGCCTGGTCTACAAGAGCTAGTTCCAGGACAGGCTCTAAAGCTGTAGAGAAACCCTGTCTCGAAAAAAACCAAGAACCAAAAAAAAAAAAAAAAGAAAAGTGTGCATGGCTCTCTTTGCGGCTAGATTCAGTGCCAGCTCCCAGCATATGTAGGGGATTGCAGATTTCTACCTTTACTGTGAGTTTATCCCCTAAGAAATAAGCCTTTGTTATACTCCATTAAGGGCTACTATGGAACTCTTTGGTATGCCAACAGAATGGAGCCCATGTAGCCTGAGTCCATGACATTGCTGGGCCTTGCCCAGACCCTCAAAGCCTCCTCCAACCCCACGCAGCTGAACTACCCTTCTGTGTAAGGTTTGGCTTGGTTGGCCCACTGCAGTGACTTGGTAATTTCCCACTGGCCTGTGACCACCTGCATGGCTTGGTCCCGCCTACTAAGTGGTTGAGTTACCACGGTTTCCTGGTATAGCTCCTTCTGTGGCTTCTCTGGCTTATGTGTCTCACTTCTGTTACCCAAGCTTGGATCTGGGTTTTCAGCTGCTGCCAGACCTGCTCTGATCAGACTGAGCTCTCACCCAGGGAGCTCTAACCCTGCACCTGGAACACAGGCTTGTGTTCCCAATTTGGGTCTGTGACTGCCTGGCCCAAGTTCTGACTAGTAACCTCACGGTTAGCGACTGCCTGCAAGCTTTGGGTTCTTTGACCTTCTGCCCAATTCCAACCTTCTCCATATGTGGGTGTGCTGCTTTTAAGTATATAAACAATGTGTTAGTGATTTTAAGTCCCAGGTAATTCAGGGACTGATCTAGGACCTGCCTTACTGCTGCAACTGTAACCCCTGCTGGCAAATCTTTATTATTATACCTACAATAATTTTCTAAAACTTATAATGAAGGTAAGCTAATTTGATTAAAAAATAAATTTGAAAATTGTAAACCAACCCCAAGATAATTAACTGCAGACAATATCACCATTCAGGAATTTAACAATCTTTGTTTCTACTATGGATGAATTTCTGCAAGAGCTATATGAACTACCTGGTACATATATTTTTGTAGCCATGGCAGCTATTTTGTTCTTCATGCTATATCCTTAAAGAAATGGCTTGATAACAGAGTCAAGAATGAGAAACTTTTAGAAACAATATAGTTATTACAGACTAGTAATGAGAAGTTAGCTGAAAGGATTCATACTATTAAAAATTATAACCTTAATTTGACAGGAAAAATTCAATCCATGTCAATGGGTTATGAAACTTACAAAAATGGTACTGAGAGATTATCTGAAAGGATTCATACTGTTGAAATTAACAATCAAAATCTGTTAAAAAGTTATGATAAGCTAGTGGATGGAACATCAATCCAGGGAGGCAATCTACACACCATACAAATAATCTCGAAGGATGAGAAGATATCATTAATGGAAAAATTTAAAACCTTGGAATCACATGTGCAGAATGAAAACCAGAAATGAACTGGTTTCATGAAATAATTAGAAATATTCACAGGTCAAGAGATTCAAGCTTTACAAAAGACAGTGATAAAAAGATTTGAATTGACTTAGGAATTTGTTAGAACTGATAAGCAAGAATAGAAAGTACAGGCAAGGGATTTAACATCACCAGTACCTCTCAGAGTCAGAGATGACTTACCAAGAGTTTGAGCCACATAGCCTGTTATTACCCCTGAAAAGCCAGCAAATACTCAATACTCAAATAGATATACAGAATAGAAATGGGAACCTATAGGTATGAAAGATCTAAAAGATATTAAGCAAGCAGTAGTATCTTATGGCATGCATTCACCATTTGTTAGGGAGACTGTAAAGACATGGGCTTCAAGCAATAGGGATACTCCACATGATTAGCTTTAATTAGTCTCAGCAGTGTTAGAAGATGGGCCACAGTTACAGTGAAAGTGCTATTGGACAGAGGAGGCTAAAGCCCTGGAACATCAAGGTAGAGCCAAAGGATTTGAGGCCTCCCAAGATCAAATTCTTGGTGAGGGCTGTTATGCTGATCCATAGAGTCTAGCTATTTACAATGAACACATCTTGTCCCTATGTTATACAGTAGCCTTGAATGCTTGGGACAGGATTCAAGGACTAAGAAGAAAAATTGAATCATATACTAAGGTCATACAAAACTCAAGAGAAACCTTTAGTGACTTTTTACAAAGATTAACTACAGCTCTACCAATAGGGGTAACAGATCCAGAAGCTTGATAGGTACTTATTCTAATTCTGGCTTTTGAAAAGGCCAGTGTAGAATGCAAAAAGATACTTGGGCCCAAAGGTCAGATCAGCACCAATGGATGAATACATCCTGCACACAGCCAATGTTGAGTCATTTGACTATAATACTCAGGCTTGGATAGGAGGCACAATTTCCAAAGGTATTAAGAGACATCAAAATACCAAATGTTTTAATTGTGGTAGAATAGGACATCTGAGAAGGGATTGTAGACAAGGCATTCTTAGAAATAATGTCTCCCCTGGGAATGGCAAAAATAAAAGGTATCAACCTTCTGGATTATATAGAAGATGTGACAAAGGCCAACATTGGACCAATGAATGTAGATCAACAAAAGACAGACAAGGCAACCAGATACCATAGGGAAACTCCTTGGGGGGCTCTTGCAGGCCCCCAAGTCAAAAGTGGTCTAGTCATGCCCAGTCACTGTGGAGGATACACCTCCCCAGAAAAATTAGAAAATCCAGTACCTGTTGTAAAAAACCATACTGCTCTGGATGATAGAATAAACATGGAGGATGAATAAAAAATTCCAGTAGAAAATAGAAAATGCATTATTTTGGCAGACTTCTATAAATTATCAAAGACCAAAGCTGAGAGTATGAATAAATAACATTGTAATTGAACGATTATTGTACATGCGTGCAGATTTGACTATTATTACTCCAGAATTTTGGCATCTGAATTGGTCTCTTCAGGAGGCAGATGTTCAATTTGTAGGAATTGGAACCCTATCTCAAGTAAAACAAAGCACAAAATGGGCTGAATGCACAGGGCCAGAAGGACAGAGAGGAAGATTGAGGCCATATATAGCTAATATAGCAGTGAATCTATGGGGTTGTGATTTGTTGCAGCAACGGAATACCCAGATTAACATTCCTGCAGTTTCAGAAATAAAACATAAACCAACTCATTTTTCTGGAAAGGATATTATAAAAAACAAGTCACCAACCATTCAGGTTGTATAAAAACACCAAACAACCAGCAAACTTTCAGAGGTACCAATGGCCCTACCTTTAAAATGGTTAACTAAGAAACCTAAATGGGTTAAACAATGTCCTTTAACAATAGAGAACCTGCAGGCTTTAGAACAGCTGGTATAGGAGAAACTAGACACTCTGCATATTGAAGAATCAACCAGCTCTTCTAATTCTCCTGTATTTGTTGTTAAAAAGAAATATGGAAAATGGAGAATGGTGACAGATCTGTAAACAAAGTGATTCAACCAATGGGCCCTCTACAATCTAAAATTCTTTTGCCTTCCCTATTGCCTAAAGGATAACCTCTTATAGTTTTTGATTTAAAAGATTGTTTCTTTACTATACCTTTGCAAGTAAAAGACAGAGAAATATTTTCCTTCACAGTGCCTATGTATAACAATTTTCAGTCTATTAAAAGATATCAATGGAGGGTTCTCCAACAAGGAATGTTAAATATCCCCATCCTGTGGCAGTATTTTATAAGTCAGTCATTGGAAATACCACGCAAGCAATTTCCTGAATCTATAGTTTACTATCACATGGACAACATTTTGCTATCAGATTCAAATGTAGATACTTTAGAAAGAATGTTTGAAGAAGTAAAGAAAGTTTTGCATAGTTGGAGACTACAGATTGCTCCTGAAAAAATACAAAAGAAATGCTTATCAATTATCTAGGTTATTAAATAGGTTTACAGAAAATTAGAATAAAAAGTGCAAATTAGGAGAGATCAACTGCAGACTCTTAGTAACTTCCAATGAGAAATTAAGACATAATCCAAATTAAAAAAATAAGAGCATTAAAATATATAAATTCAAGAAAATTAAAAATTCTGTTAATCACTCATTAGAAAACACAATAATAGGTTTCTTGATAATCTGATATATATTACTCCAGTTTAAATAGTGATCAGAAAGTAACCTTCATAAAAAATGGTAGTTCCAAATTAATTATAATTTATAGTTTCTCAGGAGCACTAGAAATCAACAGCTCTTTAGAACTTGAAGGAGAAAATGAGGGGAGGTTGTGATAAAAGAGAAGAGAGGTGCTGAACTGTCCTAATCAATGTCCTTGCTAGGGTTACCACTGCTGTGATGAAACACCATGACCAAAGCAACCAGGGGAAGAAAGGGTTTATTTGACTTATACTTTAGCATCACAGTTCAACATCAAAGGAAGTCAGGGCAGGAAATCAAATAGGGCAGAAACCTAGAGGAAGGAGCTGATGCAGAGGCCATGGAGGGGAGCTGCTTACTAGCTTGCTCCCTATGGTGTGCTCAGCCTGCTTTCTTATAGACCCAGGACCACCAGTTCAGGAATGGCACCACCCACAATGGGCTGGGCCCTCCCCCATTAAATCACTAATTAAGAAAATGCCCTGCCAGGCGGTGGTGGCGCATGCCTTTAATCCCAGCACTCGGGAGGCAGAGGCAGGCGGATCTCTGTGAGTTCGAGGCCAGCCTGGTCTACAAGAGCTAGTTCCAGGACAGGCTCTAAAAAAGCTACAGAGAAACCCTGTCTCGAAAAACCAAAAAAAAAAAAAATGCCCTATAGATTTGCCTATAGTTGGAACTTGAGGAGACATTTTCTCAGCTGAGGCCCCCTTCTTTCAGATGATTTTAGCTTGTGTCAAGTTGACATAAAACCAGTCAGTACAAATAAGGAGAAAATAAAGGAGGAAATAAAAGTGAGAACTAAATTTTCAGCTATTATAAACATCTGTAGTGCCAGAAGTATATTTGCTGTAATAAACATAAACTGTGTATAGGTCAAGCCAGATTCAGTGAGTGTTGGTGTCTATTCTCACTCTCAAACCTTCTGCTAACTAATTTTTAAAATATTTGATTTTATAGCAAAAAATGATATAAGAAGAACTTTTATCATACTCTCCTCCTGATTTTGGGGGGAGGATATCCTTTGAGATCTGTTATATGGAATGAAATATATCTAGACTAATTCTTTTCCTATTTTGTAGTCTCTTACCAATTAAAATGAATGACTGATGAAATGTTTATAATACTGTAGAATTTTTCTCTTAGAAACAATCTTAATACTATGTAAGGTTTATTTGCATTTCACCAGAATTACTTATAGACTATAATTTTACAGTAGGACAATTATGTCCATATTACCCAGAGCAAGGTCAGTACTCAAGCAGAAATATAGAAAGTATTTTATGATCTTTTGAGCACTTTGTATGCTTTTTATTAAAAATATATAGAGATAAGAGATTTATAAATAATATTATATAACAGTTATTGAAATTATAACATCTAATTAATCAGCACTTTCTGACCTTGTTCAAAGCTTAATCAGCTTTCCTTTCTGGACATGACCATGAAAATGGTTGGGTGAGTGTGGGGCTAAGAGTTATGCCAATTCAACATCTCTAGGCAAAACTCTCAAAAGATTCTCAGAAGTATGCCTGCACAAATTGTGACTTATTTGTAAAACAGTATTAAGAGTTAAAAACAACACCTGAGCTTTGGAATCAACACACAATAGAGTTTAAATCCTATCATGGGCGGGGAGTCCTGCTGAACCATACACTCTTTGTGTCAAATTAGGAATAATATTTCATTAAATACCAGCTCTCATTCCCATTACCTCCCTCTGAGCCTACTCGCTACATTATTCTATCAGGTAAATAGAATTTTTCCGGGATAACAGTATTTGACATGAAAAACAGAAAACAGATTTTAGTTTTTTTGCGAGGTGGGGATCTGGGATAGAATTACTGCTAAGAGCTTGGCACTAGCAGTAAGGCCACCTTTTAAGAGAGCACAAGAAATTGTGTGGCACTCTATGCTTTCATGTTCACTTTCTGCTTCTCAGGTTGACAGATGCTTTGCACTAAAGGCCTTACAGCTGGTCCTTGGCAGATTTTCCTTTTATACTACTAGTTTACTACTACTAGGCTCTTGTGTCTTGAAAAGAAAATAACATTTATACCAAAAACATTTATTTTAGTTGTGCATGTTTAAAGGATGTATATTCCTAAGTTAAAATTTAGGGAGAAATTAAAGACCTGCAAAATTATGATAAAATTTGTCTCCAAACTGAGAAATCATGACCTTTGTACCATATACATATATTTATTAAATGGGGATTAGCTCAATTCTGCATTGAATACAGAATTAGTTGAAATAAAACAAAAAGCTTAAGCATTCTGAATATAGATGGTGCATCCTTCTCTACGCCTGGTTTGTCTATCTTGCTATGAGTCCAGGTCTCAAACTGATGAGCCTCCTAACCTCAGCTTTTGGTTGCCACTATAGGTATGTGTTGAAAGAATTCTTATTTCAAAATTAAAAGATGTAAAGATAGTGATTCATAGCATGGATGAGACTCAGAATCATTATGCTTGGTGAAGAAGTTAGACACAGAACATATATTGAAAAGCTGGGAAAATGACTCAGTTGATAAAGCACTTGCTGTACAAGCATAAGGACCTGAGCTGAGATACCTGGAGCTTGCTGGCTAGTTAGGCAAGCCAAATGTGTCATTTCCAGATTCAGTGAAACCCAGTCTCAAAAAATAAAATGGAGAGTGACTGACGAAGATACCTGCCATTATCATTTCATCTCAACATCCGAGTACACACATATGAACATGTACCATGTGCGCACACACACATACATGAATACATATTACAATAAATAAATAAAATAAGAGCAAAAATAATAATAAATGAAGGAGGGAGAGCAAACTGTGTTAAGGATGTAATATATGAGAGAAGAATAAAAAAGAATATATATTGTATGATTTTACTCATGTGAAATGCCTCCAAAGGAAGACTCAAGAGAAAGTAGATTCATTGCTGTTTGGGAAGGGACATGAGGTTTCTTGTTGGGGTGACAGCACTGTCCTAACACTAGATGGTAGTTAGCAGGCTGTCCTCTGCCCTGATTATACAGTATATATAGAGCAGCAAGTTCACTGTTCAAGGAGTTAACTACCTGAGGCTGGGCACTCTGAACTCATTAGGATAACAATCACCATCTGTACTGCACAATCACAAGACACAAAATGATAGATAACTTATTTATGCTAATAAAACATTGCCATTTATAAACATATCAAATTAAATCAGGGCACAGAGACACACTGTGCTGTATCAGAGACAGCAGGAAAGCTCACTGATGGAGTCAACCCTTCACCTGACACATGAGAAGAGGGACATCCCCAGTGTACACCAGAGAGGTCTGTGTGCCATGCCAGTCGTAGGTGTATTTCTGCATAATTTTACAGTTCTTTAATTTCCTGCTAAATTTTTTATTTTGGCTTATACATTCTAAAAGAATATACAACTCACAACTAAATAAAACCATTATGGCTTCTGCATTGGAGATTACAAAGTGATGAGCCCATCTCTGTTCCTATGCTTTTAATGAAAAAAAATGAGAAAAAGGACTAATAAACTACCAATATGTGCTGTCAATAATGGCATTCCTCTGTAGGAAAGCAACTGGAGAATAGCATGAAACTGGAAAAAAGAGATTTTATACTTTTCTATAACATTTGAACTTTATTTAAATTATTTTAAAATTTATTTATTGGTTGGTGTGTGTGCATGTGTGTCTGTACATGTGTGTAAGGCTGTGTGTATTGAGGTCAAATGACAATTGTTGGCTCTGTCTTTTTATCATGTAGGTGCCAGGGACTGGACTCAGGTCATTAGACTTGGTGGCAACTGCCTTTATAATTGAGCTAATTCACAAGCTCCCCCCCCCCCACTTCAATTTTCTAAACAGGTATATATGCTACATTTATTTGAGAAAATGCCAACGGTTTGGTCGCATTGTGGATGAGACTAATTTTTCTTTAAAATCACTGTTATATTAGCCAGACTATCAAGTTAAGTTTCTTAAGGCCAGGCTAACATACTATCAATGGCACAGCTTCATACATTGCCTAGTATAGTAATTTTATATGTTGAGATGGCTTGATAAAGTTTTTTTAGGTGTAAATTTTTAAAAAATGATTACTTTCTTTCTATTTTATGTGCATTGGTATTTTGCTTTGCATGCATCTCTGTGTGTGGGGGGGTGTCAGATCCCCAAGGACTGAAGTTATAGACAGTTGTGAGCCACCGTGTGGGTACTAGAAATTGAACCTAAGTCCTATGGAAGACTACCCAGTGGTCTTAACTGCTGAGCCATCTCTCTAGCCCCCAATAAAGTTTTATTACATCAAGTAAAAAAAAAAAAAGAACTTATACAACTATTTTAAAATAGGAAATAACTACTTTTTGATTGAAATTAGTGTGCCACAAGATGAAATCCATAACTAGCAACATTACAGGACTGAAGCCCTGTGGATGGACAAGTCAAAGGCCATGGGGAGAATCTGCTACCATAATTCTACTAAATGGACACAGTATTAAACAGACTCCTAATGACTTATTATTGTACTCATAAATCAATGCATCTCTCAATCCTCATCTGAGAAGCTTCTTGCAGGAGATGGTCATTACTAGTCAAGGTGCAGAAAATAAGAGACTGCATATATACAGCACCACCCCAAGACTCAGGAATCATTGTGGCAAAGGGGGCAAAAATAATCAGAGAGCCAGAGGCAGTGGATGACTACAAGAAAAGCAGTGCTTTTTGGACACAGCAAGGCTGTTGAACTCATAGCAGTTGTGAGAGCAGGCACAGACCTGTGCAAAGCCAAACCAGTCCAAATCCCAGCATGAAAATAAAGTTGGGCACAAAACCCTATCCCTAGTCATGAAGTAATTGACAAATGTTAACTGCAGGAAGAGGGAGAGACAATTTCTCTTAAGAATGTAGGCCCTGGTAAGGAGACCATGCTCCAGTAAAAGACCACACATCCAAGGACATTTGGGCAGTAGAAAATTTGTTTTGCTCTTTAGAAGGTCACAAAGTTGGGTGGATCCAGGAAGAATTGAGGGGTGAATATGAACATAGATGCTGTATAAAAAATTGAAAGAACTTATAAAAGTTAAATTTCAAAAATATAAATCAGTTGAGTCTATTCCATAAGGCAGTGGTGAGAAAATCCCAAGAGTTTACAACGGCTGTGAAATATTCTGGCTCACTTCAGTTTGTGGCCAGGATAAAGCAATTTACGTCTACTTCCTGCATTAAAAATGTTATGCACTAGAAATAATTCCCCAAATTGCATACTGAGAAAATATCCAACAATCTGTGTGATTCACCTTCCTTGACCACTGTGCACTCTTCCTCCTAAAACCATCTCTTAGCCCTGCTTTGGGGCCCTGGAAATGGGTCTTCTAAATATCTTTCCTTTGACAATGGGAATATTAAGGATTATTAATAAAGATGCTAAGGGACACTGCAGTAGGAGTGGCTTCTTTCTCGGCTTCTGGATGTGGACTATTCCTTTACACTGTGTGAATATATGTTGCTGTGACTGGTTTAGTAAAGAAGCTGACTGGCCAATTGCTGGACAGGATAAAGGTAGAGGGAGACTCAAACAGAGAATGCTGGGAAGAAGGGCAGAGTGAGAGAATCACAAGCAGATGCAGAGAGAAGCAAGACGAGCATGCCATAATGAGAAAAGGTACCAAAGCCATGTGGCAAAGCATAGAAGAAATATGGGTGATGTGGGAGGGTCTTCTGTTTTAATAAAGAAACTGCCTTGGCCAGCCCTCAGATGGGTGGAGTAGACAGAACAGGAAGAAGGAAGTGAGGTAGATGGCTCAGTCAGATGCCACGCCTCTCCTAAGTGAGACTGCCGTGCCTCTCCTCAAGGAGAGTGATGCGATGGAGCCAGCCACCAGGACAGACATGCTGAATCTTTCCCGGTAAGACACCGCTTGTGGTGTTACACAGATTATTAGATATGGGTTAGTCAAGATGTGAGTAAGAGGCTGAAAATAATGGGCCAGGCAGTGTTTTAAAAGAATACAGTTTGTGTGATGTTATTTTGGGGCACAAGCTAGCCGGCAGCCAGGAGCAGGGCAGGGCGAAAAGCAGGCCTGCCCTGCCGCTCATCACTACAGAATGGCGCCCACGTGGATGGCTGAATCCACAGAAAGCCTGAGAAAGCTTGGGAAAGAATAAAGCATGGCTTCTTGGTAGCAGCAATTTCTCGGATCTGAACATGTGTTTTTCAGTTTTCAGCTGTAGCAGGAAGAAGGTTGTGCTGTTGTAAAATGCTGGCTTTCTGGGCCGTCCTGCCAGGGCAAACTCTGACTCTTTCAAGCAGGCGGTCCTGACTATGGAGCTTTTGATTGTTGTTTAACACTGTTGCAGGGACCTTGAAACACTGTAGAATTATGGCAATGAACATGGCTCTGGCCGATATCTCAGCCACAAGGCCGAAATCGCAGAAAACTAAGGAATGGGCTGGATCTAGCTATCAAAGTCACGGCTTTAGTCCTACTGATGTTGTTTGGTAAACTAAAGACTCATGTGGTCACTAAAAGAGAGATATACAGTAAAAGAAAGATTCAAAGTTGAAGAAAATGTCTAAATGGTTATAGTGTGTTAAAAATATATGCAGGCTAAAAGTTAAAGTTCTTAAAGTAAAAAAGGAAGATAGAAAGTTGTTGGGTGTGGTAGTACACACCTTTAATCCCAACACTTGGGAGGCAGAGGTAGATTGACCTCTGTGACTTCAAGGTGTGGTAGCACACACCTTTAATCCCAATGCCTGGGAAGCAGGGACAGACGGATCTCTCTGTGAGTTCAACGTGTTGTAGTACACACCTTTAATCCCCGCACTGGGGAGGCTGAGGCAAATAGACCTCTGAGTTCAAGGACAGCCTGGTCTACAGAGTTATTCCAGGACAAAGATATACAGAGAACCTGTCTCAAAAAATAAAAGTAAAAATAAACGAAATAGAGGTTAAAATAAAGCCGCACAAAGATGGAAAATACACTTGATACTATATGCTATTATGCTCTCTTTGAATTGTTTGAATGCTGAGGAAGAAGCAACAGATGCTAAAAGATATTTGTTTATAAATGCTGCTGAACTAATCCAAGAAAGATATTTTGAAAATACCTTGACTTCAGAATTTGTATCTAAGGATATGATACTTTGGAAAAGAGGTTCTTCTTTTATTTTTACAGAAAATGAGACCCATTGGATTGCTTCTATCCCAATATGGTATGATAGACCACGACCTCCTAAAAGGTTGCTATGAACACCCTCAAAAAATTACTTTGCTCAACTGCCGACTGAGATGAACCTAGTACACAGGTTACACCATGAAAGATCTGATTAACAGCGCCCCCATTCAGCAGGAAGCAGTTTTTAGAGAAATAACTGCGCCCATATTCCCAAATATTGTTTATAAATGTTCTTTTACATTTAAAGGGAGATATGATATAGATATGAATAATTTGCATTGATATGGATTTTGCTTTAGTGATTTAAATTTAAGGTCAATTTTGTTATATGTATATGTATTTCTAATAATGATTAAGGTATTGTGATTGTGTAGTTCATTTAAAAATGTATAATTAGGAAATATAGGTTGTTAATGGATAATCATCGATAATAGTAAAGCTTATAGTCATGTTAGTTAGATTTTCTAGATATATAGAGATATATTTCAGTTAGGCATACTTCATATCTTCCAAAGACTACAGAATATGGCATTTTAAATGTTTTAATAACTTAGGATTTTTCATGACAATGAGACACGTCTGCTCCTGGCAGCACCAATCTACTTCAAAGAAGATGATGGGCATCGAAGAGGATCTTTATGGAGTTTGATAGCAATTTGCACAAGAAACTGCTCTTGCCTGGACTGTTGCAGAAACTGGACACAAAGAACCCACAGAGAGAGGACTGCTCAACTTGCCTAAATGTGAGATGATTCTTTGGGGTTCCTGACTCATGAAAGAGTCTGCGAGACATTCTGCAGGACACAGCAGATAGTGACTGTAAATTCTATGTTGTCTCCATGGATGTCATTCATTCATTAAGTGTATGTTAATAATGTCCTAATCTCATGAGACTCAGTTTTGTGGCAGGGTGAACTTACCCATAAATCCTTAGTATAATAAGGGACAGACTCACAAAATGCCATGAGAAATTAAACAAAACACACATATGCAAATCATAACAAGTTTATGTATGTACCAAGCAAACTTACCCTATAGAAAGCACTGGTCAGAGGGAGTAGTGCTGCAGCAATGTTATATTCTTCTAAACTTGAACAATCCTTAAATAAAACAAGGGCAAATGAACATTAGAATCTTTATCAGAATCAAAAGTATAAGACATAGCAGGTTTGGGCTCTATTGCCACTGTCCTGTGAAACTTTTCATTTTATTCCAGGTTGTTAGTAAGGCATAGCTGGGTAAGTCCAGGAAAAAATATTGTCCTTGAAGCACATTCACTTAGAAACAAAGTATAAACACATTGGGAAGGATATGGCTTTTATGTTTTACTGATGAACAGCTATTTTACTTTTAGAATCTGTGTTAAAATGTGTTTTAATAAATCAGAAAATTTCAGAGGGAATTTTCAGTATACCCAATATATTTCACTGAGTCAAAGATATTTTTTCCCACATGCTTTACTACCTTTCACATTGGTGAGCACTTTACAATTGATTAGAGGTACCATTTTCTTTCTCAGTGTTATATCAAAAGCTGAAGCTCACTGCATGGTTAGGGATCAGAATCAAAACTCTTACTAGAAAGATAAAATGTACAGCTGCTGAGGAAAAGTGTGGTAGTTTTTTAAAAAAGTAAAACAACTACTATATTGGATTTGAAAACAGAGGACACATATAAAATATCTGTATGTATGTATCTGTAATTACTATATGTTCTATCTTATTTACATCTTGATAGGAACAAAAAAGGTCAAGACAAGAATTGAGAACTGGGATTGGAGAGATAGTTCAGTAGTTAATAGACCTGGATTTGCTTCCCAGCACCCATACTCTATCTGTAATTCTGGTTCTAGGGAATTCAATGCCCTCTTCTGACCTCCAGGGCTACTGCATGGAAAGGAAATTATCAGCAGAATGAACAGATGGTCCATAGGGCAGCAGAAACTTTTTTCAGTTCTATTTTAGACAGAAGATTTATATCTAGATTGTATAGTAAACTGTAAAAATCAAAACACCCAAATCAAACTCTCAATCCATAAACAGAGCAAAGATCAGAACAGTTTACAAAAGAAGAAAAATGGAAGGTTAGAAAATACATTTTGGAGCTAGAGAAATGGCTTGGTGCTTAAGAGCACTGACTGCTTTTCCAGAGGTTCTGAGTTCAATTCCCAGCACCCACATGAGACTTACCAATTGCCTATAATTGTAGTCCCATGGGATCAAATGCCCTCTTCATCAGATAAAACACATAAATAAATAAATTTTTAAAAACACCCAACAACTCTAAAATGAAGTATTTTTAAAAAGCATTCAACATTCATAGACAGAAGGGAAATGCAAATGATAACTTTGAGACTCCATTTCGTCCCAGTTAGAATGGCTATTACCAAGTTAATAACAAAAGCTGGAAAGTATGAGGGCGGAGAGGAGCCATTGTTCACTGCTTGTTGGAAGGTAAACCAGCAAAACCACATGGAAGTCAGTGTAACTTTCTTAAAACAAAACAAAAAAATGGAACTACCATCAATACCTAGTACACTTAACAACTCCTAGGCTTTTACTCAAAGTATTCCGTACCTTACCACAGATACTTGTAAAACCTGTGTTTATTGCTACTCTATTCTCAACTGTAAGGAAAAGGAATTAGCTTAAAATGTTCATGACTGATGAACAGGTAATGTAAGCATTTTATTTGGTCATGAAGAAAAATAAAATTGTGAAAATTCCAAGATAACAGATGGAACTGAAAAATATTAACTAAGGTAGCACAGACTCAGAAAAACAAATACCACATGTTCTCTTTATACACACACACACACACACACACACACACACATGTATATAGAAAATACATATACACATACATATATATCATGAAATAAAAAAGACAAGAGGGTTGCCATGTTGTTTTATGCTCTCTGTGAGGATCTGGGCTGGACTCTGGATATTGGTTGTATAGATATTAAATTGGAATGATAGATCTGTGGCTTTAGGTTATAGTTTTAGCTATAAAGGAGGTAATTCTTGGAACTATTTTAGTAATGTCTCCCCTTTAGGCACACACATGTTGGGCGACAGGAGGGGAGGAGAAGAGAAACAATCAATGAGAATAATAAAATCAACTGAATTTCAGTGCTTCCTTGTACTCATAAGGCCTTGAACCGTAGCACCCACCCCACACAAACAGGAAGATGACTCTGAAGCTAAGTCATTGTGTTGGAGCCATGTAGATTTTTATTTTAAAATATAGTTAGGCCACAGAGAAAAACCCTATACTTTTTCCTACATGGTATCACTAATGGCCTCCATCATTCCCATAAATCTTATAAAATAACAGCAAAAACTGTTTATCTTTTCCCTCTTGACTATTCTTTATCCTCTTAGGATACTGCTGTGCTCAAGAATGTCATCTATGTCCCAGCACATCTGAATTTCTTTAACAGAAATGCCTTGCATGTTTCTGAAGACTGTCATGAGGCCCAAGGCAATAAAGTTCAACAGACTTGAGCTGTAATCTTCTCCCAAGGAAATGGTTGGGATGCCAAGATGCTTTTTGACTTTGATTTCACAGCAGGGCTTCATTTGTAATGATGCTGTCCAAACTTTAAATGACAACAGCTGTGATATGAAGCTCTACATACTCATTTATAAAAATTTCCCACAAATTAAAAATTAGAGAAAGGGGGCATTTCAATCTTTGACCAATTAGCAGGAACTCAGCAGTCATAAAACATTTAGATTAGAAAGAGCTATTTATTATTTTACAAAATGTTTACACATTGTAGTGAATGTCTAAAAGCTGTGTGCCAGTCAAACTCTGATTGCAAAATATAAATATGAAATTCTTTGCAAATCACGTTAGAGACATTAATTAGGTTGAAAGATGGAAAAAATTCTAAAACAATAAGACTACAGCTATTGACATAGCAACTGCATTCCAGAATAGTGCAGTTATCTATTGGGGAATCAGTTTATAAATACACATTCTGGAGTCTCCTGTGCTTTGGCTACAGTATTGTAGTTATAAACATACCAGGCAACTTACAAACTTGCAAGGACTAGAATTCTTATACATGCCATATTCTCAACTTTGCTATGTAATTTACCTTTAATTTTCCTGCTATAGTTGGAGAATAAACCCTGCAATCTTAATTCCCATTTATCCTTAAATACTTAATATTTCTAACCTGCATACCTTTGAACTGTTTTAGCCAACATTCCTGATTCACAAAACTTTGGATTTCTCAGAATTGTTAGATTCAAACATTTTTTTAAAATGAGAGTCAAAAGTACCGTATATTAACGGAACTAACTACAGAACTGAGACTAGGTAGCTCCAGAAAAATAAAAAAATGATAGCTATGAATTGTTCAAAGTATTGAAAACATCTGCATCTTTAACACAGGAACTAAAAACAAAAACACCTCTTTATTGTGTAACAGTCTCCTGTTCAGAAATCTTAGTTCTGACTATTATGGAACAATAACCAGAGTCTCCTGCCAGGCCTTTAAATTTGCCATGGTAGAATTATGAGGTGATGTGAACCATGTCAACAACAACGTGACCACTGTAGCTTCCCTGCTATGAGCTGTAGTTCTATGGAGTCATCTTTATTCACATCTATTGCACACTATACTCACTCCTAATATAATAACAGCCCTAGGGAAAGGACTGATTATTTGTTTTGTCATTTCATGCCTCACCCTCGACCCTGTAGCACTTCTACATACCTATTCTTACAGCCCTTAAAATACAATGCTAAGAAAAAAAACAGAAAAATTCATTTTACTATAGTTTCAGCATTATGCACATACTAATTTAAATGATGCATGTGAGTATCATGTGCACTATGATGAGAATGTGAGGTATGGAGTTGGTTCTCACCTATGTTTATGTGGCATCCAAAAATAGCACCCAGGTCTACAGGCTTGAGTGGCTGGCAGCTTTATCTTCTGAGCTATCTCATTGAACCTTCATTATATTTAGTGCTAAATAAACTTATAAAACCATAGAGGATGTATCACAGATTTAAATGGTACATATACTTATGTGTACTCTGATACTCATTAGAGACCGAAGATAAGTGCTAGGCTTGACAAAATATCAGGTCTTAAGTTTTTTCAGTGAATGGGTCAAGTCTGTTTTGATTTTAGTTACCTGGAAAATAGAATACTACACCTAGCAAAGGTGATAACTAACATCTAGTGAGTGTAACTAGGTATCACATATAGTCTATTTCTAAACTAACTTCATTAATACGGTATTTCTTTCGATATATGCTGTAATTGTGCCCACTTTGTCGATGAGGAATGGAACCTCTAAAGAGTAAATTACTTGCTGAGATTTACACAGCTACAAATGGAACAAATAAGACTTGAATGTAAGTGATCTTATTTCAGTAATTTCTGTTTTAAATTTGTGTTTTTGTAGTCTCTTGTTTCTCAAATGCAATCAGTTATTGAACTGAATATAGAAATGGCATCTGAGAACACATACAATCCAGGTAGAAGAAACATTCCAGTAAATTACAAATCTGATCAAGAGAGTTTGAAATTACATCAGACCTATGAAGCAGTAATTGAAAATTAAAACTTAATTAAAATGCAAATGAACAGTTAGAAGCTAGAGTTTGGATGGAACCTCCAGCTCACTTTAAGTTGATCCAGAAAGTCCTCTCCCTCTCCTTCCCCCTCTCCAAGAATCTCCAACTAAGGTGCCAAAAAGCTCAGTTCTGAATTCTTGGTGTGGGACAATGGTTTGCAGTCTGTCAATTGTATTGTAATAAAACTGATTAGTCAGTAGCCAGGCAGGTAGTATAGGTGGGAAACCAGACAGGAAGTAGAGGTGGGAAATGAGAACAGGAGAATTCTGGGAAGAGGAAAGCTTGGTCTGCTGTCCTGATCTGCCTCACCAAAAAAGGTACCAAACCACGTGGCTAACATAGAAAAGAATAATGGGCTAATATAAGCTATAAGAGTTAATAAGAAGCCTGAGCTAATGAGCCAATCAGTTTACAGTTAATGTAGACCATTGTGTGATTTCTTTGGGACTTAATGACCGTGGGAACCAGGCAGGACAGAAAACTCAGTCAACAATTCCTCCCCTGAAGTTGCCAGCAGCCCAAGTCCCCACCTAAAGTACTCAGTTTTTGACGATACTTGGGCACAAAACCAGCTTGTGGTGGACGTGTTATGATCGCTGATGTGGGTACCCTATCCCCTTAACAGACAAGCCCCGCCCACTCCCCCTTCCACCAGATCTTCTGTTTCCTCCAGCATGCAGGCTCTCTCTTTCTTCCCGTCCCTCTTCTTTAGAGGTGGCTGTTGCTCTCTCTCCACTCTCCTTCTCTTTTCCTAACCCACTAAACAAACTCTATACCCAAACTCTGTCTGCATGGTATAACTGTCTGTCACCCACCACAGTCTCCCTCCTGCCTGGGACCACATGCACCTCATGGCTTGCTTTTGGCCCTCCGTGGGATTGCCGGCCAACCCACTGGGGCCTCTGGTCTGCCATTCTCCTACCCACCTGCTGCCTTACTCGGGACATCTGTCACTTCAGAGAATAACACTAGTGTGTAACTCCTCCAGGCTCTCTCCATGTTCCCTCCCACCTGCAGGTGGGATGGCTGAGGACACATGGGAACCCAGGCTCAGACAATCGCTGCAAATGGTAAGGTTCCCTTCTCAAGTCAGCTTTCACTGACATTCACCTATGGTTGCTGCCCATAGCTAAAAACGTGATCAGACCACCTGGGGTGGTTCTCCTGCCTTTCCAGCCTTTTGGCTCCCCTAGCACTGCACTCAGTGAGTGGTGTGTTCGTTTTGGGGCCTGGGATCCCTCAGATTTTTTGTTCTTGTTTTATTGTTTTTTTTATTCTTTCTTTTGAACAGCTCTGTAAGTGGTCCCCACTGACAGAGACTGCCCAGGGCGGCCTGGCCTCTAGCCTCTGACTCCCAAGCCAATAGACTGGAAGTCAGCCAGGCTCAATTACCAACCTCCACCTGCAAAGGGGAGATGTCCCCCTGCTAGGCTTTGAGGTTTGCACTGTTTTTGTTGTTTTCACATTTGCAGTTATGGAAATAAATCCTCAAAAATTATCAGATACCACCAATGAGGACTGCCAGTGTCCTGCTGCTGGCCTCTCACACCTATCTGCTTTTCCTTTTGCTGGGCAGCCCCTTCCCCAACCATCTGTAAATGCTATTTTTCTCTCTTGCTTCCATTCCTTCTATTCTATCCCTGCCACCACTACCATTGGCCCACAGAAACCAACAAGATTAGTCAGATCTGTGAGGCAGCTGTTTCCAGTTCCAGCCTTTGCTCCCTGCCACAGTGGCTAGGCGACATGGAGGCTCATTGTGGTAAGCAATTTTCCTCTCTACTTCATGTATAAAAAAAGTGTAAATGGTGTGGCCACCTGGATGCAATTCTGTTTTAAATGTATGTTCTACATGGCCTCTATGTCTCTCTTGTTATTTTATTTAAAACTCCCACAACTCAAAAAAGTGTGGTTTCTACCTACAACATGTGACTGCTGCCATTTTGACTAAGGTCAAGTGACCTCACTGCCATCTTAACTGAGGTCAGGCGATTTTGCCGCCATCTTAACTGAGGGCCAGGTCAGGTAACTACTAAGTACTGCCATCTTTACTGAGGTATTCCAGGCCTAGTCCTGATTTACTCATGCTTTTGTCTCTAAATTCTCTTATTGGCTCTGTTACATGTGTGCTTTTACGCAGTGACACGTCTTTGGTAGGGCCCACCAAAAGCATCGTCTTCACCCAACTCCTGTTTAATGTGTGTGTGTGTGTGTGTGTGTGCGCGCGCGCACATGTGATGTTAGCTTTAACTCTGTGTATAAAACTTAAATTCAATTGGGTGTAAATTCATGTATGTTTGCTGTTAAACATTATAATTGTCTGTCCATTATATCTCATTCCAGACTAAGAAAGCAGTAAGTCTCATGTTTGAAATTGGTATGTACTCTCAAGTTTCTTACAAAAATACAGTATATTTAATCCAATCCTGCTTTAAAATATATTAAGCTGTTCTCTACTATTGTCAGTTCTAACATTAAGCTTCTATTGCAAACAGTTTTCCTCGGGCCCACCGTGGTCTCCAACCTGCCTGCTGCCTAGCTCGGGACACCTGCCACTTTGGAGAATAATACTTGTCATTACCCACTCCCCTACAGGGTACATAAGTGCCCTGCTTTCATTAGGTGCATGGCTTCTCCTCCCTAAATCTCTGGTGGTTGAAGAACTCACTAGGGAGTTGTTTTGCTCAACCATAATTGCTCTTTCACTTTATTAATTTGGCTTGATCTAGCTTGCTACATTGGCAGAGAAACCTATTATCAGGATATAGAAAACCTATTATCTATGTCTATTTTCTTATGACAGTCTTTTATTTCTATATGGAGTAATTAAAAATTAGAAATATAGATAATGAAATAAAACTTCTAAAACATACCTCGGAAGAGTCTAGAAACAGTGAAAAGAGAAAATAGGTGGGAGAACGTAAAGGGGGCAAAATCAGTGATGAGATACAATGAACTCAGTGAGTATTATGCAGAAGAAAAGACTTGCCCTAAAATGTGTCTTGATGAAATTTCATTACACCAAGGATAAAATACTAAATCTGTTATAGAAATCGGTTAAAAAAGTTTACTATCTACAACTCACAAGAATCAAGTTTTAAAAAAAGTTAAAAAATGTTGGATAGAAAATCAAAGTTTTAGGAAAATTCTATTAAAATTATGTTTTATTTTGAAACAACATACTGTGATATTATTTTGTTTCTTTATTTGTTTTGGTTAAATAATTGTCTTTTAGTGCATGTAGAGACCCACGCAACCATACCCTCTATCAGAGACAGACACAGGATAACACTATCAGAGACAGACACAGGATAACACTATCAGAGATAGACAGAGAATAACACTATCAGAGATAGACACAGGATAACACTTATCAGAGATAGACATAGGATAGTTCCTTCAGCCCCCAAATCTGCTGCTGCTGTCTCATCATAGTCTTCTTTTGGGCCTACCACTACTCCTAGATAACTAACAGCTCCATTCTGTTTGTTGAAGAGGTTGTCTAAACGGAGTTGTATAATCTACAACCTGTTGAAAACAGCTTCCTTCACTCAGAACAGCATCTGTGAAATTCACCGATATGACAGTGTTCAATAGTTCATTTTAATTGCTAAATAATATCCCGTAGCAGCAGCATTCATCTACTGAAGGAGACAGGAGTTTCCAGGTTTGGACAATTATGAAGAGAGATGCCTCAAACACTCATGTACTGGATTTTATGTTAACATCAATTCCTCAGAGTAAATTGGAAATGGAATGGCCAGATTACATGGCAAATGTTCGACTTTATAAGAAATTATTAAACTGGTTTCCAAACTGGCTCTATCATTTTATAACTTTGTCAGAACTTAGTATGTATTTATGGTATCTTTAATAGGTGCACAGAGGTTTCTCTGCAAGCTAAACAATTTATTGGTGTGGGACCATGGTCTGTATTCTGTCAATTATATTTTAAATAAATGCTGATTGGCCAGTAGCCAGGCAGGAAGTATAGGCAGGACAACCAGACAGGAAGTAGAGGCGGGTCAATGAGAACAAGAGAATTCTGGGAAGAAGGAAGCCTATTCCTCTGCAGTTGTGAGCCCACCACAGAAGAAACAAGATGTGACTGCCTTGCTGAATAAGGTACCGAGCTATATGGCTAACATAAACAAGAATAATGGGTTAATATAAGTTATAAGAATTAATAAAAGGCCTGAGCTAGTGGGCCAATCAGTTTATAGTTAGTGTAGACCTCTGTGTGATTTCTTTGGGACTTAATGATTGCAGGAACTGGGCAGGACAGAAAACCTCTGTCAACAGAATGGTGTCCAATGTGTGGATGATTGTATCCACATAAAGCCTGACAGAGCTTGGGAAGTAATTCTAGACAAAAAAGAATAAAGCATGGCTTATTGATAGCAGCACTTTCTTGGGTGGGCTCTGCTTGCTAAAGGCAAGCACTAATTTAATAGAGGCTTCCTGTCTCAGCTTTAGCTGTAAAACCTTGCAGCTCTTTTAAGAGGTCCTGCCACGAAACATTTAAATGGTGTTGATGAAAAGCTGATCATATGCTTTTTGTTTTTCAGCTGTAGCAGGAAAAAAGGCAATAAACATGGCTACAGCCGGTACCTCCACCATGAGCCTGGAATCTCAGAAAGCTGGATCCAGCCGTCAAAGCCATGGCTTTAATCCTCTCCATACTGTTTAGCAAATTAAAGACTCGCATGGTCAGAAAGAAAGACATACAGTAAAGAGAGATTCAAAGACGAAGAAACCCTCTAAATGGTTTACAGTGTGCTAAAAATATATGCAGGTTTGGGAGAGAAACGAAAAAGGTTAAGGAACTTTAAAAAAAGAGAGTAGTTGGGTGTGGTGGCACACACCTTTAATCCCAAAATTTGGAATACAGAGGCTGGTAGACCTCTGTACTTCAAGGTGTGGTGGCACACGCCTTTAATCCCAACGTTTGGGAGGCAGAGGCAGACAGATCTCTGTGAATTCAAGGTGTGGTGGCACACACCTGTAATCCTAGCACTTGGGAGGCTGAGGCAGGTGGATCTCTGTGAGTTCAAAGATAGCTTGGTCTACAGAGGGAATTCCAGAACAACCAAAGATATGCAGAGAACCTGTCTCAAAAAGTCAAAAATTAAAAGTAAAAATAGAAGAAACAGAGGTTAAAATAGAACCATGTAAAGATGAAAAATACACAGTCTGGACACTGTATGTTGTTATGTTCCCTTTGAATTGTTTGAATCCTGAGGAAGGAGAAACACCTGCTAAAAGATATTTGTTTATAAATGCTGTTGAATTAACTCAAGATAGGTATTTTTAAAATACCTTGACTTCAAAATTGAAGTCAAAAGGAATGTTACTTTGGAGAAGAGAATTTGCTTTTGTTTTCATAGGAAACGAGAGGCTATGGATTCATTCTGCATTAAGAAAAATCAGGTTTGATCAAGGAAGGCCACCTGAGAAATCTCCAGTAGGAACAGATGGCCCAGATGATTGAGTACTACATCCAGAACAGATTCAAGATGCTGCCTGAGATGATCAAGCCTCAAAGGATACTCCAGTCAGGACTTGATAATAACTCTAAATTTTCTTTAGGTCTCCATAAGATTATCAGCACCCACAACCAGCAGGAAGTAGCCTGGAAAACTACGCCTACATTCCCCAAAAATGGACTATGGATGTTCTTGTTTTTTTTTTTTTTTTTTTTTTTTTTTTTTTTTTTTTTTTTTTTAAGAGGGAGAAGTGGTGTGGGACCATGGTCTGTATTCTGTCAATTATATTTTAAATAAATGCTGATTGGCCAGTAGTCAGGCAGGAAGTATAGGCAGGACAACCAGACAGGAAGTAGAGGCGGGTCAATGAGAACAGGAAAATTCTGGGAAGAAGGAAGCCCGTTCCTCTATAGTTGTGAGCCTGCCACAGAAGAACAAGATGTGACTGCCTGCACTGAATAATTGTACCGAGCTATATGGCTAACATAAACAAGAATAATGGGTTAATATAAGTTATAAGAGTTAATAAGAAGCTTGAGCTAGTGGGCCAATCAGTTTATAGTTAATGTAGACCTCTGTGTAATTTCTTTGGGACTTAATGACTGCGGGAACCGGGCAGGACAGAAAACTTAGTCAACAATTTATATTTCTTTAATGGCCAAAAATAGCGAACATACTTTAATGTGCTTATTTACCACTTGTGATGCAGCATCTTCTTAACATACTCATTAAAAAAAGTGACTAAGATTTTATTTCTGAGTTGGAAGAATTGTTTAGTTTTGGGTTTAAGTCCTATATCAAACTTATTTTGCAATATTGTTTTCCAGTATGTGCTTTTCACTTTAAAAAGAAATTGTCTGTGTGTGTGTGTGTGTGTGTGTGTTTGCATATGGGTACACTGGCACGTGTGCCACTGAATACATGTCAAAGGGAGGACAGAGAACAAATTAGTCCCTCTCCTTCCAACTTCACTTAGGTTCCAGGGATCAACAGGACAAAAGGTTTGCTGGGAAAATGCCTTTATCCACTGACAAATCTCTCCATTTTTAAAATTTTTTAAAAACTGCATTTTAAATGTTTATTTAATGTGTGTGGCTGTTTTTGTTTGCACACTAGAAGAGCACAATGGATTCTATGGGACAGTTACAGATGATTGTGAGCTGCCATTTTCTATTAGGTATTATATTACTTTATGTAGTTTATTAAAAAACAAAACTAAACTAAAAAAAACAACCCTACACATTGAGTCACCAGTCTCTGTCTCTCAGATGCTGGAATTAAAGTTGTGCACCATCACATCTAGTTCAAAATTAATTTTAAAAAGAAGAAAGACAAAATGAAAGCAAGGTCTATCATTTTTTAATTGTTTTCATTGAGCTATATTATTTTTTTCCATTGCCCCCTTTCCTCTCCCAACCCTTTATGGCCTCTCCCAAGGTTCCCATAATCCCAATTTACTCAGGAGATCTTGTCCTTTTCTACTTTCCATGTAGATTAGAGCCATGTATGTCTCTCTTAGGGTCTTCTTCGTTATCTTGGTTCTCTGGGATTGTGAATTATAGGCTGGTTTTTCTTTGCTTTATTTTTTTTCTAAAAGCCACTGATGAGTGAGTATATATGATATTTGTCTTTCTGTGTCTGGGTTACCTCACTCAATAAGATGTTTTCAAGATCCATCCATGTGCCCACAGATTTCAAGATGTCATTTTTTTTGTGCTATGTAGTACTTCACTATGTAAATGTACCACATTTTCCTTATCCATTATTTGGTTGAGGGGCATTTAGGTTGTTTCCAGGTTCTGGCTATGACAAATAATGCTGCTCTGAACATAGTTGAGCACACGTCCTTGTGGTATGATAGAGTATCCTTTGGGTATACACCCAAAAGTGGTATTGCTGGGTCTTGACGAAGGTGGTTTCCTATTTTTTCTGAGAAATCACCATACTGATATCCAGGCGGCTGTACCAGTTTGCACAACTACCATCAATGGAGGAGTTTTCCCTTTACCCCACAACATCTCTAGCATAAGCTTTCATTATAGTTTTTTTTTTTTTTTATCTTGGCCACTCTTACAGGTATAAGATGAAATCCCAGAGTTATTTTAACTTGCATTTCTCTTATTGCTAAGGATGTTGAGCATTTCCTTAAGTGTCTTTCAGCCATTTTAGATTCCTCTGTTGAGAGTACTCTGTTTAGGTCTGTACACTATTTTTTTTATTGGATTATTTGCTCTTTTGATGACCAGTTTCTTGAGTTCTTTGTATATTTTGGATATCAGTCATCTGTCCGATGTCTTTTCCCATTCTGTAGGCTGCTGTTTTGTCTTGTTGACTGAGTCTTTTGCTTTACAGAAGCTTCTCAGTTTCAGGAAGTCACATTTATTGTTTCTCTCAGTGTCTCTGATACTGGGGTCATACTTTGGAAGTAGGATAAATATTGAAACTATAATTCTTGCTTGATATCTGTTTTATGTAATTTTATACTGTTGAAGTTAAAACCTTTTTTATTTAGATAGAAAAGAGGAGGTGATGTGGGAATCTCCTCTGTATGCTGTGATTACCACTGATTAATGAAGAAACTGCTTTGGACCTATAGCAGGGCAGAATAGAGATAGGTGGGGAAAACTAAACTGAATACTTGGAGAAAGAAGGCGGTGTCAAGAGACGGCATGTAGCTGCCACCAAGAACAGACATGCTGGCACCTTGCAGGAAAGCCACAGCCACGTGGTAATATACAGATTAATAGAAATGGGTTAAATTAAGATGTAAGAGTTAGTCAATAAGAAGCTAGAGCTAATGCACCAAGCAGTGATTTAATTAATACAGTTTCTGTGTGGTTATTTCGGGGTTGAGAAGCCAGGAAAAAAACAAGCAGCTTCCTACTATATACGTTGTTTTCAGTAATACAGCTCTGTAGTGGAGTTTGAAGGCAAGAATTGTGATGCCTCCAGAAGTTCCTTTATTGTACAGGACTGGTTTGGCTGCTCTGGGTTTTTTGCTTTTCCATATAAAGTTGAGTACCGTTCTTTTCAGGTCTGTGAAGAATTTTGCTGGACACTGCATTGAATCTGTAGATTGCTTTTGATAAGACTGCCATTTTTACTATGTTAATTCTACCTAACCAAGAGCATAGGAGATCTTTCCATTTTTTTGGTGTCTTCTTCAATTTCTTTTTTCAAAGATTTAGAGTTCTTGTCATACTGGTCTTCCACTTGTTTGACAAAAGTTATTCCACAATATTTTGTTATTTGTGGCTATTGAGAAGGGTGATGTTTCTCTGATTTCTTTCTCACACCATTTATCATCTGTGTAAAGGAGGGATACTCATTTTTTGAGTTATTCTTGTATCGTGGTACATTACTGAAGGTGTTTATGAGTTGTATAAGTTCCTTGGTAGAATTTTTGGGGTCATTTATGTAAACTATCATTTCATCAGTAAATAGTGAGAGTTTTACTTTTCTAATTTGTATCCCCTTGATCTCCTTTTGTTGTCTTAATTGTTCTAGCTAAAACCTCAAGAACTATATTGAATAGATATGGAGGGAGTGGAAACTTTGTCTTGTTCCTGATTTTAGTGCAATTGCTTTGAGTTTCTCTACATTTAGTTTGATGCTGCCTTTATTCTGTAAGGAATGTTCCTTGTATCCCTGATCTATCCAAGACCTATATCACGAAGGGGTGCTGGATTGAAGGCTTTTCCAGCATTTAAGGAGATGATCATGTGATCCCCCCAGTTTGTTTATATGGTGGATTACACTGACAGATTTTCATATTTTAAACCATCCCTGCATCTCTGGGATGAAGCTGATTTGATCATGGTGGATGATTTTTATAATGTAATCTTAGATTTGGCTTAGCAGTATTTTATTGAGTATTTTTGCATCAATGTTCATAGATGAAATTGTTTTTTAATTCTTTCTTAGTAATGCTTTTGTTTGGTTTGGGTATTAGGGTTAACTGTAGCTTCATAAAGAGTTTGGCAATGTTCTTTCTGTTCCTACTGTTTGGAACAGTTTGAGGTATATTAGTATTAGTTATTCTTTGAAAATCTTGTAGAATTCTGCGCTGAAGTCATCTGGCACTGGGCTTTTTCTGGTTGGGAGACTTTTGATGACTGTTTCTATTTCTTTAGCAGTTATAGGTCTATTAAATTTGTTTATCTGATTTGATTTAATATTGGTAAGTGATACTTATCTAAAAATGTGCCCATTTCCTTAAGTTTTCCAATTTTGTGGAGTACAGGTTTTGCAATAGGAACTAATGATTCTCTGGATTTCTTCCATATTTGCTGTTATGCCCCTCTTTTCATTTCTGACTTTGTTAATTTGGATATTCTTTCTCTGCCTTTTGGTTAGTTTGGATAAAGGTTCTTCTGTAATGTCAGAGCATCCATCTTCAGCCTATAGGCTCATAGTATCTGTAGACTTTTCATGAAGCAGGAAATGTGAAAGACTGTTATGCCTATATTGGCAGTTTGTCTGTCACCTTCCTCCGTGTCCTGCAGAATGTCTGGCAGACTCTTATAAAGCAGGAACCCTGAAGGACAGTCTTACCATCTTTAGGCAAGTTCAGCAGTCATTTTCCTGTGGGTCCTGTATGTCCAGTTTATACAGAATACCATCAAACAGAGTAGGCAAGGGCAGTTTCTTGCCCAAAATGGCTAGGCTCATCACATTGAATGCAAATTCCATAACGAGTTTCTTCAATGCCCATCAACTTCTCTGAAGTGCTTGCTGCCAGAAGCAGACATGTCTCACTGTCAAGAAAAGTCTAAGTTCTTAAAACACTTTAAATGCCATACTCTGTACGTCTTTGAAAGACTTGAAGAATACCTATCCATCTGAAATAAATCTCTGCACATCTAGAAAACCTAACTTGACTATAAGTTTGACTATTATAGATGGCTATCCATTAATCCATAATTTTTAATTATACATTACATTTTTCAATGAGCTATACAAACATAATACCTTTAAGTACATTGTCCCCCAATTCTTAAGAACAATGTCAATGTTTCAAAGAAATAAGCTATTGTTATTTATACTCATATATCTTTGCTTTCTTCATCCAGCAAGAATAAATCCAGTGCCTACAAATTGAAAATTTGTATATGGTCCCTATCATTGGGAATTACTCTGTTAAGAGACTTTACATGTTAGTGGAATGGACAGACTCAGAAATGGGTTAGACAAATTAATGTATTTCATATGCAAAATAGAAGCAGAGAAAGATATGACAGAAGCATACAAGAGAGATAACTGCATCCAACAAGCAGAAAAGAGTTTATGAATCAGAGACAGTTGAACTGGACTTGTGGGAAAATAACTATTTGGACTTAACATTCTTCTTTCACCTATTGCTCATTAAGAAAATGTTTTACACCTTTAGTTAATGGGTATTGTTTTACAAGTGGTTTTAGTTGCCATGTTTTAAAAATATACAAAGGTTGTATATGATAAGCAAGCTAATATATAAGGATAGTACACTTAAGCACAAATTAATATTTAAGCTATTTTTATAGTATACTTCTGTTTTCATATATATATTTCACATTAGAAATGACACCCACTAAATTTTAATAAAAGCACTGTTTTGTCTCAATAAAGATTCCAAAATTACCTACTTACATAATTAAAGATTTTTCTTTAAATTCAAAGAAATAAAACTGTTATGGTCTGAATCCTAAATTGTTCATGAAAGCTCACATGATAAAAAGCCTGTATTCCAGCTTTGAAGATATGACCAGACCAGGAGGGCTTGAACTTCATCTACAGCTGAATAGAACTCAGGGAGTAGAGTCTGGTTAGAGGAAGTCATTAGGGGTATGGCTGTAAGTGCATTATCTTGTTCCTGGGTACTTCCTCTTGTTCTGTTTTTAGGCCATTATGAAATACGTGAGCAAATTTTTTCTGTCATGCCCTGTCTCATGATCTTCTGCCCCAAGTAAGGCTCAGAAACAATGGAAGCAACCAACTAGGAACTGCAACTTTGAAATTGGGAGCCAAACAGATCCTTTCTCCTAAAAATTGTTTTCTCAAGATTAATACATGGCTCAAACATTATTACTATTAAAAGACACTTTGTCTAGAATATTGAAAAAAGCACAGGTCTAGGCATCATTATGATCTCTATTTTTACCCCTAGCACATACTATGGTATTGATATCTTGACCCAAACATTTCACATTCATGGACCTGTTTTCTTTAGCTAGATGAAAGTTTATCAATGATCTGTAAAGACCTTTGTTTCATACTGTCCTAAAGTCCTTGAAAGATTCCATTTCTGATTTCAACTGGCTCAATGAAAAGATTATTAAGAACAGGAACTCAGACAGATATCTCCTGCAAACACTCTGGCTACAAGAGTGGATTCCAGAAGCCAGTTGTATGATGTTTATAGAACACAATGTTAGGTTCAATGTGTACTCATGACAATCCACATTAGGAAAGAGTGTCCTTAAAATATATTACTTCATTTCTAAAGAGATGTGTCTCAAGAGGCCATGGCAATAGTCAAAATCTTGGCTGAACAAGTTTTGATGCATTACTGATAGAAAAATTATCCTTCAAACTTCGAACATACTCTTTTTAATAGGGCTGAGTTCCAGAATGAAGAGCCTGAGCAATTCATGTCCAGTGGAAGAATTCTGGGCTACTATAAATAGACAGTAGGGGAAATGAATTCTTCTAAAAACACAGCGAGAGTGTTTCCATATAAATGTAAGTCTAGTGCACTGAAACTTAATGGCAACTGCTTACTATGCTTGTGTAATTTTGAACCTATCAAAATTTCATTTCTAATTTAAAATATGAAGTTATAGGAGCTGGAGAGATAGCTCAGTGGTGTAGAAAAACCAACTGTTCTTCCAAAAGACCCAGAATTAATTTTCACCATCCACACTGTGGCACAGGACTGTCTACAATTCCAGTTCCAGGAGATTCATTGCCTCCTCTCTGTCCTCCACAGGCACTGCATGCATGTGGTGAACAAATTTACTTGCAGGCAAAACACACATACACATAAAACAAAATCTAAAAAATAAAAAAATTTGAATCGATAGAGGCTGAAAAGATGGCTCAGCAGTTAAGAGCACTCACTAGCTGCTTTTCTAGAGGACCCAGGTTCAATTTTCAAAACCCACAGGGTAGCTCATGACAGTCTGTAACTCTAGTTTCAAAAGGAATCCAAAGTCCTCTTCTGGGCTCTAAAGTCACCATGCACTAGGAGTTCATGCATATATGTCATACATGCAAATGAAATCCCATACACATAAGAATTTTTTAAAGTTACACTAAAAAAGGGGCTGGAGAGATAGTTCAGTACTTAAAGAGCATTCATTGCCCTTGCAGAAGACCTAGGTTCAATTTCCAACACCCACACGGCAGCTCACACTACCTGTAACTCCAGTTCCAGGGGATCCAATGCCCTCTCTGGTCTCCATGGGCACTGTATGCATGTGATGCACATGCATACAACTTGGGCACAAACTCATAAACTAAAATAATCTATAAAATATAATAGGTTGTAGACTTTAATCTCCTGACTAGGTTTCTTCTGGCCTTAGGCTGAATGAATGGAAAAAGGCCTGTTTGCTTTCTAGTTCTGTTTGTTTAGAATGCTTTCTTTGGTCCTTTCATTTTAAAGCTAGGTTTTTTGTTGTTGTAGTTAGTAAACTGTATTTCCTGCAAGCAACAAATAAGTACATCTGGTTTTTAATCCAATATGCTAGCCAGTGTATTTGGAGACTTAATACCATTAACGATCACAGTTCTTATTAAAAACTATATATTAATTCATGTCATTTTGGAACTTTCCTAATACTCATTTGCTTACTTCTTCAGTACAGTTTGTTATTTCCTGTGTCTCTACATACCTACCTTTTTCTTCAGTATGTTTGCTTCAAGTTTTTTTTCCTCCCTGTGACAGGGTTTCTCTGTGTAACACTCCCTGGCTGTCCTGGAGCTAACTCTGTAGACCAGACTGGCCTCGGACTAACAGAGATCCACCTGCTTCTGCCTCTTAAATGCTGGGATTAAAGGCGTGCGCCACCACCACTCAGCTTTCAAGTATCTTCTATAGTGCTGTCATAGTAATCGTGAATCCTTTCAGTTTTTATCACATGGACGTCTTAGTCCTTCAATCATGAGGATACCTTTTCTTGATTTAGTAATGTGGGTTGGCATTTCTTACCTTTCAGAACTTAAAACACATCATGTAACACCTACTTGGCATTTAGAGTAGCTGTTATTCTTACTGGTTTCTTATATGTGGGAGTCCATGTTCTGTCACATATTTTGATATTATTTCTTTGTTCTGTATACTTAGTATTTTAATACTATGATGAGACATGGGCAGGGTCTTTTCTTGTCTTGATTGGCATTCTAAATGCCTCTTATATATGAATGGACATTCCACTCTGTAAATTTGGAAGATTTCCTGTTATTATTTTAATGAACATATTTTCTATGCCTTTAGCTTATACTCTTCCTTCGTCTATGACTATGATTTGTAAATTTGCTCTTTTAATGGTCTCTCATAGATCTCACATGCCTGCTTACAATTTCTTAATATTTTACCTTTATTGTCTGAATGTTCTAATCCACTTACCTTGCCTTTGTTAGTTATAAGTTGCTATGATAATATATCTTCCAAAAGCGGTTTGGAAGGGAGGAAGGAAGGAAGAAGGAAGAACAGATATTTTCTGTCATGGTGGGCAAGTTGAGGTAGGAAGAGTTTTGATGCAGCTGGTCACATCACATCCTCAGTGAGGAAAAATAAAAATGAAGGCTTGTTTTTACTTCACCTCCTCCTCTTTATACAGTCCAGAATCCCAGACTCTGGAAATGGTGTTAACCTAGGATAGTAGTCTTCCTACCCCTCTTAAACCTAATCAGGATAATTCCCCACAGGCATGCCTAATGTCTCATCTTTCAGGTGATTCTAAATCTTATCCTTAACAAATAGGACTTGGGTGTGGAAAGATGGCTCAGAGCATTGGCTGTTCTTCTAGAGGTCTTAAATTCTATTTCCAGCAACAACATGACAACACACATAACCATCTAAAATGAGATCTAGTGCCCTCTTCTGGCCTGCAGGCATACATGCAGACATAATAAATAAATAAATAGATCTTAAGAAAAAGAATAAGATTTATCATTATTGTAGTCTCCAAGCTTGGATATGCTGCCTTCCACTTGACCCATCATACTGGTGAATATTTCCACTGCATTATTTGATGCTTTGAGCTTTTCATTTCCAAAATTTAATCTGATGTTTTTAGTATTTCTCTTTTTATTGGATTTTTATTTCATATTCAGTATTAACTTTATTTCATTCAGCGGTCTAATTTTTTGAATTTGTATGGGAATTTATTTGTGCCCTCTTTGTCTCATTGGTCATTCTTACAATAATTCTTTCGAATTCTTTGTCTGACTCCTAATTCATTCTCACAGAAATCTGTTACTGTAGAATGGATAAGTTTTGGAGAAGTCATGTTGCTTGTTTTTTAATTTCTTGTATTTGTACACTGAAACTTACACATCTGGGTTATGGTATTTGGCTAGATTTTAAAAAATCATCCGTTTTCCTTAAGTTGAAGTATTTGCAATGTTTTAAGTGTGACTAGGTTGCAATAGTGATTAGGCACTGTTTTTCCATTCTGGGCTGGGGATTTGTGGCTCAGTAATCAAGCCCTTATCACTACAGGTCCAGGGTATTACACTCACACTCTGGTACATCTCTGAGAGTACAGCAGTATCTCAGGAGCATATATAATGATGTATAGTCCCACTATGACAACACAGGAATAGCTAAGTAGAAACAATGACCCCTTCAACTCCAAAACATTTCAGGAAGTAGAGGAACAAGAACACTACAGCATAACTAAGATGCCAGTTCCTAAGGGTAAGAATGTAAAGAAAATAAACAGAGCAATAAGAGGAGCAGTTTTGTGTTTGAGCAATAGAGATAATATTCAGGAGAGAAAAGTGAAAACTGAGAACAAAAAAAGACAAAGGGCTGAGATAAGGCAGCTAGAACTGAAGGTAGAATGAAAAGAGAAAGAGGTAAAGAAATTTAGAAAGACAACTGATAACAACTCAGCACTTAGCAGCTGGAGCAGGGAGATGTCAACCCCAGGCCAACCTGTAGTCTACGGGAAAGTCTATCTCAAAACTTAATCCAGAACAGGGAAGGATAAAGCTGGTCCACAAAGCTGAAATGAGATCTTAAGTATCTAAAAGTGAAAGAGAGAAACAGGAAGTGTTACAGAGTTTATCTTTTAGTGGCCCCTCATGTGGACAGTGGTGCAGCCTGTCTCCATGTGGTTACTTTTGTGGAAGCAGGTGCACGCTCTGTGCTGTTCTGGATTTCCATCTTTGAATATTTGGGTTGACATGGATGTCTTCCAATGAGAACAAAACATTTGCGGAGCCAGGCAGTAGTGGCCCATGCCTTTAATCCCAGCACTCGGGAGGCAGAGGCTGGTGGATAGACACATATTCAAGTTTTCAATGGGCAACTGCCTTGAGCTTAGAAAAGGCTGATTCGGTAATCAAATATTTATTGGAAGTTATGGCCATCATGAGTATACCTGCACAAATAAAGACAGACAATTGTCCACCATATATATCTAAAAAAATGAAAGTTTTTTGCTTATTATAATATAAAGCACATTACAGGTATATCAAATAATCCTACAGGTCAGGCAGTTATAGAAAGTCAAATCATACTATAAAGGATATGCTGAATAAACAGAAAGGGACAGAAAATACCCCCCCCCCCAAATAGACTGCATAATGCTTTATTATCCTTGAATTTTCTTAACGCTAATGAGAAAGGAACAACAGCAGCAGAGAGGCATTGGATAATGGAAAAAACTTCTGAATTAAATCAACCAGTATATTTCAAAGAATATATGGGCTTTTGTAGAGAAAATTTAGTATGATTTATTATTTTCATAAGGGCTCACAAAGTTTACTTTCTAAAAATATTTTTAATTATAAAAGATATGCTTTTATTTATTATGTGTATGATCCAAAGGATTTAAATTATAAGTCAAAACTATTAGAATCCATACCAGAAAAGCCAACCATTAAAGACTTAGTGTAAATATCTTTCCAGACTTATAATCAACTATATTGCACATGTATGTAATTACAGATCAATAAAGAATCACACATTTACTTTATATAACTACCTTTTACCCTACCTCTAATATATAACATAAGTGTTTCCATACCAGTATATATGTAGAGTGATATGTTTCTACTTCAAGTTGAACAATCTTCCAAAGAGACCACTATTAAATAAATCAATATAAAATAGTAACTATTTAGGGGGTTTTGGAATTCCACAGGGCTTCCTGCAAGAAAAGAGGCATTCTATCACTAGAGCCCCATTCCCACAGCCATATCTTGACGTTTTCTTTGTGGTTTTACCACCTATGTTAATGCCACTAGGTTAAACATTTCTAGATACTGTACACTTTTGACTTTTTAATGTGGAACCGTATTGTAAGTAAGTTGTCTTAAGAGTCAATCATATTGTTATTTGTTCATTTTCTCTGCTGAATAATGGTCTACAGAAAGAAAATTTATATATTTATATATTCATTCTACTACTGACAAGTTTCAGTTTTCTTATTATTTTAAGATCTATTTCATTTTTAGTTATATGTCTGGTGGGGTATTATATGGACATGTGAGTATAGGTGCTCTCAGAATACAGAAGAGAAGAGCTGGAGGTAAAGGTGGTTTTAAACCACCTGATGTAGGTGCTAAGAGCCCAACTCCAGTCCTCTACATAAGCAGTGTGTGCTAATAACTACTGAGCCATCTTTCCAGGTCCAAGCTTGTCTATGATTTAAAAAATGCCGCAACAGACATTTTTGGAGTGGAATTCTAGTAGAATTACGGTATCTAGGATAAACATTAGAATCAAATAATTGTTTTCACTGTATCTAGTGTAAACATTAGGATGAAGTTGTTTTATAGAAGTACTTTGACCCTGAAGAAATCACTGTAGAAAACAGAGATTGTTCTCTATTATCTATCGCTCTTTTTCTAAAGAAGCTTTACAGCCTCTGCAGGATTTTGGTCACAAGATGGCCCTGGTACATTTGGAGCATCTTGCATTATTAGGTACTGCAAACAGTACACAATAAGGACTAAAGCTGCAGGGGTGTGATGTTTCCTTTATGAAACATACAGATTAAATTAGAGGTTTTGGTATGAGGAACTTGTTTTACACCCCCCCCAAACAACTTTTGTGTTAACAATAAATAAATATGCTTCTCCTCAGCTATTTGAGGTTCATCAAGAAGGCTACACCTCCCTGCTGCCACACAGACTAAATTACTTCTAGAGTGACCCTCTTTCTTTTATTGCTCCATATAACTCAGAACACTGATACACATCTCTTATATAGGCAAGAGAACATCTAATGGAATATTTGGGTCCTAGAATATGATTCACATGCAGCATTACAAGACAACGACAAATTACCTTATTTTCTAATATCTTATTAATTATAATTTACAAAATATGGTTTTTCAGCCAGGCGGTGGTGGCGCATGCCTTTAATCCCCAGCACTCGGGAAGCAGAGGCAGTCAAATCTCTGTGGGTTCGAGACCAGCCTGGTTTACAAGAGCTAGTTCCAGGCCAGGCTCCAAAGCTACAGAGAAACCCTGTCTTGAAAAATAAAACAAAATTGTTTTTTTAAAGTTTCACACAAGTATATATTGCATGTTAAGTATATTCCCCTAGGCTATTTTCTTTTCATGCCTCTTCCCTTCCTATTAGACCCTTATGATACCCTAAACAGTATCATTTCTAGTTTCTTATTATATATACAGACATAAGTTTATCTATATAAAATCTAGGAAACACAAATGAGAGAAAATATATATTTGCCTTTGTTAGAGTAGTTTAATGTGAAATATGATTATAAATGATTGGGATCCTTTTCAGAAAGTTCTTTCATAGGCTGATATGGTGAAATGTTTCTCTCTGCTTAGTCTTCTATTAAGTTTCAGAGTTAAAGACATGTGGATATCTAGACTTCCCAGAATCATTCATTGAAGAGGCAGCTTTCTCTACAATGTACATTTTTGGCATCTTTGTCAAAAATCAGATGGTAATATCTGAATTTATATGTGGTTATGCATATTTAAAGAGAACAGGATGACAACCAACAAGGAACCCAGATTGTTTCTTCTAATTTGAGTCTTCATTATTTTGTAGGAATGCAATTTCTGTAAGATCATATACCTATTCTGAAGTCCATAGGAGACTGTTTCTTATAATTCATTCTTTTATCATTGGGTTATTTATTATTAACTGTTGTTTGCTTTAACAGTACAACTAAAAACTGACTGAGGAGTGATATGACTATAGGATTTGGTAATATATGACTCTATGCCTTTAAGATATGAAATCAGTATAGTATCATAGTACTTGTCAAGAGAAAACAAAGAAAGAACAAAGAATTGAACATTTACATCAATTAGTGAGCAAGTGATTTAGTGGATTGACATCTTCATTAGCTACAGCAGTCTCAAGACATTGATATTTAAGTAATTAATACATCTGGAGAAAAGGTATTTGCAAAAAAAAATCCCAAATCACTTAAGATTACCTGCAGAGTACAATTCATCATCCTTATTATGTAGTCAAACTGCTGATGATCCAATATTGCCCGGTTCTGCTGGACATGCAAACCCAATTCATCAGTGAGACATTGTCTTGCTGCTTTTCCTTTAAGGGCCCTCAAGGCAGCAGGAAGGGTCTGAGGACAAGAGAATTCCAAGTGACCAAATGCACTTTCAAGCAACCACACTGAAAAGTAAAGTACATCCTGTCAAGTAATTAACAAAGTTACAAGAAATGAATTCCTAGGGAACAGGTGATTAACTGCTAATACCAATTGTAAAACAGATTTGTAATTATATGTTAATCTGTAAGACACACCAAGAAAAACAAGTATAGGTAGTTTATAATATAGATTGAGAAAACATAAAATTCACCTCCTGCTCTCCAGACTTGATACAACTTTAGTGGTCAAATAGACTGTTAATTAGACCATGACTCAAAACTATAGACATTTAGATACCTTTAGATATATGCATTAAAGCCTTCATTGTAAGAATATTCAGAAATGACTCCTCTAATTCACCATATAAATCCTGTTCATTCACATATAGTAAAAAGATGTTATTTAATTTGGAAAATGTAAAAGAACAGGAGGTACAATAAGCAAGAAAAGAAAAAGTATTAGAGCAGGAGGGTGTAACAACATGAAAAGCAGGTATAAAAACAGCATACAAAGCCTAGTATGATGGCATCACCTGTATTCAGAGAGACTGAGGCAAGAGAATCAGTAAAACAAGGCCAATCTAGACTACTACACAGTGAGATTTTCTCAAAAACCTAAAACCAAAACAAACCAAAGTAAGAAAGAAATAGCATGCAAGCTGAAGAGAAACAATAGGAAATCTGCTACATCTGGAAATATAAATATGAAACAAAACCAATAAACAAATAACCAAAATAAAACCCATGAAAAAGTGAGGGATGATGGGTTACTCAGTAAAGTAGCAAGTAACTGTACATGTTTACCAATCCCCTGTAGCAGATGTTCAAGAACTGTGATCATGAGTCACCAAAAAAGGCTATGTTATGCTCAGCATGTACCAGTGAAGAAGGCAAGAAAACCCAAAGAGGCACATTTAAATTGTAATACCAGTTTCTAGTATGCACTAGACAATTTAACTAGATTCCTTGCAAAAATAGAAGAAATTATATTAAAATGAAATATGTGAAAAAAAGGTCTAAAGAATCATGCTTTAAAATTGGAGAAAAAGTGGCTGGAGAGATAGCTCAGCTACTAAGAGTGTGTATTGTTTTTGTAGAAGATACAAGTTCAGTTCCCAGCACCAACATTAAGTGATTCATCACACTTTAACTCTGGGGGTGGGGGAGGTTCTGATGCCATGGCCTCTGCAGTCACCTGCACTATTCACGAGTATATAGCTCCCCCCCTCTCTCTCACACACACACACAATTTAAAATGATAACATTAAATCTTTATAACAACTAGAGAGAAAAAACGACTACCAAATTCTCTTGTAGCCATAGGCTTGAACTATAGTCTTAAATTTGGAATACAATATTCATTTAAAATGGCTTAAAGAGACAAAAGAGTAGAGAACAGACCACTTGCCAACAAGGCCAGCTGGACTGGGACTGAAAAAGCATGGGATAAAACTGGACTCCCTGAACATGGCGGACAATGAGGGCTGCTGAGAAGCTAAGGAAAATGGCACTGGATTTTGATCCTACTACATATACTGGCTTTGGGGAGGCCTAGCTTGTTTGGATGCTCACCATCCTAGACCTGGATGGAGGGGGGAGGACCTTGGACTTCCCACAGGGCAAGGAACCCTTACTGCTCTTCGGACAGGAGAGGGTGAGGGAGTAGAGGGGGGGAGGTAAATGGGAGGCGAGGATGAGGCAGAAATTTTTAATAAAAAAATTAAATAGGAAAATATTATTCTATTACCTTTTCAGTCTCCAAAGTTTTATTTTCAAATATGAATGAGATGCAGTTTCTAACAACTTCCAGTCTCTGTGCACTATTGAAAACTGTTATCACTTTATCCATTATTGAAACTAGTGGAGGAATATAAAGAAAACACAAATAAATTAAAACTATAGTCTTAAAGTGACTAAGTTTTCTCCCTCTGAAGGATACAATTTAGTTCACATTTTATAACAATCAAGAGGCAAATTAACCAGTACAACACTTGCAGATATATACTCATTTAAAAAATCAACTTCAAGATACACCCAGAATGCTAAACTAGAGCTAGGATGGGAAATGGCACCACAATCACAAGATTTTAATACATCTCCCCAAGCTCTAGGGAAGAGGAGACAATGTTCAGTAAGGAAAGACAGTCTACAGCCCCACCTCTTCCCCTGGGTCCCTTATTGAACTTGAGTTAGAAGAGAATCTTGTCTCAAAATGGAGGGCCACGATCCAAAGGAACCAGGACAGTTGAGGAAGCTGTTTATTGGTGGTCTGGGCTTCGAAGCTACAGATGATAGCTTAAGAGAACCGTCTGAGAAATGGGGCACACTTACAGACTATGAGGTAATGAGGGATTACCCATACAAAATGTTCCAGCAGCTTTGATTTTGTGACCTACTGTTGTGTTGAAGAGGTGGATGCTAAAATGTATGCTTGGCCACGCATGTTGATGGGCGTGTGGTGGAACCAAATAATCGTTTCCAGCCTGGTACCCATTCAACAGTGAAGAAAATGTTTGTTGGTGGAATTAAAGAAGATAGAGAAGACTATATAATCTTTAAGACCACTTCGAAAGGTATGGCAAGATTGAAACCATAGAAATTATGTAAGAAAAAAGAGGATTTGCTTTGGAAATTTTAATGATCATGATACAGATGATAAAATTATTGTTCCAAAACACCACACTATCAGTGGCATAATTATGAAGTGAAAAAGGCCCTTTTTAAAGAAAAGACGTGGGATCACAGAGAGGTTATGGAGGTGGATCTGGCAACTTTATAGGTCATAGAGGCAACTTTGGGGGTGGTGCAGATAATTTGGTTGTAGTGGAAACTTTGGTGTTAGAGGAGGCTATGGTGGTGCAGGCAGTGGAAGCAGAGGTGGTTATGGAGGTGGTGATGGTGGATATAATGGATTTGGAGGTGATGGCGGCAGCTATGCTGGTGGTTATGGTTACAGCTTGTTTCTGCTGTCATGGTTTTGAGAGAGTCTCATTGTCTAGTCTAGGTGTTGTACTCCCTATATAGCCAAGTCCGGCATAGAACTTAGAATAATCATGCTTTAGCCTCCCAATGTACACCACCCCCTTTCATAAAAGGCTTATTTTTAAAATGAGCAAACACACACACACACACACACACACACACACACACACAGAGAGAGAGAGAGAGAGAGAGAGAGAGAGAGAGAGAGAGAGAGAGAGAGAGAGAGAGAGAGAGATACATACCAACAGGTGGACCTGCTGGCACCACACATTTCTTTTCTATTCGTGTAGCAGGAGGTGCATTCTGGTTCTTAGCAAGATTTTCTTGTATTAGTTCCTGAACCCGGGCTTCATTAATCTTTGGGAAAGGAAGAATATGAACTCTCAAGTGGGATCCTTCTGTTGGGCGTGGAACTTTCTGGAATGCCATATGAGGATTTGGATTCTCCTGCAGCATCCAACACAAATAAAAGTATCCAAGTTAACGTATTTAACATGACAGTAGAAAACAGGAAGAACAGGAGAGCATAGAGGGACACCTGAAATCAGGTGATTACACATACATATACATACCAATGCATATAGAATACCAGAATCTTTTTCCAGGATCTTTCAGCAGCATCTGAGACAGTTGGTCTTCTTCCATGAATATGTCCCTTGCCCGGATTTTAGATCTGATTGCATCTCCTCAATTATATGAATACCTCAATCCCTGGGCCTTCACTTTATAAACCAATAAGTCCCTTGAGATCATTTCCAGTATTTTATCTTTTAATCATAAGGACATCAATGAGTCAATGTTCTTTTGGGGCAGGTTGTTTTTATTTTTGGTCTTTTTTTTTTGAGACAGGGTTTCTCTGTGTAATGCTTGCTGTCCTAGAACTCACTTATAGATCAAGCTAGCTTTGAACTCATAGATCTGCCTGTCTGTGCCTCCCAAGTGCTGGGATTAAGGGTAAGTGCAACCACTGTCTGGCTTGATGCAATGTTCTTAATTTGAGTGTTCTCCAATTCTATAGTCTTTGTCTTCTACTTAATTATCTATACAAAATATTTCCACTAAGATTTAAAGTAACATCTTCAATTTGGGTCTAAAATGTAGTCTATAAACTCAGTCTTGATCACAGTAGTGAATAGCATATGTATTTTTTCCCAATCATTCCTGTGGAAAGATTAGTGATCTTCTAATCCCCTTTGCTAACATACAATTACCATTCCTCTTGTGGCCCTCACCTTCAGAGTACATTTACCATCTGCCTACTTCTCAGTTTAGTTTAAGCCAGCAGCTCTTTAATTATTCAGTATATTTGGTCTCCTTGGTTCTGCCCTTCTCAGTCTTTCAGCAGTGAAGACATTGATCTTATTAAAAGCATGACAACTTATGCCACAACCTTGTTCAGTCAAGTGGCCTCCTCATCAGAGTAAAACCCAAAATTATTAACGACATTGCAAGATTTAGCCTTTCTATGCAACTATATGCTATATCCATTTGAGTCGGGCTCATAGGCTTTCTGTTCCTGCCTCAAGTCCTTGGAACACACTGTTCCCTTGGTCAAAAATATTTCACCATTCCCTCTGAATTTGCATTTCTTATGGACATTCTTTCTGGATATTTTACCAAAATTATATTTTTCCCTCAATACATCCATTATCTTTCTTACATGTTTTCTCTTTAGTATGTAAAATCTTTCCACATAGTATGAATTTTATATTATTTAGCCTTGTCCTACTAAAATAAAGCACCACAAAAGCAGATGTCTTGTTTGATTAAAAGATATTTTTTAATTAAAATTTTTTAAACCATTTCATATTGCTTTGTGTATTTGCATGTGTGTTTCTGTGTGCACATGCACACATGCATACGGGTGCCTCCAGAGAGGCCAGAGGGGGCACTGACTGTTTTGGAGCTGGAGTTCTAGCTATCTCAGAGTGGTTTAATGTGGGTGCTGGAAACTGAACTCCAGTCCTTTACAAGACCTCAGGGCCATTTCTCCAGCCCCATATTAAAGAGTTGGGTTTGTTGTATTGCTGCTGCTGTTGTTTTTTTTTTGTTGTTGTTGTTTTGTTTTATTTATTTGTCCTGTTCTATATACCTGTTGTAGAAAAAAAACCTGAGAGGCATGCAGAAGGTACTTCCCACTGCATCCTAACAAGTGGGAAACAATGACACATATCAGAAGTATAATAATTTAATTATTTTAAAGTTTTTGGTGCAGGAGATTGAACTCAGGACTTTCTATATGCTACCCCTGAGCAACACTCATTAATCCTACCAGATAATAATTTCAAATATTCTAGGGCCAGCATGAAACTTTATATAGCATCAAATAAAGGAGGATTCTATTACAAACCCCAAGCACTGTGGAATTTATGTGTTCTCTAAAGTTCTCTAGGGAAGGCTGCTTTACAACTTTTCTTAGACCAATTCTTGCATTTATTATCCTACTGCCACCAGAAAATTCCTTATTTCCACTGAACCTATGCTATTCATGGTGTAGACTAAACTCATTAGTATCCTATAATAAGCTCTTGTCAGTTAAAAATGGTCAACTGTCACCATCTATTAGAACTGCTCCCCCAAATTCTTTTAGGTTATGTAGTAGACCCCAAAAAAGAAAAAGGTGGATCAGGGCAGAGGATACAGTTAGCATTTTCAGAACACAACTGAAACAAGACTGCTCGGTGGGTCAAAGCATCATATTTTAGTTCTTGTACTGCTCAACATGTGATGCTAAAGAAATGATTTTATGTAAGATAATCAGGCTTATGCTACACATTTCCTTGAAAATGCAAAATTGTGTATATTTAGTTTTTTTTTCCTAAAATTTTGCCTGGAATTAGTACAAACATCACTTATCTGTATTCTCTGTAATTTTTTTCTTCAAAAAATAGTACACTTGTTCACTTTTATCTATTCATACATTCTCAGAATATTTAATTAACAATTTTTAAAAATATAGTGGAAAGAGGTTTCCAGGGTGGAGAGGTAATGACTTATTTTTGTAGCAATTTAAAAAACCCTCTGAATTCTACTTCAAATGAAGTAAATAATAGTAATCATGACAACTCTTAAAGATGCTCTTGTATACGTGTATATATGTCTATGTTCATATGTGTGTCTGTGAGGGGTACACCAAAGGAGTGTGTGTAGAGGTCTGAGCAAAGTTTTAGTTGCTGGTTCTCACCTTGCATCTTGTTTGAGATAGGGTCTCTTTGTTCACTACTGTGTAGGCTGGCTTGCAAGCTTCTGCCATTTCTCATGTGTTTACATTCTATCTCCTTACAGATGTACATGGAACTGCATTATGGACTTGGACATCACTGTGTCTTGTTTTTACATGAGCTCTGGGGATCTGAACTCAGACTGTCAGGTTTGCATGAGAAGGGCTTTGCCCACTGAGCCATATCCCTGGCCTCCTCATTTTAACAACTTTTAAAACATTTTTACAAGCTTTTGAAATATTACAAGTATCTGTGAGTTGCATCTTATTTTTTTTTAGCATCTCTATGACCTGCTGTTCTAACAATGACTTAAGGTTGTTTAGAAAAACAAAGGGTACATAGCACTTCTAATCAAAAGCTGTACTTTGGCATGTTTATTTATATAGGAAAGAACAAAGACCTATAAAAAGATAAGGAAGTTCAAAACACTATAGCTTGGATCTACATGCCCTCCAGTGGCTCATATGCTAGGTTCTGTCACCAGCCACTGGTGCTATGAGTGAGGAGTGCTAAAATCTTTATGAGTTAGGGCCCAGTGGAAAGAAGTTACACTGCAGGGTATGCACCCTTGATGGGGACAATGGCCCTTCAGCCACTTCATGTCTTTCCTAACCACAGTGAGATGAACAGCCTCTTCCCCTTGTACACTAGTCATGACAACTATGTCATCAAAGCCCAAAACATCAGGGTATAGAAGCTACTGCTTAAATCTCTGAACCAGAGAATCAACATTCATCTTTCCTCCTTGTAAGTTCATTGTTTCAGGTATTTTGTCCCAGTGAGAGAGAACCGATAGACAGGAAATGCGTGAGTCAAAGTTTCTAAACTTGTTAAGGATTAAATAGACAAAGTGAACAGACAGCTCAGAAACAGGATTAGATATGAAACTATGGCAATACTAGGCACATGTTTTTGTATACCATGTATTAAAATGAAATGCATTCCTTTTCTTTGTAAGATCGCAATACCAACTACTTACAAGGTAGTAACAATAGTGATTGCACTTGTAGTAAAAACAGCAGCAGCAGTCTATACATAAATCACTTATTAAAGAAAAGATGTTGCTCATTAACAGTATTCCTATAAACAAAATCAGAAAAACTGTAAACCAAATACATGCAACAAAAATTTGAAAACCCCCATGTTAAAAGTTCAAAGGTGACCCTATCTGTAGTTGCCGAAACATTCTAGAGCAAAATGCAGAGTTTAGATAAATTTATTAAATTATGACACACTGTGTTTACAGGGTGGTTTCCTGGCTGCTGTGTTTGTGCGCTACTGCCCTCTAATGGGCAGCATGTTAAAGTGTAAAGGAACACATGTGCCACTTGAACACATGCTTGGTTCCCAAAAGGGCTTATGTGAAAAGCAAAGCAAGGAAAGGAACCTCAGGTTAGGATCTGTATTCAAGGAGGTCTTAGAAATACCTATCCTTACTTATTACGATAAGGGGTTTTGACTGGTTCCTTAGGTTACTGGTTTTATTAAAGATTGTATTAAAGTTTTGCTGCGGAAACAAGGAAATTCATTATTTTCTAAGAGTCCAAACCAACAAACAATTTTTTTTACTTGGGTTCAGAGAACTGTAAATGCAAAGTAATAACCAAAGCCTTAGACAACTGAACAAAGCAATATGGAAACAAGTCGTGCAAGTCCACCAGAATGAACAGCCTGAGAACTCAGCTCTACATTGGGGGTAAATTTTAAATTTTGATGATAATTTTCAAAGCATGGTCTTTGTAATCCTGACATAGTACACAAAGGGAGAAACTTGCTATTATTCTCAGTCTTGAAAAAAATTACAAACATATATACCATATAGCTGGAGGACATCATTTTTTTTCTTCCTTAGCCAGACTAAATGAAAGTGTGTGTGTGTGTGTGTGTGTGTGTGTGTGTGTGTATGTTTTAGAGAAAAAAAAGGTCAAGCATATATGCTAAAGGCAAAACAAAACAAAAATCCTAAAATTTACTGGGAATCCAAAGTAGTCAATAGCCATCCTAGAAAAAAAATTTTTCCTAAAATTTGACTTAGCAGTGAATGACAAATCAATGTGACTTTGTTAGAGGTTACCAAATATTGAAGATTAGCTTAGATACTTAAAATTGTTTACTATCCACCATTCATACCTAGCACTCTGAGGGAATGACACAAATCCTACCAAATATAGTTGGAGACATTATTATTGCTGATATAAATCACTAAATACTACCAATATAATTGGTCTCTTGAGCTGCTGGACAGTATATAAGATTGATAGAATGAAATATTCATGATTTTCCAACTTTGTAAGCCTTTCAAGGATCACTCAGATGCATCAGTCTCTTACCTAACACTAATGTATCTGGTATTGAGGATGTGCCCATCTAATATACTGAATGTTTCACCTCCATTGGATATGCTTCTCAATCTTAACACTACTGGCATTTGAAATTTGACAATTCTTTGTTTACAGTGCGTATGGAGAGTCTTCACATATTGTAAAACATTTGGAAGCATTAATGGCCTGTATTTACTAGATGACAACAGCACAGCTTCTCTAGCAATGATAACCAAAAGTATCTTCTGATGTTGCCAAATATGACGCCTCTAAATACAGTGGGAAGGTTGAGGTTTTTTGAGAATCATTACTTTAATTATTCTAGATGGAGAGCCTCTATTCTTATATAATTACTTTTATCACAAATATTAACGCAGCACTTGCATATAATGATTAGCTAAGATAATACATATTCACCTGCTGAAATTAAAACAATAGCAACAGAGAGATACTACTGCACAGTTATGGCTGCAAGAAAAACAAAGAAACAAAAAGTAACAAATGATGATACTGAGTGTTGCTGAGTATGTAAAGCAAATGAAACTCATACTGCTAGTGGAAATGAAAAATATTGCCGGGCGATGGTGGCGCACGTCTTTAATCCCAGCACTCGGGAGGCAGAGGCAGGCGGATCTCTGTGAGTTCGAGACCAGCCTGTTCTACAGAGCTAAGCTAGTTCCAGGACAGGCTCCAAAGCCACAGAGAAACCCTGTCTCGAAAAAAAAAAAAAAAAAAAAAAAAAAAAAGAAAAATATTATACACACTTAGAAAAACAATCAGTAGTTTTAAACAAGGTTAAATGTTCTGTTACCATATATCTTGGTATCTCATTCCTAAGTATTTATCTAAGGAAAACAAAATTTATATTTATGCAAATATACATATAAATGTTTAGAATGTTCATAATTGTCAAAATTTGTTTTTCAGTTGGTCAACAGAGAAATAAAACTTAGCTAATCCATAAAAGTGGAATGCTACTCAGAAATGAGAGTTATACACTCCAGTTATGTGTGATCATGGGTAAATTGGAAATACATTATATTAAGAGAATGAAGCCAAATTCAAAACAACTGAATTGTGAAAAAGACAAAGCCACAACGATAGAAAACAGATCAGTGATTACCAAGCATTTGAGACGGTAGGAGGATGTGACTACCAAGAGGCATTAAAGAACTTTCTAGAGTGATAAGAATGCTATCTGCATCTACTATGGTACTGGTGGTATACTAAGTGTCAAAATGTATAGATGTGTACATTAAAATTTTTATTCTATGTAAATCAAAACACAATAAATTGACTTATCATGAACAAGCAAACCAGATAAAGGAGTTTATGCTTTGAGTTAAAAGGTCTTATTTCAACTGATTTTCTAGTACTTTGAAATGAAGTTTCTTAAAATTTTTATCTTATGGGGCTGTAGAGATGGCTCAGAGGTTAAGAGCACTGGCTGCTCTTCCAGAGGTTCTGAGTTCAATTCCCAGCAACCACATGGTGGCTCACAACCATCGGTAATGAGATCTGGTGCCCTCTTCTGGCATGCAGGTAGAGCACTGTATACATAATAAATAAATAAATCTTTAAAAAAATTTTATCTTATTTTGGCATTTAATTATGAGGTCTTGCATAAGGCCTGGAATCACAGAGATAAGGTGCCTAAGTAGTAAAAACATGTGCTCAGTCAGACATTAAAAGGCAGAGGGCTGCTTTCAATACTATCTGCTGGGCACACACACAAAAGAAAAAGTTGTGTAGATGTGTCTCACCTTTATTTCATACACCCTACCAATGATTGCATGACTTGTCTCAAGGGCATTAAGTCTTCTCCTCTATTCCCTTTTCCAAGCTACTGAAGACACCAGTACTTTTCTGATTTAGGAAGTTCTAGGAATCAAGAAAAGAAGCCAAATCTAGTTCAATTCACAGAACTCACATTCCTGAAACCTCACTAAAGGACAAAATGGAGGAGTGATGCAAAGAAACTGAAAAATCAAGATTTCTTTGAAATCCTGAAACAGGTTGTGAAGACAAGTGAGACACACATACCAGATTTAAATTCAACAAAGTATTTACAAACATTTGAATGAACTCACCATTTCTCAATTTTAACCCAAGAATGATCGAAGAGTAAAATTATCTGTTTGGTTCCTGCTTCAAAAGGCAATTTTAGAAATGTAATTTTGACATGTAAGTGAAACTGGCTTTCATGTGGATTACTTTCCAAACATTGACATGGCTCCTCTCCTAACCCTTCAATTTTCCAATTTTCTGCATGGCCCAAGAAACTACCTTTACCACAGTGGTCTGGTTTTGTTTTGTTTTAATTTCATAAACTATTTATACTTTAGCAATGTTGAACTGTCATAAATTTCAGAATCTTACACTAGAAGGAAAAACAGCAATCTATCACAATATTATCAGATTCTTGATCATGTTTAACTTTTCTGAGAGATATTAGGAGAATAATGTGCCTAAAATATATTCACCACTAGTAAGTACTTGATAAGTACATACTGGATGAGTGTAACCAAATAAATTAATGAAATTGAACTGATTTTTTAAAAAGCCTAGTAAAGACTCATGAAATATAAAATGCATTTCAGAGTTAACAAATAAGGCAATGTTTCTTTTATATAATAATGCAGAGTTTCACTATGATCACTTTAAAAACTGAAAGACACAGGTTGTGATTTACATTTACTTTTAAGGATGTATAATTGGCTCAGTGTAGGCCACACCACTCAGAATAACAGCCGAATGACCTGCCTGGCGGCTAAACTGTCCCACTCCCCACCCTCATCTCACCTCACAACCCACAATAGCTCCAGACTTCAGCTGCTCAGATGTAGACTACACCAGTCAGAAGAACAGAGATCCCCTGCTATACTCTAAGGCCAAGCTAGTCATCAGAAATCCAATTCCCAACGTAGACAGTGACTTGCTACCATATCAGAGGTTACACTGACTGTCAGAAATTCAGGCCACAAAGGTCAGAAGACCAAAGAGGAAATAGAAATCAAAGAATAAAATACCATCTAATAAAGACAAATTCAGAAATCAACACTTGGATCTATAATGCCTAGATCTATGATGTACAAAACTAGATGCCTAAATGCCAGTGTAAAAACACAATCAGCAATAAAAAGGTCAAATGCCACCATCAGGGCTCAACTACAACAGCAAGACCTGAATATTCCAACACAACTGAAGCACACACACACAAAAGATCGTTAAACCAACTTTATGAAGTTGATAGAGGTCCTTTAAAAAGAAATGAAAAATATATTAAAGAATTTGGGGGAAAAACAGAAAAAAATGAAGGAAATCAACAAATACATTAAAGAATGTCAAGTCAAGAAAAAAACCAACAGATGAAGGAAACTGTTCAAGACCTCAAAATTGAAATAGAATAAAGAAAAAAGGAAAATGAGGGAATTCTCAAAATGGAAAATCTGGGTAAGCAAACAGAAAATACAAAAGCAAACATCACCAACAGAATACAAGAGATGGACGAGAGAATCTCAGGCATTGAAGATACAATAGAAGAAATACATTCATCAGTCAAATAAAATGTTATAGCTAAAACATTCCTGACACAAAACATCAAGGAAATCTAGGTCACTATAAAAAGACCAAGCCAAAGAATAATAAAATAGAAAAAGAATCCTAGCTCAAAAAACCCAGAAAATATATTTAACAAAATTATAGAGGAAATTTTTCCTAACCTAAAGAAGAATATGCTAATAAAAGGTACAATAAGCTTACAGGACACCAAATAGATTGGGCCAGAAAAGCAAGTCCCTGTACCACATAATAATCAAAACACTAAACATACAGAACAAAAAAATTAAAAGCTACAAGAGAAAAACGCCAAGTAACATATAAAGGCAGAGCTATTAGAATTACACCCGACTCTCAATGTAGACTATAAAAGCCAGAAGGGTCTGGACAGATGTCTTGAAGACGCTAAGAGACCACAAATGGCAGCAAAACTATACCTAGCAAAACTTTCAATCACCATACCTGGAGAAAACAAGATATTATACGACAAAGTCAAATTTAAATGCTATCAATAAATCCAGCCCTACAGAAGGTACTAGAAAGAAAACTCCAATCCAAGGAAATGAACTACACCCACGAAACAAAGCAATTAATAATTGCACATCCAACAAAGCTCAAAGGGAAACAAACACATACATACACTCCACCACCATCACCACAAACAACAACAAAATAACAGGAATTAACTATCAATGGTCATTAATATATCTCAAGATCAATGGGCTAAATAATCCAATAAAAAGGCATAACAGAATGGGAAAACAAAACAAGAAACTAGGATCCATCCTTCTGCTGCATACAAGAAACACCTCAACATCAAAGACAGATATTATCTCAGAGTAAAGGGTTAGAATTTTATTTTCTAAGCAAATGGACCTAACAAGCAAGCTGCTATAGGTATTCTAATATCTAACAAAATAGACTGCAAGCCAAAATTAATCAAAATAGATGTAGAAAAGCCTTTTATAGCCATCAAAGGAAAAATTGATAAAGAAGACATTGCAATTCTTTTTTTTTAAACCCAGGATTGATTAAAAATTTTAAACTTTTTTTTTGTTGTTGTTTTGTTTTGTGGTTTTTTTTTTTTTGAGACAGGGTTTCTCTGTAGCTTTGGAGTCTGTCCTGGAAATAGCTCTTGTAGACCAGGCTGGCCTCGAACTTACAGAGATCCGCCTGCAACATTGCAATTCTTAACATTTATGCCCCAAACACAAGAGCACCCATATTTGTAAACAAAGCATTACTAAAGCTCAAATTTCAATCAAATCTCACACACTAATAGTGGGAGACTTCAACACCCTACTCTCACTAATAGACAGTTAAGACAGAGAGAAAATTAATAGAGAAATAATGGAGCTAACAAATGTTATTACCCAAATGGACCTGACAGATATCTACAGAACATTTCACCTAAACACAAAAGATTATATTTTTTTTCTCAGCATCTCATACAGCATCCTCCAAAACTGAACCACATACTCAGTCACAAAGCAAGTCTCAAAAGACACAAGAAGGGGCTGGAGAGATGGCTCAGAGGTTAAGAGCACTGACTGCTCTTCCAGAGGTCCTGAGTTCAAATCCCAGCAACCACATGGTGGCTCACAACCATCTGTAATGAGATCTGGTGCCCTCTTCTGGCCTGCAGGCATATATGGAGGCTGAACACGATTTATATAATAAATAAATAAATCTTTAAAAAAAAACACAAGAAAACTGTATCATATCAGACCACCACAGAGTAAGACTGGATATAAACAGCAAGAACAACATAAAACCTACAAACTCATGGAAACAGGAAAACTCCCTATTGAATAACTACTGTATCAAGGTAGAAATAACAAAATTAATTAAAGACTTCTTAGAATTCAATGAAAATAAATGCACAACATGCCCAAACATATGGGACACATACCACTAAGTGCCTTCATAAAAAAAAAAAAAATGGCCTAACGGTACACCTGAATGCTCTAGAACAAAAATGAAGCAAACACACCCAAGAGAAATAGACTGCAGAAAATAATCAAACTGTGGGCTGAAATCAATAAAATAGAAACAAAGAAAAAATACAAAGAATCAAAGAAACAGAATTGGCTCTTTGAGAAAATAAACAAGTTAGACAAACCCTTATCCAAACTAACTAAAACACAAAGAATATCTGCTGTAGGAAGTATCTTCAGCCAATAGCCTTTAAATTACCAGTCCACTTGAGCATTTTTTTTTTTTTACTATAAATGCCGATGTAAAATGTTTGCTTCTGCATTATTTGTAATAGCCAGAACCTGGAAACAACCTAGATGCCCCTCAATGGAAGAATGGATAAAGAAAGTGTGGAATATATACATATTAGAGTACTACTCAGCAGTAAAAAACAATGACATCTTGAATTTTGCATGCAAATGGATGGAAATTGAAAACACTATCCTGAGTGAGGTAACCCAGACCCAAAAAGATGAATATGGTATGTACTCACTCATAACTGGATTCTAGCCATAAATAAAGGATATTGAGCCTATAATTCGTGACCCTAGAGAAGCTAAATAAGAAGGTGAATCCAAAGAAAAACATATAGTTATCCTCCTGGATATTGGAAGGAGACAAGATTGCCAGGCAAAAATTGGAAATTGGGGGGCGGGGATGGGGTGAGGGTATGGGGAGATGGGGAGAAAAAAGTGTGAAGGGGAGGATGGGGAGAGATTGGGGGAATGGGACGGTTGGGATGGAGAAAGGGTGGATATGGGAGCAGGGAAGTATATATCTTAATTAAGGGAGCCATTTTAGGGTTGGCGAGAGTCTTGACTCTAGAGGTGTTCCCAGGTGTCCATGGAGATGTCCTCAGCTAGATCCTTGGGCAGCTGAGGAGAGGGAGCCTAAAATGGCCCTATCCTATAGCCATACTGATCAATATCTTGCATATCACCATAGAACCTTCATCTGTCAATGGACAAAGCTAGAGACAGAGCCCCACACTGGAGCACTGGACTGAGCTCCCAAGGTCCAAATGAGGAGCAGAAGGAGGGAGAACATGAGCAAGGAAGTCAGGACCGTGAGGGGTGCGCCCACCCACTGAGACGGTGGGGCTGAATTAATGGGAGCTCACCAAGGCCAGCTGGCCTGGGACTGATATAGCGTGTGATCAAACCGGACTCTCTAAACGTGGCTGACAAGGAGGGCTGACTGAGAAGCCAAGGACAATAGCACTGAGTTTTGATCCTACTGCATGTACTGGCTTTGTGGGAACCTAGTCTGTTTAGATGCTCACTTTTCTAGACCTGGATGGATGGGGGAGAACCTTGGACTTCCCACAGGGCAGGGAACCTTGACTGCTCTCTGGACTGGAGAGGGAGGGGGAGGGGGGAGAGGGAGGGAAATGAGAAGAGGTGGAAATTTTTAATTAAAAATAAATAAATTAAAAACAGTAGTAAAAAGATTTGATACAATTGAGGAAATTATTGGAGCTTAGGAGCAGGGAAAGAAGGTACAAGGACAGGATTTAATAATGCCAGTACCTGTCAGAGATGAAAGGGTTTTAGCTTCCTACTCTGTAATCAACTCTTAAAAACCATCAAGTTCTAAATGCCCAAAAGGATCCAAAGAAGGTAGATGGGTTCCTATAGCAATGGATGGCTAAAAGAAATTAAGGCATTATGATGTATCCTGACAAGAAAGTATGGCTCCAAGACAGAGAGCCCAAAGGTATCTCTCTCCCTTAATCTCTTTTCTTCACAGAAATCTGCAGTCAATGACGGGTTTGAAGTTTCCACCCCACAGAAACCTAAGACAGGAGCTTGCATAAAATAAAATGCTTGATTTCCAAAGGCGAGTAGATTTGGGTAAAGGGAGAAGTCTTTGCCTAGGGCAGATGTGATGATCTGTCCTGTTCAGAAGCACAGGTTTTATTAAAATTAACTAAGAGAGAGTGGATTATAGGCCCATATTTCTACATTGAATGGCAGTCAGACTTCCATGCCATAGTTTGCACCTGCCACACAGGAGGTGGTCACCTCCCTAAAAAAAGGGTCAGGATAAGCTAATGTTGTTCTGTTCCTTCTTTGTAATTTGGAGGATGCCTGGGATAGAGATGTTAATTTGGCCTACGTGACAGAGCTGGCATACAGAGCAGGAATGTAGGAAGACATGACAGAGAGGGCACAGAAAGGTGTGAACGTGATTAAAGTCATTCACTTACCTAGGAAACAGAATGCTAATGAATTTATCCCCAGTTTACGTTTTGGTACAAAGACTGTTTAGAGAATAATCACAGAGAATTTTCAGGATTTGAACTCAGGATTTCATGAGGGATCACTGAGAATCTCCAAACCAATAAAGCCATGTGAGTTGTCTCAATTATTTCCACGCCTCCCCTCTGGGCTGGAGAAATAATTCAGGGTCCAGGCTGGCACCGGACCCCGACAAATATAGCTTGCATTCAGAATTTGTTAGGGATATGGTAAAGACATGGACTTCTAGCAATAAGGTTACCCCATATGAATGGCTTCAATTAGTTTCAGCAGTCTTGGATGATGGGCCACAATTAATGTGGAAATGTTATTTGTGAGAAGAAGCAAAAATTTTAGAACAACAGGGAAAAGCAAAAGGTCTTGAGACTTTCTGACATCAAATTCTTGGCGAGGGCACTTATGCTCACCCATAGGATCAAGATTTTATGATGAAAATATCTTGTCCCTATGCCACACAGCAGCCTTAAATGCTTGGGACAGGATTTAAGAAAAACAAACTGTATCATATATTAGTGTGAAACAGGGCCATAAAGAACCCTTCAGTGACTTTTTACAAACATTAACTAAGGCTGTACAAATAGGAGTAACAGAATCAGAAGCTAGACGAGTACTTACTGAATCTCTGGCTCTTGAAAATGACAACTTAGAATGCAGAAAGATACTTGATCCTTTAAAGGTTAGATCAACACCTATACATGAATAGATCCTGCATACAATGAACATTGAGATATTTGACTATAATACTGAATCTTGGGGTAGGAGAAGCAATTTTCAGAGGTACGAGTAGACATCAAAATGCCAATGTTTTAATTGTGGTAGAATAGGACATCTGAGAAGGGATTCTAGACAAGAAATTCCTAGAAATAATGTCTCTTCTGGGAATGGCAAAAATAAAAGATATCAATCTTATGGATTATGTAGGAGGTGAGGCAAAGGTTGACACTGGACCAATAAATACAGATCAACAAAAGACAAACAAGGCAACCTGATACCATCTGAAAATCCTTGGGGTGGCCTCTCACAGGCCCCCAAGTCAAAAGTGGTACAGTCATACCCAGTCATTGTGGAAGAAATGTCTCACGGGGAAAATTTAAAAAATCTAGTGCCTGCTGTAAAACAAAACGAAACAAAACAAAATATACTATTCTGGATGATGGAATAAACATGGAAGATGAATAAAAAATTCCAACAGGAAATAGGAAACATATATTCTGTAAATAATCAAAGACCAAAGCTAAGAGTGCGCATAAATAACATTGTAACTGTGGGTTTGATAGACATGGGTATGGACATGAATATCATTACTCCAGAAGGTTGGCATCCAAATTGGCCTCTTCAAGAGGCAGATGTTCAGTTCCTAGGTATTGTAACCCTATTTCAAGAGAAACAAAAAATGAGATGGGTTGAATGCATAGGGACAGAAGGACAGAAAGAAAGGCTGAGGCCATATGTGGCTAATATTGCAGTGAATTCATGGGGTCGTGACCTGTTGCAGCAATGGAATACCCAGATTAACATTCTTGCAGTTCCTGAAATTCATATTACTAGGAAGGATATTATAAGGTACTATACACAAAGGTCACCAGCCATTAAGGCTGTACAAGAACAGAAAGCAATTAGCAAATCTTTAGAGGTACCAATAGCCCTACCTTTAAAATGGTTAACTAAGAAAACAATATGGGTTAAACAAATGGCCTTTAACAGAAGACAAACTGCAGTCTTTAGAACAGCTGGTACAGGAGCAACTAGATGCTCACCATACTGAAGAATCAACCAGCCCATGGAATTCTTCTGCATTTGTTTTTAAAAAGAAATCTGTTAAATGGAGAATGGTGACAGATCTAAGAGCTGACAACAAGGTAATTCAACCTATGGGCCCTCTACAGTCTGGAATTCCTCTGCCTTCTCTATTTCCAAAAGGAGTGCCAGATATAGTTATTGATTTAAATGACTGTTTCTTCATTGTACCTTTACAAGAAAAGAATAGAGAAATTTGTCTTCCCAATGCCTACTTATAATAATTCTCAGCCTACTAGGAGATAGCAGTGGAGGGTTTTCCCATGCAGAATGCTTAACAGTCCCACCCTGTACCAATACTTTGTAAGTCAGCAATTGGAAATAATACGTAAGCAATTTCCTAAATCTATAATTTATTATTGCATGAATAGCATTTTGATATCTGACTGAAATGTAGATACTTTAGAATGTTTGAAGAAGTAAAGAAAATTTTGTCAAAATGGGGATTATAAACTGCTCCTGAAAAAAATACAGAGAGGAGATTCTGTCAATTACCTTGGTTATAAAGTAGTTTTACAGAAAATTAGAACACAAAATGCACAAATTAGAAGAGACCGATTGCTGAACGTTAATGACTTTCTTAGATTAAGAGACATTTCCAGTCTATGACCAGCTTTTGGGATAACACCTGATCTAATAGTTCATTTAAACAAAACCTTAGATGATGACCTTAGATGGGGCTCAAATAGTCCCAGGGAATTAACAGCTGAAGCTGAAAAGGAATTGATTGCTGTTGAAGAAAAATTACAGGAGGCACATGTGGATAGGGTGAATCCAAATCTTAATTGTATTCGAGTCTTTTTGCCTTCCAGAATTTCTCTATATAAATTTTAATGCAAAGGGAAGATATTATCTTAAAATGGATCTTTTTACCACATAAACCAAGTAAGAAATTAAAAACATATGTGGAAAAGGTCTCTGAATTAATTACAAAAGGAAAATTGAGACTTCGTAACTAGCAGGAATAGATTCAGCAGAGAGTGCCTTTTACTACTGATTAACATAAAAAATTATGGGAAGTCAATGAACTTTGGCAAAGAACTTGTGCTAAGTTTTTAGGAGAGATTATTTAAATTATCCAAAAAGTGATAGAATTAATCTTAGAAAGAGAACTACTTGGATCTTTCCCTGCATTGTACATGACACACCAATAATTGAAGCCCGTACATTCTATACTGATGCAAATAAATCAGGAAAGACAGGTTATAAATCAGAAGATTTAAGTAGGGCAAAACCCCTATAATTCTGTCCAAAAGGCAGAATTATATGGTAATCTCATAGTACGAAGGATTTTAAAGAACCTCTCAATATAGTTACTGTTTCACAATATGTAGCAAGAGTTGTTTTGAATACTGAAACCGCTGAATTTATACCAGATGATAAAAAATTGACTTCATTATTTATACAGGTTCAAGATATAATCAGTAATAGGCTTTGTCCCATATGCATAACACACCTGATCCCATAGGGGTCTGCCACATCCTCTAGCACAAGGTAATGCAGAAATTGATCGATTATTGATTGGAAGTGTGCTGAAGAACTCAGAATTTCATAAGAAACATCATGTCAATAGCAAAGGTTTAAATAAAGAGTTTTCTATTACATGGCAACAGACTCATAAAGAGATGTCCTACTTGCTTTTTCTATAACCAAACACTGCTACATGCAGGGAGTAACCCAAAGGGTACTCAAAGGAATGAAATCTGGTAGATGGATGTGTTCCACTTTGCAGATTTTGGAAAATGAAAGTATGTACACCACACCATTGACACTTATTCAGGTTTTCATTGGGCAACTAGTGGGAGCTCAGAAAAGGCTGATTCAGTAATCACGCATTTATTAGAAGTTATAGCCATCATGGGTATACACGCAAAAATAAAGACAGATAATGGTCTAGCATATGTCTCTAAGAAAATGAAACAATTTTTTGCTTCTTATAATATGAAGCATATTATAGGTATACTAAAAAATTCTATAGGTCAGGCAGTTACAGAAATATCAAATTGAACTATAAAGGATATGTTAAAAAAACAGAAAGCAATGGAAAATACCCCCAGAAATGATTGCATAATGCTTTACTAACCTTGAATTTTTTAATGCTAATGAGAAAGGAACAACAGCAGCAGAAAGACTCTGGATAATAGAAAAAGCTTCTGAACTAAATCAATTGGTGTATTTCATAGATGTGTTGACCTCACAAAAGAAACCAGGAGATGTGCTACGTTGGGAAAGGGGTTTTACTCTTGTTTCCAGAAGAGAAGAAATTTATGGATACTATCAAAATTAATAAAGATTTGGTTTGAAAAAGAGAAATTTCTTGAGAAAATCATGGCTTATCCACAGAGGTGACAAACATACAGGTGGTAAGGAAACCTCATAAGGGCTGGGGCAGGGTTCTGTTCTTGTCTTTGCAGGAAAATGCTCATCTTTGAAAAGTCAAGAGACCTTGGACATCTAGATGCCTAAAGAGGAAAGGGTAATTATCCAGATAGGATCACCAAGCAAAACATTAGTAAGACTTATAAAGACAGGTCATCTGAAGGTAAGGATCACTAAACATAAACTAGAATAAAAGTCACCACTCACTTAAAAATCAAAGCTGGCTTTGGAGTTGGACAATGGCTCTGTCCTTCTCTCATCTAAGCATGCTGTTAAATGAAAAATTCGGAGTTTCTGTCTCATGCCAGGAGCCATATGGTATAGGAGAGAAAGAAGAAAGAATATAGAAAAAAACCTTACATTTTTTCATACCTATTTTTTCTCTATCATACCTTTCATTGAATATATGTCTGTATGAATAATGCTTAAGTTTTCCACAATGAACAATGAATTTTCCTGCAATAATCTTTGGAGTTTCCAGGAAGAAGATGGGGACCCAAACAAATCCACCTGATTGCCATGACGTTATGATGCTGATAGTGCTACTATAAGACTGGTTTCGGATACCAGTTGCTCAAGATGGTTCCAAATTGGTTAGCTAAAATGATGCATCTTCTTACAATGTTCTGGCCAGAACTCCAAATAGGATCCTGAGAAAAACCCTAATGAATACTCAGAGACTATTTGCAATTATATCAGACAGTAATCTTGAGACTTAACCATCAATTTACTTTTACAGGATCCCATAAAAAGATCATTGCCCCCATGACAGATGGAAGTAATTCTAGAAGATGACGTCCCCTCTCCCAACAAAGTTTGTCCTCAGGGTTAGATATCAATTAGGGGTTGATTATAATTGTTATAGGGTTGGAGACTGGGGTGGAAATTACGTAGGATCAGGGATCTCTTTGAAAAAAAAAGGAAAAACTGCATGGGAGAAAAGATAGATTACTCACATTAATAATAGTAATAGAATGAATACTTGTGAGCTATTTTTATAGGTAATTTACATTGGTACAGATTCTTGTATATTGATACAAATTCAAATTATATTAAATATGTTCATATTTCTGTCTACAATATTTGTATACCTAGGCAAAGTTATTTTGTCATATTGTATGCATGCATACTTCTACCTCTGCTTAAGACATTTTATATATTGATACAATTTTAGGATACGCAAAGAACTGACTGCTGAACTTGCCTAAAGGTGAGACGATCCTTCGGGGTTCCTGCTTCATTAAAGAGTCTGCTAGACAGTCTGCAGGACACAGAAAAATTTTGACTGACAAACCGCCAATACAGGAACTATCTTTGAAATATTCTACTTCATGGGAAAGTTTATTGGATATTATGGATCTGTAGACTGAAGATGGATGCCCCAGAAGTACAGAAGAACTTAGGGTGACTGTCCCGGCAGCAAGATGTCTCTGTCATTTCTAGAGTTTTGGAAGTTGCTTATAATATACTTCCTGTTTACTAAGGTAATATTATATCCTTCTGAAGTCTTTGATGGAATTGAAGGATTTATAGTTATAGTTTTCCTTAGTTATGATAAAAGATAAAGTAGATATAAATATTGTAACTATAATTCTTGCTTGATACCTGTTTTGTTATATGTAATTTTACAATGTTAAAGTTAAAACCTTTTTTATTTAAACATAAAGGGGGAGGTGATTTAGGAGTTCCCTCTGTATGCTGTGATTACCATTAATGAATAAAAAAACTGCTTTGAACCTATTGCAGGGCAGAAGAAGTTAGGTAGGCAGGGAAAACTATACTGAATGCTGGAAGAAAGAAAGAGTAGTCAAGAGAAAAGACATGTAGCCATGCTGGAGAGTTTACCAAAATCTTTACCCGGTAAGCCACTGCCATGTGGCAATACACAGAGTAATAGAAATGGGTTAAATTAAAATGTAAGAGTTAGCCAATAAGAAGCTAGAGCTAATGGGCCAAGCAGTTATTTAATTAATACAGTTTCTACGTGAATATTTCAGGGTTAAGTGGCCAGGAACCAACAAGTGGCCTGCTGCTGCAAGGGTATATTTATCATATTGCACTATACATTTCAACCTCTGATCAAGATATTTATACATTGTTTACATTTTGAGGTCATTTTCCTCATTTGATGCACAGCTGTTTAAAGGTTGTTTATATGAAGTCTTAGTCTTTAAGCCATATAGGTATTAAGAATTATATATAGGTCAATAGTCATCCATGTTTGTCATACTTATAGTTAGACTAATAAGGTTCTTCAAAACATAGAGATTATATTCTGCATAGATAAGTAATCTTCAACCACTTCAAAAATCTGTAAAATATGGCATTTAAAGAACTTAGGGTTCTGTTGACATGAGACACAATTGCTCTTGGCAGCTCCAATCTATTCTCCAGAAAATGTTGAGCACTGAAGACACTCCACTTAGAGCTTGTTTTCTTCTTGCCAAAACTGACCTTTGGGCAAGGAGTGGCTTGTGCATCAAGCACTGACAAAATGCATGATGTCCATACAGGACAAGCAGGATACAAGAAAAAAGACTGTCAAATCCTGCCAAGACAAGTTAAGATGGTTTTGAAAAATTTCCTGCCTCTGAAAATGGTCTGTCAGTTACTCTAGGCCTTACTCAAAGTTGGTTGCTCCAATGTTGCAAATGAGAGTTTGGGTGACTGCCCAGGTAGCCTGTTGTCTCTGTCTTTTGTTGCACATTTTGGAAGTTGCTTGATTGCACTTCCTGCTTACTCAAGTAATATTATTTCCCTCCTTGGGTCTTCAACAGGGTTTAAGGCTAGACAGTCATAGTTACTTTCCTCTCATGACTTGGTTAAGTTATTTATAAGACTTAGACTCCTTAGGATAGGATAATTATTGAAACATTTATCACATGATTCTTGCTTGATTTTGTTTATTTTGGCTGTAATTCTAATTTTTATATTTGATATTTGTTCTTATTGTATATAATTTTGTATTAGACTTAGAGCTCTCTTATTTAAACAAAAGTGGGAGGTGCTGTGGGAAATCCTTCAACAAGTAGCCTTAAAGTTACCAGCCCACTTGGGCGTGGCCTCTTATACTATAAATGCCAATGTAAAGCCTGTAAATCCCTTTCTCTTCTGGTTATAAGGGGGTTTGTTACAATTGTTATTGGTCATAGTCAGGAAAAAGCTAAACAAAGGAGTTAAATTTAAAGATCTCATTCTGAAAAGAAATATGGGGGACACAGAAATGATAGAAGGCTAGATTATTAAATTTACTTTTAAACTAAAAAAAACCAACTACTTCAATATCTTCATTATTCTTTAATATTTTACATTGGTATGAATTTTTGTGTATTGATACAAATTTAAAGTTACTTTTACTATACTAAATGTATGTTTCTACTCTTGTTTGAGGTATCGTACCTATGCAACTCCTTAAAAATGTAATATATAATGAAGAAATACAGGTGAATAGTCATCTATAATAACCAAACTTGTAGTCATATTAGGTATGTTTTCAAGGTTAAACAGATATATTTAGATAAATAGAAGGTCTTAAAACATTTCAAAGACCAACAGAATATGGCATTTAACCCAGAGGCACATGCAAGGGGATCTCTGAGATTGACACCAGCTTGGTCTATAGAGGTAGTTCCAAGACAGCCAGCGCTACATAGACAGCCCTGTTTCTAACACTCCCTCCTCACCAAAAGAATCAAAGAAGTAAACAACTAGTTACTAAAAGTATCAGTCCTATTTGACTCAGTTAATTAGACTGATTCTCACATGGCATTTTGCTCATCTTTGAAATGCATCAATAAACCATTCCTACCTAGAGAGGAACAAACTACCTCCTAATCTTCAATTTCCTCATCTATTTAATACCATTCTTCCCTTACTGCACAGGGTCATTGCCACATACAGGGTAACTGCTAAGTGAGGAAGTATGTTAAAACACTGTCAAAAAGGTTACTGGAAGCATCATTTTTTTTTTCAAACAGTTTCTTCAGGAACTCACTTTGTAGATCAGGCTAGCCTCCAATTCACAAGAGATCTGCCTGCCTCTGCCTCCTGAGTGCTAGAAATAAAAGTATGTACCACCACTGCCTGGCTGATTGTTAAATTTTTTGGAATTGCAGATAGAGCCAATCTGACAGAGTGGGGTTAGGAATCATACATGAGAACACTCACAAATTTATAATCTGGATTATATCACTTAATTAATAGCCCCTTCATTCTGAGCCAATTATAGCCTCAAGAAAATAGGCATACTGAACCTGGCATAAATTGGCACTACATTAAAGATAATGTATGTAAAGTGGTTAATGTCATATCACTTATTTAAATTTTGATAAAATAATGTATGAATTAAAATGAGATGTTTAAGAATACAAAATATTGCTTCTTAGAAAAGGAACTAATTATATATAAGTGACAGTCCATTGAAGTATCGCTGTTGAATAATTAAAATAGAAAATAATCTTTTGCCAGGACCATGCATGCTATGCCTAATTTCTGCCTGTCTTAATTATTGTTCTTTTTACGTTAATCAAAACACACTGTGAAAACTAATAATAAAAATCACTAGTAATTGAAAGAAATAAAGCAGGAATATTCAATTCTGTACCAAAACTGATTATGGGTACAGTTCAGAAAAGAAGGACCATTTGTTTTAGTACAAATCTTTCAAAAAGAATTATTTCTCTCGAAGAAAGGTCAGATTCCAAATGTAGAACTTGAGCATGATTGAGTAGAGCAGGGACTATCTCAGAAGTATAGTGGATGACTGCACACACCAAAAATCTGGGTTCAGTACTCAATACGTGCATGTGCACTTGCATGCACAAGCAAAGAAAATTACTAGAAACTACACAACAAGTAGTTTAGTATTTCTGCTTTTAACTTACTGCTCCCCAGATTTCAAATGTATGTGACAAAGCAGTGACTAATAACTCACTGTCAAAATGGTTTACCTTGTCAAACAGCTAGATTAAACAATACGCATTGGGGCCAGAATACTAATATCAAGTTCTTCTCTCCAAATTCCTTAAGAAAAACTTCCCTCTGCTTTTCTTCAGAGGGCCATATTTCCCACTTGATTTATGTTTCTTAGCAAAAGAAATCAAAGGCTTCACAAGCAGGAGTAATCAGCACTCACTTAGCCAAAATCCACTATTCAGCCCAAGAATTCAGGTGGTTAGTTCACTACATCCTCATTTTTTATATGACATTTCCCTCTCCAGGGAGCATTTTCACCTTTGAGTTTCTTTGAGTTTAGTTTATTACTTCATTATTTCAAAACAATGGAACTCCAACGAGAACCAGTGCACTATGCTGAAGCAGAGAATATCACTCAATGCTGTCTAAGATATCCAATGTGTCTAAACATTCTGCAGTAAATAAGCATGAGACTCAGAAGAAAACTTACAATGAAGGCAAAGACTAGTGAGGAAAAACTGTGGTCAAGATATTTCCATGACTCAGTGACTGATATAAAAATGTGATACACTCTGACACACAGGATCAAGTGTGACATCTTGGGACTGATTATCTAGAGCATAAGTATCACAGCTATAATGGTGAAGCTTCTCAGTTCTGAAAGTGAAACATTTTATTAATACTTTAAAATGGACTAAATACACTTACTTACATTTTTGAATAGTTGCTCAGCAAGTTCTCTGATGTGCTTTATCATCTTCATTGGGTTGTTTTCTTCAACTTTAATTCTCTCTACTTCAAAAGCTACCAACTTGGAAAAAGAGTCAGATGGCAATAATCATTACCCAAATATAATGAATTTATATTTTCATATAATATGCAAACTAAGAATCATTTTATATATATTATTTTACAAATAATTAATGTAGATTTGTACTGGGTTTCACCCCTATCCCAAAATGACAAAGGCTTATTAAACCTGTGACTTGCCAGGTAGTCTCTACTCAGTGACTCTTGGGGAACAGTCAATTATGGAATGCAGAGAGGCATTTTTACCCTGGAAGTCTCATTCACAATAATTCACTTAGAAAAATGAGCAAGTCTCCAAATATTTCATTACCTTACAAATATGAACAAACAATCATGCCATGCTGGATGAGCTCGATGGTCAATGTGACCTGGGTCCAGATTCCTCATATTTAAATGAAGATGGAACAGTAGGACACCTTTAGACTCCTTTTAGTTCTCAAATGATATATATGGAATCCATTTCCTTATTAACTAGTTAGCTAAGACAGTTGTGTAGGAATACATGCTTACTGTAGAGGACTAAAGAAATGTAGAGGAGAGTAAACAGATGAAAAGGGAAAGGAACTAGAGTTCTTTCAGATGGTACACAGACTAATGTTGCCATTAACAAAGTTTCAGAGAACAGTCAATGAGTTAGAAAAGAACTTTGGCAAGTATCTTAGTTTAACTAGATAAGCGATTAACCATTGAGTACTTAATTAGGAACTTAAAGGTTAATATAAATGTTACTATGATCAAAGTCCAGTCACATTAACTGTTATTAACAGGGAACCAAAACCTCAGAGAGTGCCTGCAAACAACTGTGCCTTACCCCAGCATGTGCTAGTTACTAAGTAAGGCATTGGTGTAGGTCTTCATTCAAGACAGAAGCTCTGCTCCCCTTCCTTTACCTGTAAGTACTTAACTATCTTTACAAAGAATAAAAGACTCATCTCAGAAAAAAAGACCTTCATGCCTACTTTCTTTGCACAAAATAAATGATCAGGGGTAAAAGGTAACAAAGCCTTCCTTATTTTGGGTGTAAGGAGTGTCTTCCTTTAATGAATGTCAGGAACTTTAAAATCCATTGGTTCCAATACAATGATGTTTCAGAAACTTAAATATAAATGATATTCATTTTCCTGTTGCCTTAATGCACTGCTGTGAATATAGAATTAAATGATAAATGGAAAATGTATTTAAAAAGAAGCACAATAAATGTAAAATAGTATCCTATTCATCTATTTCTCTCTTTATATGGCCAAATCCTTGAAAAGATAGAGACTATATATCTGTCCCAAATATTTCTACTGAAGTTGCTAGAAAATTGTAATTATTGTTAGTATGAATGCTATAAATTTAAATTACAGCTCTATGAAATTGATTGACTAAATATAACTGCAATTTAAAGTCACATATCTGTGCTTCAAGTTAGACCCAGCTGCAGACTGACAATTACTGAACAACTGTATTTTAAAAACTGAGTTTTATTTATGCAAACACTGTCTAATTTTCAAAAAGAACCAAGAAGGTATTCAATCCCAGTTGCTCAAAATCTTTATGTACGTCTGAAACATTCTATAATTTTCTCAATTTACATTATAAACGTTAAGATTTGATTCGCAATACTTAGATTATTTATTATTTAATTTATAATGTCTATGAATTTGAGTAAACATTAAAATAACAGCTTTTGCTTTTTAATTATTAGTCATTGATAAGAACTATACCTCATCAAAGAGATCACAGGCTCTAAATGGAGGTCCTCTTTCTGAAACAAAACCTGCAAATGCCATTCCATTGAGCACTTTAGTGAGGAAATCATTCTCAACCAAACCACGCTGCCCCAAGAAAGCTGTCTGTAAAGGAAAAAAAATGTGAAATAATAATTTATCATTGGGAAATTGACAAATGGCTAAAATAAAAATAGAAAGACTGATGATTGCTTGAATGTTTTCAGGTGTAACTAAACATGGTCATGAAACATATTTCTCTCAAATGGTTTTTCTAGTACATGAAATGCTACATGCATTGGAAAGAATAAAAATTAATCTATCTAAAAGACAGGAGAAAAAATCAGGTATTAATATTCAACTTTAATAAGAGAAAAATCAATTTTAAGTTTATGTATTCTGAAGAAAAATATTATGCCAACTCCATGTGTCATATAACACAGAGACTTTAATCACATACAAAAAATTAATTGAATACACATGGCTAAGAGTGGTTCTTTGAAGTGAGTCCACTTGACAGACAACCTGGCACTGTGTCTTACTTTGTGGAAATGTATCACAGGCTCAGCATGGATTCGTATAAGCTGGAGGCATGACCTATATCCTTGGAACAGTTGTGCAAACAACCTAAGGAAAACTGCTCGTACTTCTTTATCCTGGAAATATAAAAAGAAACACACAGGTAATTTAATTAAAAAAATTAAGTAAAACAGAGAAGGAAGAAAGCTTGAGTGAGCAAGTGTGCTGTGCTTCCCATGCGTGTTTCTTCAAGCAGCAGGCACAGACCATGATAGTCTACCCATTCTTGGGTCAAATGGTTTGTTCTTTCTACTGAACCAAATGGATTCAAGAGCATACAGTTTTCTTCCACAGGAAAAAAAAAGTAGCACAGTTTCCTCTTTTACTATGTGAGAGAAAGGAATATATGCTAATACCTTTTACTTTTACACATGCAAAAAATTATAGTTAAGGTTATAAAAGGGAAAACACTATATTTTAAAGACTTACAAAATTTTTCCAACATTCATCCAAATTATAAAAATCTATTCTTATTCTAATGAAATATGATTTAAAAGTAAGTCTTGCTAATCCAGGTTTTAATAGAAACAGTTTTAAAACTGGTAAATAAGCTGGGCGGTGGTGGTGCACGCCTTTAATCCCAGCACTCGGGAGGCAGAGACAGGCAGATCTCTGTGAGTTCGAAGCCAGCCTGGTCTACAAGAGCTAGTAGTTCCAGGACAGGCTCCAAAGCCACAGAGAAACCCTGTCTCAAAAAACCAAAAAAAAAAAAAAAACTGGTAAATAAAGTTCCATATTTATTTAGTCAATACCTAATTTAATGGATGAAGAAACCAAGGTCAAGAATTCTTACATCATTTTTCAAAGGACCACAGCTCTTTAAAGTCTCCCACTGGTCACACATTCACCTCTAAGACATGAACTCGGAAAAATAAAAAAGGGGTATCATCTATCCTTCCATTCCTTTATGACTGCTAATCCAAGCGCCTTTTGGCACTTATGCATCAAATCTGATTCTCTCCTAAATCAGCATTCATTATTTCATTTTTCTAAGTGTCCCACCCTATTAGAGATGTAGTTCAGTGATATAGCACATGCATAGCAAGAGTAAGGCATTTGGTTTGCTACATAGCACTACAAGAACAGAAGAATCCAAATTCTTATATTGGGTAGTTTTCCAGGGTATAGCTGAGGCTCTGATTTTTTTTTTTCTGTCTTTACTCTTACTTCCTAAACAGAAAACTAAATCCCCTCTCCTGGCCAGTACACTGCATTGTAACACTTTTTTGAGAATAGAAGAATTCTAATTTCTATTTGGGGGTACTTCTAACTCAGCTACTTCAACAAACCTAAAAATAAAAGTACAGCACTCAAAAATATTAAATTTGAATATTAAATTTCTTACCAGCATTTTTGAATGGGATAAGGCTGTTCGTGGAGGTGGGAAAGCATGATCTGCTACTTCCAGATCAGGGTGCAAAATCTAAATTAAACAAAATTATAATATAAGATATCTAGGATTATTAAGACTTACTCTTTAGTTTCTTAGGGCATTGAGTGAACTATCTAATGAGTTAGAGTATATTCCCACCATGAGATAAAATTCACTTAATTGATACAGATGCATGTACTGCTGTGCATAGATCTCTAAGACAAAACATTAGGAAAGAAAACCTCCGAGGGGCTGGAGAGAAGGCTCAGCAGTTATGACCAAGGCACAACTCTCAGCAACCACATGATGGCTCATAACCGTCTGTATCTCTAGTTCCAGGGGCTTTGACACCTTCTTCTGATAGGTACTCATGTGGCATGAAGACAAAATACCCATACAAATGGAATAAGATGAACATCACAAAAAAAGATCAACTAGAAAATTCATAACATTATTTCACTATTTGAAAATAATAGATAGATAGATAGATAGATAGATAGATAGATAGATAGATAGATAGATAGATAGATAGATGCACACAGAGAAAAACATACACTGGACTATGCAAAGTTCTCAAAGAATATCTACCAAATTGTAAAATGAGTAACTGCTGGGAACTAAGCAGTTTGAGTAGTGCTATATATCTATGGGGCTACTTCTTAAAAGAGGTTTATTTTACATCTTGTAATATAAAAACTGAACAGATGAGATAGAATAGAGAACCCAGAACTAAAGCCACACAGCTACAAACACATGATTTTTGAGAGAACTGTCAAAAACATATATTATAGAAAAGGCAATCCTTTAACAAATGGTGCTGGAGAACGATACACACATGCTGTGGGATAATGCTCTTGTACTCTGTAAAGACTCGTCACTTGTAGTGGTTTAATAAAACACTGATTGGCCCAGCAGCCAGGCAGAAAGTATAGGCAGGGCAACTAGAGTAGGAGAATTCTGGGAAGAAGAAAGGCAGAGAGAGATGCAGTCACCAGCTAGATGGAGAGGAAACAAGATGAAAATATGCCTTACTGAGAAAAGGGACCAAAGCATGTTGCTAAATATAGACAAAATTATGGGTTCATTTATGTTATAAAAGCTAGTTAATAATAAGCCTGAGCTAACAAGCCAAATAGTTTATAATCACTATAAACCTCTTGAGATTGAACAGTTATGGGACCAGGTGGGACAGAAATGTCTGCCTACACACATATGTCAAGGAATGGTACTAGACCTCTCTCTCATCCTGTAAAAAAAAATTCAAAATGAATTAAAAACCTTAATGTAAGACCCGAAATTTTGAAATTTTTAGAACAAAACAGGAAAAATACTTCAAGATTTATTCACAGGCATAAAGTTCTTCTGAAAAAAAAAGGCTCCAATGGTTCATGAGAACCAAAAAATGGTACTACATGAAATGAAACTATGAGAAGAGGAGAGAGACAGCCTACAGAATTAGAGAAAATCTTTGCCAGCTACATACTGGACTAGGAAGTCATCTCTCGATGTATCAACAACTCAAATGTTAAATACCAATAAAACAAATCCTCTAATCAGTAAATGGGTCAATAAATTAAATAGTTTGCAAAATAAAAATTCAAATAGCTAGTAAATATTTGAAAAAAATGGATAATAGCCATAGCAATTAGAGAAATACAAATTAAAATCATACTGAGATTCCATCTCCCTCAAAGTCAAAATGACTGTCATCAAGACAACAGGTGACAGCAAATGCTAGCAAAGATGTAGGGAAGGCAGAATTTCAAACACCACTGAGAAGGGTGTAAACTTGTACAGCCTCTATGTAAATTAGTATGGGAATTTCAACAAAAAAGTGAAGTAACAAAACAAAAACCTACCATCTGACTTATCTATATCACTCTTGGAGTATTCACCTAAAAGAATCTAGATTAGCAAACCACTAAAAAATGCACAGCCATGTTTACTGCAGCACTAGTCAAAACAATCAAGATATGGAACCAGTCCAGATGCCTATCAATGAATGAATGAATAAAGAAAATGTGTTATGCAGTTTTACTGACTGAAATGTATGAAAGAATCATATTGAAAATCTAATCTGTATGCTAACAAAAGTTAATTTATAAATGTTTTTAAAAGGTGCTTGAGAAACAGCTTAGAGATTAAGACAACTGTTGTTCTTTCAGAGGATCTGGATTGGTTCCTGGTATAGATGGTGGCTTAAAATCACCTACAAAGTTCAGATACCTTTGGCCTCCTCAAGCACAGCATGCATATGGTATACACATATGCAAGGAAATAATTCATACCCATAAAGTAGAAATGAAAAAAATACTTTTTAAAGAACACTGAAAAAATAAAAATAGAAAACACAACAAACTAATTGAAATAGTCAGGGAAGGAAGACGTTCTTGAGCTTTGCATTTCAGAATGAGGGTAGACACTGATGAACCTATGAATAGTAACATGAGAAATACAAAGTGTAACTACCTAGAAAAGCTAAGGAAAAAGGGTATCATTTGAGTTATATTTTGGATTGTAGGAACATTTGTTTACAGTGTGAAGATGTGTCACTGTGATTGGTTTAATAAAGAGATGGATGGCCAATAGCTAGGTAGGAGAGAATAGGTAGGACTTCTAGGCAAAGAGAGGAACCTGGGATGAAGCTAGATGTGCAAGTGCTGCCAGCAAGACACTGAAGAAGTTGGACTTATGTTAGTTACAAAGGAGATGTAACAGAAACATATGGCAGAATGGAGATTAATAGAAATAGGTCAATTTGACTTATAAGAGCTAGTTGGGTCAAAGTCTACACTAAAGACAAGCTTTCAAATTAATAATAAGTCTCCATGTCGTTATTTGTGAGCTGGAGGCCAGAGGAAGGTCCAACTACATTTGGTGGCATATATATATGTATGTATGTATGTATGTATGTATGTATGTATGTATGTATGTATTTCCACATAATGCCTGGGAAAAGTTAAAAAAAATTCTGAACACAAAGTCAAACATGGCTTCCAGATGACCTTGGTCTCTCAAGCAGGCCCAGTGCTTACAGCATACAGAGGTGCAGCCTTTTTATATGGCCGTGCACATGAGCAGCTTGTGTGCTACTGGAGAGGGAGATTAGATAGAAATACCTCCCACAGCTTGGACATAGCAGCTTTCCAAAAGAGGGATTGTTAGATGGGGGTGGAGTGGGAGGTGGGGGTGGAGCTAGCCAACAGGACCCATGTGCACATCATGCGCACTAGCTGTGCAGCAGAAGGCCTAGTTGCCACCTAGCAGTTTAAGCTCTGGCTCACGTGATCATAGAATGTTGTAGGCATTTAGTAAAGCCAGATCCAGACTGAAAACAACCTCTAAACCGGTATAGAATGCTTAAAAATGTGCTTAGATGTTAAAGAAATAAAAGAAAATGGGTACATACAGTCATAGAAAATAAACAAATATATATTGTTTAAAAAAAATAATAATATCCGGCCAGGCAGTGGTGGTGCATGCATTTTTTAATCCCAGCACCAGGGAGGCAGAGGCAAGAGGATCTTGCTTAACCTATTATTCCTATATACTCCCCCTTTTTTCTTTTCAGACTAAGATCCCTGAACCTAATCTCCTTTGCTGGGTTTCCTCCCTGATCATGGCCAATAACAACTTGCAATTAATGCCCCCAAATTGATGACAAACATTCATAATGCACTGAACAACCAAAAACCATTCACCCCACCTCTTGGGAATGTGGGCATTGCATTCTCTAGATTGTTTCCTGTTGACTATGGATGATAGCTTCTTTAGAGGACCCTGAGAAAATTGGGATAATGATCAAGTCCTGGGAGAGGTAGCTGTATTTTTTGTTGTCCAGTCTTTGTGTAATGGAAAAGTAAGGGCATAGCTGAAGTCCTGGTGAGAGTAATCTGTGAGGATGAACCATCTCAGTTAGCAGCTTTGAAGTTGTTCTAGATGCTTATATTTTTGGTTGGTACAGAGGAGAAACAACTGAGCCATATGGCAGAACAGAGATTAATAGAAACAGGTTAATTTGAGTTATAAGAGCTAGTTGGGGAAAATCCTTAAGCTAAGGCCAATCTTTCATAATTAATAACAAGTCTCTGTGTTATTATTTGTGAGTTGGCTGTCCAAAGTAGAGCCAACTATAACTTTGAAGGTAAGCAAGTAGGGAGAGTGGGAAGGGGTGGGAGAGGGTCTAGGCAAGACTTGCAGAGGAAAAAAGAGGATCTGTCAGTATAGAACACATTTTGTTTTTGCACATCATTTTCAAGTAAGTGTGACGGCACAAATCTGTAATTGCAGATACATGAAATGCTGTTGTAGTAGGGTTGCAAGTAAAACACTGACCTTGGCAACTTAGAGAGATCCTGTCTCAAAATTAAAGAGGGCTGAGATGTAGCTCAGTATGGTGCCAAACATATGCAAGGCTCTAAATTCAATCCCTGACACCACAAAAACAAAGGTTGTTCACAGTATTATGAATAAACCAAAGACTCAATCCTTACAGTTAATACTAACCTGGTTGTGGTGGTGAACACCTGTAATCCTAGTACTAAGTCCTAGTAAGAGGACTGTGAGTCAGAGGCCTGCTTGTGGCACTCAGTGAAACCCTGTCTAAAAGTAAAAAGAACACTAAAATGTCAGCCCTAATTACAAATCACTCAGTCACTACTATACCATCTTAATGCTTTGGTGTTTTTAAAGTCATTCATGGTTCTTGCACAGTCCTAGTAATGTATTGTCAATGATTACAATTGTTTAGTAACCAAATAAACATTCTACATATGTTTTTCAAAGTTCTCCTATCAGATCATTAAATCTTATCTCTTTTGGGTCCTTGTTGGACAATATATACTGCTCTTACCTCTTATTCATGATATATTATACTGTATACTAGAGCATATAACCTACTATGCTTGAGAACTATAATAATAAATACAGTTTTACTACACATAAACTGTAAACATTTAACCACATTTGGTAGCAGAGGCATTACAGTTAAAACATACAAAATGTAGAAAAACTCCTACAAATGCAACTATCTTAAGAATTAAAAATCTTTCTTTGTTAATTATGGTACTTACTCACTGAATAATTATCTATGTAATTACTAAATAATTACATAGTAATTTAAATACTATAAGAATTATAGAAACACTTAATTTCTTAAGTGACTCACAAATTTTTTAGCTACTGCTATATCCATATGTAATCAATCCCATTACATAGTTAATATTTTTCTTTAAAATTATAAACCTTCTGAAATGTGGTGGTATCAGAGATGATGATCTTTGGAATTACAAATCTTATACATTATTTAAAACATGCATTTATAAGAAACCCAGTTATCCTTGCCATGCTTAAGTTTGAGAAAACCACTTATTTATCTTTCTATGCAATAAAATATCCTATAAAGTCTAGAGGATAGGTTTACTGAAGAGACGATCTGCTCCGTGGCATCAAGTTACAGAATGTAAACTGAGTCCTATATTAGTTTCTTTCCCATTTGTCACACCTTGTATTTCATTACAAATTATATTAGGAAACATCAGGATTTTCTAAATGTCTCCCTTTTATAGATAACCACTACAAAAAACTTAAGAACTAACATGAAGTCAAAAGTTTTCAGAGAATAAAATCTCCCCTGGTAATGGTAGATTTTTAAACTGATAATTAAGGAAGGAAAAACACAACAGCGCATTTCAACATACCAGACTAGAGTATTGAAAACAACACATTTTGACAGCCCAGACTAGAGTATTAACAACAGTACATTTCAACATACCAGACTAGAGTATTAACAACGGCACATTTTGACAGCCCAGACTAGAGTATTAACAACGGCACATTTCGACAGCCCAGACTAGATTATTAACAACAGTGCAATTCAACAGCCCAGACTAGAGTATTAACAATGGAACATTTTGACAGCCCAGACTAGAGTATTAACAACAGTGCCTTTCAACAGCCCAGACTAGAGAATCAAAAACAACGCATTTCAATAGCCCAGACTAGAGTATTAAAAACAATGCATTTCAACAGCCCAGACTAGAGTATTAACAACAGCACATTTCAACAGCCCAGACTAGAGTATTGAAAACAACACATGTCAACAGCCCAGATTAAAGTATTAAAAAGATTACAAAGACCTGTACTAATATCTTTAAAGGAAATGTAAAGTTTCTAAGGTTTATATATATATCCATATATATATGATAAATATATATGTTCAGATAAATGAGCACCTAAAGAACTGCAAGTAAAATATGTTTTAGGGCTGGGGAATGGCTTAGTTGGCAAAGGCTTTACTTGAAAGTACCAAGACCTGAGTTTGATCCCCAGAACCCTTTGTTTAATAAAAAACACAAATCAAGAGCCAGAGAGGAGGTTCAGAGGCTGAGAGCTCTGACTCCTCTTCCATAGGACCCATGTCCAGGACAGACATGGCAGCTCACAGCTGTCTATAACTCCAAGATCTATTTCTCACACAGATAGACATGCAGGCAAAACACCAATGCATATTAAAGCAAAACAAAAGCAAACAAAAACAAAACAAAAAACTCTGAGCATAATGGTTCACATCTGTAATTCCAGTTCTGAGGATTTGGTGACTATAGGATCGCTCAGGCTTGCCAGCCAGCCAACGCAGCCTACTTGGCAAGTTCTAGACTAAGAAGAGGCCCTATCTCAAACAATAAGGTGGCTGGCACCCGAGGAATGACAGCTAAGATTATCCTTTGGCCTCCATATGTATACACACATACAATAATGTTTTGTTTTTTAATCAACAAAAATAGCATAACAAAAATTATTAAATTTGTTTCAATGTGAAAACCCTAGGCCACAAGATTTTTAAAACCATGAATGCATGCAATGTCGGACCTTTACTGCTTCGATTAATCATATGTTAAAAACTAAAAAGATTGACAAAACACTGGTTTTGTAGTTAGCACATTCACAAAACAGATGATTTGCCAAGAATAAGTTTAGGGACTAGAAGTTAACAACTTCTAATAGGAAAAGTTTGAACGAATACAAAGTTATTTATTTGTTTATTAGTTTATTTATTTATTTACAAACCAGGGTTTCTCTGTGTAACCCTGGCAGTCCTGACCTGTCACTCTACAGACCAGGCTGGCTTCACGAACTCAGAGATCTGTCCACCTCTGCCTTCTGAGTGCTGTAATTAGAGGTGTGCACCACCATACTGAGCAGGAATAATAGATTTTTGAGGCAAAGTTTTATCTATTTCCACAGTATTTCATATACAGTATCTACTGTACAAATATACTGAATGAGAAGCAAATATAACTACCTACTAAATGAAGGATTCTCCTCTAAAGATTACGAAAGAATGTATTTTTTCAAACACAGGGCTCTTTAAGATAATACACTTGTACTAGGTTATGATGGTGCATACCTTTAATCCCAATACTCAGGAGGCAGAGGAAAGTGAGATCAAGATCAGCCTGGTCTACACAGCAAGTACCAGACCAACACAGTGACATGTCTCAACACAATACATGTGTGTACGTGTAAACATGCACACATACACATAATTACAGACAATGCTTTTTAATTCCAATTACTTAGTTTCAGGTTTAAGTCAAGAAAAATGATGACAAACAAAGAGGCATACCAAAGAAAGTGCTGCTTGAGTCTGGTGAAGAAGTGGTTCCGGAAGAGAGGAGAGGTGAATGCATTCAGGAATTTTAATAGTGCCTCCATCCAAATCTGCTATGATTACATCTAACTGAAAGAGATTTTAAAAAGTAACCATAATTGATAAAAAATATTTGTTGTTAAACAAATTAATTAGCTGTGGTAACTCAAACTGAGAACAATCAATTGAGGAAGAGGTTCTTGGCTATCACAGTAAGAGTTAAAGGTTTAGAACTTCATTACATTTCCCAGCTTCCTATGAAATTAGGCATTGTACACGAGTACACTTCTGTCACTGAAAGATGAAAAAATGATATGTGCACTTCAAAAAAGGAGTATTGTAGGGCTCTTTAATGTTCTCTTTCTTCTTTCCATAGGGAAAAACTATGAATTGGCAGCAGTCAAGCAGTACTCACGCAGACAGTGAGACTACCTGAGGGGACTGTAACAGAGAAGCAAAGGAAGGGAGAAGGACCGGATGGTAAGTGATGCCATGGAGCACACTGTTTACTCAGGCACACTGGAGAGTTTCTATGAAGTGCTATGGTTAATACAATGCCATGTTAACTGAGCTATTGAATTTGGAGTCTGTAAGAATCAATAAACAAAGCAGTATGTACCAAACAATTACTGTTTAGATGCAAACCTAGCCTGAAGTAGTAATGCACACCTGTAATTCCAGCACTTGGCTATCTCCAGCTATGTAATGATTTCAGTGATCAGCCCATGACACATTAGACCCTATCTCAAAACCAAGAGTAAAATAGACAGAAACAACATCTAAAATATCATATTTCAAAATAACTTATGTATATATAAAATATTTTTATGATGTGACTGCAATTCATTCTATTTCATTAATTAAACTGTTAAATCTACAACTGGCAAGATCTGGTTTACCCTATCTCTTTATTTAGTAGTACTAAAATTATTTCCAAATTGTATTGGGCCTAATTTTTAATAAACATGTTTAGTAGTTTACACATCTTTTTATGATGATCCTGAAGTTAATCAGAGCTAGCTATGGAATGCCATGTTAGGAGGAGTCTTTTCTACTCTCTCAATAGTGTCAATGTATCTCTGATGTGGTTCAGGCTGCAGTTGCTATGTGAGGAATATCAAAGCCTCTTTCTTTGCTGGCACTGACAACAGAAATAGCGTTACAAAGTCTTGTGGGTTAAGATGTCATACAACCAAATCCTTTCGGTAAAGAAATTTTCTTATGCTCCCTGAAAAGTGCCACATAATCTGCTCCCTCCACCTCAGTTCTAGTGCTTCAGAGCACACTCCTCATCTCACATTAAAAATCCCAGGCCATTAGTAGGCAGTTCTTACATCTGCAAACACGCTCAACAGAAATTTGTTTCTCAATCCATTATATCTATGGATGCTATTTTAATGTTTTATCGCTACAACCACCCACTACCTTCTCCTTCCTCCCTATGATGGTCCTTAAATATTGATCTTTAACTATTAAATAGTACCAAGTTATCACTTGAGACAATTTCATCAAAGAACTGCAGTTTCTAAAATTTGATTCTGATGTCCTCTGATGCACATTGTTACAGTCCTACTAAGAGCATGATATCCAAAAGCAAACACACTATTCTTGAACTAGCTTTAGCTTCACTTTAGTCACATGGATTAGGAATTTGGTGGGGGCTCATGCTGAATTTGAGTTTCACTAAATTTAAATTTTCTTCAAACTATTTTATTCTTGCTAGTTTTCAGGCATTCTACATTGGTAGATCTCATTTTAAAACACTAATAAATTAAGCATTTGTAAGGAAATTATGAATAAGAATAGATTATTAATCCTTATCATCTGCAGCAGTGGTTCTTAACCTGTATGCTGTGATCCCTTTGCAGGTTGAACAACTATTTCACAGGGGTTGTTTAAGACCATCAGAAAACAGAGATATTTATATTACGATTTATAACAGTAACAAAATACAGTTATAAAGTGACAATGAAAATGATTTTATGTTCAGGGGTCACCATAACATGAAAAATCATTATTAAAGGGTCACAGCATTAGGAAGGTTGAGAACCACTGATCTACAGGAATACAAAATTCCTCATATGAGAAGTATGGTAAGATAAAAATGATCTGCTACACAAGGGCTAAAGCGAGGCACAGTGACACATACCACCACTTACTCAGAAGGCTGACACAGATAGAGGCTAGCCTAGGCCATTCAGCAAGACCCTGTCTTTATAACTGACTGGTTAATTACTTGATAAATGTTTGTCAGAGAGATGCGGGGGTCACACACATGGCATGGTACACGTGTGCAGGTCAGAAAACAACTCCCAGGAGTTAATTCTTCCCTTCCTCTTTGTTTGAGGCAGGGTTTCTCTTATTTTTGCTGCACTGCTCATACCAGGCTAGCGAACCTACAGCCTTCCAGGTGTCTCTCCTAGCTCTGCTAGGAGTGCTGAAATCCCAAACACCACTTCTATGAACCTAGGTCAAGTATTTTTACCCTGAGCCATCCCACTGTCAAAGTTGTCTTATTCATAAATAAATATATGAATGAATTAATAAATTCTTTAGAACATACTTGCAAAATTAAATATATTAGATTTCTTGATGTTTTCCTTCTACTCTGTCTTTTCTATGGGAAATGCACCATTATCTGAAAGCAATAAATGATGTGAAACCTTCTAAAACTCAAATACGAAAACCTCAAGCAAGATGTGTACATTTACAGCTGGATACTTACAAGCTCATGAACATCAGTCTTAAAGATGGAGTGTACACCAATTATGAAAGGAGTTGGAGAACTCAAAACTTCTAGGAGCTGAGCCGGAAGAATGGGAATGTAAGGGTAACTGAAAAGAATAAAAATATTTTATTTATGCTATTTTCCCACAATGTGAACCAATTTCCCTTTATTTTTATGCAGTCTGAACTATAAAAATATATTTGTTAATTATTTGAGAATTTCATACCATATATTTTGATCATATTCACTGACTCCTCTCCAACTCATCCCCAGATAAACCCCTACCAACCCATGCCACTCCTGGCTTCATGTCTTTTAAAATTTTTATTAATTATTATTTAAATAAATAAAATTAATTACTATATTTATTTAATATAAGTTCATTAAAATAAATAATATAATTGTTTCAACTTAATACAATGTACTTCTATCATAGTCACCACCATTCCCCTCAGATTCACCCTACCTCCTTACTTGCCAACTCTGTTCTTTTGTTTTTTTTACAGTCTGAATTTAAATTTATTCATATTTAGATCAAGTGGGCCAGGTGTGGTGGTGCCAGCCTTTAAGCCTAGTATTTGGGAGGCAAAGGTAGGTGGATCTCTAAGAATTCATGGCTGGATTGGTCTATATGCTAAGTTCTAAGCCAACCAGGCTAGGTCTGCATATGAATTCACAGCAGTTGTGAAAGCACATACAGAGCCTGTGCAAGTCCAAGCCAGACCCAATTCAGCATGGAGATGGGAACCAGGCATTAAATCCTACCTCTAGCTATAGAGCTATTAGTAATTGTTAGCTGCTAGGAAAGGGAGGAACGGTTTTCTCTGTAACTGTAAGTCCACCATCCTCCAGCGGAAGACCACACATCCAAGATCATTTGGGCAGCACAAAATGACCTTGAAAGTTTTATTTATTCATCGCTGTTTAAGGACACAAAATTGGGTGGGTAAGTAAGGAGAGTGGATCTGGGAAGTGGTAGGGATGTGGATATGATCAAAACATGGATGAAACTCTCCAGGAACTAATGTATCTTTCTTAAAGCACTGAAGAACTAAAGAGAAATCAACTTTATTACATGGAAAAATTTTCAAAATCTCAATGTTTAAGATAAGATCACAGATAATAAAACACAAAGTAAATGGAAGTCAGGTAGGTGTCTTCCTTTTTCCTCCCCAAATGCATGCTGTTCCAAAGCACTTTTCCTTATGCAGGCCCTGATATCAGAGGGGAGCACTGGCAGAACCTGCACTCTCAAGGCAACATAATGACTTGTCTAAATTACACTGTGCTTGATGTTCACATTCAATAACCACATAGATTAAAATTTTTTATGAAAATTCCAGAGGTGATCTAAAATTTTATCTAATGTTCGCGAACTTTTAAAATTCTGGGACAATATGATTAGTAAATTAGATCAGAGTAAAATATTCTACCTGTAACATGACCTATCATTATGGTTTACATTTTTAAAAACTGTTTTAAAATTTTTATTATATTTAATATGACTCTTGAAAATTAGTGGGAAATTTATAATGAAGTTCTGTCTAATCTAGGTTTGACAATTACCAATGTATAGCCACAATGTATAGCCACATCAGTATGTATGTTCAATACTCTATGTTACACTGAAGTAACTACTTTGCATCATTTATATACAAATAATTTATAAAGTATCTAAAACAGATAAGGACTCTTCATTAACAGAATTCCAATAGCTTCTAAAAATTAATACATTAGTTTCAAATAGCACTAACAAAAGAATTTTATCAGAATTGAAAGATAATTAAACATTGATGACAATATTATTCAAAGTAAGTTAAATATTTTCACTAAATTAATCATCACTCAGTCATGTACATCTTGGAAAAGTCCCAAATTTGAGACCAGATTTTATTAGAATCATAATTCTATAAGTTCAATAAGTTCATATAACAAACCTCTGTGGTTCAAACTAATTGGGTCCTGATGCCCCCTCCCACCCGCCAATGGCTTCTCTGGCCTTGACCTCACAGACATCCGCCTGACTCTGCCTCTTGAGTGCTAGGATTAAAGGCATGTGCCACTACCACCCAGCTTGGCCATGACATTTTAACTTATCAACAAGTAATGCATAATGTAGGAATAAATATAACTACCAAGTAAAAATCTTCACCTGTATTTAAGAGGAAACATTAAAGACTCCAGGGCTCGACAGGCATCACTAAGTCTCTGGAAACTTGCTGAATGGAAGAGAACCTTATTTTCTGTAAGGACTGCACAAAAGAGGTTGAGGACATTTTGAATTCCTGAAAACACAAGAACAAAGGCTTACTTAACACAAAAAAACTGTATTGTATTGTTACCAATCACAGACTGTTTATGATAAAGAAACAAAAGTAATATTCAGGGATCTCCCAAGGAAAATACTTGATTGACTTAACCTATACAACATATAGACACCTCTCTTCCTGGATGTCTACTCTTTACACTACTGTGATAACCACTGAGCATATGGCCTGTAGGGAAATTTACTACTGTCTTCTTCATCTCATCTCCAAACTCTGTATCTAAGTTTCCATTAAAGATGTTGGCATTGGTTTTTGTTCTCCTTTAGAGACTATTTGTCTGATGTTAAAACAGGCAGGTGTTTTAAGATGATATTTCAGTCACCAATAATCACATATCAACAGTGGTATGATAAGGTCATAATAGAGGTGACAAATTCCTAGTAGGACAATGTGGCTGTCCTAAGTATCACTGTTTGATGCATTACATATTTGTGATAATGTAGGCATAATAAAACCATCATTAGTCATATGAAAGTATAGCACATATAATTAGGTACCATGAATAATGTGATCAATGACAATATAATTGGCTTATGTATTTACTATACCACCATTTTGTCTGTTTTCTGTATTCCTTCTACTTACAAAGAAAACTATATTGTATTATGCTAGCAGCAGTCTCACATATTTTGTATTTATAAAATATTTTGTATATTACACTGATTCTTAATTGCATCATTTTCTCTTGTGCTTGATTTAATCTCATGTCATTTTGCACACGTGGCCCTCAGTTTAATAAGCTATGCTGTCTGTTTTCACTGTATAGCCTAGATATGTAGTGGGCTATACTATCTAAGATATGGAATTGGAAGGATATATGTTTGAGGATGTCTACCCAAGAACTTCTTGCTATTCTTTGACATATAACTTTTTGAGGTGAGCAGCTAATCTGCTATTCACTCCTGCTGACTTACCATAGGACCATAAAATGGAGTCAGCCAAACATGGAGTGAATCTCTTAAAATAAATCTTTCTTTGGGGCTGGAGAGATGGCTCAAAGGTGAAGAGCACTGACTGCTCTTCTAGAGGTCCTGAGTTCAATTCCCAGCAACCACATGGTGGCTCAAAACCTTCTATAATGAGATCTGGTGCCCTCTTCTGACCTGCAGGCATGTGTAGGCAGAACACTGTATACATAATAAGTAAGTAAATAAACAAATAAATATTTTAAAAATTAAAGTTTTCTTTTCTAAGTTGTTGTGGCTGAAGGTATTTTGTCACACTAACCAAATGCTGACTTACACACATGGTTTTCTATCTTTTTCCTTAAGAGTCTGTTGTTGTGGAATATTAATTTAAGATGTGTTACATTTATTTATGCTACAGAATATTTGTTTAATGATGCAAAGATGTATGGTATTCTTTTATGTTGTATTTATTTAACTCTGTAAAGCTGTGTTACTTGGCCTACCTAAAACACCTGATTGGTCTAATAAAGAGCTGAATGGCCAATAGCTAGGAATTGTCATTTCCATCACACTCCGGGTCCCATGGCCATCAGCATTCAGACAAAATGCTTAGTCACCCTAGGTGCTAGCATCCCATGGTCACACATGTGCCATCAGCATTTAGGCAAATTGCCTAGTCACTCTAGGGCCTTATGTCTTATGTAATCTATGTGCATGTACCACATGACATTGTAATCTCTAGGCATCTGCAGCATAGCTATGTAAGCCCCTATGCACATGTGCTGAATTACCTTTAAAAAGCAGACATGTCAGCCCACATTCTCTTTCACCACGTTTCTTTCAGACAGGCCCGTGCACCCCATTCTTTCCTTTCTATTAATAAAAACTCTTAAAGTGGGCTTCGTTTTGTATCTTGTGGTCTATTCTCGTGTATGGTGCTAAGGTTCAACTGGCTCTCCTGCACCCCCCTCCCTTGGGCCAGGATCCTGGACCAGGTTCATCTACAACTAACCATATTCCATCTGCCAGGCCACTGTATCACTTCTTACAACACTGGCTACGTCAGTTGCTGAGTTTGTCCCCTTGTGGTAGGCATAAGTGTCTCCCTGAACATAGGTATGGCCAGTGAGCATCTGGTACAGTTCTGATGTTCTTGGAAACTAGGGTACATACACCCAGCCACTGTCTTCAAGGCTATATCTGGCCCCCTTTGCCAACAATCACCTCTGGCAATTCCCTACAGTTGAGGACTGAGGCGCTGTTTCTCGTTTCAGACGTTGTCCCTCGTTTTTTGTTGCTTGGACTTTCATACCTCAGGGTTCAGTCCCAGCCCCTGCTCCCTGTCTGACAGGACTTGGAGCAGTATATGGCATTTCACTTGATCCTTGCTTAATCTCTGTGATGCCAGAGTTTAATAAAGCCATAGGATCTCACTTATTTTTCTCTGACTTAGTCATGGAAAATAAGCCTCCCAACAATATAAGCCTGGTATCTCCTCTGGGGTGTCTTTTAGAAACCTGCAAACCTCTAAGCTTAATGCCCTACTTGAAGACTCCTAAGCTTATCCATATTTGCACTAAGAAATGGCCCAAGTACCGCTTAGATAACAACCTGAAGTGGCTGCCCAACAATTCGCTTGATCCTGACATTTTAAGGAAACTTTCTAATTTCTGTCAGTGAACAGGCAAATGGAAAGGGTTTCCCTATATATTCTACTTCTAGGCCTCTGTCCTGGCCTCCCATTCACCCACTCATGTGTTTCTGGCTACACCATCTAAACCAGAGGAATACCTCACTACTACTCCGGACCCTGCTAATGAACCCCCCCACCTTTCCAACCCTAGGAGACAACTGCTCCTTCGGGTTCTCCATCCCCTCCCTCATCTCCTACAATGGTTCCTTTAACCCCTCTGGCTCCTTTCTCCTCTCTGGTACCAGGCCACTCCAACTGCTCAACTATAGCACCCACTATCACTCCTCCTGTCAGGCGATCTCATGCCACTAGGGGACCCCACCCTGACCAAACCAATTTGGCTGCAGTTCTCACTTTGTGAGAAGTAGCCGGAGTGGATGGACTGGCTAAGGTCCCTTTCTCATTATCAGAACTCTCAGATAGAAGAGAAACTGGGTTCTTATACAACTAAAACTCTACCTCTTTCATAAAACAATTCCAATACATTACCCAATCTTATAGTCTCACCTTTCATAATGTGTGTGTGTGTGTGGGTGTATGATTCTAACAACCTACTTCCTGAGGAGCACAGGCAAGTTTGGGAGCAGGTGAGAATACACACAGATGAAATTCACCAGAGGAATGTAGTCCATCTCTCTGGGGTGGTTCCCAATGAAAACCCATGCTGACTTCTTACGATCCTGGACCCCCATTTTCTCTCCTTGCTCATGCCTTATATGAGGCAGCTCTTGGCTCTTTGCATGAGTCTTTCCTTCATCCCATTACTGAGCCCTTCCAGAGGCTCCAATAGGCTCTTCATCTCCCAGACCTAACTCATCCCTTTCCCTCGATGCAGCAGAAAAAGAGGTATATGCCCTTCAGGTCCTAGGTCATCAGCTGACCTTCCTTTGTACCTGTAGAATACCTGTCAAGGAAACTAGATCTTACCACTCAGGGCTGGGCACCCTGCATATGTGCTTTTGCAGTTGCTGAGCTCCTTATTCATGACTCAAAGAAACTAACCCTTAGGTCACCAACCACTATCTTCTCCCACCATAACCTGTCCCATCTTTTAACTTAAAAAGTTATAAACTCTACCTCCTTCCTTTTCAAGTGGCACTAGTAGAAGATACTATACTTACTTTTCAATCTTGCCTACTCCTCAACATCCCAAATCTTCTCCCTCAACCTAAAGCTGACTATTCCCCATCTCATTCCTGCAATGAAACCTTAGAGGAGCTACTGCCCCATCCTTCACACATACAGGAGGGCACATAGCCTCAGGCCACCTATACCTGGTACACAGATGGCAGCTCCTTTTTACATGAGAGGACCCATAAAGTGGGTTATGCCGTTGTGTCAGGTACTGAGGTAGTTGAAGCATGGGCACTCCCTGCCTACACTACTAACCAGCAGCCTGAACTAATAGCTCTTACCTTGCTTTCAAATCAGCACAAGAGCATTCCTAAATGCTTACACAGACTCCAAATATTCCTTTCCTCCTGTCCCACGCTATCATCTGGAAAGACTATGGGCTTCGTACAACAAAAGGAGGATCCATAACTAACTCAGGTCACATTATTAACTTGTTAAAGGCCTTCTATCTCCCCAAAGGTAAAGGAATTAATCACTGCTGTTCTCTTCAGACCGACAGCTCCATTATCTCTAAGGGAAATAACCAAGCTGACTAAGAAGCTTGGACAGTACCCCTCCAAGGTCCAGACTCACCCATGCACTGTAGGGAATCCGTACACTACAACTCCCACCCTCACAGTCATCCCCTGATACACCAGCTCTTTCACCCCACTAGTCAGGCTCTGTCTCATTTTGTGAAGGCTTACCTCCAGCCCAACCCCTCAGGACTTACAGTTCTTAAAAACTATCACTGCCTCTTGCAAAATCTGTCACAAGTCAGATTCCAGTTCAAAATATTGTAGTTTTACTTTTCCTATCAACTAGGCCAGGAACTCCCTTCTAGGGACTGACTGGCAACTTGATTTTACTTACATGCCCACGGTCAGGCAAGGTAAATATCTGCTGGTCTTAGTGGATAAGCTCTCAGGGTGGGTAGAAGCATTTGCATCCTCTAACAAGAGGGCCCAGACAGTCTTCTGACTACCTTCTCTGGGAGATTATTCCCCGATTTGGGATTCATGCCTTTCTCTAGTCTGTAACAGGCCTCAATTCACATTCCAGATTTCCCAAACCTTATCTAAAGTTCTCAGCATCCTCTGGCATTTTCATATCCAATACTACTCCCAGTCCTCAGGAAAGACAGAATGAACTAACCGCTCCTTAAAAAACATTCATGTTAAAATGTCACAGGAACTTCACTGTGACTGGGTAAAACTCTTGCCTCTGGCTGTTTTCAGAGTCTGGGCTCTCCTCAAAGGAACCCTTTCCATCTCGCCCTCTGAACTCATGTATGGGCAGCTGGTTCTGACCCCCAGTCTCTCACCTGAACCCTTACTTCTCACTGATCACCTACTCATGCCATTACTGGATCACCTCCAGTCCCTCCTATGGAACTTTACTGACCAACTGTCTACCTTGACCATGTGCCATCCCCTGTCCATGCCCAATCAACATCAGGGATTAGGTCCTTCTCTCTACTCCAGATCAATATCTCTCACTCCTTTCCCCTAAATGGAAGGGCCCCTTTAAGGTAATTCTTGTAACCCCTTGTAACAGCTGCTAAGCCTTCCTCATTGGATTCACCTATCTCACCACAAATGTATTAGTTTCTGATACCAGAAATCGTACTTTTAGGTTTCTATTTTCTAGTTTTTCCTCCTACATCCTCTGGCTCTTAGTTGTCTTTTATCTTCAAAGACACTTGATAATCTCATACTCTATTATTCTGACATCAATCTTTCGTCTCTTCTCCTTCATTTTGTAAGGGCCCTTGTTACTGCACTAAACTACCTAAGACGGCAGTTCCTGAAGAAGTAAGTGGCCTTGAGCAGGATTTTGACGGATGAACATTAGCAGGGCAAAAAGACTTTTTCAAAAGACTACAGGGAAGAACTTGCCAGTTCCTAAACTTTGTTTTCTCTCACAACAATGACAAGAACGATGCATTTACACATAAGATTCATAAGAAGATAAGCTTCATATGGTATCCCAGTATGAAGCAGGTCTGTATTCAGTCATGAGAACTAGACTGGTAAAACACTACCACCTAGTTTACCTTCTCAAGGGGAGATCATTCAGACATGATCTGCATGTCACAGTTGAACAATTAGTAAGGGACAATATTATGATAATCTAAAGGGTAATTTTCTTTACCCAAAAAGGTGTACTAAAAACCAGCATACTCGCTAGTGCCAGGTTTCTTCCTAGCCCCATAATGGCTCCCGCAGTGAAGATTTCTCTTTCCTTACTTTCCCTGTTCTTCCCCCATCTTGGCCATCGTATTCCTCAAGGATGACCCCAGTTAAGACTCTAAGCAATAGCGGAGCGGGCAGGTACCTGAATTGGGCTTCCCCTGTAATCAGATTGATGACTACCTTAATTGTCATCATAGAACCTCATCTAGCAACTGATAAAGGCAGATGCAGAGATACACAGCTATACATTGGGCTGAGCTCCAAGAGTCCAGTTGAAGAGAAGGAGAAGCGATAATATGAGCAAAGGGATCAAGACAATGATGGGGATACCTGACCTGAACTAATGGGAGTTCACTGACTGCGGACTGACAGCAAGGGAACCTGCATAGAACCAAACTAGGCACTCTGAATGTGTGTGACAGCTGTGTGGCTGGGGCAGTCTGTAGGGCCACTGACAGTGGGACCAGGACTTTAAACTGTTTTTTTGAAGCCCATTCTCTTTGGAGGGATACCTTGCTCAGCCTAGATATAGGGGAGAGAGCATTCATCATGCCTCAAAATGATATGTCAGACTTTGTTGACTCTCCATGGGAAGCCTTACCTTCTCGGGAAAGTGGAAGGGAGAGGAGAATGTGAGAAACGTGGGCAGGGTGGGAGGAGGGGAGGGAGTGGGAACAGGGATTGATATGTAAAACGAGAAAAGAATTTTTTAAGTAAAAAAACGTTGTCAACTATAAAAAAGCAACCTACTCACTCTCAGTTCAATATTAATAGTATTAAGTGTTGTAAATTTTATATAATTAGTAATCTCAAATTGTAAGGTGTTACATTGATTTCTATTCCCAAATAACAAGATTTGTTGCTGTGTTCATAGCTAGTTACTTAGAAAATAACTGTTTTAAGCTATGACCAGATGCCTACTTAATCCTGAATACTTTCCTAGCTGCTGCTATTTCCATCTAATGCTGCACAGTAAAGGAGACAGAAATGAAAACACTCTGTGACACTTTCCACTGAATAGTAAATATATATGTCAACAAACGCTATGTCTCAGCTTTCAAAAAAGAAAACTGAGGAACAGAAGAATATACTTTTGTAGTGATATTTTGTTTGTTTTAACAATTAAGCTTGCCTGAAGATCAGAGTGCAGAGCTAAGCCACTAGAGCCCAAGGGAGTGGTGGCACAAACCTTTAATCCAAAGACTTGGGAGAGAGAGGCAGATGGGTCTCTGTGAGTTCAAGGCCACCCTGGGCTACCTGTGATTGAATCATTTGTAAAAGAGAAACAGAGTTTACACAGCACTAGGGAGGTGGAGACAGGAGCTCACTGCAGTCTGAGAACAGGATTGTCCTTTTTGTCTGAGGGTTTGGCAGAGATAAAAGGTCTCTCTAGTGGCTGGCCGCACTGCTTCTCTGATCTCTCTGCTTCACCCCCTAATATCTTAGTCTGGGTTTTTATTATTAATACCTTTTAGAATTCGTGCTACATACTTTTTAAAAAATGTAGCTTATCATGTGTATACATAAGCTCATAAATGTATGTGGGAGTGTACACATACATGCTACATGCCATGTTACACATGTGGAGGCCAGAGGACTATTCTGTGAAACTGGTTCTCTCCTTCTACCTTTATGTGGTTTTGGAGACAGAAATCAGGTAAGCAAGCATGCATAAGAGCATATTCACCTGCTCACCTACTCACAACCCCAGAAGGCCATACTCTGAAGACAAGATGTATTCTGGAAAGCCTTATTTTCCTTTCTGATCAGTTTATTGCAGGGAAAAGTTTAATAGTAGTTAAGGTTTAGTATAGTCATGAAGATTTATCATTTAATTGATGAATATCTATTAATTGCCTACTTTCTCTGCATATTAGATTATTACAGTGACTTATTAGACTTCTGAGATAGGACAGAAAATGCTAAATTCTTGGGGATTGAGATAAAGATAAAGTAGACTTTTAGAAGTTCACTGTTCAGTGAGGATGTCAAATTGACAGTTAACACACACACAAAAAAATACAGATACATATAATACGTAAGACAGCATAGAAAAGAGGGCAATTAATCCTCCTGCCACTTGAAAGCTGTGTGCTCACATGTTGAGGAGGCATGCTTTATACAACACTAATCTCTGAAAGAACCGAAAGTTTACACAAGGAGAACTTTGTGACAGTTTTCATGAGACATTACCCATGCTGGAGTAGCTTTCAGTCATTTCCTTTGAGTCATTTCTGCTCCTGTAAGTAACGCCTCACCCCTAATTGTGTAAGTAGTACCAATAAGTAGCACTCATTAGTTCATCAAGCTGGGCTTTGGTGATATCCTTACTTTGGTCTGTCATTGGTTCCCTACTTTGGATGAGTAAATGTTTCCTCGTGTCTCCCAAGAATGGTGTCACATGATACCATTTCATTGTATTTTTCTTTTTAAACTTGGACTTCAGGATCAAAGGTTCCTAAGTAAGAGTGAATCCATACCTGGCACTATAAACATAAGCAAAAATCCGTGGCTAGGGAAGTCACAGGACCCAGGGCAAAATTTTTTGATATTGTTTTTTCTAAATGCCATGTTGTCAAACTGCCTTCTAAATAATTGTTTAGATTCACAGATCAGTCAATTTCTTTAAAAAGTGTGGCCACTAATAGGTTTCCTATGCTCCAATAGACAGCCCCACACCCACTAGCATATGAGCAACAGTAATTGGACTGTGTGGGTTAAAAATAAAAGTTACAAGAGGAGAACATGAAGTTAGGAGGAAGATACAGTGGTGGGTCCTGAGGGAATTCATGAGGAGGGAGTGGGAGGGTGGATCTGACCACGATCTATTACATACATGTTTGAAATTTTCAAAGGTAAATAAACACTTTTTAAAATTGCTATGTTTTTATTACTTGGACTTAAAATTTTTTAAACTCCAAGCAGCTTCAAAATGTTTTCTTAGCAGCTTTACAAGGCCATAATAGTTTCATCTTTATTGAGATACATATGCTTCATATATTATAAAATGTCCTGGTCTGTACTTCCAGACCCTTCTAATCCTCTACTTGCAATGGAGTAATTCCAATTTACAGGCTGGCCTTAAACGTCTGCAATCTTTCTGTTTTAGCTTCCTGAGTACTGCGACTATAAAATTCACTGCTTAGAGGAGTACAATTCAGTGGTTTTAATAAAAAGTCATATACTTCTATTAGTATCTAACCCAAATCAATTTCATTACTCAAGAGAAATCCTGGACCTCTTAGTACCTCAAAGTAGCCTAGCCTGTGGGAAATACTATTCTAGTATCTAGCTATATATATTTGCCTGTTCTGAACTTTTCATATAAGCCAGAATCATACTATATGTGGTCTTTTGTTTCTGGCTTCTTTCACTTAACAAAGTTTCAAGCTACATCTATGATATAGCATTTATCAATATTACATTCCTTTGTTTGGCTGAATAAGTTGCCATTGAGTGAATATACCATAAAGTATATTAAAGCATCCATTCATAACAGACATTTAAGACTACTTATTTCTATTTTGTATAAGGATGCATATTCACACATTTGCAAACAAGTTTTCAGTTAAGAATTTTGTTTTTACTACCACAGACTAGATTGCAATTAAAGAAAATAATCATAAATTATTCATTCTTTTCATGTGATGATTTTCATTCGACATAGCTATTTTTAATTTAATCTATGTTGGATATATCAATAATTCATTCCTTTATATTGTAATTGTATATTCCATCCCATGTATAGATCACAGAATTTAATATATTAATATATTTCTAATATTAACTCCCTATTACACTAAGACTACTTTCATTTTTTTTACTATCATACAATAGCTATGGACATTTATGTGTAAATATTTTTATAGATATGTATTATCATTCCCTTTGGGTAAATGCTTAGGAATAAACTTAACTTAAACAAGTAAACAAATTGTAGTCCAAGGTATCTTTTCACATTCTAGTTAACAAAGAACAATGTTCCAGTTCCTCTATTTCTCTTCAAATATGCAGGCAGGCAATCTTTTGAACAGCTATAACACCTGATGTGCCTTAAGTTATATATCTCATTGGAATCACACCAAGTAGTAAATGCCAAGTCTCTTATCTATCTCCTTTCTTTGCTATAAGCTGCCCCCAAATATCCAAACTATGCCAAAGGGGTGATACAAAAGTAAGTCCCCTGGGAAGCTTGCTCCATTCTTCTCTCCTCTTGACACAGTTAAGCTACAGTAGATAATACATAGTTTCTTTATATTTTCTTTGTCACATCAGGTGAAACTAAATAAAATCTTTTTTTCCATCCATAGGTATCTATAAGAACATTATCTTAAAATCCAGGATAAGACATACCTAATTGCTGAAATAAAAGAGCCACACTAGTGCCTGTGACAGGAAGACTGTCATGTAAAGGAGTCTGGATCAGCTGTCTGTCTCCTGCACCCAAGGAAAATAGCTTCTGCATAATGAGAGAAACATATATAAAGTCATAAGAGACAATAGGAAGCAGTAACATATAACCTAAAGCAAACAAGTTACACTGTGTACAACTACCCTGATGGCTCCTTGGCCTTGAGAGGGAGGGAGGGGAGGTATGGGTGGAGGGGAGGGGAGGGAAGGGGGAGAAGGAGGGGAGAGAAAGGGGAGAAGGAGGGGAGGGAGGGGGGAGGAGGAGGGAAGGAGATGGAAATTTTTAAATATAAAAAAAAATAAACCATGAAAAAAAAAAAAAAAAATTCAGTCCATGAAAGTTGAAAACTTAGTAGATGAGACACAAAAATCACAGACAATTTTAACTGACTAAAAATGGAGCTGCAGAGAAGCCATGGAGCTGCCAGAGGAGAAAGATGCAAGTTGCCAGCTGGAAACTTGCCGGTAGGCCACAAACCTTATGGCAAAATATAAAATAATAGAAATGGGTTAATTTAATATATAAGAGCTTGCTAGGAATATGCTAGAGTCACTGACCAAGCAGTACTTTAATTAATACAGTTTCTGAGTGTATTTTGGGTCTGAGCAGCCAGGAATAAATGAGCAGGCACCTACAACATAGGATCCTCTTTAAAACAAAAAGATTTAAAGACTTCTTTCTCTTTCTTCATGAATCAAGTCACCTGGAGGGAGCAAAAAAAAGTTTATCTCCCTTTCATTCTATTTACCTGAGATCCTCCAGCAGCTGGGACAAGGCAAGCACAAAGATTTGCAATGAGACTTTCCAAAGAGACACTCAGGCTGTCCACGTACACAGTATAGATCAAACCCAAGCAAGCCTGCAGAGAAAGGTGCATGCAGTCATTTCATCGCAGTGTCACTAAAAATAAAGTGACATCTCTTCTAGGAAATGTCTCTTTGAACCACGGAAATTATACTCTACATTGAACATGAAACAAATCTTAAGCAATAAATTAAGTTTATTAAATTTTTCTGTAGGAGCAGAACACCCACATGCACTTCCAAGATGAGTTTATAGAAAGCAGAAAGCCATAATTTGTAAAACAGGTATCTCTGTTAAGATAACCACTCCAGCTAATTTGCAAGGCTGAATTGTTGTTTTCTATACAGTTTGCATGGTGGTTTCTAACTTATTTTAAGAACTCCATATTTCAAGATAAAAATTCAGAGATACTGTCTTATGGTTCTTATAAATCCACAATATTTATAGAACCTTAAACTTCTAAGAATTATAACAATGAACAGCAAAGCGAGCAAGATAATAAGATTAACACTTTGAGCTCAGAAGACAGTAAATGGTGAAATAAGATAAAATGCAATCTTTATTTTCCTTGTGTTTGGGGTGTGTGTGCTCCTGTGTACACATGGAAGCTAGAGAAGGGTTCCAACAGTTTTCTTCAGGAGCTTCCTACCTTATATTTTGAAACAGGGTCTCAAACTGAATCTGGAACTCATGGCCTGTGAGCTTTGGCAATCCTCCTGTCTGCCTGAACTGTTTCCTCCAACCCAGCACTGAGGTCAGACATGTGGCCAGTCCTGTGCTTGGCTTTTGACAGGACTGCTGGGATCTAAATTCAAATCCTGTTGGCGCAGCAAGCTCTTTTCTGACTGGTTCCTTTTCTCGGTCCTAACATACACACTCAATTAAGCTGTTAGCTTACTGAAATTTGTGACTGAAAAATTAGTAATTGTCACTAATTTACAGTATGAAGTAATCATACACACACACAATAAATAGTATGTCACAAAACACACTAAAGGAGTCATAATTGTCATTGTACTAGTGAGGATGCTATTTATTCTAAAATGCATAATCTCACTTTCTAGTTTTTATACTTGAGTATTAGTACAGATATTTACACTTTCATACATCTTTGTATTTGAAAAGTCTGAGTATTAAAAAAGGGAAAAACCTATAAGGAACAAGTGGTGTCTCATTATGTAGGCCAGGCTTGCCTAGGACTTCAGATCTCTTGTCTCTGCCTTTAAATACTAGAATACTAACATGGGCCATCACGCCTGGCTTTAAACAATATTTTAAAAACATGATCAGAATTATCTGAAATATCACATTATCCTATTTACTGTAGCCTGGGTCCACAAACTTAATAAACATGTTCACAGTTGTTATGCTATGTGTACATTTTAAATTTCTTGAGAGTAATCAAATTATTTTTATGATTTATAATCTTTCTTTTACTTAACATGAGGTCTGTTTTAAAAGAAACCTATTCTTATTAGTGTGACTAGCTATGTTAACTGACTAAGGGTTGCTTTCATCCAATACAAATTTGTTTCTTCACCTCACACTGCTCTCATTTTATTGGTGAGTCACTAACACACTCTAACAGGATTTTTAATGCAAGAAATCTTGTTGCCTTAGTTTATTCAAAACGAATTTATACAATAATATAGATTAAAAATGACAAGTGAGTTCTTTACCCTAAAAATTTCTGGGTAGTCTAATCTGGATACTAAGACGAGGCTTTTGGGAGCGAATACTTCTGCAGGTTGAATTAAAGCAGACACTTCTTCACCTTCAATATCTTCCTTCTTTGTTCCCTAGAAAAAGAGAAATTACAATCAATGTACAAAGTTTCCTAGGTTCATAATTCACACAATATATTCAAAGAGCGCATCATACAGATAATTTATAAGAATCCAAATTAATTACAAATATTAGGCAAGAAATGACAAAGTAAGAAATATTTCTTTCATTGTTTTTCAAAGCTCCTTACGCTACAGATATGTATACCAAATTTGAGTGTTTCATTTCTGAGGAATCAATGTAAGACATGTATAAATTAATCTTAAGTAATGACCCAAACAATTAAAAATGTTACTTATGTAAGTGGAAAGTCAGTCTTTAAAAGAATGGAAGAAGTCTATTCTAAAGATAATGCATTGATTTTCACTTGTTTTCCTATTTGGCCCAATATTTTTCTCCTGTGGGGATTCTTAGGCCTGCAGAAAGCTCAATGCTCTTGAAGTAAAGCACACTGCATTGTCAAGTGCTTCTGTTCACATGCAACAATAACAGTTGCCTTAAAAAGAAAACACTTTGTACAGGAAATAATCAGTGTAATGAAAATGTAGGCTTATAAATGGTTAAAATTTAAAGTAGAGTTACAACAAAAAAACCAAAATTGGAAGAAAAAAACCAGCCTAAGTTTCAACAACTAACTACTAGTCAATAAGCCTACAAAAAATATTATTTGGAATGCTAAGGGTTAAGAACACTGGCTGGTCTTCCAGAGGACCCAGTTAGATTCTAGCCCCCACTTAGTGGCTCCTAACTGTCTATCAGGAGATTTGAAGCTCTCTTCTAGCCTCATGGCACTACATGCAGGTGGTACATAAACACAAGTAGTCAAAACAGCCATTCACATAAAACAAAAACAAATCTTTGGATGGGGTCATGAAGGCCTCAAACATGCTTTGTGAGCACAAGGGTGGGAGACAAAGCACAAGGTGGAGTAGTGTGATGCCTACTGCCCACCGCAAGAACCACACACTGCCATTAGCATGTGCATCTTCGCACTAAACCTCATGGTGGCCAAGTCCCACTTCTAGTATGTATCACAGTTAAAGAAGAGGTCCTAGGAGAGGTTGTGTATTTGGATAGTTGTTTGAGAAGTTAACAAGCAGGAAGAATTTCAACATCTGGCTACACTATGACTCTGGCAGTGGCACGCATAAATACTGCCAGTACCATGACCAGAGCACAGAGGGAAGCACCATGTATTCCATCTAACCACCATCAGTATGCAGTGGTATCACGACAGGTGCACTCATACATGATCCATTCAACCACCAACGGAGATGAGATGGCAACTGTCAGCAGCCTCAGTCAAGTCATCCAAGGCTTCAAGATGAAGTTCTTGTTGCTGCAGGTGATGCTAGCAGAAGCTGTGCTTTCACCACCAAGAGGCCCAACACCTTTTTCTAGATGGAGATAACCACCAAATAAAGTATACCAAATAGTTAAAAATAAAACTTAAAAAAATTTTGAATCCACAAATAATACCGGTGTACTTACTTTTGGAAAGACACTGTCACACTTAAAGTTTGAGTGGGGAACCCTGATGGCTCCTTGGCCTTGAGAGGGAGGGAGGGGAGGTATGGGTGGAGGGGAGGGGAGGGAAGGGGGAGAAGGAGGGGAGAGAAAGGGGAGAAGGAGGGGAGGGAGGGGGGAGGAGGAGGGAAGGAGATGGAAATTTTTAAATATAAAAAAAAAATAAACCATGAGAAAAAAAAAAAAAAGTTTTAAGATGAGAGTGGGGAGAGCAAGCTAATGAAGCACTAAGATTTGCTAGAGGATATTCTGAGATTCTAGGATATTTTCTCTAACTAAAGCCCCTTTTCTCTTCCTTTTCCAGTATCTATGGTACAGTTTAAACTCATTTCCTCCTGAAACTTTCCTTTCCTGACCTTTGCTCTCCAGCATTCCAGTATGGCTTACCAACACGTCAGAAGTGCTTATGCTTGCTAGTCAATATTTCCCCAAATGCCACAAAATGCCATTGTCTACTTGACATAATAAACATGGTCAAAAGATAATCTTTCTCCCTAAACTTCATTCTCCTTTAGTAAGTGGCCCATGTGTATTAATGGCAATCTCATTTTTTGTGTGACAAAACTCAAATTATGATTTTTTTCTCAATTACAGTTCATACCCAACTGTCAAAATAGACTGACCTCTCAAGTTTTCCTATTGATACTACCAAAAAGCAAACCGACACCCTCTTTGGATTATGACATCAGCCCGCTTTCATTCCCTTTATTCCTTTTAAGCCCTATTCCTCCTTGCTGCCCTTCAGACACCCTAGGTCTATCTACTGGGACCTGCCTATTGTTTCTTTGCCTGGAACGCTTTCCAAGTTAATGTCTGTCGTGTTCCTGTGTCTATGTCATGTTCTTCCTATTCTAACAGCCACGGCTGACCTCTCTACCTGAAACTGCATAGTCTAACATCCTTTGTCCTTTTTCTTTTCTTATTTTCCTTAAACACGTTCTTATCACTATCTAACACATCCACAATTTTTAATAATCTTAGCCTTTTCTTTCTTTCATTTTCTATTTTTTGGTCTGTTTCTCCCACAGAATTGAACACAGGTCAGGATTCTGTTTTGTTCAATGATGATTACTAAGCTCCTAAAACAAGGGCTGGAACATGAGGTTATTACCTGGTATTTGTTCACTGTATAAATGCAGGAATAAAAATTTCTTAGAATGGTTTTCTGGATATTTCACCAAGAGACATTTTCCCTTCTCACTAAGAGGCCAGGAACTATACTTTCACTTCCCTTTAGAGTCCACTTGGTTTCTAGTACAGTGCAATATGACCAAAAATTTGATGTTCAAGAAATGCACACATCTAAAGGGAACTATTTGTATAAAAAGGGTCCATATGCTCTTGAAAGATAAAGATCTTTATTTGTTGCAAGGAGAGGGCCCGCTTATACGTCCCAGACACCCAGCTAGCTTATGCCCGAAATAACCACACAGAAACTGTATTAATCAAAACACTGCTTGGCCATTAGCTCTAACTTCTTATTGGCTAACTCTTACATATTAGTTTAACCCATCTTCATTAATCTGTGTATTGCCACATGTCAGTGGCTTACCGGAGATTCTAACCGGCATCCATCTCCAGCAGAGGATCCATAGCTTCTCTGATATTGCCCTTCTTCCTGCCAGAATTCAGTTCTATCTTCTCCGCCTACCTAAGTTCCGCCCTATCAAGTAGGCCAAGGCAGTTTCTTTATTCATTAACCAATAAAAGCAACACACAAACAGAAGGAACTCCTACACCACTGATTTGATACAAAGAAAAATTAGATGAGTCTGGTTGTTTTTTGGAATCATTAAAAATAACAGAAAAGTGATGATTATTAATTTCTCAAAATTTCCAAACTTAATGAATCATGGCCTTTATGGATTACTAAAAAACTCAAAATGGCAAAATGATTGAAATTCATGGAACAGATAAACCTATCCACATTTTTATGAGATTGTGATAATTGCCCTGGAGTATCATTAAAAGACAATTCGAGTAAGCCACTTCAAATAAATGACCATGAGACTACTTTACCCAAAATACAAAACAGAATGTAGCCATTACTTAAAGATGCTTGTTAAATAACCACCAATTATAAACAAAAAAGGGGTCAATACAATGTAAATCAGTAATAAGGAAAAACCTCACATTTTACATTTCTACACTGATTTTTCTTACAGATACTGAGTTTTACTTTATAAATCCTGAAATGCTGTTATTCTTAAACCAGTCAGTAACTGTATTCTAAGAACCAGTGCCTTGAAGGTTGGGGATGAAGTTTATTAGTGAGCATGTGCTTAGCGTGCACAAGGACCTAAGCTCATCTTCCAAAACTAAGCATGTGTGTATGTGCATACATTCCTGTAGGCATTCCTCTCCCACCCCCCAAACACAATGCCCCAAGTTTAAAGGAACAATCTTAAGTCCATTTTGAAGAAAAAAGTATGTAGACAGTTGTTGAGTAAAATGAAGTATTTTTAAAGATAATATAATGTTTCAATATTTTTTGCTAGAAATAATTTATCAGGTCGTGGAAATAATGCTTCTTCTATTTTGAGGCTAAACTATCTTGTGTAATAATTACCAGGGTTTGCATGTTTTGTTTTGAGGCAGGGTTTCACTGTATTCCAGGATAGCTTGAAACTTATATGTAGCCTGAGATGGCCTGAGCTCATGGTAATCCTCCTGCCTCAGCTTCTTGAGTGCTGAGATTATGAGCATGAACAACCATGTCAAGCTTGGCTTGTATATTTAACAATGACAAAGTTTTACTAAAAAATAAGCAGGAAATTAAACATACTTGAGAGATTTTATGATGCTTTGAAATTTATTTGATATTGCCAAATACTGTTACATTATCTAGCTCAACATTATAAGCCATCTAACCTAGGGTTATTTTTTTATTTTCAGTATGCCCCACTAAAGCTGTAAATTTACCATAAATGCCACTTGCTGAATTATCTTGCATTGATTTGGAAGCCCACCTCATCTTTTTAGATTTTCTTTTATGTGCCTTAGTATTTTGTCTGTACGTTTGATCTTTTCAGCACATGCATGCCTGGTGACTAAGGAATGCAGAAGAAGGAGGGAATCAGAGCAACTGGGACAGGAACTACAGATGGTTGTGAGTTGCCATGTAAGTACTGGGAATTGAACCCTGGTCCTCTGGAAGAGAAGCCAGTTCTTTTTCCTATGGAACAATCTCTCCAGACCCACCTCATCTTTATCTATCTTGGAATCACTAGTCATACCTTATCTATTAGTAGGTATTTGTGTCTACTGATTATTACAATGAAGTGTGTGAGACTCTCCACCCCATATAGTCCTAATATGCTGGGACTCTCCATGCTTCCATATGGGCTAAATTAACACCTTTTTATATAATGTACTTCCAAAATGTTATTGCCCTTCAAACGCATCCCAAAATGCAACGCTAAAAGGTACTCTGGCCAATTTCATGTGATGACTCCATAGAGCTGAGAGTCTCTAGCATCAGGAAGATAATATTAGTGTTCATTTTGGACACTTCAAACATATTTTTGTCATACCATGATGTTTCATTTTCATATCAGAGTAAATGCAGAATTAGACGTCTCTCTATTATATTTTTACTAATACCACAATATACTACAAATCTTCCCACATTTCTTTAAACATTTAGTTTTTGATTCTGTTTTGTTTTGGTTTTGGTTTTTTGAAACAGCTTCTCTGTATAGCCCTGGTTGTCCTGAAACTCACTCTATAGACCAGGTTGGCCTTGAACTCACAGAGATCTGCCTGCCTCTGCTCCCTGAGTGCTGGGATTAAAGGTGTGTGTCATCATCACCCAGCTAGAAGTAGTTTTTTTTCCTTGCACATTATTTTTACCCTTCTATAAAAAATTGAATGCTTGGTTGATCACCTTCCTGGACCTGGGGGGAGTTGGGAGGACCTTGGACTTAACATAGAGTAGGGAACCCTGATGGCACCTTGGCCTGGAGAGGGAGGGAGTGGGGGTATAGGTGGAGGGAAGGGGAGGGAAGGGGGAGGAGGAGGGGAGGAGATGGAAATTTTTAATAAAAAAAAATAAACCATGGAAAGAAAAAAAATTGAATGCTTGCTGGGCGGATGTGACACACACCTTTAATCCCAGCACTCAGGAAGCAGAGGCAGGCGGATCTCTGTGAGTTTGAGGCCAGCCTGGTCTACAGAGTGAGTTCCAGGACAGCTGGAAGCATGTCTCAAACAAAACAAAACAAATTAAGTTCTACATTTCCATTTCGAAATACACTTTCTTACCATGTGCCATTACACTGAGTTTCCTTAGTCAAACAAGGACTTTAAACATTCCAGAATTAGAAAAAGGAGTCTAAATAGTCACAAAAATTCTTTAAACTATAAAATCCCCCTGAAAAGATTCCTCACTTTCTGCCAAATGACTGTTTAAGCACAATGGAATGTTCACACGATAAAACCTGGTCCATCCTGGCTATGTCCATCCTGGAAATGACCAGATTAACAAGCGCACACTTCCTCTGGAAAAGGCAATACACTGCAGCCTTGTCTGTGTAATAATAGCACAGCTCCTGACTCTACAGTACTAGCAAGGCAGGAAATTGAACTGTAGAGCGACTTACTAACCAGAAAGCTGTTGCTGCTGTAAATCATGGTCTTGTCAAAACCAAAACCAAAAAAACCTCTTACAGGTCGTTACTTTCTAGTGCTCCCTACACGCTGCCAGAGGTTACTTAGCTAAAGGGCCTTTTAACCAAAGAATTTTAGAAACAATTAAGTAAAGTTAAAAAGAGTATTTTTACAGCATGACTTCTGGCTCTGATATGTAATTTCAAGCAGGAGGCATATCATACAGCACTTCTTGATTTTAGGTCCCTTTCTCCCCCACCCCAAACCTAATATCTTATTGGAACACACATCTAGAAAAGACTGTCATTAAGACACACTCACAGGCAAAATGTGTGAAACATCTATGTATATGCCCCATGTCTTTAGAAGAGTAGGTGGGAATAATACTGATTGTTCATAAATAGGCTAATCTTGTTAACATCTGTTCAATTAATTCTCCTGTTTCACAAATGTAAGACTTTCACAGATAGGGTACCGGACAACAGGGTACTGCACAGCTATTCTCACACCTACAATCCTTCTATTCTTTTTTTTTTCTTTTTCTCTTTTTTTTTTGGAGGGGTTTTTGATTTTCAAGACAGGGTTTCTATGTAGCTTTTGGTGTCTGTCCTGGAACTCACTCTGTACACCAGGCTGGCCTTGGGACTCACAGAGATCCACCTGCCTCTGCCTGCCAAGTGCACGGATTAAAGGCGTGCACCACCACGGCCTGGCTACAGTCCTTCTATTCTCAATGTCCTCTAGCTTGTGGCTCTCAAAACTTTAGTGTGCATCAAAAGCACACCTATGAACTTGTGCAAATAAAGATTCCTAGATGCCACCAATAGCATTTCTCATTTAGTGAGTGTGAAGTAGGGTCTGAAAATTTATATTTCTAACATGTTTCCTGATTACACAGGGACTACATTTTCTCAATCACTGTTCCTATAAACTATATCATTAATATAAAACAAAATTGCTATAATAAAACAATCAGATCAGCCAACATAGTTCTTATATGACAATGCCATTCTATGCTTTATAAACATGCATTAGCACTTTAAATAGCATGTCAAAAACTCATTAACATAATAAAAGATTATCAAATGTTATTTCCCATTTAAAATAGAACAAAATTCCTTGGAGAAATGACATTCTACTTCAGGGTCAAGAAATGTACAAAATAATTAATAATGTTAATCTTATTGTATCAAAAAGTAAAGACTCTGTGAAAGATTAATAGTATCAAAATGAATTAAAAGTACAGATTATTAAGACCCATCAAATATATAAAAAGTCATGCGTTCATAATTATAATTTAAGTGGTCACTACTGAAGGTTCTTAGGACACTAATCTACTGCTCCGTCTATAACTGATGGAACACAACTGTCTCAGATGATCTTCTAGTCAATGCAGAGGAAAGACAGATTCAGAAACTTGTTGGTGATTCCTAGCAAGAAAAGGGGCAGTAATGACCATCAACAGTACAAGACCGGCACTACTTCAACCAAATGTTCCGTGGTACCATCACTCAAACAACAAAGGTACAACACGCAATCTTAGAGGTATTCTAGCTTTAAAATTGAATTTAATCATCAGATGTGGTAGGACATGCCTTTAATCCCAGCATATGGAGACAGAGGCAGGCAGATTTCTTTCCACTCTCCCCCATGTAGCCCTAGCTATCCTTAAACTTGCTTTGTGTTTTGAGGACCAGACTTGACTCTAACTCAGAGATCCACCTGCCTTTGCCTCCAGAGAGATAGGATTAAAGGCATGCGCTACTAAGCTCAGTTCCAAGACAGATTCCTTTGAGTCTGAGGCCAACATGGTCTACATAATGAGTTCCAGAACAGGCAGGGCTAGGTAGATAACATGTCTCACAAAACCAACCAAATCAATCAATCCATCCATCAATCAAATGGAGATACATACAAAATGTTTATAAGTGAAATGATGTAATAAATATGGTTTACTTTAAAATATCTTCCTTCCCAAACAGATGTTTAGATTTGAAAAGATAGGCAATCCCAACAATTTTAAAATATGGGAAATGTGTGAAGTTCATTATAAAAGTTAAAGCAAATAACACCCTATGGAACATATACTATGTGTCACATATTGTTCTAGTTAATAGACTTAATAGTGAACTAGATTCCAAATCTCTGTCTCTAGAGACCTGCATTCTATCTCATTTTTAAACTTTATTAATTTTACATGAATACGTATTCTGCCTGCATGTATGTCTGTATTCCATGAGCATGCAAATGCCCATGGGGGCCAGAAGAGGTCTTTGAATCCAATAGGATAGTTGTGAGCTGTTATGTGGGTACTGCAAATCAAACCCAGGTCCTCTGGAAGAGCCAGTGCTTGTAGCCGCCAAGCTATCTCTCTAGCTCCAAGACCTTTGTTTCTAACTACATCATCTCATTACACCCTTTCAACAACCCTCAAAGGTAGGTACTATTATTAGTATGTTCTGTATATAGAGGAACAAATCTTAAGTATGAAAAGGTTAAGAATTTGTTCAAAGTTAATATTTTTTTTTTGGTTTTTCAAGACAGGGTTTCTCTGTAGCTTTGGAGCCTGTCCTGAACTAGCTCTTGTAGACCAGGCTGGCCTCGAACTCACAGAGATCCACCTGCCTCTGTCTCCTGAGTGCTGGGACTAAAGGTGTGTGTCACCACCACGTGGCCAAAGTTAATAAATCTTAAAACTAAAGTCTGACTCCAGAGTTTATATTGCACTATAAAGGACCTTAGAGAAACATCTAGTTTAACTTATTAACAAGCAGACAGTGATTTAGAGAGGTTGTAAAGATGGTGTACAACTAGCAAAGATGACGGAAGGCATATATATCCATTTATTCATTTAGCATTATTTTACTGGGTATTTATCATGCTCTAGGCACTAATGTGATGAGAGTAACTGGGGAAAGAAAATAATATCTGAAGGTGGGAAAAGTAGCTGGTCAGATTATTTAAGCAGACATTTAGACACACAAGCAAATGGAAATGATGCAGGGCAGTCTCAGCAGCAGGACTGGCAGTAGGATCCAGGGGCTGATTGTTCAGAGCTCACAGATGACATCTGAGTTTTTATTCTGAATGCCATGGACTAAAAGAAGAGTGATCCCAACTTTGTTTTTAAATGATTAATCTGATGGGAAGCGTCAAGCAGCTTGCAAGGAGGCAGAAGTAGACCTCGGAAGGCTGTGGGCAAGTCTCGGTGTGGACTCTAGAGAGGAGACCACCCAGAAGTGGAGTGAGCAGACAGGATTTGTGGATGGCTGGAACGTGGATAATGAAACAAGAAAAAGGGTAACTAAGCTTTGTGTTTAAACATATACTGAGTAAAGCCAATAACTGCATCAAAGAAAACAAGCAAACTAGTAGGGAGAAAATAAAGAATGAGCAATATTAAAAATGCAATGAATTTTTGCATATGCCAAAGACAATATATATGTGTTTACTCCTTTTCAATCTGTTCTTGTCCTCCTCTTATATAAAAGGATAGCAAAAAGTCACTAGAAATAGTGACTATAAAACAATTTAAAGGTAACTATAAGTACACTGACATCAGAATATATCATATATAAACACAAGCTTTTAAAGGGCTATCTATATGGAAAATATGGTTATCTATATTTTGTTTGTTCGCACACTGAATAAGAAAGGTATCTAGAAGACTGTATTTAAAGGCCTGTAGGCCATTGGATTACATTTGATATGGATCACATAAAAATATGTGAACACCCAGAGCAAAACAATTTTCTAAAATATTTACATATGTATTATTTTTAAAACAAAGGGCTAAGGGTCTTTAAGTAAATAGCAATGTATTAGTGTCTGTTTATTTATTAAACATTTATAGCTCATTAGCCACACAGCACCTGTCACAAAAGGATAGGGTACAGCCTCTATTGCCAGGAAATTCAGTGTCACGTAGATGCTAAGAGCAACACAGGTGAAAAAACAGCACCAGTCAAAACAATTTTATAACTAAAGTTCAGAGTCACATGTCTGAGAAGGGACTCTGTGAAGCCCACAGCAGTAAAATGGAATTTAAAAGGACAAACTGATCATCGGGACATAAAAAGATAATCAGAATAGTGACAGGCAAATTGAAAAAGGAAATCCAACAATAAGGGAAGCCAAACAGGTTGAGCTTTAATGCAACACATTTTGTACTTGACTGGCTTTAATTTAATGCATTCTTAAATAACTACCATTTAGAATTACAAATTTTAATCTATATATACTTTTAAAAAGCAACCTAAACTAAATGTTTACATTACATACACTGAACTAAAATTTGTTGCCTATTTATTGTTATAGTTTAGAAAAATAAATCTGAAAGTTAATTTTAATATCAAAGAGTATGATGATAATATAGTTTTAATTTTTGGCACCTTTTATTTATATGTTTTACTAAATATACTATTGAAAACAACTTTTGCTCATCAACTAATAGCTAGTAAGTCAGAATTAATACTGATTAATAAATGCTGATTAATTAAATGAGTTAATCAGCATAGTATATGTTTTAGTATCTCACTCTAAGACAGAGTCAAGTCCTTTTACTGTCCTGGGTTAAGGTTTTAGTATCATGTGTAAAATGGAATATAACAGAGACAAAAATGAGATTACCTGATGTGCTACACACAGTGGAATGACATAAAGCACTACTAAACTTTTGGCACAGTATCTAGAATATGTCAAGCCTTAATTGGTCATAAAACCTCATATATTTGTTTCTTGTCTCTAAATTTTTGCCCAGTTTGCTCTGCTTCTTAGCACCTGATTTTTAAGTATCTACTTAGATTTCTATAAACTCGGTAGTACTCCTGTTGTACTTTGAGATACTTTTGCATATAAATGTTTTGTTTGCTTCCAGAGCCCAATTTTATGCCCACTGAGATAAAAACACAAAAGAATATGTCATGGCTTCTGTGTCTTTTTCTTTTCATTCTTCATCTTATGTCCTCAAAATATCCTCATTAACCCCCACTCTATTGCTTTAATGGCAATTAATTTGCTGATACACCAAATGTCTTTACTGAGAATTTCATAATTATTATTGATTCAGAAATCAAAACACATAAAAAGCTTAGATACAAACCTAAAGAAAAGAACATATATATTCATATATATATATTTCATCTAAGCAATAAATATCAGATGTTATATTTTACTCATTACTTTAAAAAAAGTCAAGTTCATATTATCTAGTTGGATAATTTTGGAAACACATTATCTAAAGTTTAATGCCAAAGTTTTGCTTATGATTACTGAGCATGTTACTGTATTTTGGAAAAGATAAAAGAGCCAGTATTTTTTAAATTGCACAATTTTACTTTGGATGGTGTAAGTCCTGAAGTTCCTTCTCTTTAGTATTCCAAGTAATGTGTCATAGTACATTTCATATTAAGTAATGCATGCCAGATGAGTTAATATCTATTTTGAATTGTTAATATGATCCAAAAATAAAAGAAAAACACATTCGCTAAAAACAGTGCCCAAAGTGAAAAAGATGTTACTAATGACCTAGAAATGAACATCTTTTAGTTTACTGCCCCACCCCGAATTCTACCTCATGGTTTATACTCTCACTAGAACAAACTCAAATGACAATAATTAGTTTCCAACACAGAAATGGAGGCTTACAACTTCAGGTGGCACCTAGCACATCACACCAAGGCAGAATCCTGATAACATGTTTTTATTTTCAGTATTGAAAAAATTCAAAAGGAAACAGGCTTTAAATTTTTTAAGTCAGCTGTAAAAAATAAATTGTAATGTTTTTGGTTCTTTTAAAATGGCAGGTGTACAAACACCTGAGCTAAATGAAAGGGAAGCTAATAAGACACCGGTTCAAAGCACACAAGAAGCCAGATCACGGCGTCCAGTGTTAACTCATCACAGAGAAGACAAGGCTCCCTAACAAAAAGTCTCATTTCAGGCTGATGCTAGAGAAGGCTAAGAGTTGGATTAGAGCTTGTTACAACAAAGTTTTAAAGTGTTTACATAAAAAGCAAACCACAAATCCAATGAGACCTAACTTAGAAAGTGGCCACTGGCCAGACATGGGAGAACATGAGCATGGAAATCACGAAAGCTATTAATAAATGATATGCTTCTGAGCAGAGTGAGGAAGCCTGAACCCACAAGCCCATGACTTACCCAAGGGAGAAGGGAGCTTTACTTATAAGAAAATGTCAGCTACTGGCTGGACACAGTGGCACACACCTTTAATACCAGACTTGGAGAACCAAAGCAGGTATTCTCTGGGAATGTTATGCCAGTCTGATCTACAACAGTAAATTCCAGGCCAGCCAGGGCAACACAGAGGGAGTCTTTCTTACAAAGAAAGGGGGAAAACAGTCAATGAGTCCGAGTATCTCACTCAGAATGGCTGTCTCTAATTCAATCCACTTACCTGCATATTTAATTCTCTGTAACAGCTGACTGGTATTCTACTATGTAAATTTATCACATTTCCATTATCCTTTCATCAGTTGGTGTATACCTAGCCTGTTTCTAATTTCTGTCTATTATGAATAGAGCAGCAATGAACATCAATGAGCAAGTAAGATGTAGAGGTTATATGCCCACAGGTAGCATAGCTGGATATTATAGTAGTTAAATTTTCAACTTTTTGTGGAATTTCCACCTTGATTTTGATAGTAGTTATAATACTTGGCACTCCCACCAGCAATGAATAAGTGTTCCCTTTTCCATGTACTCACCAGCATGTGCTGCTACTTGTTTTGTTATTTTGAGCATTCTGATTAGGGTAAAATGAAATCTCAAGGTAGCTTTAATTTGTATTTTCCTAATGGCTAAGTATGTTAACCATCCTTAACATTCCTTTAAGAGATTCTCAGTCATTTCTGTTTCAGTTTGTAAGAACTGTCTGTTTAGTTTTATACCCCCATTTTCTAATTGGGTTATTTATTTTCTTAATGGTTAGTTTTTGTTTTTTAAAACTTCTTTATTCTAGACACCAATCCTCTATCAGATCTATAATTGGTAAAGATTTTTTTTCTTATTCTGTAGGCTGTCGATTTGCTTGAATGATGGTATCTTTTGCTGTATAGAAACTTTAGCTTTAAGAGGTCCCATTTATAAGTAGTTGTTGATGTTGGTGTCTGTGATAATGGTGTTTTGTTCAAAAATTCCTTTCCTGTGCCCGTGTGTTGGAGCAGGTCACTTGTTCTTCCCAGCCTCCTGGCTAGCTTAGACCCAAAATAATCACACAGAAACTGTATTCATTAAATCACTGCTTGGCACATTAGCTCTAGCTTCTTATTGGCTAACTCTTACATATTAGTTCAACCCATTTCTATTAATCTGTGTATTGCCACAAGGCTGTGGCTTACCAGGTAAAATTTCCAGCATCTGCCTCTGGTGACTCCATGGCTTCTCTCTGACTCCCACTCTTCTTTCTCTCAATATTCAGTCCAGTTTTCCCCACCTACCTAAGTTCTGCCCTATCAACTGGCCAAGGCAGTTTCTTTAGTCATTAACCAATAAGAGCAACACAGAGACAGAAGGACCTCCCACACCAACAGTGAATTCAAGGCTATCCCATACATACTCTTCTCTCAGATTCAGTGTATTTGACCTTATGTTGGGGGTACTTGGTCCATTTGTAGCTGAGTTTTGTGCAGAGTAAAAGGCACGAATGTATTTTGTTTCTTCTACATGCAGTCTTCCAGCATGAGCAGAACATTTGTTGAAGATGCAAAATTTTTTCCAGTGTACATTTTTGGCTTCTTTGTTAAAAAGAACAAGTATCTGCAAGTGTGTTGATTTGTGTCTGGTTCTTCAATTGGATTCCATTGTTCAACATGTCTGAGTTTTTTTTATTGTTTTTATTGAGCTATACATTTTTCTCTTCTCCTCTCCCTTCTTCCCTCTCCCCTTCTACCCTCTCCTGTGCCCCCCCCCACCATGCTCCTCATTTACTCAGGAAATCTTGTCTTTTTCTCCTTCCTATGAAGATCCATGTATGTCTCTCTTGGGTCCTCTTAGTTGCCTAGGTTGTCTGGGGTTGTAGACTGTAGATTTTTTTCTCTGCTTTTTGTTTAGAAGCCACTTATAAGTAAGTGCATATTCTATTTGTCTTTCTGGGTGTGGGTTACCTCATTCAATATCGTTTTTTCTAGATTCATCCATTTGCATGTTAATTTCAAGATGTCTTTTTTTTATCACTGTGTAGTACTCCATTGTGTAAATGTACCACATTATCTTTATCCATTCTTCACATGAGGGGCATTTATGTTGTTTCCAGGTTCTGGCTATTACAAGTAATGCTGCTATGAACATAGTTGAGCACATGTCCTTGTGATATGATTGAGCATCCTTTGAGTATATACACAACAGCAGTATGGCTGGAACTTGAGGTTCAACATGCCAGTTTTTATGCCAACATCAAGTTGTTTTTGTTAATATGGCTCTGTGTGATGGTCAGTAGATTTTTTAATATTCAGGCTCATTTTTGATATCTTGTGGGTTTTTTTTTGTTTTGTATTTCCACACAGAGTTGATGATTGATTTTTCAATTTTTGTAAAGAATTGTGTTGGAATTTTGAGGGGTATTGCATTGAATCTATAGATTGTTTTGGTAGGTTAGCCGTTTTCACAATTTTAATCCTACTGATATAGGAACATGGGAGATCTTTCCATCTTAAAGGTAACTAGTAAGAAACCAGGAAGAGGGGATTATGCAAAGAAGGAGAGTGGAGTGTTATAAAGAGATAACAGAAAATGTGCATAGAAAGACTAAATGGGAAGGAGGGTTGGAATGACAGGGTTCAGGAAAGAATACGGGGAAAGACAACAAACATTTAAAGGCCTATTAAAAGCCATATGGAAACACACCACTGTAGAAACTTCCTAAAATATAACATATATGAAAGGAATTTTAATGGACTCAACATATAATGGAGGGAACAATGTTCCAACTAGACATCTTAAGCTACCAAATAAAATCTCCAGTGCTAGGAATGGATTGCTGAGTCATTGGCCAAAGAGGTCCTATAGACCCCCTACAAACAACACAAGCTACTTCCAAGACTACTGGTCGCTCTTTATGACACAATTTTATGTCATTGTACATAGTGAAATCAAGCTGGTGCCAAACTAGAAGCTTCAGCCTACTGCCTGGAGTTTCTGTTGTTGGAAGGTACTTTGCAATGCTACGAGAAGAGGAAAATAATCACCAATATCTCCAGCTACAAACTCTGTGATAGACAACAGTGACCTGCCTGCAAGATATAATGGTGTAACAGTGGCACAAATTTTATGGGAGCAACAATTTTTTTTTAAAAAAAATTGAATTAGGGGTCACCCTGTGAGACAAACCCCATACCTGACACTGCTAAAGTGTCCAAGAATCTGAGACTAGTTAAGTCATAGGCTCTAGGGGAAAAGCTACTTACATTATTCTACTAAAAAGAGCATAGCAATAAAATGATACCTAGTGGTATACTGCTATTCCCACAGAACATCATTTAACTCTCTTCAGAGAAGTTTCTTCTTGGAGTCAGTGATATTAAGTAGAGACCCAAAACTGGACAATGTACAGAACCAAGAGACTTTGAAACACTAAATGTTCCAAATGGAACATTTGTCTTTATCAACCCCTTCATCTCAAAAATTGGTAATCTATATGGAAGAGGCAGCAGAAAGATTATAAGAGCCACAGATGGTGTTAATCCCAGCACTAGGGAGGCAAAGGCAGGTACATCTCTGTGAGTTCGAGACCAGCCTGGTCTACAAAGATAGTTCCAGGACAGGATCCAAAGCTACAGTGAAATCTTGTCTTGAAATAAACCAACCCCCCTCCCCCAAAAAAGGAAGGAAGCAAGCAAGCAAACAAACATAGATGGTGGATGACTCCAAGGAAGCAGTGTCTTTCAGATACAACAGGGCTGATACACATACATATGAATTTGCAGACTGTGACAACATGCACAAACCTGCACAAATTCAAACCAGACAAAATCTGAGCACTGAGAAGGAGAAAGCACACACAAAATCCTACCTCTAATCAAGAAGGTGTTTGCAATTAATACCTATTAAAAAAGGGAAAATCAGTTTTTCCAATGGAATGTCACTAGGTGTATCAACCACACGCCAGGGCAGGCCCAATGCCTAGAAATAGATGGCAAACATAAAAGGGACCCTTATTTATTCATTTACTTGCTTGCTTGTCTGTCTGTCTGTCTGTTTATTTATTTATTTGTTAGTTCCTTGAGACAGGGTTTCTCTGTGTAACTGCTGGGGTTGTCATAGAACTCGCTTTGTAGACCAGGCTAGCCTTAAACTCACAGAGATCCACCTGTCTCTGCCTACCGAGAGCTGGGATTAAAAATGTGTGCCACCACTGCCTGGGTTTTTGTGTGAGAGTTTTAAAAGTATTTTTTTTGTCTTATTGGGTTTTTTGTTTTGTTTTGATTTGATTTTCATTTTGGTGAGTTGGTTATTTGGTGGGTGGGGGAGAAAAAGAAAGATCATGAAGTTAGGTAGTTAAGGAGAATCTGAGAGGAGTTGAAGAATAGAAAAGAAAATGACCAAAATATTCTATATGAAAAAAATAATTAACTTTAAAAGGCAACAACTAGTTGGGTATGGTGACATACACCTTTAATCCCAGCACTTGGGTGACCACGGCAAGTGGATCTCTGTGAGTTCAAGTCCAATCTGGTCTACATGGTGAGTTCTGAGATAGCCAATGTTACACAGTAAAACCCTGTCTCAAACAAACAAACAGAAAACAAAAACGTCAACTACTGACTAATAAGACAAGAGTATGGAACAGGTAGATAATCATGCTGCAAGCATCATAAGCAGAATCAGTCAGTCAAGAATCAATAGTAAATACTAAATCAGGACAAGCATGAGTGACAAGCAGCAGGACACATATGTAGACTTAAAATACCTTCCTATGGAATATTCATTAGCTGCAACTGAAAAAATACCCTGCAACTACATATTGCAAAAATGTAACAATCTAACAAATGAACACAAGCAGTAATGGACAAATAGATTCCTATGCATCTAAATGTGTAGCCTTGGACACCACTAGAAGGAACATACTTAGGAAGTATTCCTTTTCTTCTTTTTTCTTTGACTTTGGCTAATTGGTCTTCCTTCTTTCCTTCCTCTTCTTCCTTCTTTTTATTTTTAAAATAATCTCACTATGTAGCTCAGGGTATCTCCAAATTCTCAATTCTTCTGCTTCGGATTTCCTAACACTGGGATTATAGGCAAATACCCTCGAATGTAGTTTTACTTAAGTATTACAGCATTCTGTTGATGTACAATCTGAACTTAATGAGATATACCAGGAAACATAAAATAAGAAACATTCTATTAAAATGGATATGGAAAGATTATTATTTAAAAACTTCTACATTATTAGACAGTGACTGAGCAAACATTCAAGATGAAGAGGGAAAAGAGAAATAAAACTTAAACACAATATATGTAGTTATGTGCTGGACCTGCCCTGGAAGAAAACAGTGGAATGGGTAGTGAAGAACATTATTACAGTAATTAAAGTGATGTCCAATTGAAGGTGGGGAAGGAGAATCACTTCAGCCAAGTGGTTCAGGTCCAGCCTAGGGTACCAAAGAAATCACAGGAAAGGTATATAAATATAGAATTTTCTCTCAAATGATTTGGGATGAAGAGGAGGAAATGAATCTCTCTCTCTCTCTCTCTCTCTCTCTCTCTCTCTTTCTCTCCCTCTGTCTCTCTTCCTCTCTCTCTCTCTCTCTCTCTCTCTCTCTGTGTGTGTGTGTGTGTGTGTGTGTGAGAGAGAGAGAGAGAGAGAGAGAGAGAGATTGTACAAAAAGGAGGAAGGAAAAAACAGGAAGAAAGAAGAGAGATGAAGAGAAAGGGAAAATATATCAGATAATATACCGATGAGAGAAATTTATCTATTTAACACTAAATAAATATGGGCAAAGGACATCTGAATGTTTATGAGTAATGTCAGCAATTTCTCTTTAAGAAACAATGTACAACAAAAAATGAGACATATGTGTCCAAGAATTTCTAGACATATTTCTAAAATATCTCCAATGATGTCTTAATATACTACCTTTCATTCAGCATATTTGAGGGCTGAATGCATGTGAAAAAGAAGGAAGGGACAAGCCAAATTATCATTTAGTTTCCATTAGACAACTCAAGGGATTCATTAAGAATATGGACATAGTGGTCTGTAGAGATGGCTCAATGGTTAAGAGCACTGGCTGTTCTTCCAGAGAACCCAGGTTCAATTCTCAGCACTCACATGGAAGCTCATAACTGTTGATAATTCCAGTTCCAGGGGATCTGACAAATTTACACCAATGCACATAAAGTAGTTTTTTTTTAAAAAAAAGTCAATGAAGGCACTTTTAAACATTTTTAAATGGACATAAAGAATACTGCATCCTCCGAATTAGTTTAAGATCTAAACACCATCATTAAAATGAAAGGCGAACTAAGAAAATAGTGTGGAACATGAATTACAGAGCAGTCTGACAGGTTTTTGACTGAAATGATCAAAACAAGAATTTGATCAGTCTTTTACATGCAATTTCCATCACTATAAAGATACTTTCTAGGATAAGAGGAACTACAGACACAGACTTAAAAGTTATGCCATCTCATCAGCAAGGTAACTTCCGAATTTAAACAGAAGTGATATTCTGACAGTCATTAGATATTTCAAAGCAAATATTTCTTAGTTTGATCCCACTAACTAAAGCCTTGAAATGTCAATATGGCTTCCCATAAAGACATGACAAAGAAAAATATGCTGAAATGCAGATAACTTATATTTGTGTGGGAATGCAGACAATAAGTATTTTGTTCTACAGGAACTTTTGACTCTCCACTATAAACGAATAATAATGTAAGTTTGCTTCATGATAGGTAACTTGTCTTCTTTGTATTGAAAATCCACATATTGTACCCAGAAAATTTAGATTTTTAAGAAATATATTATGACTGTGAATACTGATTTGTGAGGCCATTTCCAAAAGCATCTTTTCCTCTCACTGGTGATACTTTTCTACATAAAGCAAAAAGTATAGTAACTAACATAAATTGGCTCAGCAACAAAAACCAAGCTCTGTGAAGTTTCTGTATTATCAAATAAGAACCAAAATAAACCAGCAAATTACTACCAGCACAGCACCAAGGAAACCCCTACATTCCTATGACTCCCTTTACAGGACTGGGTTTTATAAGACTCTATCTTCTACCAATTCAAAGAAACCCATTTGAACACCAAAGTAGAAGTTACTGGTATGTGTCAGGAAGCACTAAGGGGATGGAACTTTCTATGGCAACTAGGGTGGAGGTTATACAGACTGATATCTAGCCCCCACCCTCAAATGCCAGTGTTTTTTTTTTCTTTTCTTTTATTTATTTATTTTTACTATTAAAAATTTCCACCTTCTCCCCACCTCCCATTTCCCTCCCCCTCTTTTAACTACCCCTCCCTTCCCTTTCCAGTCCAAGGAGCAGTCAGGGTTCCCTGCCCTGCGGGAAGTCCAAGGTCTAACCCACTCCATCTAGGTCCAGGAAGGCGTGCATCTAAAAAGACTAAAATGCCAGTGGTTTTTAAAACAAGGCAGAAATGTCACTTCGATAGCTCACACTCAGAATATGACCCCTGTTCATACCTCATAAAGTTCCATAAATTGCCTAACACTTTGTCATATATATTTCTGCTTAAATTAGAGAAATTAGTGTAGTTTCCTAAAACTAGGAACTTAATCACTACTCTTATAGAGGAGGGACTGTAAATGTTTCCAGAGCTTGCATGTGGATTTCAGAGAGTAATAACAATGATGTGAAACACTGTGATAACAACCATGTGTCCTGTGAAAGATCCCCTGACGACAGACATGCAGGAGAACAATAACACTTTACCACCAAAGAAACCAATTCATAGACACAATAATTCAAATACGATCACTATTTTAGTGAGGACAGTTAACCTACCAACTTCTATTTTATTGTTCCTTCTCCAACATTAAACATACACCATCCTCAAGCTTTTTAGAGAGCACAAAATTTTCAATTTTAACAAAAACAAATATGTAACTTCAAAGATTCTGCAATTCCAACTGTCCTTATCCTTGGATAGGGTAGTTCCTTTACCTGGAGATTGATCTCTGCCTCATAGAAGGTTAGGCATGAGCAGTAATGTCGATCTGAGTCGATATCCGTTAGGACCACCACAAAGAATGTTGGCTGTTTCCGCTCTCTGGACAGATGCCATCCACCAGGCTGACAAAACTTAAAAAAAAAAGAGGGGATGATATTTTAAAATAAAAACAAAAATCACATTTTTAATATATAAAAATATTAAACATAACATTGTCATTAAAGCTATATAATTGAGGGGCTATGGAAATGGTTCACAGGGTAAACAGTGCTTGTTTCATATACATGAGGACCAGAGCTTGAGCCCTAGTTCTCATATAAAAAAGCTAAGGGTGATCATGTGCCTGACATCTCAACATTAGAAAGGGGGCAGGAGGAGGATCCTAGGAGTTCCCTGATCAACTAGACTAACCAACTGGTGTGCTCCTGATTCAGTGAGAGACTGTGATTTAAAAAAATAAGCTAGAAATCAATAAAGGTACATGCTGTTGACCTCTGGCTTTCATAATGCAGGTATGCATGTGCATATGTACACATGTATCACACATACAAATTTCTCTATTTGATATGGTATGCTACACCAGCTAATATAAACGAAATTCATGTACAGCTTCATAGCTTTGAAAACATTCATCAAATTTTCCCATAGAAACCACTCTGAGATGCCAATCTACTTTTGGCATATGTAGTAACATAGCACCAAAATAAGAAACTCTTCCTCCAAATATTAGAATAAATCACGGTACAAGGTGGAGAGGAAGTGCGACAAGGGAGATTGTTTGCGAGGAGGAAGGCAACCACCAAGAGGAGTGCAAAGGAAAGAGAAAGGGATGAATAAAGATAAACTGAAACGATGGATGTGTGTGAACCACCACTTTCTTGTATGCTAACCAATAATTTTTAATGTCAATGAGGGATTGCAGAAATGGTTCCGTGACTGAGTGCTTGCTGTTTAACCAGACCACCAAAATTCAGACCCCAGCACCCTTGTAACAAGTCAAGTATGGCTTCCATGTTCCTGTGACCCCAGCACTGCTAAAAGGAAAGGTAAGAGGAATTACTGAGCCTTGCTAGCAAAAAACACAGGTTCCAGATTCAGGGAAAGACCTTGCCTCAAAGGAATATTACAAAGAATGATAAAGGGGTATATTCCACACCCTCCTCTAGTCTCTGCATCAACCACGACTTACATGTTCACGCGTACAAGTGCACAATACACCTTAATGCATATATCACACACACATTAAAAACAATAAAATGGATTCATTAAAAAAATCATTGTAAATTCTAATATGTGAGTAAATTGTATGAATAATACTCTTTTGTAGTTCTTACAATTGATGAGCACATAGAACACTGAGCCAAAAAAAATCCTGAGAATCTCAGTTTTATGGCAAATGGATGTTAGCATGTTACTAACCTTAGCTTATACTACAGAGTAGGAGAAAGGTACACCTGTGGGACAACCAAGAAGTTTATTCAGATTATATCAAGCTCAGAGGTGTCTTTCAAAATTCAGTTACTCACTTTCAATTTTTGATATATTATGATTGTTTTATTCTTTGATGGTTTCATAAATGTATATGCTGAATTTTAGTCACTTTCATACATATAAACATTACTCTCTCCCTCTAAAATCCTTCTTTCTAACAGCCTCATCTTCTGACTCAGAATCGGACCTGAGGTGCTGGTATTGATTGAAAATAATAAAGTTGCACATTTCCTGTCACCAGGTCTACTGCCACCACTCGTCGGAAACTACTCCTGTGACATAAAGCAAATCTTATGTTCTCATGGGGTATAGGACATGTCCATCTGGAGATCGTTGGGCTTGGAAAAGCTGCATAACCCAGGAGAAATGCTATTGTTTTCGCTGAATTTTAAATAAAACTGAGCTTTCAAAAGGAAAAAACTATATTTTAGTTCTAATTTTAGCAAATAAAACTTTTCATTTATAAAACTGAAGTTACCTGTCATAGAAGAGTTCGCAAATAATAAAATATCCTTTTAGAGCAAATGACCTATTAGATAAGTGCTTGGATATTTTTTACTACCTGAAACTAGAAAAAGCATGTGTCCAGTTTTCTCAATTTTTTATGCATACAGAGAATATAAAAATTTAACAGAGTGACAACAGAATGAAATAAACTGAATGATCTTTCAAAGACAGCATACTAAGATCTTTGGGTAATGGTCATACTTAGCATCTCTGGTAAGAAGCCTTCATCCACATCTGTAAGACCACACTTTACTGACCTGTAGTAATAAAGGGGTGTATGCCATCATTAAACTCAAATATTTAATTTGCCCCTTTTAAAAGTCTACAAGAAGCTAGAGAGATGGCTCAGCAGTTATGAGCACTGTTTGCTCTTCCAGAGGACCTGGGTTTAATTCCCAGCAACCACATGGCAGCTAACAGTCTGTAACTCCAAGATCTGATACCCTCACACAGACTTATAAGCAGGCAAAACACCAATGCAAATAAAATAAAAATATTTTTTTAAACGAAATGAAAAGGCTGGGCAGTGTTGGTGCATGTCTTTAAATCCAATAGTTGGTAAGTGGACCTCTGTGAGTCCGAGGCCAGCCTGGCCTATAGAGTAAGTTCCAGGACAGCCAAAACTACACAAAGAAATCTATCTCGAAAAAAACAAAAACAAAAGAAAGCAAAATAGGAAACATTCAAAGCGAGACGACTGTAAGACTTCCTTAACAGCCCCGTCTCCCTAGTTTACAACAGGAATGGTGGGATTAAAGGTACTAACCTAAAAATTTGGGAAAATCCCAAGGATCGTTTTTCAATCAGGTAAGTATTTCTTAATAACTGTATTTAATGTAACCATTAAACAACGGCATTTTATGGTTAGCTTGGTCAGATAGCTTTACTAAGCTTTTCATTAAAAGTTTGCCAATAGTTACATATACCCTAGTTAGATGTGAGATCCCATATTGCAAATATAAAATTAAAACACACACAGAAATTATCTCAAAGTATGTATTAGAAAAAAAATCAGACTCAAACTTTACAGGAAAATATGAATCTATATTCTCTCATGAAAAACATGAGTACGAAAATATCCAGTTAATAAAGTTTATACAACTAAGTGTATAAAAACTGATGTTTCAAAGCAGGAAAACAAACGGCTTTAAGCTATGATTAGAAATGCACATTTACTGTATCACAGAGAAGCAGTAACAGGATTTGGGAATTAGGATATGACCCTAATATGTAATGAGAAGTTATTTCCCTAAGGATCTAGATTTGAAAAACAATAATGCTAATTGGCTTAGTCATTTCAATTCTTCACAACGTGTACTGATGAACTAATAAACAAGGAGAGAGTAGACATTACAACTCTTAAACCTAGGCTCCATCACATTTCTGACAGGAATGTGAGAGAATATTTAGACAACTGGGAACAGGAGAGTCACTAAAAGACAATGAAAAGAATGATAAGCATTAAACAAATAGAAGAAATTCAGGGTTTGTGTTCCCTGGTGTCTTTACTGGCAAACAGGAGAAACAATTGCTATCACAGGTGCTTAAAATGCTTAGAACTGACAGACAACATTGAGACTCATGCTTTACCCACCTTCAAATAGCTGAGAAAGCGTACACGTCTAGAACTACATTACAATGACATACCACATGAACTGACAGAACACTGCTCTGTCACACACACACGGATCTTAACATCTCCTTTCTGACCTGACCTCACCACTTCACACAAATCAGACCCATGAATATGTTATAATATATCTGGGAATACCTAAGTAGGGAATTCCTTATTAATCTAAAGTCTTTAAGACCTTGGCAACTGGTACTCAAGGGTGCAAGTTAGGAGTGCTCAATGGTCAGTACCCCGGGATTCTGCATGATGTATTACAAATACTAACTCTGAGGGTATTTAAGCCTCCATGGTGCTATTAAAGAAGGGCTTTTGTACCAGCAAAAAAAAAAAAAAAAAAAAAAAACAAAAAAAAACCACAAAAACAAAAACAAAAACAAATACTAACTCTGTCCCATTACCCAAACATTAGAAGTAGATCATGTTCAGTAAAACAGTTCAACTCTCCACAAACTAAAGTATAAATACAGAAGACCTCATATTTGTAAAACCACTCACTATGCATAAAAAGGACATGAAGATGGGAGTAGGATATTACAGGGAGCTCCAGAGGGAGTGGGGTAGTCACTTTGGTGCCATAATATGCATGTATGTAAATTAAAGCCAATCTTTTTTTGCTGGTTTTCATTTTGTTTAAAAGCTTATAAACAAAATATTAACGTGATAATTTAATGGTGGCTAATGTATTAAAGACCTATTAAAATAAGGAGTTGAAAACAAAGATTTCATATTTGTAAAATCATTGTCTAATCATAACTCATAAATCTAAGTTTACAATGAAATTAAGGCTATGGGATGCTAAGGTCATAGGGCCAGTTTGTGACAGCATAGGAGCTAGTGGTCAACTCTACATTCTTCAGGAACTATATCCTTTTACTGATGGATTACTATAAATCCTTTAGAGACATCATTTTATGATCATATAAATTCATATCAGGAAGTAAACATTGTAACATACCACATTTGTAGCTGCTCATCTTTGGCAGAGTATATGCATGTGTTCTCTCTCTCTCTCTCTCTCTCTCTCTCTCTCTCTCTCTCTCTCTCTCTCTCTCTCTCTCTCTCTCGACCTGTCATATACACAGCTATCAACCCCCTTTTTCTTTACTTTCAGTAACATGTACATGTTCCTGTGTACTTCTCAGTATTTATCAGACAAAGCCTTGCTCTAGAGCTCATGTGACATCTAACTTGCAACCCTCCCATACTGAGACTACAAGCAAGCACCACTGAGCTCAGCAACACAACTTTTTTTAATAACCATAATGCTGATGCAAGTATACATATTTAACCAACTCCTTATTGTTGATATTTATGTTTACCTTTTTTATTATAACTAATTCTAAATTACATATTGTATTAGAAATCTTTGTAGATATTTCTCAATATTATCTAATACAGTATGTATAATCAAGCACAAAAAAGTTTAATTACTCTTGAGTTTCTTTTATAAGGTTGTGCAACTCCCAAGAATATTTTTGTTTTGTGGCACATTTCGAATGAAAATTTTACAAGTGGTTTTTCTTAAAAAGAACTATTATTATAAGGTTAAAGAGATGGTTCTTAAAGAGCTTTACTGCTCTTTAAAAAGACCCAGGTTTAAAATGTTAATGAGATTTTAGAAAGCAGAATACATCTGACATCAGAAATTCCTGGAAAATACTGGCCTATAGTTAGAAATACCATTCAACATGAAAGAAAACGCAAAGCAAATGAGCAGAAAAAAGGGAGACTTGCTATAAAAAACTTTATGGACTTCTGGGTAAATCTTGATGCTTCCATTTATAGAAATATGTAGGAGAATGTATTGTGTATTAAATTAATTAAATATTACTAAATTAATCAGGTTCAAATAGTACAATGACATTTTTCTACTACTTAAAGTCACAACTTGTCAACATACGACCACATAAAAATATTGAATTTCAGGTTCTTAGTCTTATTTTTTGAGGCAGGGTTTTTCTGAGTATCCCAGCTGTCCTGGAACTCACTCTGTAAACCAGGCTGATTGTGAATTCACAAAAATCTGTCTGCCTCTGTCATAATGGATTAGTTTTGATTTTTAACATGGAGTTATTTTGCATATCTTACACAAACTCTGTAAGATAGAGACTTTTTAAAACTGTAATCACTCAGAACAAAATTTTATAGTTACAATGACTCAAAGAATCATAATAGCATCAAGACTTTGTATATTTTAAGAGAAAATTAAAATTCAAAAAAATTACATTTTACAGTCTTTTAGGAACAACAAATTTCACTCCTTGAAATGATACCTTTTAAAGAATCAGAAACACATATACATAATGAACTTTTAATAAAAACTTAAAATTAACAATAGTCATATAAATTCCTTGGTTTTTGAGGAAATGTAAATTTTTCTTGTTTAAACAGAGGAAATACGGTGCATCCTATTTTAATACTTCTTCCTTTCTGGTAAACTATAAACACTGGAATTTTATTCATTTCCTGGATAACAAACAAAAAGTATGCTATCACTTGGGGCTTTTCCAGTCATAATTCCATTACAATATTCTCAAACAAAAAATATCAGTATAATATTGGCAACTGACTCCTTCACAAGGAGTCATAATATGATCTAAGAGCTACATATATACATAAATACATACACAATATGGTCTAAGGGCTACATATGTAGCAGCTTAGTGGCAAAGTATTTTCCCAAAATATGCAAGGTCATAGGTTCCATCCATAGTGCCACTTAAGAAATAAAAAAGGTCTAAGCAACTGTGTGACAACACATGGCATGCAGTCATTAACAAGTTTTTATTCAGTTGCAGCTGACAAGAGTGCCTCCATAACAAGTGCTCATAAAGGTCCTCGTAAGAAAAATAAGGTAGCCTTAATAAATATTTACATGTATTTCCTATATTTCTCATTAAGAGGAATTAAAATTATTTGAAATATTTTAACATTTAAGTGAAAGTATTACATTTATTAATTGAAAATTTAAAAAATACTCTCTTTAACAAATAACTTACAAGGAAAAAATCAGAGAAAAGAGAAAAACTATAAATTAAGAAACATTTAAAGCTCCCAGGCAGCAGAGGCAAGAAGATCTTGAATTCCAGGCCAGACTGGTCTACAAAGCGAGCTCCAGGACAGCCAGGGCTGCAAAGAGAAACCCACTATTTTAAAAACTAAAACAAAACAAAGAAGAGGAGGAGAAAAAATAGTTAAAAGGCTCATCTTCCAAATGCACATATCCTCACTGTTTCGATGATAATTCAAATAAAACCACTGTGGAAAGACAGTAAATGAATAATATTCACAGACATACACAAACAGATATGTGAAGATTAAATGTTTGGTAATCTTAATGATGTCTTATCTGTTAGGTATGATAATGACATTGTGGTTGGGTTCCCCCCATCCCTTTTTTTTAAGTACTTTGTGTTTCAGAAAGACATACTGATACTGAGGAGACAGTTCATTGGGTAAGAGCATTTGCTGCTAAGGCACAGGAACTGGGTTCAATTCCCAGCTCCCACATGGTGTGGCCTACAGTAGTCTATAACTCCAGTCCCAAGGGCTTTGATGCCCTCCTTGGACACAAGAAATATACATAGTGCAGACACATCAAAGCAAAATACACATGCACATAAAACAAAATAATAAAATGAATTTCCAAGTATTTTAAATTTTAAAAAGAACATAGACTAAAACATCAAAGAACAGTGACTCCTCTTTTTGATTAGTGGGTTGTTTGCTTTTTTGTGTGGTTTTGTTTTAAATGGAGAATTGAACCTAGGACATCACACATGCTGCACAAGTGCTCCATGGAGCTATATCAATCTAGTCTCTTCACAGAATGAAACTCCCTTACTGTAAACATTACGGCAGCTTACCACATGCATTAAAGAGTTCATAAAGAAGGCTAAATGTGATTATCTCATGGCTTTTGCCACAAAACAGGTAAGATGTAGGTCCTGATTTGACCCCTAATTTAGACTATTGCTTGGGTAAAATTTCCTGTTTTCTCTGAACCTCAGTTTTTCTTGAACACGAAATATCTCTCATTTCACAATCATGATTAAATAATGTGTATGTCAATGATTAGTACAGTGGCTAGTACTGAAGTAGTAACCATGCTATAGGAAAAGCAACTAATTTAGTCTTCAGAACTGAAAACACAATTAAGACAAATGAAGTGTTTCCCTTTCACTTCACTGTCTGGTATTTCTGGAGATTTCAATGAAACATGGTTATTAACTTAAACATAAAAATAATTCAAGAAAACATGTGGACTTCAAAATATATAAATAGTATCTTTCTATTCTGTGGACTCAGGCAAGGGTTTATAAATGGTCACATCTCTTAGCCTCTGTTCTCTTCCTTGGTACCTGATAAAGAATTCACTCAGATACAAAGTGCATAAACCTCGGAAAACACCTGCATCAAATTATCCTTCATACACCAAAAAGCAAATAAAATAAATTTCCAAGTACAATTCAAGCCACAGATGAGATTTCAGAGTAAAACTGAATTAACCTTTGCTGCAAATGCAACTGGTTGGCGCACTACACAATAGATGTTACTTCAAAACACAGGACACTGGAGAACCTGTGATTTGGAAATGACTCAAAACACACAGCTAAAAAGAACTAATGAAATATGATTCGAGCAGTTCGAATTTGTTAGTTTTAGTTCTCATGAGCTTCATAACAATGTTTGGTATGAAATGTTAACACTGTTTTTGATAAGACCTGTCTAAACAAGATGGGTTTTATTTACCAAAACAGAAACAATGTTTTAGCTTGATTTGGGCAGTCGGATAACTTTAGAAGCTATCATCTGTCAGTCACCAGAATGTTTACTGCTTGTTTACTTAATGCAGTCCTTCTGAGAAAGGCATTTGCAGAATACTTGCTGTCCACTAAATATTATTGTTAGAGGCAACAACCAGAGATGGCTATCTAGTTAAGCTGTTTGTCTTCATCCCTTGAAAAAAAAGAGAGAAAGAGAGAACAAACAGAACAAAATGTTCTAATCCAAAAGCTCAGTCTGATATGTATCTGGAAGATAGCAAATGGGCGTTTCTTTGGAACTTCAGAGGTAACAACATTTGAAACACATCCTGGGATAAGACACTTTTCCATGTTACATTATTAAAATAAACCATATAAGGAAGAAACTTCCTTTGAAACAGCAACATCAAAATCAGTTGTTCACAGATGAGAAAGAGACTGACTGCCACAATACAGGCATGTCTCAAGCCAAACATCAGAACCAAGAGAAACCAAGATTTAATACAAAACCAATGAAAAAGAAAATAAAACCAAGTAGTTTCCAATTCCATTCACTCACTTACTTCCATGTAACTATACACTTAAAATAGTAAATTTTATGTTGTGCACATTTAAATACACACACACACACACACACACACACACACACACACACACAGTGAAAGAAGAGTCAGTGGGCCCAAACCACTTATCAACAGAGGAATACACAATATTATTTAAAAATAAAAAAACAATAAGAGATGAAGTCAGGTATGGCGACACACAACTGTAATCCCAGCACTAAGAGAAAAGGAGGAGAGGGGTTAGCCAAAAGCTTGAGGACAGCCTGTTCTATAAAATAATTTGTAGGCTAACCATGGGGACATAGTGAGACGTATTTCAAAAAAGGAAGAAAAAAAGACAAAGAAAAGGCACTTTAATCCATTAAAATTAGTATAATAAAATGGTCAAAAGACAATTCCCTTTTACCTAAACCCTGGGAATAAGGCAGATATGCTAAACCAAATCTAACTTTTCTCCTCTAAAATTTTCAGATCTAAAGTGTTGATTACAATTTTGACACATCAAAAAAGAAATGACATTTCAAAATAATTATTGTAAAACCATCAGCACAATGAAGGAATGATATAAACACTAAATCTTTTAATGTAATCCATTATAAAAACAAACTGAAAGATGAAAAGGCACATGATCATCTATCTCCTTAGATGCAGAAAAGATTTTTGACAAAATCCAACACCATTTCATGATAAAAGTCTTGGAGAGATTAGGGATACAAGGGATAATATACCAGTTTAAAACAACAAGCTCATAGTCAACTTCAACTTAAATAGAGAAAAACTCAAAGTAATAATTCCAGTAAAATCAAGAAGAAGAGAAGGTCGTCCACTCTCTCCACGCCCGTTAAAAACACAGAACTTGAAGTCTTAGCTATAACAATAAGACAACTGGAAGAGATCAAGGGAAGACAAACTAAAAAGGAAAGCATCAAAGTATCTTTATTGGCAGATTATATGATAATATGCTTAAGTGACCCTAAAAACTCCACCAGGGGCCGGGCGGTGGTGGCGCATGCCTTTAATCCCAGCACTCGGGAGGCAGAGGCAGGCAGATCTCTGTGAGTTCGACACCAGTCTGGTCTACAAGAGCTAGCTCCAGGACAGGCTCTAAAGCTGCAGAGAAACCCTGTGTCTTGAAAAAAACAAAACAAAACAAAACAACAACAACAAAAACTCCACGAGGGAACTCTCTACAGGAGATAAACTCAGCAAAGTAGCTAGATGCAAAATTACCTCACAAAAATCAGTAGCCCTCCTATATACAAATGACAAACAAAATGAGGGGAAAAAAATCAGGAAAACAAATCTTTCAAAATAAAATATTTGATTGTGTAACACTAAACAAGCAAGTAAAAGACTTTCATGATAAAAACTTATCAACATTGAAGAGAGAAACTGAAGAGCTCCTTCCACCTCCCCTTCTATCCTGGTCCACCCTCTTTCTGTCTCTCCTTAAAAACAGGCTTCTAAGGGATAATAATGAAATAAAGTTAAAATACAGTAACACAAAAAAGTCAGAATAGGATAAAACAAACAAAAGGAAAAGAGGCCAAGAAAAGGCACATAAAACAAATACAAAGCCAGGCAGTAGTGGCACATGCCTTTAATTCCAGTACTCAGGAGGTAGAGGCAGGCGGATTTCCATGAGTTCGAGGCCAGCCTGATCTACAAAGCAAGTTCTATGACAGGCTTCAAGCCAGACAGAGAAACCCTGTTTTGAAAAAGCTAAGAAACAAAACAAAACAAAAATAGATACAGATAAAGAAGCACACTCACTTACATACTTGGGATTACTATAAAACAAAACCAGGCAGGTGTTTGCCACTACGAACAGGTATGTGGTGGAGAAATGGGAGAGAAGGAGAAACCAAGTGGTTTGTAAACTGGAGAGAGCAGAACTGAAGATGAGAAGGCAGTGAGGAACAAGCTGATATGGGTGATCTACACACCACCTAGGGCCATATGATGTCCAGGCCTTTGCTCCCACTGAGAGTCATGACTGGGTCCATGGCCCTACAGTAGCAGGGGTCTGTGTTGATGTCCATGGTCATGTTGCCACTAAAGACCATAGGGATGCCTGTGGACTGAGCCACCACCTAAGGCCATGTTGATGTCTGAGGGTCAAGCTGACACCAAGACCATGCTAACCTGAGTGACCTGCCCTGCCATCCAAGGCCATGGTTATGTCCAGCCCAAGCTGCAGACAAAAGCCATGTGTGGGTTGGTGGCAGCTGGGGTCAGTGTTAATGTGCATTGCCTGTATTATCAGGGAGGACAAAGATAAAGGAGGCCTTGGTGATCTGGTCAACATAGTGCTGGTCCCACCCCTCACCACCTCAGTTGAAGAACTGCCCTCTCAACCCCGGCTGGCACCAATGGTGTGAGCACAGGAAAACTGGCCCTGACCCTCACCTGAAGGAGGCAGTGCCAGCGGAGGCCCAGACTGACATCTCAGTTACTATCCAGGCCTGAATTCAGGACTTTGAGTTGGCATACCCCAACATCTACCCCATCTATGACAAGATGTGAAGAGACTGGTCCTGTGGAACCATAGTCGCATGGTCTACATGACTTGGGACAACAGTGGGATATCCAAAAGAAGTTTCAGTGAGGGTACAGTATTGATGATGTACCAAAACCCTTAAACCAGACCAACAACTCAGTGCAATGAACATTTGTAAGTAAAGCTGTTTGGGCAAAAGGGTACACTGCATGATATACTGCAGTTCCCAAGGCCACTACAACAAAGGAACATGTGATGGAGAGGCAGGAAAGACAGCAGAGTGAAATGTTTTGTTTTGAATTTTATTTTGGGGTGAAGCTATAAGAGTAGAGGATAGAGAGTAGATGTGGAGGGACTGGAAAATGAGTGGGATTGGGAAACATGATGTGAAATTCCCAAAGAATCAATAAAAGGAACTATGCTTTAAAAAACAAACAAGAAACAAATACCCCACAAAACTGTCCACACACAAGCACACACGCACGGGACCTTCAGTATTATAAAATAAAGTAAAATTTTATTAAATTATTTTAAAAAGAGAGAGGAGTGGGAGGAAACGCTCTGACATGACATTATGAGACAAGGCACCTCCAAACATGCCACTGAGTTCTTTTTCTCTTGGCCATGTACTATGGGGTATGAGGCCAGCTCTTAAAGGTAGTTTGTTACCCCTGTGAGAGTCACCTGGAGGAAATTAAATGTTCATTTGCAAGTGGTCATCAACTGGAGATAGCTTCTGGGTGAGAGATGTGGAAATGTACCCACTCCTCCTTTCAGCTCTAGGACCTCATCTTCTGCAGACCCTTGCAGGCCTTGTGCATGCTGACTAAGTCTGTGAGTTCATGTGTGCATCTACCATGTTGATCTAGAGGGTCTTCTTTTCTTGGTGTTCTCTATCCTCTGGGCTCTCCAAGGGGTGCCCTGAGTCCCGGGGGAGGGATCTGATGGAAACATTCCAGTTAGGGCTGAGTGACCAAGATCTCTCACTCTCTGCAAAATATCTGGCTGTAGGTCTCTGTATTTGTTCCCATCTGCAGCAACAGGAAGCTTCTCTGATGATTGTTAAGTAAGATTCTGACCTATGAATATAGCAGAATGTCTTAAGAGTCATTTTATTGCTACTTTAAAATTTTTTTAGGACAGTAGTATTTGGTTTTACCCTAAATCCCTGAGCTATCTAGTCTCAGGTTCTTGGCCACCTAAGCAGTATCAGGTAGTAAGCTTTCAATTGTTGATGACACCCAGTTTTAATCAGTGGTGGCCAGATAAGATGCAGGGTGCTACTTCGATTTTCTTATATCTGTTGAGACTTCCTTGATACCTGAGTATGTGGTCAATTCTGAAGAAAGTTCCATGAGCTGCTGAGAAGATACATTCTTTCGTATTTGGATAAAATGTTCTGCAAATAACTGTGATGTCCATAATTTACCTGAAAGTATTATTGAATATTCCTTAAAAATTAAAATGGTGGGGCTGGAGAGATGGCTCAGAGGTTAAGAGCATTGCCTGCTCTTCCAAAGGTTCTGAATTCAATTCCCAGCAACCACATGGTGGCTCACAACCACCTGTAATGGGGTTTGGTGCCCTCTTCTGGCCTGCAGGCATACACACAGACAGAATATTGTATACATAATGAATAAATAAATATTTTTTAAAAAAATATTAAAATGGCATAATTGGCAGCTTGATGTGGTTTGTCTTGGAAATAGGGTCTCCATATGAAGCCATGGCTGTTTTAAAACTGGCACTTTTCCTTCCTCAGCCTTTCAGGTATATGACACCATGCTGAATTCTTGTTATTTTGTAATACTGTGTAATCATGATGCACCATAGAAGAAAAAGTAAATGCTATAAATTGTTATCACACACAAATTTCAAATTACAAGCAGTAGGGAATACACACACAAATTAAGAAAACTCTTGCCAGACACTGGTGGCACACGCCTTTAATTCCAGCACTCCACGAGACAGAAGTAGGCAGATTTCTGTGAGTTTGAGGCCACCCTGAACTACAGAGGTCCAGGAGAGTCAGAGCTACACAGAGAAACCCTGTCGCCAAACAAACAAACAAACAAAAAAGAGTGCCTGGGTTGAATTTCTAAAAGTACTACTTGGCATATGTCAAAAAAGAATTCTTATACATAGGGCCAGTCATATGACTCATTGAGTAAAAACAGCTCACATGGTAGGAGAACCAGTTCTACAAGTTGTCCTATGACCTATCTCCACGTGAACTGTAATAAATAAAAATAGCACTTTTTTGGAAATATTTTAATTTCTTACTGAAAATTAGACATACAAAGTTTCATTTCACTTAGAAATAATTTTTAATGTATAGCTATATATTTTAAACAATTAAACCCAAATTCCTATAATGGCTGTTTATAAGTAAGTCTCTAGGTACTAGTTGCATACAATTTTTGCAGATCAAAGAGTAAATGGATATTAACATCATTATTTCCTGACTCTTCAGAAGGGAGGACGGGGACTGGCATATGGGGTAATACCATTTATCAACAAGGTTAACTTTCCAGGGGCATAACAGCAACTTCTTTAAGTTACTGTATTTAAATGTTAAGAAAATATTAAAAATGAAACAAAATACATAATTTAGTCTATTTCAGTACTAGAATGATTATTCTTACAATAACATCAGAATGCTAAATGTGTACAGAGAATGTGACACACCATGAAATAAACACAGTTCAATATTTTTTTTAAAAGGTAATCAACACCTAACTTGCCATTTTAAGCAAACTATGACAGGACTAAACATTTGGACTCCAAATAAAAGGATTATCACTCAAGTCCAAAAACTTATCTTTTTATTTATTTATTTATTTATTTATTTATTTATTTATTTATTTTTGGTTTTTCGAGACAGGGTTTCCCTGTAGCTAGAGCCTGTCCTGGAACTAGCTCTTGTAGACCAGGCTGGCTTCGAACTCAGAGATCCGCCTGCCTCTGCCTCCCGAGTGCTGGGATTAAAGGCGTGCGCCACCACTGCCCAGCTCTTAAAATTTTTAAAATAACAATTGCTGTTACAGCCAATCAAATGGCACAGAATAAAAAATTAAAGCATATGGTCTATTTGATTAGTCATAATCCATAGCAAATAAACGTTTGTTAAAATTTGTTAAAATTTTAATTAACAAACCCCATTGGTGGTGTGAATGGTGAGCCAGCCCCAAAGGTGTCAGCATGGGAGATCTGTCTCCATCACTCATCTATCATGTGGCAGCATGGGGGTGGGAGAGCTGGCCCTGAGGTGATAAGGGCAGAGAGTTGCCTGTGTCCCTCACCAGCTGCAACACTAGGGAGAGCAGGCCCTGCACCTTGCCTGGGCAGCACAATAGAGCCAATTCTGTTGGCAGAGTTGTGGGTGATGCAGCACCGTAGCTGTTAGCAGGGAGAGCTGTACCCATTACTCATCTGTCAAGAAGAAGCAAGGACATGGGAGAGATACCCCCTCCATTAACACCAAAGGCAGGTGGGAGAGCTGGCCCTGCTCCTCATCAGTTGCAGCACTCAGGAGAAGTGGCCCCTATGCCATGCCTGAGCAACACTGTAGAGCTGACCCTGAAGGTGTAGGTGTAAGCGATCTGACCCTAAGGACATGAAAGCAGAACTGTTCTGCTCATAACCTTGATCATAACTGCAAGGGTTAAACTTGCCAGTACAATGCAGAAGAGCTTACGCTGGTGGTGATGACGAGGGAAAGCTGGTGGGCTGACCAGCTCTGCAATTACCCAGGCCCAACATCCACCCCATCTGTGATCTGCTGGAGCATGTGAAGGAACAACTGGTCCTGCAGACCCAAAGTGGCAGGATTTCCACAGCACAGGGCAACAGTAGTATAATCAAGAGGCATTCCAGTGAGGGTCCATTGTCAACAATGTAGCAGAAACCAGAGGCCTCTAACTAGACCGATGACTCTTAGCAAAGAGGGTTTACTGCATGACTTACTGTGTTAGACTACAGCTTCCATGAAAGACTGATTTTTTTGTCCTCCCCTCTCTCTTTTTTTTCCTTTTCTTCTCTTATATTTTATTTAATTTGGGGGAGGGGAGGTTGTAAAAGCAGAAGGTGGATACAAAGGGATAGGGAAATGGATGCGATAGAGATGCATGGTGTGAAAAACACAAAGAATTTTTTAAAAAAGTTTAATAAACAGCTGGGTACAGTAGCGCACACTTTTAATCCCTGAACTCAGGGAGGCAGTGACAGGCAGATCTCTGTGAGATTGAGGACAGCCTGGTCTACAGAGCGAGTTCCAGGGCAGCCAGGACTGTTACACAAAGAAACCCTATCTTAAAAACAAAAACAAAGCAAAAGAAAGTTTAAAAAACAACTGAATGAAGATGTAAGAGGATGTGAATTCTTATCTCAAGAGATCATACAGTCACAAAGTTTGAAAATCACGTTACTGCTCTCTGAATCTAGACTTGAAAGCAGTATTACAAACAGGTGAACAAAATGTCCCTAGTAAAAAGCACCATGCAAAATCTGAGAAGTAAAGTATCAGGCTAAGACCAGAGGCAAATACCTAAATAACTTAGTGTTATCTTTACTTTAAGGTACCATTGCTTAAGTTACTTTAAATAGTGAACTATTTCAAAAGCAAACTGAACCATGAGTTATGAACCATGCCACACTGATTCAACAACAAAGATAACTTCCTCATACATTTTAAGTATTTTAAATGCTGATTTTTTTTAAAAAAAATCTAGATAAATTACATTTTTCTAAATGCCAGATAATTTACCACCAAGTCTTACATGTCATCAAAGGTACAGAATTAAAACTATATTTTAATAAAAACTTGAGGTGAATACAAATTTTCCAGTTTTGATATGAGATGTAGTATATAAAGAAAATAAGATGTTTTCCTATCTTTAGTTGTTGAACTAGATTGTCGTTATAAGTCAAGGTTCTGATTTAAAAATAACAAAAAACAAAGCAATGAAATAAGTCAAAAGCTCTTAGCTATAGCCATTACTTTAGCAAGTCAGTTATTTAAATCTAAATCGCTAGTTATGTATCCCACAAGGCATTTCAAAATACTATTACATTATTTCTCACAAGCCTATGATACTCAGAAGAAAGCTGCACAGTGATGGAACTGTTCAAGACCGAGAACAAAGCAACCGCAGCAGCACATACAAGGCAAGTCAAGAAAAGTCCTGCCTTCCTGTTCACATAGAAAGACAGCTCAACAGTGCAACATCTACAGGAAGGCTGAGCTTCTGAATCACCTAGCAATTATTTTAAACTTTCTAAAAATGTTATTATCTTTGTAACAATAATCATTATTATGAGCAAGGGCGGAGTTTGGGCAAGCCCATGTAGAGATCAGAGGACATCTCTGGAAGCCGGCTGTTTCCCCTAATATCACGAGATCCACAGATCAAACTCAGGTCATCAGGTTTGCAGTGCAAGTGCTGACAGCAGCTGAGCCATCCCATGCACCTAAGAAAACTATTTTATAAAGAACCAAACGAATTCTGACATGACTATAGGCTGCTTAAAAACAAAACAAAACAAAACAACCACCCCTGGGTATTTATTATAAAGATGCCTTGAGGAAGAAAAAAGATGAAATAAACCAGCACATTTGCAGCGTTTGATTGCTTCTGCTCTTTCCAGACCCCACTATTCTGTGATGGTCTAAAGACTGCTCCCCCCAGATTTATGTGCTGAACTTTAATAATGAGTGTAATAACACTAGCAAGTGGAGCTAGTGTTTAAGGAGTGCTTAAGTCATTGTGAAAGGGCTCAATTATGAATAGGATTAGAAAACTCTATAAAAGGGCTAGAGGGAGCAAGTTTATACTTTGGCCCCTTCCACCATCAGAGGACATGGTTTGTGTACCCTCTGAAAGACAATGTAACAAGTACCATCTTGAAAACAAAATCCATGCCCTCAACAGACAACTATCCTGCTGGTGCCTTGACAGATAGAATTTTCCAGACTTCTGGTTTGTGAGAAAATAATTTTTGTTGTTGTTATTACTGATTTTTCAGGATAGGTTGTATCTGTGTTGCCCTGGCTGTGCTGGAACTTGCTCTGCAGACTAGATGGCCTCAAATTCACAGAGATCTGTCTGCCTCTGCCTCCCAAGTGCTGGGATTAAAGGCATGTGTCACCACGGCCCAGCAAGAAAATAAATATCCTTTATAAACTATATATTACTCTATATATTACTCAGCTTAAAGGAGCTGACATACTGACTCATTCTCACTCTGGATTAAACAGTTAAAATCATGCAGTAGAATAGAATTATATTCTAGATGCCGGGCGATGGTGGCGAATGCCTTTAATCCCAGCACTCAGTAGGCAGAGGCAGGCAGATCTCTGTGAGTTCGAGTCCAGCCTGGTCTACAACAGCTAGTTCCAGGACAGGCTCCAAAGTTACAGAGAAACCCTGTCTCAAAAAACAAACAAACAAAAAAAGAATTATATTCTAGCTAACTACATGTTATTTAAGCAGAACCCACAAATATAAGTAAGATATCACTAAACTAATAAAAAAAGTAGAAAAAATTTCAACAAATTCTGATGAAATAATCAAGAATTAGGGAATTTTATCAACTTGCTCAAATTCCAGTATATCTGACCCTCATTACTCTTGAAGAATGAACCATCTTCCTTTGAATGTGGGGTGCACAGATTAATAGAAATGGGTTAAATCAGGATATAGGAGATAGCTAGAAATATGCATAAGCTAATAGGCCAAGCAGTGTTTCAATTAATACGGTTTCTGTGTGGTTACTCTGGGTCTGGACATCCAGGAAATAAACAAGCAGCCTCTGCCTACATCTGTGTAAGTATATTATGGGAAAACCAGAAACATGCTAAAGCACATGTGTGAAGACAAGAGGACAAGTCTGTGGAGCTGGTTTTCTGTTTCTATTTTACATGAGGTCCAGGGATCAAACTCTGGGTATCGAGCTTGCATAGCAAGCAAATTTACTCACTGAGTCACCTTTCTGGTCCCTACCTAATCTTTTAAATTATGCATAAAATAAACTCTGAAGTCACAAACTAAAATCACAATAATAGTGGCTTTTAACTAATTGTTTTTAATGTGTATTAGTCCTTAACAGAAAAAAAAAACCGCAGAACACTTAAAATAATATTAACTTTTAATTTTTAAGATTTATTTTTATTTTATGTGTATGCATGAATACCTGTGCTAATATTTGTGCACATGTGTGCCTAGAACCCAAGGAAAACAGAAAACAGCACTAGTTTCCTAGAACTGGAGTTACGGACACCTGTAAGCCACAATGTGGGAACAGGAAACTGAACTCTGGTCCTCAGGAAGAGCAGCCAATGCTCTTAACTGTTGAGCCAGCTCTCTAGCCTTCAAGTTTTTTCAGCACGCTTGTTTGTTTATTTTTCTACTTATTTACTTGGGTGTGTGTAGGCTCACGTGCCATATTCATATGTGTAGGTCAGAGAACAACTTGTAGAAGTTAGTTTTCCCCTTCTACAGTGATGAGGGATTCCCCTCTGTGTGTTGTGAATACCACTGGTTAATGAAGAAGCTGCTTTGGGTCTGTTGATAGGGCAGAACTTAGGTCGGTGGGGAAAACTAAACAGAATGTTGGGAGAAAGAAGAGCAGTCAGAGAGAAACCAAGTAGCCCCACCAGAGACAGACACCAGTTGGAATCTTGCCTGGTAAGCCACAGCCATGTGGTGATACACAGATTACTAGAAATGGGTTAAATTAAGATGTAAGAGTTAGCCAATAAGAAATTAGAGCTAATGGGCCAAGCAGTGCTTTAATTAATATAGTTTCTATGTGATTATTTCAGGGCTAAGAGCCAGGAAACAAGTACTGCCCACAACACTACAGCCTGGGTCTCAAGGATCTGTCAGGCTTGGCAGCAGACACCTTCACTCACTGAGCTATCATCACACCAAATAGCAAAAACAAGTTTTGAGACAAGGCCTCGCTGTATAGTCCTGGCTAGCCTGGAAATCACTCTGTAGACAAGGCTAACCTAGAAATCAGAGATTAGGCTTCCTGGGTACTAGGATTAAAGGAGTATACTACTACACCAGGCTACAAACTGATCTCACAGTGATACTGTAACAAATTACACAAATTCAATGATTTACCACAGCAGAAATTTATTCTATTAATGTTCTAGTGGACCAAAGTTCAAAAATCGGGTTGCTGGCATAAATGGTTTATTCTAGAAGCTTTTTGTTGCTCACCTTCATTCTCGTGGCAGACAACAGTTCTTGGGATTCCCTGTCTTATGAGATATCACTTTAATCTCTACCTCCTTCAATCACATTATCTCTTCTCTTCAAAAGACATTTTTAACTATATTTAGGTCTCATGCTAACAGTTTGAATGAGACAGTCCTAAAGGCTCATATGCTTGCCTGCTTAGTCTCCAGTTGGTGAACTGCTTGGAAGGATTAGGAGGTGTAGCCAACTTGGATTAGGTGAGCTCTTGTTGGAGGAGGTGTCGCTGGGATTGGGCTCTGATGTTTCCAAAGCCCATGCCTAGCCCAGTGGGCTTCCCCCTCTCTCTGCCTGCTGCCTGTGGACCGAGATGTAAAGTTCCCAGCTACTGCTGAAGCACCCTGCCTGGTGCCATGCTCCCTACCATCATGATGACATCAGACCTGAAACTGACTCTGAAACTGTAAACAAATCCCCAATTAAATGCTTTCTTTTCTAAGAGCTGCTGTGGTCATGGTGTCTCTTCACAGCAGTAGAGCAGTGACTAGGACACGTGCTAATAAAGGATTATCTGTCTTTAAATACTTAATTACATTTCAGACTCTCTTTTCCAAATACAGTCCATGTATACATTATGGGCAGATACATCTGTTGAGGAATATCATTCAATTTATGTAACTCCAGAGACAGAAAACAAAATGGTTGTTGTCAGAGGCAGAGGGAGATTAGAAGACAGGATTACAAAGAGGCATGAGAAACTTTTTGCTCCTTTATCTTGATTGTAGCCACAGCTTCCTTCATGGATATAAACATATATTAAAAGTTATTATAGTGAGCTGAGTGCCTTTAATCCCAGCACTTGTGAAGTAGAAACAAGTGGATTGAGTACAGCCTGGTCTACATAGTGAGTGCCACAACAGCCAGGGTTACATAGAGAAACCTATCTTTAAAATAAAACACTGTCACCACCATCCCCCAAAAAAGTTACTAAAGTTACCAGCAATGAGAAAAATCAACATTTTTAAGTTTCAAAATGCAATCATGAATGATACTAAGCCTATACAATTTAAACTCAAAACAAAATTTAAAAAAAAAAAAAACAAAACTAGAGTTTTTTAACAAGTGGAAAGAAAGGAGCTACAACCTCAGCACTCCAGACACTGAGATGAGAAGATCATGAATTGGAGGATGACAGCCTGGACTACATAGCAAGATGTTCCCCCTCCCACCAAAAAAGGTGGAATTGAGAAAGAAGAGAATAATCTGAGTTGCAAATTCAATGATTAACAGGGTGATAGTGGCTATCCTAAATAGGAAATCAATGCAAATCAGAGAGCTTAATGCTTGTTTCCCAACAGTCCCCACATGGATCCTTGGTGAAGGCTTGTGCAGTCAGTGATCACAGAAACACTAACTCACACTACTCCCTGTGCTAACCATCAAGTGATGCTTGTAGACCAGGGAGGTTAGATAGGCAAAACCAAGAAGTGAGAGACCATCCAGGAAGGTTGCAAAAGCCAACAAGAAACTTTTAAAATGGTACATCAAAACAGACTGTAAAACTAACATACATATAACCAAATAATTCATTATAGCCATTTTCATTCTCATTAACATTCTTGCAATTACTATATGAGAAGAAAGGCGAAAGTGGAGAGAAGTATGAACTCTCACAGGAATCCCTCTTCCCCAACCCTTAATAGTAAGCATTTAATAATGCACTGGAAAATATGTTCAACACAAAACTTCCTGCTGCATTGTTTAGGAACTACTAAATTAAACACATATGCAAAATGCATGCTTCCTATTCCACTGAAAGTTTAAAGTTAAACACAGTAAAGCAAATGAAGGTAGATTTATCTATTAATAAACTTTATGGTGTTATTCCAAGGAAAATATATCACATTAAAGGACCAAAATACAATGTTTGAAAAATATCAACCATCTTTAATGAGACTGACTAAACAACACCCATTTGTTCCAGTGTATCAGGTTTAATCCCCATGACTAGCAGTTCAGTTTGGCAATCTCAATGCACAAGACAAATAATTCATAAAAGCTTGACAATATTATTTTTAGTTTGCATCCTTCTTGGATTGAGCCCATAAGTGCTTCTACTTTATGCTGCTCCAGAGACCAATTCCATTCAGGCACAAAGATGTTTGTTAGCCATTGCAAGAGAGTGAAACACTTTGTTCAATCATTATATTCAAATAATACATCTCATTTGGGAAGACATTAAGAAAACAACTATTAGAAAGTGACTATTGCTGCTTTGAAATGGTATCAAGGAAGTATGACAGAATAATCAAGACTATCCACTATGAATGAGAAGTAACTAATAATAGTTATGATTACCAATGATCATATTCGGGTAAATCTAACGATTTATCTGTCTCTCATAAAAACAAGATTGAAAATGGTCATCTAAAACAGCTTGTTAAATGTAAACAATGTTGACATGTGTCCTGATTATACTATAAATGTACCTTGATTATACAATGAAGCACAAAACGTTTTTTAATTTTAATGAGGGAGAAATACATCTAAAATTAGAACTCAACAAAACATCTGAATCAATTGTTTCCCCCAAATACTTCCAAACAAAATATTTCAAATTCCACACAAGATTCTGCAAACCCTGTGAGTACAGCTCTAATCTTGACACTGAATTTGGAACATCTCCATGGAGGAAATCCATGAACCAGATGTGAATTTCTTCAACCAAATACATTTTATAAATATGAGGACAAATAAAACATTTCTCTACTTAAAAATAACACTGGATAGAATTAGAAAGAGGAAATCCTACAGATCCTCAGTACTCACCACTCTAAGGCGTTACTCACTAGAGAACTATTCACTCTTCTACATTATCGGTGAACATCAACTTCATCAACCTCACACTTACTTACTTACTGTGTTCACTAGCCATATTAATCACAACAGAAATAGTTTTAAATAACATTTACCGTCACAGTATATAGAAACTGAAGGAAAAATACTTACCTTCAGTTTTAATTCAATGCATGAGTTCAAAATCCAAGGTAAAGTTTTATATACAAAGAAGAAGTAATCTACAATGGTAAATTAATGACCACAATAAAATTTAAGAAAAATCTAATTTTATAATCTTAAAGTTTTATAATATTTTAAATGCCAATGACACAAGTTTTAAAATTTAGCATCACAAAATCCAATTTCAAGCATATTAAGAACTTAAACAGGTTGTTTCCAGGATCTGGCTATTACAAATAATGCTGCTATGAACATAGATGAGCATATGCTTTTGTTGTATGATTGGACATCTCTTGGGTAGATTCCCAATAGTGGAATTGCTGGGTCCTGGGGTAGGTTGATCCCGAATTTCCTGAGAAACCGCCACACTGCTTTCCAAAGTGGTTGCACAAGTGTGCATTCCCACCAGCAATGGATGAGTGTACCCCTTACCCCACATCCTCTCCAGCAAAGGTTATTATTGGTGTTTTGGATTTTAGCCAATCTGACAGGTGTAAGATGATATCTCAAAGTTGTTTTGATTTGCATTTCCCTGATAGCTAGGGAGGTTGAGCATGACCTTAAGTGTCTTTTGGCCATTTGAACTTCTTCTGTTGAGAATTCTCTGTTCAGTTCAGCGCCCCATTTTTTAATTGGGTTAATTGGCATTTTACCGTCTAGTCTCTTGAGTTCCTTATATATTTTAGAGATCAGACCTTTGTCAGTTGCAGGGTTGGTGAAGATCTTTTCCCAGTCAGTAGGCTGCCTTTGTGTCTTAGTGACAATGTCCTTTGCTTTACAGAAGCTGCTCAACTTCAGGAGGTCCCATTTATTCAATGTTGCCCTTAAGGTCTGTGCAGCTGGGGTTATGCGTAGGAAACGGTTCCCTGTGCCCATTTGTTGTAGAGTACTTCCCACTTTCTCCTCTATCAAGCTCAATGTGTTCAGATTAATATTGAGGTCTTTAATCCATTTGGACTTGAGTTTTGTGCATGGTGATAGATATGGATCTACTTTCATTCTTCTACAGGTTGACATCCAGTTATGCCAGCACCATTTGTTGAAGATGCCCTCTTTCTTCCATTGTGTACTTTTGGCTCCTTTATCAAAAATCAGGTGTTCGTAGGTTTGTGGTTTAAGATCCGGGTCTTCTATACGATTCCATTGGTCAACTTCTCTGTTTTTATGCCAATACCAAGCTGTTTTCAATACTGTAGCTCTGTAATAGAGTTTGAAGTCAGGGATGGTAATGCCTCCAGAAGTACCTTTATTGTATAAGATTTTTTGGCCCAGCACTCGGGAGGCAGAGGCATGGCGGATCTCTGAGTTCGAGGCCAGCCTGGTCTACAAGAGCTAGATCCAGGACAGGCTCTAGAAACTACAGGGAAACCCTGTCTCGAAAAACAAAACAAAACAAAAAAAAAGATTTTTTTGGCTATCCTGGGTTTCTTTTTTTTCCATATAAAGTTGATTATTGTCCTCTCAATCTCTGTGAAGAATTTTAATGGGACCTTGATTGGGATTGCATTGAATCTATAGATTGCTTTTGCTAGAATTGCCATTTTTACTATGTTGATCCTCCCAATCCACGAGCACAGGGGAGATCCTTCCATTTTCTGGTATCCTCTTCAATTTCTTGCTTCAAAGACTTAAAGTTCTTGTCAAATAAATCCTTCACTTCCTTGGTTAGAGATACTCCCAGATATCTTATGCTATTTGTGGCTATTGTGAAAGGTGATACTTCTCTGATTTCCCTCTCTGCTTCCTTATCCTTTGTGTATAGGAGGGCAACTGATTTTTTGGAGTTGATCTTGTAACCTGCCACGTTACTGAAGGAGTTTATCAGCTGTAGGAGTTCTTTGGTGGAGTTTTTGGGGTCGCTTATGTATACTATCATATCATCTGCAAATAATGAAAGTTTAACTTCTTCCTTTCCAAATTGAATCCCCTTGATTCCCTTATGTTGTCTTATTGCTATTGCTAGAACTTCAAGCACTATATTGAAGAGATAAGGAGAGAGTGGACAGCCTTGTCGTGTTCCTGAATTTAGTGGGATAGCCTTGAGTTTCTCTCCGTTTAATTTGATGCTAGCTGTCGGCTTGCTGTAAATAGCTTTTATTATATTTAGGAATGACCCTTGTATCCCTAATCTCTCCAAGACCTTTATCATAAAAGGGTGCTGAATTTTGGCAAATGCTTTTTCAGCATCTAATGAGATAACCATATGGTTTTTTTCCTTCAGTTTATTTATATGATGGATTACATTGATAGATTTTCGTATGTTGAACCAGCCCTGCATCTCTGGGATGAAGCCTACTTGATCGTAATGGATAATTTTTCTAATGTGTTCTTGGATTCGGTTTGCCAGTATTTTATTGAGAATTTTTACGTCAATGTTCATGAGTGAGATTGGCCTGTAATTCTCTTTCTTGGTTGAGTCTTTGTGTGGTTTAGGTATCAGGGTAACTGTAGCTTCATAGAAGGAATTTGGCAGTGACTCTTGTGTTTCTATATTATGAAATATCTTAAGGAGTATAGGTATTAGGTCTTCTTGGAAGTTCTGGTAGAATTCCGCATTGAAACCATCTGGTCCTGGGCTCTTTTTGGTAGGGAGGTTTCTGATAACAGTTTCTAATTCTTCGCGACTAACAGGACTATTTAGAGCATTTACCTGGTCCTGGTTTAACTTTGGTATATGGTATTCATCTAAAAAACTGTCCATTTCTTTTACATTTTCCAATTTTGTGGCATACAGGCTTTTGTAGTAAGATCTAATGATTCTCTGAATTTCCTCTGTGTCTGTGGTTATGTCAGTGGGGGCTAACTGAGAAGCAAAGGACAATGGCGCTGGGCTCTGATTCTTCTGCATGGACGGGCTCTGTGGGAGCCTTCTCAGCTTGGTTGATCACCTTCCTGGACCTGGGGGGAGTTGGGAGGACCTTGGTCTTAGCATAGAGTAGGGAACCCTGATGGCTCCTTGGCCTTGAGAGGGAGGGAGTGGAGGTATGGGTGGAGGGGAGGAGAGGGAAGTGGGAGAAGGAGGGGAGGGAAGGGGGAGGAGGAGGGGAAGGAAGGGGGAGGAGGAGGGGAGGAGATGGAAATTTTTAAATATAAAAAAATAAACCATGAGGGAAAAAAAAAAGAACTTAAACAAAAGTGGTCTTTGGGAACATATGCATGTAAGAATGTATGTATGCATGTATGATTACTTTATGTGTTTGGGTGTTTTGGGGTGTTTTGCCTCCCTCCCTCCCTCCCTCCCTCCCTCCCTCCCTCCCTCCCTCCCTCTCTCTCTCTCTCTCTCTCTCTCTCTCTCTCTGTGTGTGTGTGTATTACTTTTTGCCTGCATGCATATCTATGTGTCTGGTACACCCAGAGGTCAGAGAAGAGCATCAAATACCTGAAAACTGGAGGTAGGAGATTGTTGTGAGCCACCATATGGCTGCTGGGAATCAAATCTGGATTCTCTGAAAGAACAAGTTCTGTAGAAGGAAGCGGCGGGCTGCGTTCCCGCCGCCCAGTTCCCAGCAACCGGCTAGCTTTACCCAAAATAATTACACGGAAACTGTATTCTTTTAAATACTGCCTGGCCCATAGTTTCAGCCTCTTATTGGCTAATTCTCACATCTTCCTTTAACCCATATTTAGTAATCTGGGTAGCACCACGAGGTGTGGCTTACCAGGAGAGATCTTAACCTGCGTCCATCTCGGAGAGGAGCAGCATGGAGACTCACTATGGTCACTGCCTGAAGCGTCTCTCTAACTCTACTTCCTTGTTCCCACAATTCTGTTCTGTCTACTCCACCTACCTAATTTTCTGTTCTTAAAGGGCCAAGGCAGTTTTCTTTATTAATTAACCAATGAAAGAAACATAGACAGATAACTCTCCTCCATCAAAGTTCTCTTAACCAATGAGTTCTCTCTTCAGACCTTGGGGTCTTACATTTCTTTTGCCCCTTCCATCAGAGGTCTTTCAAACATTTAACAGATCCTACTAAATATTTAACAGAAGACAAGTCAAGAAAATAGATGAGATGTTATTTTTATGCAGAAGTGATACAGAAATAGAACTTAGTTATAAGAATTATGAACAGAGCAGGGTGGTGGTGGTGCACGCCTTTAATCCTAGCACTCAGGAGGCAGAGGTTAGGTGGATCTCTGTGAGTTCGAGGCCAGCCTGGTCTATAAGAGCTAGTTCCAGGACAGGATCCAAAGCTACAGAGAAACCCTGTCTTGAAAAGCCAAAAAAAAAAAAAAAAAAAAAAAAAAAGAAAAAAGAATTATGAACAGATAGATTTAATCTTAGTTTTATTTTAAATGATAATTGCCTAATCCATTAAGGAAAAATGGTACCACAGCAAATTACTGAGGCATAAATACATTTGTACAAACACATTAGACTGACTTCATTTTTGTACAACTGTTTTCAGTCACTTAAGAAATTTACATTTATTTTATCCTGGCATAAAAATGACTATTTTAAATTTAACAGCCTATTATAATCTAAAATTATTTTTAAATGATTTCACAGTAATAAAGATTATTCAAATGATTCAAATTCTAACCTAAAAGAAAAAATTTCCCAGGTAGGAGGTATTTTAGAAATGATCACTGTTTAATTTAGAGAATGAGGATGGTTTCTTGATGGCCATGGAAGCTGGAAAGCAGTTACTACAGTAGCTGTAGAATTAAAAACCAGAAAGTGTGTCCTGGGTTTTAGGAAAACTGTACGGTACTCAACTTATAAGACAGTGCTTCTTTTCCAGTACACATACAACAAGACATGATTTCTTTCACATGCATATATATTCAATGCATAACTTTTCCTGTTGTGCCGAAATGATTGAGCTTTGCTAAGAATAATTCTGTGGAAATATATAATTGTGGTTATACTTTATACAAAGAAAGAACAACATTTAGTTAAAGAGCTCTATTTCAGGTGTATGATTTTCACTATTAAAAATTCTACCAACGGGAAAGAGGAAGAGGAATTATTCTGCCAGAAATTTGTCCTCTGACCTATACACATGCATCACGCTACACCCATACCTGCAATCACACACACATATGGACTACATACACACAGTAATCAGTTTTTTAAAATTTAATTGAAAAGAAATTCTAGTAACTGGAGAGATGGTTCATCAGTTAAAAGTATGTATTGCTTTTGCAGAAGATCCAAGTCTACTGCCCAGCATCCATGTCCAGCTGCTTACACCACCTGTAACTCTAGCTACAGCAGACTGAAGGCCTCTTCCTGCATCAGCATATACCCACAAATACACACACACACAATTAAAAAGTTAAAAATCTGAAAATATTTTAAAATAAATGAGAAATTCTATCAAGGGCCAAAAAAACTATTTATTTAAAAGGAACCAATTATAAATTTTATTTAATCTTAAACTTGAATGACAGAAACTTACTCTGAACTGCATAAAGCTTCTAGTTTTAAGAAGCAAAACCTGAATGAGACTAGCCATGAACTAGAGTGTCACATTCCATATACATTAAGATTAAATCCTAGCACGTTGTCCTTGCTCAGTCTAGATATAAGAGTGAGGACCTTGGTCTTGCCTCAGAGTGAAATGTCAGACTTTGTTGACTTACCATGGAAGCCTTACCCTTTCTGAGGAGTAGATGGGTGGGTGGGGGGTGGAAAGGTGGGTGGGAGTATTGGGAATGGGGATAGCTATATAAAATGAGAAAAGACTGTATCAAATAAATTCTTAATAAAAAAGAAAAGAAAACGGAAAGATTAAATCCTAATTTCTAAAACACATTATCATTTTTCCTTGACTTATACTCATAAACAATAAAAATAAGAAATGTACCTGAAGGTAAACCTCCCATTCACCAACAGGTAAGGATAGCTGTAATCCAACATGTATCAATTAGCAAAAACATATTTGGGTAGTACTCAGAAAAAAAAGTGAAAAGAAAAAAAGAGAAAAGGTAATATCAGGAAATCAAAATTATTTTAATGATATAAAATTAAAAATTTTAAAGACTATGAGACTATTCCTTACAACAAAAGCCTACTAAGAATGTTGAAAACAAAATGAAACACGGGAGGGGGCATCAAATTTGTAAGTTATTAAGAAAAAAAGTTTTTCTCCTTTCAAATTATTGTTGTTTTTATTGCTTTTATTTGGCAGTGCTAGACCTGAACCGAGAGCTTCACATGCCCCAGCCAAGCACTCTCAACACCTGAACTCTATCACCAGCCACTCCTAAACTGTCTTTACATTTACAAAGCATTGCTGTTTTTGTGAGACCGAGTTCTAACAGCATACTTTCGGCATTACACTTTTATAATCTAATGTATTTTATTTCAATCTCATAAATATTTCCAGAAACTAAACCAGAAAACAAATATTTAAAAAGACCTTATTTTATTTAGCATGTCACTATAGGAATTTTGATAGGTTAAATAACAGAGAATATGATTAATAAATATTTGAAAACATGAGTTAAAATATTATTTGATTTATATCTTTGTCAAATATTTAATGAGAGCCTAGTGTGGCCTAGGGACTTCAAGTACTGCAAATGCAGTATTGAGCTAGAGAGCAAAGCAAGCTGTGGTACTCATGAAAGCCTCTTTCTAGGATGTTCCATGAAAAAGCAGATAGTCATGATAAGTTACTCAAAAGTTATTCAGTTGTTTCATCTTCTGGAATACTTAATGTGAAATGTTGGTGAATCACTAAAGTTTCTGTGACGTTCCCAAGTAAAATGTCTCTTAGTACTTCTCCTACACAGTGTTTAAGGACTGGTGAGTCTCTCTCATTAATGGCTCTAGTTCTTTTCCACTTCCTTTTCTATTTCTAGAAAAGCAGAAATTTTAAATTGTGCACAAATTTTTCATATTCCTAGAATAAATTCTGTTCAAATATGCTACTATAATTTTTAAAATCTTAGCATATGTTCTTCATGATATTAATGTTATTAATTTTCCTCTTAATTCTTAATCCCTTTGATCAAGATTACTGTTTAAGTTTAAATGTTTTATATCAAGCCTAGTGAAACAGGTCTGTAATTCCAGGACCCAGAGAGTGAGACCATAAATTCAAGGCTTACCTGGGCTATGGAGTGAATTCAAAACCAGTCAGACACTATTTCAAAATACAACTCCTTTTGTGGTTGGTAGTAGCTGTTTTGCTCTCTCTCTGTGTGTGTGTGTGTGTGTGTGTGTTTTATAAGAGATCTTGGGGATATAGTTAAATCGTAGCACATTTATCTAGCAAGCATGAGATCCTGCTCTCAATTCTAAAAGTCCTGGGAGAAAACATAAACTTTAAATACTAGTTGTGAGGACTTAGATAAATTATTTGGTTTACCTGAACTTTAGTTAACTCAATTTTGAAACAGGAAAAAGGCAGTGCTTTCTCTAAAAGATTACAGAAGAAATTAAATGAAGTAATACATGCAAGGGCACTTGGGACATAAAAAACAATCAGCAAATATTAGCTATTACTAATTACAATGTATTTTTATTTATCTTTGGAACTCCGCATGCATCATCATCCTGAGGTCTCCGTTTTTCTCCAGCTTTGGAAAAATACAGTTTCTCTCCTTTCTCAGACAATCTAATTTCAGGAATGAGAACTCCTATAAGACAGGAGGAGGGCAATGTTCTAAAAACCAGACTAGGAAGCATTGTCCTTTCCCTATCCAGGCAATGTCAAGTGAAGACCATCTCTTGGGACAAATGGGGACAAGACAAAGCCCCTCCACAGCACAAGAAGTAGAAGTGTGAGCTGGAACAACCTGTTGTCAACACTAGGATTGGCATATATCACATACAGTCTGAGTTTGAGGAGACAATAAAAAATAACATGCCCTGATATTGGATGCAGGGAACTTCTCCTGGGGCTCTGAGTGTTGCACTCAAAAAACAAGGATCATTGCTGCTGTCTGCAATGCACCAATACCCTGGTGAAGAACTGCACTGTGCTCACTGACAGCACACCAAGCAGTGGTAGAATCCCACTTCACACTGCCCCTGAGCCAAGAAGAGGCCAAGTTGACTCTTGAGGAGGAAGAGATTTTAAACAACAACAAAAAACCAATCAAAATTAAAACAAATATGATGAAAGGAAAAAGAATGGCAACATCGGGGGTCATCTGGTGAAGCAGTTCCAACAGGACCAGTCTCTGGCCTGCACTGCATCAAGCCTGGGCCAGTGTTGTAGAGCAGAAGGCTACGTGCTTGAGGGCAAGGATCTTTAGAGTTCTGTCTGAGGAAGATCAAAGCCTGGAAAAGCAAATAAGTTGTCATCCGTAGTTCATGTAATAAAGGTGCTTATTTTTCTTTTTATAAAAAACAGAACTATAAGACAAAAACTGAACCCTCTCTTCTCATTCTGTCTTCATTGTTCTTAGTATCTCTTACTTTTTTCTTTGAATCTGTGATTTACCTACAATCATTCTAAACTAATATATGCTTTAATTATTTTATTACTTATTATCTTTATTATTATTAGTTCTACTTCTTGTGCTTATTTTCCTGCTTTTTTGAGAAATTTACTTCTCCAAGGTAAAGATTCAGAGGATCAAGAACCAGAAGCAACCATTCTGGCAAAGGCCTATGGCTAAAGTACAAGAACAAAGGATAGGACAGACAGAAAAAGGTTGAATAACTTGGGCTGAGGGGCCTCTGGCAGTGGGACTATCCTTGGTGTATGACCTAGTTTTTTGAAGCCCATTCCCTATGGTGGGATGCCCTGTTCAGTTCTTGGGCCTGCTCTTACTTCAACTTAATGTGCCAGGTTTTGTTGACTCCCCATGGGAGGCATTACCCTTTGGGAGGAGTGGATAGGGGGTGGAATGGGGGAAGTGAGGGATGGTAGGAGGAGGGGTGGGAGGGAGAACTGTCGCTGGAATATAAAATGAAATTTTTAAAAAGGGAAGGAAGGAAGGAGGGAGGGAGCGGGGGAGGGAAGAGAAACCAAGCCAACAATTTACAATGGTTTCTTACTGCTTCCTACTTCAAATGTAGATACTCGCAACTTTCAAGGCCCTCCACTACCTGGCTTCATAAATTTGAAGAACTGCAATTTCTACTCCTCCTCCCCCTACTCCCTGACTGCATCAAGTCTAGTCCTTTGAGCAAGTTTCCATTTTACAACTCT